>NW_024039163.1:2012951-2683934 GCF_016077235.1 Cyprinodon tularosa
TTTTTTTATCCTTAAAGGTACAGTGGAGGATGCTCTTTTTCTGGGTGGATCATCAAAATAAGTGGTCCTCCTAATTGTCAATCATTCTGGTGATATGTTTATGTAAGGCCGTCCTATGGGCTCGTCCCCATTTTCACTGACATAGCAGAAACACAAAACAAATCTTCTTTTGGAAACTAAGCTTGTATGATCATTGCAAACAGCAACTTTTAAACAGAGCGTGCATAAGGAAAAATGGGCTCGTTCATGCGCCACTATGCATTTCCTCTGGGGAGCAGGTACAGGGTTCTGCATGTGAATTTTTTTTATTTTTTTATTCACATACTACACCTTTAAATATAATAAATGCAAACTTCTGCAGCTAACTATAAGGTTTGGTCTCTTGGATTCACATGAACCACACTGATTTAGAGTCCAGAGAGATGAGATGTTAGTGCTAAACAAGTAGCTAAATAACATGATGAGGGTAGAAGTATTTGATTAAAATGTTTCATGACGCAGTTGATTTCAGATTTAGCAGTGTAATAAAAAGCAACATAAATGCCTTTTCTTTGTATACAGGAAGATCAAGGTCAGCTATTCTTTAAAAATGTACACCCAGGATGTAAATCGTACAGATTCTATTTCAGTTATTCATCTGATTGTTCATGTGTCCTGGATGGGTGGGTGGGACCGGTTGCCAGGTTGTAACCGGTCAGATTGGATAAACAAAAAAGGGGAGAGTTATATACTCCTCCTGTCGCCTAACTAATTACTGTAGCAATTGGGCACAACAGATCATTTCTACTTCACCAAATTAGATTATTAAAACCCTGAGAACATCTAAAAAAAAAAGTAGGTGCCCATTTATCTAAAGAATCTATGGCATCTAAAGAATCTATGGCAAAAAATAAAGAAAACTAATGTATCAATAAGTCTGACAAAAATGTAAAGGTATAGTTAAAGATGTTCTTCCAGGTGGATCATCAAAATAAGTGGACCTCCTAATTGTCAATCATTCTGGTGATATGCTTACATAAGGCCATCTACATGTTCATCTCCATTTTCACTCACTGGTGGAGAGTCTGACATAGTGGAAAAAATGCAAATCTTCTTTTGAAAAGTAAGCTTGTATGAGCAATGCAATTAGTAACTTTTAAACAGAGCGTGCAGGAGGAGAAATGAGCTTGTGCATGCGCTCACACGCATCAATTAGGTGTTCCGTCTCAGGAGTGGTACAGGGTTGTGCATGTGCATTCTTTTTTTTTTTTAAAGGGGAGAGGCTGGGCCTTTTCAAAAATTAATGAAAATCCTCCACTATACCTTTAAGTTCTGATCAGGCAACTGACAGACTAAAGGATGTGACCTTGATGCGGCAAAGTTAAAAGATACTTTTGTTTTTTAATAGAGCTTTCGAAAGTCAATATAATCGACACCAATAATCGGATGTTGGCAGTAGAAAGTTATTAGGTTTCTGAACCTTGCTGGTCCCAAAGACGCTTGACTAAACTGGTTATCAGTTAACCAAAGTAAAGCCTATTATCTCTAGGAAGTATCATGAGACATAATCAGCCTGATTACTCTAATCTGGTAGTCAGTGCTTCCTTCATGTCCGGCTACATAGATGCTCTGCATGTCCTTTCTGGCCATTTGTCCAATTTTAGCCGCAGGATTCATTAAAGGTTCTTTTGTAGCTTTTAAAACTCTTTGCTCCTTCATCATCTAACACCTATCCACTTGTAACAATTCAAAGCTGTTCTCCGTGGACATCTTTTGATAGATACAGAGACAACACACCAGAGCTGTGGTTTTGTAGATGCTCTGACCCAGACATCTAGTAAATAAAATGTGGGCCCTTTAGGTCACTTAGCTGCAGTAGTGACGTTGGGTGCAGGAGTTTGCCCTGCAGTCGGAGGGTTGGCGGTTTGAGCCACGTTTCCGGCTTTCAGTGTTGTTGTGTCCTTGGGCAAGACATTTCACATGCATTACCTACTGATGGTCGTCAGAGGGCCCGATGGCGCCAGTGTATGGCAGCCTCAATTCTGACAGTGAGTCCCAGGGCAGCTGTGGCTACAATGCAGCTTGCCGCCTTCACTGTGAGATTGTGTGCATGAACGACTGAATGTAGTGTAAAGGGCTTTGGTCAAGTCTCCTGACTTGGAAAAAAGTGCTATATAACTTTTCAGTTCTCCTACTTTTATCACATGCACTTTGAGGGCCAGTCCAACCTCTTCATCTCACCTGCTAGTGGTCATATTGTTGTGCCTGATCAGTATATTTCAATAAATTAAACATATTCTTTGATTTATTACAATAACAAATTTTTTAAGATTTATTGGAAGGTGCCAACTTTCCAACAGCAAACATTAGTCTGATAGTTTATAAAACTTTAATTATCCCTGTCTATTAGCCAAAATTCAGTGAATCATTATCCTGACCTCATGAGGTGAAACTGGTCTGGTTACGTTGAAGCTCTCCTCCACATCAGGCATGCCGACGTAAATGTTCAGATACCTGGGCAGAAATGATTACTCTTAAGATCTCAGCTTTAAAACTTAAAGAAAATGCATTAAAATAAAGAAGGGCTGTAAACAGACTGGGCTTACTTCAGGTACCACATTGGGTCAGCATCGCTGGTTATTTTCTCATTGGCTTTCATGATTTTCTTAATCTAGAAAACAAACAGGGTATAAATTAAACTCAGAGAAGTTCAGGCAGGTGTACTGGAAATAGGAATGCAGAATAAATAAATAAAAATTCAAATAACATTTTATTTAAACAGAAAAATAAAATAATCAATAAGGATTTAGGGTTCCATTTTACCTCAACATTGATGAAATAGTTAAATGAATCAATGTGCTGCTTCACCAAACCTTTCACCTGCAGAAACATAAGACAAGCGATAGCAATAAGAGGACACAAAATTTGATCTAACATGTTACATATATAGCAAAGTATTAGTCATTTACAACTAATGAATGCAGAAAAGTGACTCTAAATATTCAGCTTGTTTAAAAGAGAAAGGCTAAGGAATAGTTTTGGTAGGGATTTACCTTCAGGAAGGCTGGTAACAATTTCCATTTTTCCTGTCAGAAAAAAAGAAACTATTGTTCAGTGATTTATTCAAATGTATCAAGCAGTTTTAGCTTTCATTGTTGTTTAAATGTAGACCAATTGTTGTTTTTGTCCACCAGCATATGACACTATCCTGAGCTCGTGGTGCAGAGCACATCTGTCCCACTGTCCTCAAACTCACCGCCACAGTGTTGACAGGAGCCGCGAGCTCCTGAGGAGTCAGGCCTCCAAACTCTCCTCCCAGCACCTCCATTAGAAAAGCTGCTCCTCACCAGTAAACACATACAACTATGCAACAAAAAAAGTGTCTGAGGAGAATCAAATCATCGGAAGTCTTGCGAACATGCGTCCCGGTTGTGTTACTTTTTATAACTTCCCCCGAGAGGTTCACGGAACGAAGTAAAAGGTTCCGCTTCCAAAAATAGTATTATATATGACACACTTTAACCGATTAAACAACAAATGTTGACATATGCATAAATAATGATAAAAAAAAAAACAAATCGTAGTTTGCAGAAGAGTTTTGGAGAAGTTTAGACAAACTTATAAGGACCAAAAACAGACATGAATTTACCATCCACTACAATTTGACAAAAAAGTCTTGACAATGAGAAAATATACAAAAATTAACATAAAATTAATTAAAAAAACAAAATAATAACTTTTATATTTTTGGTAATTCACATTACAACAACTTTTCCTCTATAGATCATAATACTCATTATCAAAGAGCAATCCTTAAAAATACTGAATAATAATTATAAAATACTATATAAATATATAATATTTGTAATAATGTAATAATAATACTTTTTGTTTATAATATCAGTATTATTTGCAAAATATATAACTTTGCATATCTCAGATCCAGTTTAAGATCAGTTTAAAAAGTATTAATATCTGTAATCTAATGTAAAAGTAATTTTAGAATTTGTTTTGGACTTTTAAGAGGTTGTGAAATGTAAGAGATTGATGTTATATTATCTCTGGTTCGTCTCTCATGTGATTAAAAGGCGCCTCCTTTTCATTCTGACAGCAGCTGTTTGAACTGTGGTCTGATCCAAGATGGCCGCCCTCTAGGCACGTCAGCCTCTCTGCAGACACACAGCATCCAATGAGGCATGTAATTATATAATGTCTATGGGTCTCAATATTGGAGGTTTTCGCCATGTTGGAGTACCGCCTCCCAGTTTAATAATAACAGACAGGAAACAAAGTAGTTTGCCTGCTGGCATAACAAAATAATTAAAAAAGATTATACCATATATAATATTCATCTTTAATTAATCCATATTATGAAGACGAAAACACACAAAATGAATAAAAATGCACTTGCTACATATATTTTTTTACTTAATGGAGAAAAAGACAATTTTCTAAACACAGAATTCTGTCTGTGGAGTCTGTAGCTTTGAAATCACCATTGCTTTGGCAACCTTTTTTAATCTGCAACTGCATTGCACTGCAGAAGTGGCCTCTTCCTGCACGTTTTTCACACACCTATTGCCAGAAAGTAGAAGTACATCAAATTTCATATGTGTTTTCTGATTTTGAGGGTTTAATGAAACATAGATATCTGCATAAAGCTAACTAAAGCACGCCTCTGTTGAAGAGCGCTGTTAAAACAATAAAGGGTGATCCAATCTTCTTAATGCTGTCACACAGTGTGCAACAACTGTGTTTTCTATTAGAAACATAAAACAAAAAGACAGATGAGAAGAGAGAAAATTAAAACAGGCAGTTAAAAAAACAGACATGTTCAAAAATTGGCGGCTTGTAAGTCAAACCAGTTATTTTGTGGCAGTTTAAGAAAAGAAACTGTTTAATTCTATACAGTAAATATAACCTTAGATAAATGATCTACAGCAGACATGTAACGTCAGATAATAAATATGCAAAACATCTAAGGTCAGTTAGTAGTTGGATGACTTCAGACCTTCAGCTTATTGCAGATCTAGTAAAGCATAAAGCATATTATACCTAAAGAAAAAACAAGAGCCTTTCCGCTTTCATTACTAACAGCTTGAGTGTACTTATCAGGAAAAAAAAAAATAAGGAAGGAATCAGTTAATACAGCTCCACCTACACTTTGCTTACACTTAATTCAAAGCAGGTTGGATTAAGGTGGAATCAGTTTTCAGGACAATCTAGCATGTTTTAAAAGTTTTCTTTAAAAAGGTGTTTAGAGCTCCTTCCACATTTACAGTAATCACCTATAAAGGTGGAAGAAATGTTTTTTTTGAAAATGCGGCCTTTCATTTAATGCATTTTATCACTGTGAAAAAAAATGCAAGTTTTAGAAAGAAGTATTGTCCTATATTAAAAAAAATAGTAAAAAGCAATCAGCAAAAATAAATGCAATGGAAGCAATTAAATATTTACTCTACCTCTACATTTAGAAGAATGTCTGAGAAATTAGTAGTCATTCATTACGTCTGTATATATAAGCAGGTTAACACTGATCTGCACCTTTTTAAGTCCAGATTAAAGACTTGTTTTTTTAAACTGGCTTTTAATACTTAGGACACATTGTTTTATGCTTATAATTTTATTAATTTTTTTTTTTTTGCATTGTTTTTATCTTTCTGTGACGCACTTTGATCTTCCTGGTGTTGTTGTAAAGTGCTATATAAATAAGCTTTGATTCTAATTTAAACTGAACACCATACACAACAGGGAGCCATTGTGACATTTCACAAGGCATGTCATCTCACTTCAAGCGTCCGGTGCACAATAACAAAAATACAAACAGAATGAAATTGAAATGAACAAGCTTTAAACCGTCTAATAAATCAGAAAGAAAAAATATTGCTTCTCTTCGACTATGATGTGAATTTAAATGTAACCAAAATAAGTTGACTCATTTATATTAACATGATCCTTTTGCTGCAGGCAGGTTTCTGTAAGTCAAAATAAATCAATCTTGTTTCAAATCAAGTCATTAATTAACAGTCTTTGAGGAGAGAGATTTTATGTTCATTAAACCATGTTTTATTCTTTTCAACACTTTTACTTCTATAAGAATGAAAATTTTGGGGTTATTACAAAATCTGGGATTACTTTTATTCATAGCGATGATTAACATAAGGATCTCACAGATACACAGTACACCTTTTCAAATACATCTTATTTTGCTGATAAAACCATTAGAAATATTTTATTAAAAGCTTTAGATACATGGTTGGATCAGTACAGATTATGATTCTCCTGATGGATGTAGACTTCACCAACTGGTTTTAGGTAAAATCTCTTTTGGAGTCAGTGTGAGTGCTGCCCCGTGTGTCTGCTGTTGCTGCTGAGCAGTTTGGGGTAGGCAGTCCCCAGACAGCGGCCCTGCCTGATGACCACCAGCTCCATTTGACACTGATCGATGTTGACCAGCACAGTTGTGCTTCGCTCTGTGTTCATAAGGAAGATGATGGTGAAGAGGGCCATTTCAAACTCGGGGCTGGTTCCGATGAAGGCGCTGCCGACGGGCTTCACCACGCCGTGCCAGCTGAACTGGAGGTTCAGGACATGGTCATCCTGATCAGGCTGTAGAGAAAGCATGAATTAACATGTTAGAGCGCGTTGACAAGCAAGTCTCCAGAAGCAGTGAACTTACTAAGTCATGGTCTCTGGCCTTATAGCCTTTATAGTCCAAGTGGCTGTTTTTCTCCTGCAGGTAGAACTGGACCCAGTTGTGAAACCCGATAATTTCTGTTCCAGATTTGGTTTCACCAACAAAGACGTGTTCAAATCCACAAGAGTCTGGGCTGCAATGATAAAGTGAGAGCTTTTCTTAAAGGAATAGTACACCCAAAACATGATTAGCCTTCATTTTCTACTCACCCCCATGCTGAACAACACTCTGGAGTACTTTTTTGATATCTCAAATGCATCTGGAGATCTGGGAGGCTTCTTGCTGTCTGCTGACACTCAAATAATAGAGGTCTATGGTGCCCGAGGCAGAAAGGTCCATAAAAGTCCACAAAAAACGTTTCAATATTCCTCCATACTGCTCGTCCAATGTATTCCAAGTGTCCTGAGTGGGTAGCGTCCATAATTTACTCGAAACAAAGTCATTTAGAATGTTTTTAGAGCATAAACAGTAGTGTATAGGATTTCCTTAAAGCGCGTTCACGAGTCTACGAAAACCGCGGCAGACCAAACCAGACGAAAGTGCGCATTCAGCTCGGCAAAGAACTCATGCTCTTCCTCAACACTGAAGTCCTCAGACATTTTTCTTTCGTTGTTTCTTTCTTTGCACAGGTAAACGGCACATTTCTTCTTCTACGCTTGCATGATCGGCAGAGCAGACGCTGAATGCGCACTTTCATCTGGTTTGGTCTGCCGCGGTTTCTGTAGACCCGTGAACGCGCTTATAGGAAATCCTATACACTACTGTTTATGCTCTAAAAACATTCTAAATGACTTTGTTTCGAGTAAATTATGGACGCTACCCACTCAGGACACTTGGATTACATTGGACGAGCAGTATGGAGGAATATTGACACATTTTTTGTGGACTTTTATGGACCTTTCTGCCTCGGGCGCCATAGACCTCCATTATTTGAATGTCAGCAGACAGCAAGAAGCCTCCCAGATCTCCGGATGCATTTGAGATATCAAAAAAGTACTCCAGTGTTGTTCAGCATGGGGGTGAGTAGAAAATGAAGGCTAATCATGTTTTGGGTGTACTATTCCTTTAACATGTCCTGACAAATTTAAATATAAACTAAATAAAAAGATACATCTGTTGACGTTTCTGGGACCCTCACCCTGTGTTTCTCTGTCGGTGGTACAGATGGAACCAGATCAAGTTGAGTTGACTCTTAAACTGCGTGATGTCCGAGCTGGACTTCCCTTTGCTCACCAGGTACTGATGAGCCCGCTGGGGAGAGGTCATTATTCATTACTGCAAAGTAGACTGTAAACTACCAGACTTCAGAAATGTACCTGTTCTGTAAAAATCTGATTTTTCCCAGTGACAGGACTGGACTCGTTTTGGGAAGATACACCTAAAGGATTCTTAATTAAATTATGGCCACTGTACCCCGCAACAGTATTGACAGCACCGAACCTTTCAATTCTTTTTTACTTTTAAACCACATATTTCTAAGTATTTTATTGATGTGATAAATATAAACTAAGTTGGAGGATGACTGTGACGTATGAAAATGGAGAGGGTATAGCCCCTCAAAACTGACAGACAAGGCAAGGAGAGCATTGATTGATGTTGGGGGCTGCACCTTCTCCAAAGGCCAGCCATCTTTAAAGATCCGCTTCATTTAGCTCCTGGCCCAGATTCTCCTGCACATAAGCAAACGTTCATCCACCTCCACCCCTATTCCCTTATTATGAGTCCCACTCATCCTCTGGCTTGGTCCACTGCCAGGGTCCGGGACCCGGGGGAAAACTACTCTAATCCTTTTCTTGGTTACTCATCCAAGTGCATGTTGATTCACAGCATCAAAGCGTTCTGCCAGTGCCAGAGCGCCAAAGACTTATTTCATTTATGTCTTTTTCTTCTTCTGTCTCCTTGAACCCCAGTCGGCCTCGGCAGATGGCCTTTGAAGAATATGATTTAATTAAATTTAATATTTTCTAATTGCAGCTTTTCTCAGTGTGAGTCTCTCCAGGTTGAATTATACTTCTCCCCTTCTTATCATGTGCAGCTTTGTGTTGATCTACCATGTAAAATCCAAACAGAAGATATTGAAGCTTTAAAGGAAACAAATTCAAATGGATTAACAATTTTTCAAGGCACAGTATTTGAACTTTTCATACAAAAATGAATACAGTATTGAATAAAAAAACCCAGTCACCCTTCATTTTCACTGCCGCTAAGCAGCTATGCAGCTGATAGTGAGAGGAAAGGTATTGAGAAAATCCCTACCCTCTTTTGGTACCAAGATATCAAAAGCTTTATGATCAATGTATTACACAGCTTCTTAAATCAAGCTGTTAAAATGCTTAGCTATGCTATTAATACTATTGGTACAATATTGTGAATATTTCTGTTTAATTGTTTTCGTTTAAATCTTTCAAGAATCCCAGAGAGAGACTGTTTTAGAATGGTGTTTGCTAATAGTTATGAAATTGCATTAAATTTAGCTGATTCTACATTTCTGTTTACTGTGTTTCTGCTTTTTACACTACATCATTAATGTGATCAAAACATGGCCATAAATACTACATTTATTTATCTCTACTCCAAAGAGAGATAATCCAAAATCTCCTCAGAGCAAAGAGCTTACAGAGTTGGAACAAAATGTCCACATTTTTCCACTGATCCTCTTTAGGGACACCATGGAGGCCAACTTTGCATTCCACAGCTGCACACAGATGTTTCAGCTGTTTGTCATTTTTCACTCTAACACCATGAAGTTTTGTGTTTTGTTCCTGCAGGGACAGGAAGAGACAGCTGCAAACTCCAGCCACAAAACAGCAAAAATGAAAAAGTTTTTTTTTTTCAAGTCTGTGGGGAACTGAAGGCATTGAAAAAACACATTAAAACAAAAATATGTTAAAGGAGTTGTTAAGTCCAGGTAGTTTTACACACCTTCATGACCTGTGTCTCTAAAACAGCATCCAGAAAAAGACTGATTTCTGTCTGTTCCTCTGGAGTGACTCGCTCTGTGATACCTGTTGATCGTTCGTAGTTGTCCAAGAGTTTCATGAAGCCTGCAGGAACAGAAATCCAGTTGATTAAGTGCAGGATTTCCTGAATGTGTTTGGCTGAGGCAGTGAGAGAGCTCTGAATCACTCACGAGAAAAAGTGGTAGTGTTCCTCATTTTGTTCTCGTTTACGTTGGAGAAAAGAGGCAGTGAGGCGTGATCCATTACAAGATGGCTGCCCTGGTTCACAAACCCTGCTCTACTCTGCAGAGGAAACATAAAGAACCTACAGATACTTTGAACAAACAGCAGCCAGGGAAGTGCTGTGTTATTAAGGAGCTCCTCACCTGAACAGAGATGGTGTAGTCTATCCCAGGCGTCATGCGATTCACATCCAGGCTCCAGAGCTCATTGAAGATATTGGATAGCTCCTGGTTTAAAACTGGCCTGTTACAGAAATACACAAAAATCTGACTACTGCTAAAACAAGTGCATGAGGAAAAACATCTTTTCTTTTATCATATTTTACCTTGATGCATTAGCTCCGCTGAGAAGGACTGCCAGAAAGAGGCTTCCACAAAACCTGCATTTCACACAGTTTCTATCAACAGCCTTGGTTTAAAACTGCCTAGTTAGTGCAAAAATGAACTTTAAAGAGAGAAAAAAAGTTAGTAATTATACAGACCTTGCAGCCATGATAACAGAAACTCTTCTCTTCTATAGTTCACACTACAGCAGAGCACCCACTAATGTTTGAGAAAGTCCAGCCTCCACCCATTATCCAACCCTCTGCAGGGGTCTGAGAAGAATCCTGATGTGAGCCCTGCTTGTTGAAGGAGAGGGTGGGTGTGATTAACCACCAGGAGGAACCCTGCCAAAGGATAGTTTTTAATCCACTTTCACAGATTAGTTTCCAATATTATGCAAACAAAGCCCTCTGATTATAATGTGAAAAACTTTGTCTAAATGTCAAGAAGATGTAAGAGCAACTAGAACCAAACTCTGCATCATTGATAGATACAGAATGCAACAAGTTTATAATTAGGATTCTTAGCATCATCTAGCAAATTAATCTCATTCACATTATCCCTAACAGCAAATAAAAAAGCACCAGTCACCTCCCACCCTTTTTTTTCTGTGTGAGGACAGCAAGTTGCATTTATTTGTATAACATGATTCACTAAATGAATAATTTCACCAAATTGTGTCAAACTCCATCTGCAATATGGCAGACCACTTGGCCCAAAAGAGGACAGTAAGGGAAGTTAAAAGGGTCATGGGAATGTCCCTCCCCTCTGTGTGGATCTTTTCTAGGACTGCTGCGGGAAAGGAGGTCTATCATCAGGGATTCCTCACATCTCCATTTAAGCAACCAGAACAACTAAAACTAAAGTTTCCAAATGAAGATTTTAGAATGTTGGACTTAAATGGTTATCCATACATCATATATTCTGCTTATTTTAACTAGTGCAGTGATAAAACCCCCACATCTGACTTTCTTTAGAATAAAATAGAATAGAAAATCCCTTTATTGTCCCACAATTGGGAAATTCTGGTGTTTACGGCAGCAAAAAAGATAATAGAAAAATGTATAAACATAACATAATAGTGAAGAGTTAAAAGATAAACAATTAAATACTGTACTGTAAAGTGTTTCTAACAATATACAAACTCTGCACCTGGAGAATAAATAACCAATATACAGCTATGGACATTTTTTGCAGCAATGGATATTTGAAAATAGCAGCAACATCAGAGATGTGCTAAATGACAGCAGTATGTCATTTAACGGACTGAGATAGAAACTGTGCAAAATCAGCATGAATGTAACAGCCTATTTAGGTTGTTGGGAACAGTGGTGGTTATAGAGTCTTACAGCTGCTGGAAGGATCTGTGATAACGCTCCCTGGTGCATTTAGGGTGCAGCAGTCTGTCACTGAAGGAGCTCTCCAGTTCTGAAACAGCTTTATGCATGGGGTGGGATATATTATCCAACAGATTATTGCAAAATGACTTTAAACTGAACTGAAGTAATCTTTCACCCCACAAATTGTCAAAACTATGTAATGTTTTTCTGACCCTGCTGCTATGATTCGAAATGATTCATCTACAAGAAAAAATGTAAATCAAAAGGTAATTTTGAACTTATACAATCATGTTCATGTATAGTTGTTCTATTTGACTTCAAAATGAGGAGCTCTTATCCTTTGGAATGCATTTGGATGTTTCAGCCAGTGGTATATTCTATCCAGTACTTTAAATGGTTTCTAGCATGAAAAGTAACCAAGAGGAAAGCAGAAGATAGTTTGAAGGCCTCTGTGTCACAGATCTGGAATCCCACTGATGACATGAGAAGAGGCAGCTTCTGTGGTCGGTTTAATGCTACCTCAGAGAACAGCTTGAGGCAGGCTTAGAACCAGCCTGAAGCTAGATGCTCCAGCCTAATTTCAGTCCTTATAAACTCTGGAGGACGGGATACACTGACATGATGGGCTAGATTCCAGCTTTTTAATTTCATTACTGCATTTAACTCATCCCCTTGGGGAGCACTGGGCTGCCATTGTGCGGCGCCCGGGGAGCAGTGTGGGGTTAAGGGTCTTTACTCAAAGACCCAGAGTAGCAGTCTGTGGGTGGTGGGGCTCGAACTCAGAACCTCAGGATTCCAAGCTCTAATCACTAGTCCACCACTCCCCCTCAGATTCAACAGGCTTGAGTTTGAGGCATGCACGTTAGATTTAAGACCAAGATTTTAACACTAAGATATAATTTTATTTTCTTATAATTCCCTAAACATTTTGATCTTTCAATAAATTTGAAAAAATCGATAAGATTAAAAAATTAACATTTTATAGCTGGAAAACCTTCTGCTTTACACCGACTTCAAACTGCTGTTGATGCCTCCCAATGTGGATTTTTCTAAATAATAAAATAATTAGATCTAAATTTGGTTTTACAAACACATTTAAATATAACTGACAATGGAAAAAAAAAAAAAAACAGAGTCATTTGAAATCACAGACGGACTTTAGTAGTAAATATTCACGTTCCCTGGCAGATTTTAATTTACTGCAGAACAGAATCGTTTAAAAATGAACAATTCCTTGACATCATGCTTGGAATAATGAATATACCCACAATTTATCTTCACTTTGGAAACCATAAATACATGATTTATAGTGAAAAAACAAAACCAAACCACTTTCAGTTGTTGGTATTTTATTGTCCAACAGAATAGAAACAAGGCTGACTTAAATTAGTTTATTGATCTCAAGAACTGCGTTTAAAATTGTATAACCTATGACAGAATAAAGAGCTGAATTACAGAATTATTGCAGGGAAATGATATTTTCTCAGACTACATGTTCAAAGGAACAACTAAATAGGTTCCCAGATCCTTCCAAGATAAAAAGTAAAATACAAACGTGTTAAACTCCGAAATCATGCAAGGATATTCTTTAGACTGGTTAATGTAGTTTATGTGCAAATTGATGAGCATACAAATCTTCATAAAAAAAGATGAAATATCAGACCACAGTTGTTTAATCAGCAAGGTTCAGTCGTGTAGAAAGAGAAAACGTAGCAGCTGCAGAATTTGTTTTTAAAGACATACTTTGATTAAATTTCCTCTGTGAATTCGTCCGTTTCAGCAAAGCCCACGTCTTCCTTTCATTTTCTAACTCTGAAGGCAACTAAAATTGATATATTAAAATATATAAAATCGTATTTTCATGGCATTTTCTTGCTGGTTGACACTTTATATACCACAGAGTATAAAATATTTCCAGAGACCAGCTGGTAGGAAAACAGTGGTGCTATCCTAAATGTTCCCTCGGACATCAGTAATGGTGACGAATGGGCCAGAGACGCTGACAAAGAGAAGGAGGAAGCTGTAACACTTTTGGCTCTTTAACACTAAAAGGCAATAAAGGGTCGTTAACGGTGAGAAGAGGAGGGTCGGCCCAGAGTTTCATTCACAGCAGGACCGGGTCGGACCCAGACTGTCTCATGCATTGGATTCCTCATCGGTGACACTCGGGTTTGGAGAGTTTGACATCTCTTTAAAGAATTCATCTTCTTTCAGCATACTCTGGAAGACAAAGAAAAAAACAGAAAATATTTATTCACACCAGAAGCTCTTGAACAAAGGAGACCTGGGAATCATCATAGACTTACAGTGAGGTTCTGAATTCCCTCTGAGAAAGCCCCGATCTGTCTCACTGTCCCCTCAGAGTCCTCCATCTGCAAAAACAATATGCTCCACTTAGAATGAGACAAACAACCAGGCGGACTGGATCACACAACAAATACAGCATCTTTCTCAACACAAGTGATGATGTCAGTGAGATAGATTCACCTGCTCCAGCCGGTCCAGGTCATCCTCATAGATCTGGAGCTCAAAGCCTTTCTGGAAACTCCGTCCTTTTGGCATCTCTACGTCCATTGGACACACATACTCCTCATTTTCCTCCTGCTTTTTCTTCCTTAGACCGCTGAAGTTACCAAACGACAGTTTCCTTGGCTGGTTATGACACAGAAAAAAACAAAAACAACAAAACAGGACTTCACATTAAAAACATACTTGAAAACGTAAAAGTTTTTGTCCTTTCTACCCAAATAGCCAACCTGCTGTTCTTCTTTCTATATACTGTCCAGCTACATATACATATCTTGTATTTAACACCTCTAAAGAACAAAAATTCATGTTTAATGTCTACATGGGGAGTCTAAATCAAATTCCTTGTCTGTGAACACAATTTATACCGGTAAAGCTAGATCTGTTCTAGGAAACAGCGCTCAGAGAAAGCAGAGGAGGAAGTACCAGATTACCTTGACTTTAGTAGTGGCAGTAAGTAGAATGTAGTCTGGGTTCTCCAGACACTCCTGTTTGAGCTGCTGAGCTTCTGAGCCAATGAGGAGACTGAAATGTGTGGCAAGGTGGCGACGCAGCAGCGTCTTGTTGGGGGGGATGTTAAGCAGCAGAGCCATGGTCTCCACATTGAACCGGGGCTCCAGAACCTAAACACGCACACAAGTTGTGATTAGATATATTTAAGGACAATCTGCTGCTCAAACGGTGGAGGAAAGCCAAAGTTCCTCACCATTAGTCCTCCGTGGACACCGCTGCCCCTCAGGTTAGGAGCGTACTCAGCGAGGTCAACAGATCGAAGCCATTCCATCACCCTGTGGTTGGTCCACTGGGAGATCTCTGCAGGTGAAATGTTGTTCTGCATACAGAGAACCAAAGGTAGTTTACAAAATAAAAACCTATATAGGTAAGCATTACAACAAAACGAGACTTGTCAGAAAAGATTATCTGAAATCCGACCTGTACAGAACAGAAAAAATGAACTTACCCTGATTAAAAAAATTCATCCCGCCCCCTAAACAAATTTTAAAAACGTTTCCAGGAGAAGTTAAAGGAAGGCTTTGTACAGTCCTGACTTAAGCCTCTTTCCCACCGAATATAGCACGTTAACGTGTGTTTTTCAAACATGGGTCGAACCGCTATGAATCAGCATTTGGCTTCCTTCCCACTGGCAAAAAGGCTGGGTCTAAATAACGCTGAAAAAGTACCTCGTCTGATGGTCTCCGACGCAAACAGTTGGGTTCGTAGTTGTTGATTCGTAGAACTTGAATTGCTCTCTTGATGCTGAGGTGATGGAGGACACTCCCCACCTTCAGGGAGAGGAGGTCATCCTGACAGACAGAGCAGGTAAAGAATCACTAACTGCTCTAAATGTAACACAAAGTAGTAGCTTTCACATAAAACAGGAAGAAAAGCAACAACAGTGACACAAGAATCCAAAAGTTTAATGCATCAGCTTCTTCAAAATGTCAGCTTCTGACATTTAAAACCGCTTCATCAAATGAAAAATAAACTCCCTATAAAATATATATATAAATATTTCTACTACTCATAAAGGGAATGGGTTTTGTCATTTTTAACTTAATACTGGATTGACATGGCACATAAACATCCCTTCAGAAAAGAGACTTCACTGTTTGCCATCACCACTGCCATCTGTAGAGCATTCTTTAAACTACAGCTGTCTCTGGCTGCCTAAAATAATTCATAACACTCTGCAAGATTAAACGTTCACAAAATCAAGTACCAACAGAAAAAAAAGCACTAGAGGTGACAGTTCTTTCCAGATGGTTGCAACACGGCTTTGGAAAGAGTTTTCTTCTTCCTCTTTAGAGTCTGGATTAATTCTAAAAGCAGCTGAAGCCTTACTGATAAGGTTCTTATTAAGACCTTACAACATCTTTCATTTTATTTAATCTTTGTCTTTCTAATCGTGTTTTGAATGAATACCATAACATATGAATACAACTGACTCCACCGCCTATCAGCTTCTGGTCAAATTGTTTTGTTCAGTACAGAAATAAGCTAGCTAACACTCTTTTAATCATAATGCCAATTTGCCCTTCCATGGCACATCTCATATGCATTTTACATTTTTCATACATGGGTGACCAGCATCAATCCCTTTCACCTTAATTATTTTTAAACCCAGTGTGTTTATGGTTCAAACTTACTAAACACCAGCCTTGCTCTGTATACAGGTAAACAAGCAAAGTACTTATAAGACACAATTATAGCTTTGCAAGACAAAATATGTTTAGGGTTTTACTCCAAAACAATCTATTTAAATTCTCCAATATAGTATCCAGCAAATACAAAATACAGAATTAACCACCAATACCAACTATAACACAAAACCCCCAATTTAAGGGTGTCAAAATCCAATGTGTGACATGTAAACACTCACCACAGTCATATAGTGAAGCATTCGCCCGTCCACTCTGGCTTCATCAAACTGGGTTTTATACTGAGGAAGGCCGATGTCGTCTAACCATCCTGAGAGGAAACAGATAGTGGATCAATGCAACGTGTAGTAAAAAGTGAAGGTTAATAAGCAGACAAAAAAAATCTATAACAAAACAAATAACTCTACTTACTTGTCACCCAGTTATAGTCCAGTTTTCCCTTGTTATCCTCTTGCTCTGAACCAAGGGCCTGCAGAGAGAGCTGCAGCTTTTTTCTGTGCAGCGGCTGTTTGATGCCAAGCTCCTAAAATCCACAAGAACACAAATAAGGATCTTTTCATGCCACAAAGCAAGTTTTGTCTGAAGATATTTTTCCTGACAGCTAAAATAACTGTTGTGCCACATCTCACCCTCTCGAGGTCTAGCTGCGACGCCTGCAGCAGTGTCTGTCCAGAGGAGATCCATGTGCGGGCCATGTTCACGTACAGGCCGAGGCCCTGCTCCTGCAGCCAATCACACACCTGATCTTTGGACCAGCGTGCAAATGGAGCGTCGACTTCACTAGGAGGGATACAGAAGAGATTAAATTATGTAGAGTCTGTCATTTCCATAGTATTAATGAGCTGCATTAAATCATTTTAATATACAGGAAGTAATCGAATAATCTCATTTAAAAAAAATCCCTCTGAGATTAATATATCTTTCTCTATTTTTCTCAGACAGTGTAGTTAAAGAAAGATAAAGTTTTCACTTTTAATTAATATTATTAATACTCAGTGTTTCCCCTAATATTGTCCAAAGGGGGCGCTCTATCACACTAATAGGACCACCAACCCCCTAAGAAAAAGTTTTTATTGTTATATATATATATATATATATATATATACATATACATATACATATACAAGCATATATATACATACACTATATTGCCAAAAGTATTTGCTCACCTGCCTTGACTCACATATGAGCTTAAGTGACATCCCGTTCCTAATCCATAGGGTTCAATATGACGTCGGTCCACCCTTTGCAGCTAGAACAGCTTCAACTCTTCTGGGAAGGCTGTCCACAAGGTTTAGGAGTGTGTTTATGGGAATTTTTGACCATTCTTCCAGAAGCGCATTTGTGAGGTTGCACACTGATGTTGGACGAGAAGGCCTGGCTCTCAGTCTCCGCTCTAATTCATCCCAAAGGTGTTCTATCGGGTTGAGGTCAGGACTCTGTGCAGGCCAGTCAAGTTCATCCACACCAGACTCTGTCATCCATGTCTTTATGGACCTTGCTTTGTGCACTGGTGCACAGTCATGTTGGAAGAGGAAGGGGCCAGCTCCAAACTGTTCCCACAAAGTTGGGAGCATGGAATTGTCCAAAATGTCTTGGTATGCTGAAGCATTCAGAGTTCCTTTCACTGGAACTAAGGGGCCAAGCCCAGCTCCTGAAAAACAACCCCACACCATAATCCCCCCTCCAACAAACTTTACACTTGGCACAATGCAGTCAGACAAGTACCGTTCTCCTGGCAACCGCCAAACCCAGACCCGTCCATCAGATTGCCAGATGGGGAAGCGCGATTCGTCACTCCAGAGAACGCGTCTCCACTGCTCTAGAGTCCAGTGGCGGCGTGCTTTACACCACCGCATCCGACGCTTTGCATTGCACTTGGTGATGTATGGCTTGGATGCAGCTGCTCGACCATGGAAACCCATTCCATGAAGCTCTCTGCGCACTGTTCTTGAGCTAATCTGAAGGCCACATGAAGTTTGGAGGTCTGTAGTGATTGACTCTGCAGAAAGTTGGCGACCTCTTCGCACTATGCGCGTCAGCATCCGCTGACCCCGCTCCGTCAGTTTACGTGGCCTACCACTTCGTGGCTGAGTTGCTGTCGTTCCCAAACACTTCCATTTTCTTATAATACAGCTGACAGTTGACTGTGGAATATTTAGGAGCGAGGAAATTTCACGACTGGATTTGTTGCACAGGTGGCATCCTATCACAGTTCCACGCTGGAATTCACTGAGCTCCTGAGAGCGACCCATTCTTTCACAAATGTTTGTAAAAACAGTCTGCATGCCTAGGTGCTTGAATTTATACACCTGTGGCCATGGAAGTGATTGGAACACCTGATTCCAATAATTTGGATGGGTGAGCAAATACTTTTGGCAATATAGTGTATATGTGTATATATGTATACACACACACACACACATACATATAAACACATATACATACATATATGTATATACATATATACACACACATATTATTTATATATATATATATATAAATATATATAGACACACACAACGCAGCTGAGAGTGAAAGCTTGTGCAGAGTGACACAAACTGTTGTCACAATATTTTGCTTTTTATATAAGCAAAACAGTATAAATGCTTCAAAAGCCAGAAAAACATTTATTATTTGGAGAAAGCAGCTCATTATTATAACAAAGCGGCTAAACTAAGGGTTTCATTTTGGTTAAACTGCAGCTCAAAAGAGGATGAGTGCATAAGCATGTGTGTACTTGGTAAAGATAATGAATGAGCATCGTTCCCATTGTGAAACTTCATGAATTTATTTTATGCCTTTGTTATTCCTCATTTCATTATGTCTAAAAGTTACTGAACAATACAGACTGAAAACAAGGAAACCACATTCAGGCTTTCATTATTCATGCTGAAAGCTCAGACTCACTTGTTGACTCGCTGGAAATCACGAGACCAGCCCAGTCTGGGTCCTGCTGTGGCTCGTACTCCGCCCCGCTTGAACTCTCCCTCTGGGAGGTTGTCGTCAAGGTTGAACGTGGTCGACTGGCTCCGCTTAAGCCTACCGATTAAACATTTCTGTCTAAATATTTAAAACAATCACAAGAGTTGAAGATTCTTTGTTTTTTTTTTTTTTTACTCACTTCCCAAATAGTTTTTTTATGCCTTTAGATTTCGTCCTGCTCTCCGGGGTCGAAGGGAGTGTGTGTGTGCTGTCACTGTGGGGTGACCTCTGTGGGACCCCGGCAAGGTCCAGATGGTCGGTGCCCTGTTGCTCCGTTTCAGCTGCACAAACAAATGCCAACACAAAACCGTGGTAAGCATTGGTGTGAGAGAAACACAGCAATAAAGGGAGATTCAGCTGCTAATTTTAGGGAGAACAGTGCCACAGGAAACACACAAAGACTCCAAGACATGGAGAAGCTGAGAGATCATTAAACATAGACATGCATCAGACATATTGATGTCTGACTAATACTGGAATAAAAGCTTAGGTCATTAGTTTTAGATTATAAGAGGGAGCTCTTTGTCTAAATAAGGGGTCTTTCGCTTTCTTTGGATAAAATAAACACTCTACTTCATGCAGAAACAAAAGAAAACCAACAGAGTGCATAGTCCGTATGTTGAGCAAAGGTTTGTGCAACGAAGGAGAGTGATGAGGCTGTGGATGTTAAAGCAATCGGGTACTGGAATATTAAAATATCCAAGAGGAGGGAAAGCAAATGCACAAAGATAAAGAACATATTTGTAGTTTCCTTTTTGTTTTCAGTTGGAGAACTACGACAACCCTACTGGGACGAGTAGCCTTTACTGTACCTAACATGGGCGCACTTGCACTCCTGCTGCGGTCTTCATGTGTTACAAAGAGCACACAGCACAGCGTCCAACAGGAAAACAAGACAAGAGGAAAGAAATTATCATTGGAATAAAAACAGGACCGGGGAGGTGGGATGGACACAGACATAAAAAATAAAAAGAACAGAGACAGGACAAAGGGCTAACAGTACCATGGAAACAGACTTCCATATTTAAAGTGGAACGTCGGTTTGTGTAGGCTGCAAATTATGTACCTGGGCCATGTCATGTACTGCAAGGGTGTGGTTTGGGAAAAGAAAAGTCTCATCCGCCAGTAACCAGTTTGTTATTCTTCATTCTTATTTCAGGTTAAACATGACAACATTGATTATATTTAGCCGAACTCCGGAGATTTCTCTTACCCAGGTTAGGGTTGCTGGATGATTTTTTGCCTCCGCGGATCTTAAAGAATCCTTTTCCAAAAGAAGAGCGAGCCTTTCTGGAGCCAAAGCTGTCATCATCAATGGAGGCAGGCAAGGTGGCCGAGGGATTCATGGGGGGCTTTTCACTCATCTTACTGCTCTCTTCATTTGTACACTAGGATATAATCAAAGAGAGTTTTAAAGATAGCCTAGAATTCAGCTGTGCTTAAATAATAACATCATCTCACCATTTCATTGCTGCTTTCTTCTGACTGGATCTGACCATCAGCTTTGGTCGGCTCTAGATTGCTGAAATAACACATAAGCATATACTTCACATTGCGCCTTACAGGGGGCTGTTGCTGTGTGTTTCTCATAGATCTGACCAAGAGAATGTAGAGAGAAAGACTGCTACAAAGGCTTCAACATTACAACTTTATTAGTTTGCAAACATTCAGTTTGTTCAGCAAGATTAATTTAACCCCGGCCATATTTAGCAAACCAGCTGAATAGATTAGGGGGCAAACAAACCACTTTTCAAAGACATGAAAAATATGAAAACTCTGAAGCTAAAAGACAGAATATTAATTATTAAACCTGGAAAATCTTTTCTTTTTAACTTTTGTCAAGAAAAATGTATTATCATTATTACTTATTTTTTTATTTCCCTAATTCCCAAACTCAAATGATACATTTTCGTTAATACTGTCGAATGGGTTTTATTGACGAGAATCTGTGGCCAGTAAAACGCTTTCTACTGATGAAAGGACCATTGTGTCCACAGTGAACTGGAGGCTGACAGGAAACATTGTCAGAAGACAATGACTCTTGAATCTAACATTTGGTACAACACCACAATCGACACACAAGATGTACCAGGCAGTGTCATCTACAGGACTGTAAACCCTACATGCAGGAGGCTTTCAGTTTTACAGCAAGTCTTTACAGTCAATTCATGTTATTAGTCATATGTGTGACATATAACAGCTACAGAGTATCTCTACAGAAAAGCAACACATTTAGGAAGTATTTTCTGACTGTTTTACCTTTGGCTTTCTGTTTGTGCTTGCTCTGGTACTGGATCAGCAGGGCTGGGAGAGGGTGACGGGTCGTCACTCAGTCCACTGAGTCTGTCTGGCTAATCATCAACACAAACAGGAGAAAAAAAAAAGTATATAGAGAATAAAACCAACCTATCTGTTAAAACACTTAAGAGTTATTTGATAAAGGAGCAGTAAACTGCATAAAATGACATGATATCTTTGTATATGTGAGAGCATAAAAGATAAGAAATTTAGTGTCACTGCAAACTGTTGTCAGCATTGCAATGGAACTGCATTGGCTCCCAAACCAAGGAATAAAATTTATAAAAGGCAAAAATCACAAATGGAGTAAACGTAGGTCCAGATAAGAATAAAGCAGTTTAAAAGCCACTGAAAACTCTGCATCTATAGACAGCTGTAAAACAGATGTGGGGAATAAAGTGAACTAAGTAGTAAACAGCAACAAATGAGAAACAAAACCAGCAAGACAGACTAAATAATTGATTAACATTAGTATTAAGAATAATAAAGAATTAATTCCATTGCCTGGTGTTACGATCAAGTAAAATGACAAACAGCATAAAAATAAAACAACAAGCCGGTCCCATCTAGGCTTAATTGAATCAAAATCATCTAGCCTACTTTTTCAATGGGAATGCCGAATGGCAGCCAACTTCCTTGCAGCTCCCAGCAAAACCCCCTCCAACTTCCAGCCATCGGCCTTCTCCTGGGCGTGCATATCAGTCTGACTCCACCCTTTCACTGAATTACAGGGTCCGACCAGGAGATGGCGCTTCTCTTTAGATCATTAATTTCCACAAATCGTAAAAGAAAGAATATTTTAGTACAAAGATTGATGTTTAAAAAGGAACTGTAGGGGACCAGCCAAGGCCCATCAAGGAGAGTGGGGAAATTTTGTGCTGATTTGGTTTTTAAGATGGAATTATTTTTAATTAAGGTCGATGACATCGCAATCCCAGAAGACGTTAGTGCCGCACTTGTTTCCTGATATAAAGTGATTGCATAACTTCACATGTCATTCCTGTGCTGGTACTGAATCTAACAGTGGGCATATTTATCTTATTTTACCATGTTACCTTATTATTACCTTATTTAGTGGCTGGAATGATTTTCTAATATTTTGTAAGTCACCAGCCTCCCAGACCCTCTGCTTTGGACCTGCTGTTACCCCTGGCAACCCCATAGCATTTCCTGTAGAGGTCTCGCTGGCAGTATTTCACAATAAATGCACAGGTGAAACTTAACATCACAGACTAATGCTAAAGTGTTCCTTATAAAAAACTTTTGAACTGCCTTGAGGAGAACATCAACTTTTGGATAAGCCCCAAAAGCTCTAAAAAAAGAAAAAGAAAAAAAAAGTCAACTTTGGTTCATCCAGAGGCAGCTCTGATTCAGTCGGATTCAGCAGGACTTTCTTGTAGCACCGATGCGGGGTAGTGTGCAGTGACATACTGTGCTGAAGGTGAGTGAGGAAAATGAACAGTCCTTCTCGGGCTGACTTTAAACTGCTTTTTTAAAAATCCTCTCGGGAGCATTCCTTATTTCTACATTTTTTAACATTTGTAAACAGAGCATATGATTTGTAAACAGAGCATATGATGAGTTTATGAATATTTTGGGAGTTTTGTATAAAAACAAATTTTGCTAAGAAAGATGTTGTTGACAAGCCATGGATGACAAAAGGGTTGAGAAATGCCTGTAAAAAAAAAAACAATTTGTATTCATCCTTTTTGATGTTAAAAACAAAAGAAGCAGAGGATAGATATAAGAAATACAAAAACAAATTGACATGGATTATAAGAAAACATAAAAAAGAATATTATAGTGACCTATTAACCAAAAGTAATGGTGACACAAAAGCAACATGGGCAGTTATAAACCGTGTTTGTACAAAGCATAAAATAAAATCTGGTATTTCAAAACACTTTTTAAAAGAAAATACAGAAATTTATGACCGGAATGAAATAGCAAACAAATTCAATCATTATTACGTAAATGTTGGTCCAAGACTTGCTGCTCAGATACCAAAAGATGATGGCGACGTGACTCAAAAAATTGGGAGTTGTTCAAACGGCATCTTTCTTGGAAAAACGGATGAGGAAGAAATAAAGAGTATTGTCAATAAAATTGTGGATAAAAAATCAAAAGATTGGGTAGACATGGACATGACCTTTGTGAAGGAAATCATGTCTTATGTAATTAAACCATTTACCTATATCTGTAATTTGTCATTTTCATCAGGAAAATTTCCAGACACCATGAAAAGTGCAAGGGTAATTCCCATTTACAAAAACAGTGACAAAATGTATGTTTAGTAATTACAGACCGATATCGTTGTTACCACAGTTCTCAAAAATTTTGGAGAAATTATTTGTAATCAGATTAGATACATTTATTGATAAAAAATAATATTTTAAGTAGCAGTCAATACGGATTTAGAGCCAAAAACTCGACATCAATGGCTCTTATGGAACTGATAGAACAAATAACAAATGCAATTGATCAAAAACAATATTGCGCCAGTATTTACGTTGATCTAAAGAAAGCATTCGACACGATTGACCATAGCATTTTACTCAAAAAACTCCTTAAATACGGGATTAGAGGGACGGCATTACAGTGGATCTCGAGTTATTTGGAAAAAAGAAAACAGTTTGTACAAGTACATGATACTAGATCCGAATTTTGTGAAATTACATGTGGAGTTCCACAGAGTTCAGTACTTGGACCAAAGTTGTTCATCCTATATGTTAATGACTTGGTAAATGTGTCAGAGTTTTTCAAATGTGTCCTATTTGCGGATGATACCACTTTTTTTTGTCAAGGTACAGATATAGAATGGATGTTAGAAAAAATCCAAACAGAATTGATGCAAATACAAAAATGGTTTAAACTTAATAAATTATCTTTAAATTTGGATAAAACAAATTATATGTTATTTACAAGGAGACAAAGAACTGTTAATATTCCATTTAAAGTTGATGGTGTAGAGATTTGTAGAGTTAGTGAGGTGAAGTTCTTGGGTGTGATTATTGACGAGAGATTAACATGGAAATCCCACTTGAATTATTTAAGAACAAAAATAGCCAAATCAATTGCAGTGCTTTATAAAGTAAGGGATTTTCTGAACGATCATGCATTGTATATGTTGTATAATGTATTAATTGTTCCACACTTGGTCTATTGTGTTGAGGTATGGGGAAAGGCATGTTATACTAGTACAAAATCTGTTTTTGTTTTGCAAAAAAGGGCTATAAGAGTTATTACTCGAAAACATGGCAAATACCCATCCAATATATGGTTTTGTAAATTGAGGTTATTAAAATTCTATGATTTAGTTGATTATAATATTTTGTTAGTTATGTATAAGGCACACCTAAATACATTACCCTCAAACATCCAAAAAATCTTTGCAAAGAGAGAGAGCAGTTATAACCTTAAGGGGACACAGATTTTTAAGAAACCCAAATTCAGAACCAGTTTGAAAGAACGATGTACCTCGATACAAGGAGTCAAACTGTGGAACGAACTACAAAATGATGTTAAAAATGCCAAATCACTGCACATGTTTAAGAGAATGTTAAAGACTGGATTCTTGAAGAAGTATGAAATAGTATAAAGTGAGCTCATATTATCGTTGTTTAGTTGAGATTGACGACTGACTTTGTTTTTGTTGCAGAAGATAACCATTTTTTTCCCTGTTTAGTTTCAGAGCTGAGAAAAAAAGGGGCAGATATTATAAGATTTTTTTCTTCTTTCTGCTGCCTTTCATTTCATTTTGTTTTAAAATTTTGAAATACATATGTAGTATGTCTGTGTGTATATATGTATGTAATGTATACAGATGGATATGTAGGTATGTATGGATGGAGGTGTATTTTTTATTTTTTAGTATATCAAAAATTTGATAGGCTGTTTTTTTTGTATTCAATGAAATGAATGAATAAATAAATAAAAAAATTAAAATTAAAAAAATTAACATAATTTTCTGTGTATTCCAGTTTAAGTGAAAAAAGCTTTGCCTACAACCAGTCTCTGATTGGCTGCCCTGTCACAATTCACATAAAAGTTCAGCTTGTTTAAACCTCAGTGGATCACCGCTCTTCTCTCTCTGCATGCGGTGCTGGCTGCTATTTGAAAGCACCTCAGCTCCATCTAGTAGCAGGTAGTGAGAGCGGAGCAGTGAACCCTCTCACTGCATGGACTCAACCGTGTGTGCGGTTTGTATAGGAATTCTATGTGAATCCACCGCTAGGGCCTTTGCCACCGCCTCCAGTGTGAACGCACCTTTACAGTTGTTGCTTCTCAGGCTTAATATTTGGATTTTATCATTTTGAATATCTTGAAAAAGGCATATTTTGGAGCTGATGGGCTGATCTGGTCTCACAAATGTGACGACTGGATGGTCAAAACTGCCAACCTAGCCTCTTACAGACTGATTATTACTGTTTTTTGAAATACATCTTCACTCTAATATACAAAAGAATAAAAGTAGGTTCTATTTTCTTCTACAAACCTCATCTGGCTTCTTTGTTTGCAGCTGTTCAACATCTGCAATGTCTTGTTTTTCAGATTCCACAGACCCAGAGCTGCCAGACAGGAGTGGACTGGATCCATCACTCGGGCTCTCAACACGCTCGTTGTCTTTTGTTTTCTCTGAAACGAAGAGCATCTTAAATCACTTGGTGTGTAATCATATAACAAGAGAAGCTTCATTAAAACTGTCAGTTACCAATCACAAACCCTTATTAATGATAATACCTAAATCATTAATAAATAAAAACCAAGTACTGCATCCGGGAAACATGCAGTATTGTACAATTGTATAACCCTCCAAAATGCAGTAAAAAGAATCAGGCAGCCATCAGAACGGCAAAACTTGTGTGAAATAATATTTTGGACCCTGAATAAGTTCAGAATACAGTGAAAAGTAAAATCTAACCTTTCTTCACTTGTACCGACATAACCATTTCTTGAACTTTCTTGTACCTCAAAAGTGACTGTTTTAGTTCTTCTATCTTACGATCCTGCACAAGAAAAAAGGGCAAATGAGAAATAAAAAGAAGGAAGGATGATTTTCTATCAAAAGATTAAAAGTTCTTGCTTGTGCCAAAGAACACACATGCTGAGAAACATACCTTCTCTTCATTGGCTGCCATTAATGATTCAACTGCATTTTTCATTCTTTGCACTTCCACATCTGGTGAGGACAAATATAATTAGCAAAAAGGCACAACAAAGCTCGTACAAGGATATGTAAAGATCCTGAAAGCAGAGTAAGCCTGAGATAAAAGACGCTTTCAGTCGAATTAGGCTGCAAATTCACCGTCAGTCGAGTTGCACTGAGATGGTTTAACTTTGTACGAACATTTTCAGAACAAACATTTCAGCAAACTGTTCTACGGGATGTCCCATCAAGAAATTCAAAAGCTTATACATTCATTTGAAAAATTACTCTTTTGTGATCACAACCTAGTTTTATTTAAAAAAAAAGGCCATAAAGGAGTCAGAGAACAGAGTCAGAGGGTTGGATTAAAACTGCTTTGCTTTAACATTAAATTAAAAAAAAATTGTATTCTATTGCTTGAGTATTAGTTGAAGGTCAGTCTGCTACTTTAAACCATGCCTGATCTTAAAGATTCTACAGTCAAACGTCCAACTCTACAGCTGCTGGCAAACTAATTTGGAGAGTAAAAATATGAAAACATCTTGAAAAATAACAAAAAAAACATCCAAACATATCAGGATTTTAAAGAAACCCATGAATAAAGATAAAGATTCCCTGACTTTTCATCAACAAGACAGATTATTACAATGTGTGTCTGAATCCATGTAAAGCCAATAATTAAAACCTGCAAAGTGTTAGGAACAAACATGTCTTAGATCCTTGGAATGTTGCATTGAGTGGTGCAGAGAGTCCGGAGGCCGAGTTTGTTTTTATGCTCCAAGGTAATGAGAACAGGCACAAATAGACAAAGGTACAGTCAGACAACACTGCATTTGACAATAGTTAAAGGTTAGAAGAAGAAACATCAGCTGTGAGAAAGGAAGGTCTAAAAAGGTTTGGAATGAATGCGTGGATTGATAAACAGAGAACATGAGTGAGAGGGATGAATATGCAGCCTTAATGGTTATGACAGCACTGAACTCCTTGTTCCTGCTGAAAACACGGCAAACCTTGTTTATTGTTTAGAATGAACATAAAAAGAGTGACAGATGGGATGAAAAGGTCCATACTTCAGTTTATTTACAATATGGTGCTGCTACTTGCACTTCAATTAGTTTCAATGGACAAGCAGAGTTCAGATGGCTCATGCTCGTTCATGCAACAGGGACTGGGGCGGGTGCAACACTGAAGTGTGCTGATTAACAATAAAAAAAGGATAAAACTCCCTTACGCTTTTCTTTCAGCCTCTTTCTAAGCGTTTCATCTGGATGAGAAACTACACAGGATAAAAACAATTACACAGGAACTGTGCATGAGATATCAGAGAGAATAAACTTGAAGCATGCTTAAAGTTCAGCGGGGCTTTAGTTGGTTGCATTTCCCACCTCTTTCTAGGCCATTGGAGCCGCTTGTGGTATTAGCTTTAAATCTGATGTCATCCAGTAGCCTCCTCTTTTCACCATCTTTGCCCTCCAGCTGCCTCCTCATGGAGGCCAACTCCTCCTGTGCAGAAAAAGGACTCCAGTGAGAGTATGTCCCCCGCA
The DNA here is from genome assembly GCF_016077235.1 of Cyprinodon tularosa. Taxonomy (NCBI): domain Eukaryota; kingdom Metazoa; phylum Chordata; class Actinopteri; order Cyprinodontiformes; family Cyprinodontidae; genus Cyprinodon; species Cyprinodon tularosa. The sequence continues at coordinate 2,041,131 of NW_024039163.1, forward strand.
CCATTAGAGCTACCCCCCTCCCCCAGCCCGGCTCAACAATACCAACAAACCACAACACAAAGGTTCACAGAAGCCGACGTGGCACAAAGGCACGCAAACCACACCTGCTCAGAGGCAAATGTGTGTCAGGTAGGTCTTTTATGATATTTTCTGCATACCACCTACGGTAGGTGGTATGCAGAAAACATCATAAAAAACAAAAACAGAAAATATAATAAAATATAGGTTTGGCTTAAGCTGGTGGCCATATATTAACACTATATATTTATATATATAGAATGAACAGAAATAAAGTGTAGAATTAAAACTCAACAGTTAATACCATATCAGAAGACAGGAAACTAGAGGGAAGTGTATAAAAAGAAAAAACACTACAAAGACCCAGCATTAAAGCATACCTGTGGTTTGTAGGAAAAAAAATGTTTGCTGACACTACTGCCTGGTACACTAAAGGAAGTGGTGTTTAAAAGTGCAATTAACTTGCTAGGTTATTTTTAATGCACTGTTATAAAATAAATAGAGCATGCAGCACAAAAGAATAACATCACCCCCCCCTTCAAAAAAATGAAAACTGACGTTGGACTTTAGGATATTTATTTTTAAAGTTGAAACATAAAAAAGGTAAAGGGCCAAAGGGAGAGGTCAGAAACCACAATCATACAGCAAGCACCAAGTTCACCCTGAGAAAAGCAAAACTTCGTAGGCTGAACTTTGTGCTTGCTTCTGTTTCTCGTAGAGCATTTGGGCCATTTTTCATTTTACATTCTAGAAAGCTTAGCCATAAAGGACTAGGAACGGAAAGACGAGTGAAGCAAAGGAAAAAGAAAAAAGGAGCATAGAAATGACAGCAGAGACTAAATGTAAGAGAATATCTGGGTCTGAATCTTTGATATCCAAGTATTAAGTACATTTAAATATGCATCGTCCAATCAGCATAATCAATAATAAAACATAATAACATAAACATATATAACATTAGGATCACAATAATCACAGCTGGAATCCCAGAAGTTACAGGATTCCCACAAAATGACAAAGAACAGACTAAATGCCTCATGATAAAATGCTGCCAGCACCATGCTCCATTCAAGAGGCTTTTGGAATCCGTCAAATACTGAAGAAATGCAGTTTTAGAAAGTGACATACAGTAGTAAGGCTGTGAAGTACAATTATTTCATGGATTACTAAAAACAAGCATTTGAATTTAATCAGCTATTAATATCTGGAGGAAAACTCATTTAGTTTTTTATACTCAAAATAAGTTGATCACAAAAGCAGTGTCCAAAAATGACTCACCTTTGTCGACTTAAGTTTCTTTTCGCACTGTAGCTTTTCACTCTCCATTTCCGTCAGTCTGTACCGCAGTTCATTAAGCTCAAGAATTAAATCCTGCAGAGGGGAAACATTAATATACTCTTAAGTGTGCTTATTTTTTTACATCCCTGCTGTGCACCTGCCCATTCACACGCAGAAAGTACGTAAAAACAAAACAATAGCATCTGATAGAGTAATAGCTATAGGGTGTGGAATTTTAGATCAGTGCTTATTAGCTATATTTTTACAACAGCAAAAACAAAGCAATAGTGTAAAAAAAAAAAAAAAAAAAAAAAAGGTTTTATAATTTTATTATTAGCTTCATTCTTCAAGAAAATGTTATCATGAAAGCACTGATGAAGTATTGATGTAAAAAGTATAGCATTAAATTCAGATTATAACCTCTGAAAACCTTTGAGCTGCACTGGATGTTTTTGAGGATATTCCTTGGAGAGTGAAATCTCCAAAGCAGCAGCAGCAGAGATAAACAGTGAGGAAGCTTTGATTTATGAGCGGTGAGGCGGAAAACTGACAAAGATAACTCTGCTAAGAGAACAACAGAACATGTTTGAAAGCTACCCAAGTCCTCTGCAAACTTAATCTGCAAACTCAATCCATCTTTACATCTTTTTTTTTTTCATAAAGCATTTCACCAAAAAGGCAGAAAAAAAAAATAAAAATAAAAAAAATTTTTGTCTGCAAGTGTAAAACCAATGAATGTTTAAAGGTATAGAGAACGATCTTTTATTTCTGGGTGAATCCTCAAAATAAGTAGTCCTAATTGTCAATAATCCTGGTCATATGTTTACGTAAAGCCATTCTTCGTGCTTGTATCTTTTCCTGCACAGGCGCACTTCAGCCACATATGTGTGGTGAGCTACGGTTTCAGACAGTAAAGCTCACCTTTCTCACGGCGGTTCTTTGAAAACGGCAGAGGGTCGTAAGAGAAAAAGTGTCTACGAAGTGCATGAGAAGGGAAAAAAAGGCCTCAGAAGAGGCAGATATTTCCCAAAATGCTTTGCGAGTAGAGCTATCCTTGCAAAGCTTTATGGGATTTGCTGTCACAGTGGCCCACTGTCGCCATAGCTGTCGCTACCCAACAGTGGCGCATAATAACAAAGATGGCACAGGCACCGCGTGGTGGAGGAGAAGTTATTTTACCAAGGGGGAGCAAAAAGTAGTGATCATCTGTCTGAACGGTCAGTTAACTAAGTTCGCTATAAAAACTAGTATATAGTCCCCACTCTATATAATGAATGAGGGATTTAGGGGTTAAGAAGGACATTCGGGCACAGTAAGCTTGTATGAGCGTGCACGAGGAGAAATGGGCTCGTGCATGCGCTCTCACACTTTTAATAGGCGTTCCCTCTCGGGAGCGGGTACAGGGTTGTGCATGTGCATTTTTTTTTTTTAGTGGAGTGGGTGGGTCTTTAAAAAAAACCTTTAAGATGTGTCTGTCTGTGTGCCTTACACAGACCTAAAATGTCAACTACAGCTTCAGAAATGAACTCACACACCTCACTGTCTCTAAATCTGTCAAAGTTCAGCCTCTCCTTCTCCATAGTGTTGAGTTTCAGCTTCAGGTTGGACACTTCAGACATAAGTTCCAATTTCTGCGTCTCCAGTGAAGTTCTGCACAGGAGCTCCTGCGAAGATACATGAAGGAAAAATGAAAACATGCCGTTCGCTTCATATCCGTCTGCTCAGCTTAGGTTGAACCTTGGTTTTATTGCAAGTAGACGTGCACCTGCTGCAGCATCTCCTCTGTGGCGTTAAGTTTATCTCTGTGCTCCTCCAAACAAATGTCCAGGTCCCGGATCTTCTCTCCCTGCGCCTCCACCTGGTCAGTCAGCACACTAACCTGCATGAAACAAAGTGATGCACAATAAGTGAGACTGAAATTTGTTACAACCCTCTTCACAATGTGAGCATTTGCAGAATTGCTACTGATTAAATATTTGGTGTTTTATTAAATGTAAAGTGTAGCACAGTCAGCACCTTATTTAATAACTGGTCAGTTGGAAGACCTCTCACTCCCTGTGATCTTTCACTGGACACAGGTATTTTTTTGTAAGAAATCCTAAAGCAGTGGGACCTTATTGTTCTAATATCATACAGACCTTATCTGTTGTCTTGCTGGTGATGAATTAAAGTATTCTCCAGACTCTGGGGCTTTAAATATAAATTAAACCTAAAAATAAATCTTTAAATCTGAAGGAAATATAGAATTTACTTTCATCTAGAAGTAGGACGTGGGACCATTAAGCAGCATTCCATTTTCATTTCATCTTAGCCTGGTTGAGGCGCTTGTCACGTATCTGAATCAGGAGTGGCGTGGCTTAAGGAATGAACCATTTTGTCTAGTTTTCATCTGAGTGTTGTGGCCCTTGATGCAGCCTCAGCCCACTAGGGGTGGAAAGGTTCACAAAATCCACGGTTCGGTTCGATTCACGGTTCCGTGGTCACGGTTTTCGGTTCGGTTCGATTCGGTATATGTTGATAGTTACACTGAAATCCCATAAAAATATATGAAATTAATGAAAAAATCCCACAAAAAATAATGGATTGTAATTATTTTAAATAATCTGCGGAAACCCTGGATCATTTCCGTATGTTTTGCTGCTTTGAATTTAATCATCCCGCGCATGCTCTCTACCATCTCCAAGGGACTCAGAGGGGAGCGGACGGGAGCCACAGTGGAGGCTGTAGGCTTTGCTTTGAGCAACCGGTCTGGAGCGCAGCGGGACGGAGCGGGGGTTGCTGACGGAGAATGAGTGATTTCGGGGTTAGCATGACATGTCGGTCATGTTGCTGTTAGCATAAACAAAACGTGTTGCACAATGCTTGCACACTGTTGCACTTTTATCCACAACTTTGTTTCCGCCGTCATCGTAGGTAATTCTAAATGCAAAGCAGTCCCATACAGCAGACCTATAAAGTGCTGCTGGCACGTCTTCCAACTCCTGTTCTTTCCCACTCACCATTCCGACACAATTCTCCACAACAACTGATTTTTTTTCTGCTACACCCGGCTAAGCTGCTTCGCTTCTTCTTCTTCTTGTTTACTACTGGTGGTTGGCTTTGGTCGCAGTACCGCCACCTTCTGCTCTGGAGTGTAAACGCTTTGCCTATGAGAAAAAGGAGCAGCGCATGAACCGAAACGAAACACACGCGAATCGAACCGAGACAGTTGAACCGAACGGTTTTCATAAATCGTCCCATCCCTACAGCCCACTCCTTGTTCACATCCCCCAAATTCTTGTTTTTTTTCTTAATCCTCTTGAGGCTGCGGTTCTCCCTGTTGCTGGTGCATCCTTTCCTACCACACGTCTTTCTTCCACTTCATTTTCTGTTAATATGCTTAGGCACTAAACTCCTAACCACTTCTTCTGTGATGACCTCTTGTGAACTAGCGTTGTTTGAAAAGGTATTGATCACCGAGCAGTTGACCTCATGATCCTGTATTCCACTGACCATCAATGAGAGACAGTTTAAAGGATCCGAGAACCTTTGCTAGTGTTTTGACTTAATTAGCTAGGGCAGGACATCTTGTGTTTCTGCAAATTATTTTCTGAGACACTGATATTTGGGTTTCATCATCTGTATGCGGTAATAAGCAAAATGACAAGAAACATTCAGAAACAAAGTTTGCTTTTTTAGCTTCAGCTGGAAACAATCATCAATCCTGCTCAGCTCTGTAAATCATAAACCTATGTGAAGTAAAGCTCATAAATACAAAAATCAGAATTTACAAACACAAGATCTTATACATAGATATACAGTTTGAGTCTTGGCGGTATATAATAGAATACTGTCCATGTGTTGTTGACAGGGTACCTGAAGCACCAGGGACTCCTTATCGCCTTCTAACCTTGACAGTCTTTCCTGGTAGTGATCACCTCCACCTCCAGAGATGTGTCCATTGGACTGGAAGATGAGAAAAAAAACAAAAACACTGATATGATAAAAAAACAAAAAACAAATGCAAACTATGAGATCCATCAAAAGTACTAATCTTTGGAGGCTTAACCTTCCTAAAAATGCTCGCTGCAGACCTTTTCTGCCAATTAAATTGGGGCTGGCATTATGGCCTCACCCTGCACAAACAAAACCTTACAAGGCTTAAAAAAGGGTAGAACTGCAAAAAATCCTCTGTATAGTCAGAGTATTACAGGATAACACACACTCCACGTGGCAATCAGCCCATCACTTTCACAAACACTGCTCCAGTTCCCAAGAAGTCAGCAGGTTTCTTCCTGCACTCTGACTGTGACATTAACACTACCAGCAATAAACCACTTTCCCAAGGAACTCAGCAGAGCATGTTTGCTCCAAGTAAACAAATCACTTGCAAACAAATGAAGGCAGAAGGTTTGGCTTAAGCTGGTGGCTATGCATTAAATGTTCTTGGTTTATAAAGGCTAGTATTTTATAACACACATATTAAATACTCATACACATGCAAGTCAACTACTCTCTCCATGTGCATTTTGAATGTTTTATGCACTAGCATGACTACATGCTTTTTCTCTGCGCCTGTAACTTCTCTCCTCCTCACATGTGGACCCGTTTGTGTGTCCTCGTGTTAACTTTCATCACTTTGAAATCCCCCCTCTTGAGAAGGTACAACTTCCTTCTGAGTTGTGGCTAGTAATGTTAGCAAACCATGTTCAGGCTGATTGCTGTTCTCTTAGAGAGTTATAAATTGGCTAAGTGCCATGATTGTAGTGGTGAATGTTTGTCAAACCAAACACCCAATAAAGTTCCAATAAGCCACTATAGGCACTGGGGTCATGTTTTCTTGAAGCAGGCAAAAGAAGTTGATGTCCAAACTTGTAGATGTTCAGTTGATTTATTTCCTTTTTTTTTTTTTGCAACATTACAGAGTTCAAACATTCCCTTGTTCTGTCACCTCTCTTGCACTGGTAAAACCCATAGGCCCCTAACCCAAATGCCTGCTGGTCCTTACCAGGCTCCTACAATTATAGAAAGTGGACCGCCCACATTTCTTCCTGTTTTACATAAAATAAATAAAGAAAAAATGATAAAACAACAAAAAATAAATACACAAAATTCAAAAATTAACCTATACATAAATTCTATAAATAATACAAAAAAAAATAAGTTTAGGAATTAACACAATTCAAATGGATAAAGAAATAAAGAATAAATAGCTCCAACAGTGATCATTGAATGTCTTAGTTTAACAGTCATGAATGTGTTTTGATAGCTCTAGCAATATGTTCTAAGATGATTAATGTTTAATTTGGAACCTCATATGAGCTAAGTTAGTGTTAGCTTCACTGTTTATATGAGCAAAATGAGGCTTGAATGAACTTTTGGTTATAGTTATACTTATAACAGGGCACTATCAATACCCAATCTACACCATCAGCTCATTTGCACATGTGCAACCAGGTATTCAGCAAGTTCACCATAAATACTGTAATTAAGGTATTGAAAATTCTTTTTTATATCATAAAATCGTCAAAGAAGGCACTAAATATGATAAAAGAAACTTTTCTGCAAGAATTGGATGCGTTTAAGATTCCCTCTCAGATGTCTTCAGAGGAAATACTCAGAGCAGTCTGGCAAAAATATGATTACACTGCGTTTACAGTATTTACATTTTAGTTTTGTCTTTTCTTATATCATCCATTATATATTGTATAAATACAACAAAAGTGAAATATAAAACTCAAAAATAACATTCAAAGCTGAAAAATTAGCTGCCAGAAGTAGGGTAGGATCCCATTTCACAGACAAGTGATAGAATAGAAAGCATGTAAATGCATTTATTCTCTCAGAAAATACATTTTTAACATTATCAAAATTTCTTATTATAATTAGGGAGAGAAAAATTTTTTTCTGTACTTTTTTCTAAAGTACAATTAAAGGCGACCCGGATGTATTACTGGTTGCCATGTGCAGATCAGCTGATGGTACCAAAGAGCTCCCAGTACGAATCGGGTAGCCACAGCCACAGCCAGGAAAAAAAGTGTCTGTAAGTGGGATTTCCTGTAGAGTAGCCCATCACAGGCAATGCACACTTTTTCACATTAGTTCCAGCCTAAAAGTGGCAATAGTTCGTAAGCACACAGAAACAGGTCCACACTGGAGTAGGACAGAATCTACAGGCGCATAAAAGGCAAGGCATTTGTGCAAAGGAACATGCACTCATACGTGTGACATACTGGGGTCTGGTGATGTTTTCAAATGAAAACTGCTTGTATGAGTATTTTGTGCGCTTATGGCCAAATTCGGACTTTATGAGCATTGATCAGGTTGAAACTAGAAGAAAAAATAGCAAACCTGTACTCAAAGTAGACCAACAGTATAATAATAACACAAGTTCTGTTAAGTTTAATTAAATTTTTTACTAAAATGCAACAGAAAAAAAGGTGTTTTTTTTAAATGCCGTTTGCCAAAACAAATTTTTTTTTGGACACCATTAATAAGATAAGTAGCAGTTTAGAGATCTGAACTGAGGCAGCCTCTGGGTGTTTGTCTATCATGAGTCTCTCACCAGGTTACCATGAAGCCACTCAACCAGACTTTCAGCTGTGGAGTCAGGGATCTGGCAGCGGAGACTTTCCCTTTCCTCTGTGTCCATTAACTCCAGCACGCTGCGCAGGTCCTCCAGTAGGTGAAGGGCCCGCAGGTTGCCCATAAAAGGAGAGGTAGGTGACTGACAATCAAACAGCCCATTGGAGTAGTCTAAGGCCTTGGAGCCTGAGGCAAAGAAGCACAGAAAGTGCTAAACTGAATTATACAGGCAGGGTAAACATTAAAACATTGTTCTGGCTCATATTCATATACTTTAAAGCAAACCGATTAGAGGCTCACTGTGGTACATAAAAAGACTCTGATTTCAATAAACTTTTATAGTGTATTGTAAACATAGATGTATTTTAAAGATAATGGCTTAAAACCAGACAGCTAAAGTAAGCAGAGTGGAAAAGCTGAACACAACATCACAATCATGGAGCTTACGACATCATATGATATCTGTGAAAAGGTCAGCGGTGAAACACACAGTAAAAATCACAGCAGACTAAGTACTGTCAGTTGACCAAGCAGAATCTTTTAACAGGCTGTTTTTGCTTTCAAAAACTGCTGAAAAAGCATGACTTTGTTAAGTGATGGTCTCTCAGATAACTTGGAGGAGGTTTAAAGTTCCCAGAGAATCTCACCTGCTATTATGCCGTCCATCTGTTCTAAGGCAGCAGCCAACATGTCGCTGGCGTCGGACATCATCTTCAGTCACCAATCAACCTTTAAGAAAATAATCATCATCAGTGTTTTGTTTTGTTTTTTTAGGTGGATGCTAACTATGTTGACATCTGTCTAATCAATCCCTGATATGTGGTTTGGATTTTTCTGGGCTGATTTTTTTAAAGCAGGTTTTACTTTTTTCTCCAGTACTTACATGGTTAAATTTAAATGACACAATGATAAATGTCTTCATCTAAACAAGAAACACAAATCTAAAAAAACAACATTAACAATGGATTACAAATGGAGGGTTAGGCATTGCATGCCCTTCGTGTGATCTCAAGGCGAGGATGCACTAATGAATCAACCAATGCTGATACAAGCAAAAAGAAAAAATACAAACATTGAACAGCTGATGTAACGTCTACCTCTAGTGTGAAAAGCATTCAAAATCTAAAGGAAAACTTTTACAGTGCTTTGAAAGGTCATTCATACTCCCAATGTTTAAGTCTGTGGTTTTTTAAAGTGGAGGCTGCCAGGGAGCATTAGTAAGTCCTAAGAAAAATTGAGGGAAAATGAAAAGCATAAAAAAATAAAGAGATGTGGGGGAAAAAAAGAGGGCATCTAATCATTCTTTTTTCAGTATCATAAACTGTAATCTAGTCTTTTTTTTTATATAATTTTAATCATTCTAATAAATTAAATAAAACTTAATAGTATATCGCATTCAGATATAAAAACCCAAGGGAATTAAAAAGTGAAATTGAAGACTCTTTCCTTGTTTATGTAAGAAACAAAGTTAGACAGAAAAACCACAATGGCTGACAGGAAAGCCGTTTCAACAACTTACTTGTATGAAATTTTTTAACATTGAAAGGTACAAAAGGGATGTGAATGCTTTGCAACGTTTACTGATAAAGCAATGCAAAGCAATAGAGTCGGCTTCTAAGCCTTTATTTAAAAGCAGCTTCTTGAAAATCCAAGCTGGTTTGAGGTCAGTCCTTGGAGTCCTAGACAGACTGTGTGCATCAAGCGAGAGCGGCTACAGCTAAATAGGAAAAGAATCAACAAAAACTTTCTAAGAGAAAACAATCTAATCAAACCTAAGAAAACCATTCTGGTCATTTAGGTCTTTCAAGGAGTTAGACCACTACAGAGAAGCTAGGCTATTTTAATCAGTTCCACCAAAAGCTGAATCACAACCATCCAAAAAAATTGTTTTATTTTTATTTTGGGTTGTTTCACAAGAAAGGGTGAAATTCTTAACTTGAACTAATAAAATGTCAGAGAAAACAGTAATGAATAATGCATTTTCAAGCATCAATCAGGCCATTTCCCTAAAACATTGGTATACAGCGTGTCCTCCCAGTGGGACACTGGACACTTTGTTCGCAGCAGTGTGAAGTTACATTTTACTGTCTCTGCCTTGGACGTCTGCCCTGAGGAACACAGCCGGCCCTTTATCTGTGGACGTTCAATCACACCACTCTCCTGTATTTTCATGCACACATAAGGAGCCCTCTTCCTTTAATCGCCTGCTTCAAATCCTGGGAGTGCCCCACCATTTTCAAACTTTATGGAAACCACCCACATACCAGGCACTGTTATTTTAGCATTTCTGCAGGCAAACTTTCCATTATGTGTAAAACAGGAATGCAATGAAACATGAGATTGATCACAACAAGCAGCAGCGGGAGAGGAGCCAACACACCATAGTGTAACACTGAGGCTATCAGAAATACATAAAAAAAAGCTACTTTGGGGCTGCCTACAGTAGAGGTTTGCCCTGATGAAGACATTTAAAACCGAAAAGCAGAAAATTCAATCAATGGAAGACTGGATACAAAAGATGGAACTATGATAGCATTGTTATGAGATTAGCACTTTCTTAATCAGTCATGATGCAATTAAGCCACCGTGAAACCACAAAAAAAACTCAAGCAAACCACATCTAGAAAATATGTTTGGGGAAACGGTCAACCAATGACATCACAGATACCAGCTTAGACTCATGCCATTGTTAAATATTTTAAAAAGATTTAAGAGCTAATAAATAAATCACTGTCACTCACTGCGTTGTGATTAAACCAGCAGCTGAGCCAACAGAGGTGACTCTGAAATGGAATGGGGACCCTTAGGGCATCTCTCTGTAAATACCTGAATCAGACCGTTTTTTTTTTTTCCTTCTTTGTCTTTCTCAGAGGAAGCACAAACTTGGGTGAAGGGAACACGTGGCTATCAGCAAACCAACTTCAAACACAGCAGACCAGGTCCAGACAAGCTGCTTTGGAACCTGCTGTCCATGTGTCAGACAGCGATGAACTCATGCGGCTGAAAACTTGTCTGAACATTTCCACACTCACATCCTCAAGGATCCATGCAGGACTAAACACAGAGAGTGTCATTTCAAGGAGAGACATAGTGTTCAACCCGTATTGCACTCGGATGAGGCGGATTTGCATGTGCTGTCCCTCAAAAGCAAACCTTAGGTCAGCCATGAAAGACACCTGGATTTACGTTTGTTCCTACTAACCAAGTCGATAAAACAGGCCAGTCATCACATCTGAACAACAGATTTGGATCTTATCTAAAGGAAATCAAGGAGGGGCAGATTCATACATACAGTTTGCCCTTAAACTTTGAACTGTATTTTGTCTTTGCGCTTCTGCTATCAAAAAGAAGAAATTTTAAAATCCCGGCACCTTTCATGAAAACAGTGTTTCCCTGTCCGCCTTTCTGCTAGCATGACTGATACTACTATTAGACACTACTGCTATTATTCACCAGTGCAGGGTATTTTGAAAGGAAGGTATGCAGGCTTATAATGCACAGGACACCTACAACACCACCTGCCTTTATGATCACTTTTTTAAACCTAAAAGCTTCTTAAAGCTAAAAACAGTCTAGTAACTCTCTGCAACTTTAGCGCTACTCCCTTAGGGTAAAGAATACTATTATAGCCCATCCTCTCAGGACAATCTGAGTTCTCAAGAATTCCTGGCATTAAAACAACAACAACTTACATTCCCTTATAAACCAGGGATCTGTGCAGGAAACAGAATGGAAGTCTTGGGGTTTTATGTCTTTAAAAAGATAAAGACTGATGCTTACACCCAAAATGCAGCTAACTTTAACACGCTGTTCCGTGGTTAGCGGTGAAAAGAGCTGGAAAGAGAGGAATTTACAAACCAGGAATAAATCATACAGACTTTCTATTTTTACTTATGGTAATGTAATGCTTTCCAAGGACATGGCAGAGAGGATACAAACCTCTCCACATACTGACGCCATATTTTGACTCATATTCACCTTCATACAAAATTCCAGGGGAAAAAATTAAAACCGTAGCTAGGACAGCTCATCCTGTTTTAATCCAAACGGTGAAACAGTCAGTAGATTCAACGCAGCAGCGCTTTAGAAAACACACCCATATGGAGCTAAATAACGTGGAGCCACGAATGGCTCCACGTTTGAAGAATGTTAGAAGCACAGTGAGGCTGTGTGTCTGTGTGTAAACAGGTTTGAGGCCTGTAAAGCGCAGCTCAAGAATAACCTCCAGCTATTTTCAAACTCTGCGTTCAGGCAGAACACATCCTCACTTATTTTATGGCACCAAATAAAATGAAGTTTGGAAAAAGGTGATTAAAAAAGGCAACGTTAGGGAAAATCTTCATATCAGAAAGAGTGATCCAATGTAAGCACAGGATGCAGATGAAATGTTTCAAATAATTAAGGCTTGATGAGATAAAATCTGGAAGAATTTCCTGCGTGTGTTTGCAAAAGCTCATATAGGACTCATTTATGTTGGACAGCGGGACACATTTTTTAGCCATTACTCACAGTTTCTTGCTTAACTTAATTAACCGCGCATTCTGACGTTATTCTAAATTGTGCAAATGTGGCAAAAACTATGGACCTTCCAATAAGAAGGTTACTGCCAAGAAGCCCATAGCTGCATGAATGCTGCAACTGTTAGTTGCTATTATTACCTATCAATGACAGCCAGGGCTTAATGAACATGATTCACTCAGACAAAACCATGTTTCATGGGTAGAACGTGTTTATGGAACCAAATGTCTCAAAGGTTTATGTATGAAAGGAGTGGCAGCATTGGACTGTATGAGTGTTTTACCGTAGGATGGACCGGTGCTCTTCATGGTCCATTTACAAAGTCTTAATTTGAGAAGTGCATTGGATTAGAAATGATCTTTAATTAAACTGGGTTTAGAATAGAGTAGAAAATCCATTTATTGTCCCACAATGGGGAAATTCTGGTGTTTACAGCAGCAAAAAGATTATAGAAAGAACGGTAACACAAATTTGGACCTTAGATAAGTATATTAGGATAACATAATAGTGAAGAGTTAAAAAGTAAACAAATCAAATACCGTACTGTAAAGTGATTTAACAATATAAATAATGTGCACCTGGAGAATAAATAATTAATATACAGTGATGGTTTTAGAGTCTTACAGCTGCTGGGAGGAAGGATCTGTGATAACGCTCCCTGGTGCATTTAGGGTGCAGCAGTCTGTCACTGAAGGAGCTCTCCAGTTCTGCAACTGCTTCATGCATGGGGTGAAGCTGTTTCTGTTTTTAAACAGAAAAGGAATGATTTAAAGTCCTAGCTTCAATAGTTTCTAAAACCGGTTCTGTCGTTTAACCTGTATTATGTGGAAGTTATTATAATGATCACAGACTGAATCATGTCTTGTTGCAGTATTTTCCAAGGGTGTCCCGATACAACTTTTTAATTTACCATACCATGCTGATGTTGACCTGATACGATTAAAGCATGAATCCTACTGACCTTTATTACTTATTTACTACTGTCACGTGTTAGACAGGGCTTGATCGAGTTATATTACTAAAACAGGGAACAAAAGTCAACAACAAAACATATGCAAACAACTAACTAATGTGAAATAAACTAATTTTTTAGGCTATTATTGATTGATTTCAGATATCAATATTGGATTGGGACATCCCAAAATCCATTTTATTAATTTTACAGAAGCACGGCTATCGTTTAGGTGAGTGGCAGCCTAGTGGTTAGGACGATGCTTTTGAAATCTAGAGGTTCTGAGTTCGAACCCCACTCCCACAGACTGCCTGAGCAAAGACCCTTAACTCCACACTGCTCCCTGGGCGCCCCACAATGGCAGCCCCCTGCTCCCCAAGGACATGGGTTAAATGCAGAGGGTTCATTTTGTTGCTCTGTACTTGTGACAGTGTAATGACAATGAAACAAAATGTTCACATCCAGACCCTTTAAAGCATTTTGGTCTCCCTGGATGATTAAGATTTAAATTTCCCTGAAAATCATACAAAAAAAAGGTTGTAAGGTTGAATTAAGAACAATTAAAAAACGGATTAAGTTTCACAGGTTTGAAAAAATAAACATACTATGGCAACATAAAAAGTGTGAAACATTAAAATGCCCTCAGGCCAAATTAAAAGTAGTAAAAACGTCATAACATAAAAAATAAAAAGATCAATTTTCTTTGAGCCACTTAGCCGTTTACAAAAATTAGGTATAAAAACTACACATTAATATTGTTTAAAAAAATGCAATCATAATATGAGTTAGTCTTTTCAATTACCTTGCTACAACTAATTAACTAATATGATTCTTACGAAGACGTACTGTTGAGCTGTCTGAAAATGTTGAGAGTTTAGCTTTTTCAATGTTATTTGTCTAGCTGTAAAACTTTGTAGAAAAACATGCTAACATCTAGATAATAAAACTTTATCACTTGTTACCAACTTTTTCTCACTCAAAAACAATGAGGAATAGTACAGCTTGTCAAATATAACTTGCGGAGGAATAATTACACCCCGTGGTGCCCTAAAGTAGTTTGATAACCGCTAAAAACTCCAAAAAAAACCTACAGAAAACAGCCATTAAATGTTAAAGCACGAACAACCAGAGCAAGCGTTCGAGCGCGCGAGCAACAGCCGTTGAACTAAGTTTTCCATAAAAGAATAAACAGATCAATAAATCACAGCAAAAACTAAAACCACGCCTCTTACCACTTTGCTCGAAGGAATTAACTTTGTCGTGTTTTGTTGGATAATTCCTGATGATAAAGTTAAAACTCCAGGATTTCTGAACTTCTCCGTGCCCACCAGCGGAAACCCCAGCTCCACCGCATCGCTACGCCATGATGTCGATGTGACACCGCTGCTGCTCAGGGGGAAAGTTGATGACGTCGCCGCTGGAAAATCCCGCCCCGCTCCAGCCGGGATTGGTCCGGGAGCAGGGATTCTAGGGATGCGCTCCATTTCTTATCCGGCGTGACATCGACGGGCCTGGAAAGGAGATTTGAAACGAGGCTCATCCAGAGCACGGTGGGCGCTCACTTTGGTAAAGTTACTGATAGATGAATCAGTTTCTTCTGTGTTTTTAGAACATTATTCTCTGAAACAATAGATGCTTTTGGGGACTCTGCTGTGTGTCTCTCCCCCCCAAGAAAAAATAAATGTTCAGTGTAACCAACTCTTCTGTTGATTAAACGCTGATTATCTCAATGTAAATGTCATTATTCCTCATATACAGTCAGTGGATGCAGGCAAATACTATTTCCTTTATGTCGTCTCTAACTGCACATTAATAACAAAAATACAGGATTTTACTATACATTAAAATAGGAAAACTCTTCTAAATGTGTATCATTTTTACTCGACTCATCTCCCGGCTGAATTTTAAGGATTATACCCTTTATTGGAAGCCTGGAGGGTTCATTGAAAGCAATAGGAGTAAAATTAGTGACGCGTCAAAACTAACATACTTTGATTCGTTCGTATTGCACAGGGGGGGAAGTAATCACTGTAGTAAATTGTTTAGTACAATCACTTTAATTAAAATACTTATGCATGCAATTTTCTATTTTCTGTTGAACATTAAAGGTAGCATTTTCTTCTGTCTGAGAACTGCATATCAAAGGATACATTACCTCGGGCGACCTCTAGTGGACAGTATGTGTTAGTGACTTTAAACAAAGATACAATTTTTTGTTTCTGAAGAAAGAAAAAAAAAAAGGCAAACCATAAACTGGCCTGAATTCAGTATCAGGACTTCTGAAGATATTAAGCCTAGTTGTGTTAAAATGTTACATGACAGGAAGACTGTAAGGACACTATACCCACTGTCCAAAATGATAGTGCCAATATGCTGTGGGGATGCTTTCCTTTATGTAGAAAACAAAAGAACAACTCTAATCATAACATATGGGGAGTGGGATGGAGTTGAATACAGAACAATTCTGGAACAGAATCTGCCAAAGAGTCGGTACTGGGAAATAGGCGTATCTGTTACCAGGACAACAACACAAACCCTCAGCCATGGCTGACCCTTTAAAGCCTGGACCATGAAATTACTTTTAGGAAATTCTAAAAACAGAACTTTCGTATGAGGCTAATTAAATTAAATTCAGTTTATATTTATGATGCCATTTCACATGTCATCTGAAGGTACTTTACAGAGAAAATACAGTGAGATTGGTTATCGCTTGTATCCAGTCATTGACTTGCAAGATATGCTCTTCCTGGATGGGTCTGTGGTGATGAACTTCACTTGTATTTTGTTGTTGACTCTTCAGCAACTCCTCACACAGAGCCTGTATGTAGTGTGAGTGGAGAGGAAAAACTCCCTTTTAACAGGAAGAAACCTCCAGCAGAACCAGGCTCAATGTGAGCGGACTTCTGCAGACGCCGAACTGGGGTTCAAGGAGAAAGAAGCAGAATCATAAACGGTAACTGTCAACCAGCTCCAGTGGTGGTCCAGTCCTGTTAAGACATAGCCAGGCAGACAAACTACAAGCCAGTTCTGCTAGCCAGACCAAAAGAAACAGGAATACAGTGGAAATAGGTACAGCTCCAATTTTTATGACAGAGATGCCTATGGCAGCCAGATAGGTATCACAGCAGAACAGACCAGAGGAAGCCACTATGATGAGGAAAAAGAGGAGAGAACATAAAGTTATAAGTGGAACTACACAAATACTGCAGAATTAATTACCTTGTCATTCAGGTCAGGTGTGTGGAGGCAGGGAAACACCTAAAACATCTGAGCACAAACTCTGATCTATAATATCATCTACAATTGCAGGTCCCAGGGTTTCTCTCTCACCATCACCGAGCACCAGGGAGGGTGCGACCTGGACGGCTTGCCTGTCCATTTCAAGGCAACGCAGAGTTCCTTTACATATAAACTTGTTCTATTCTTTGTGAGCGAATCAGAGTACCCAGAGATGGGTACTCAAAATAATTTTATTTTCTTTATGTTGACCTTTTTCTTCATAAAGAGGGACAAGGTCAACAAAAAAAAAGAAAAAAAAAAAGAAAAACAACCATTAAAGCAATTATGCAACTGTTCAACAAATTCAACACTGCTTTTTTTCTTCACAGAACAGAAAGGCCTTTTTACCCCCATGTCTATGAAGACATGATTAAAAAAAATGATTGCAGCAATTTGCTATATAATTTTTAGCAGTATGAAATAATACCACTTTCTTCAAATCAAGGAGCAACATTTGAGTAAATATCGTTACATTTCTGTTAGGAAATTGCAAGTTTCATATAGGCTGATTGTAAGAGTTTAATACTCTATTTTTGTTTGACTGCAGAGTTTTAAATCAAACAAGAAAACAGTAAATCACCTGTACTGTACCCATCAGAAACTGTTTTGACTGAACATGCAAATAAAAATCACAGAAAATGTATTGAAATTCATTTCACAACAGCTTGAACAATATTTGTTACTGAACTGCATTTAAGTAAAATTAAACAGTTAAAATTTAAGCTTCAGAACCAATTTAAAGCTATCAAGTATAGAAAACTTTGAAATAGTTTTTACCTAAGCAGAAAATACATATATAGGAATAAACATAGCTTATATTTTACTGAACAGTTGTAAAATCTTACCATAATGCTTTTATAGTAGCTTTTTATGATTTTATGGTTTTGTCGTCAACACACCTTCAAGCTGTTTCACAAAGCAACTAACACCAATCCTAGAGTATATTGGAGATTTAAGTTCACTTCAATGGCTGCCTGTTATTTTTAGGACTCATCTTTTACTTTGTTTTTAGTCTTTAAATGGCCTTACCCCACCATATATTGCTGATCCATATGTACAGCTTCATTCGCTTCGCACAGGGGATCAATTACTCCTGTCAGTGCCCAGAACGAGGCATAAACTCAGAAGGGATGGTGTTATATGTAGCTGGAACCCAAAATCTGGAATTATTTGCCAATGTATAACACGCAGGCTTCCTGTTAGTCCATTGTTATATATATATATTTTTTTTTAAAGTCTCGTTTCCAGCGTTTAATACTCAAAAGGATGTTGGTTGATTTTATTTCTTTTATTTTCTATATTGTTTTGACTTATTTTATATTCTTATTAATCTCAGTGCATTTTATTGTGTTTGTATTTATGCCTTTGTGCAGCATATGGTACAATTTCTTTTCCATGCAGCTCTGCTTCAACAAAAAAAAACACCCTGAAATTCTTCAGCATGCCACCCGGTTCTGCGGAGCTATTTAACTGATTCAGTTGAGTTAGAACGATTCATCTTTCTGCATGTTGGGTAGGAGGGGCCTCACCGTGAAAATTTAAGTTGAATCTAGGGAGTAAGTGCCCCAGGCTGCAAAAACACATGTAGAAAAATTGAAAGAAAATAGATCTAGTCACACAAAAGACAATTCACTTGCTTACAAAAACTACACTTTATTTCAAATTGAGACAAAGCTAAACTGAAAAGTTCAATCACTCCTGCACAGCAAAACAAGCTGATATGAGAGCAATATATTATCTATGTGGGGAAACGACAGCAACAACAGAGGGGAGATGGAGGGAGCAGCACAGTAACGACACCAAACGGCTTTACGACAAAATTAATTTTTGCCCTTTAACCAAAAAAAAAAAAGACCCCCCTACATCCATGGCATGACTCCTAAGGGCTGCATGTTTGGTTAGGTAGTGAGTGTTGAAGCAATGGTGTGCAGCCTCTGCTCCAATCTGTGCAGAAGTATCCCTCCATGATGAGCACAGCAGCCCATGGAGCTTCAAGTTAATCCAATGAAATACATTTTAGCTCTCCGTTTAGTCTGCAGAGGAGTCAAAGAAAAAAGCAGGTTTCAATGCGTGTCCGAGCAGAAATGTCCAAAGGCACTTCGGACACAGGTGGGACGGTCCCCTGTGAGTTGAGCTGCTGCTTCGACCGGCTCCTCAAAATTCAAGCTTAACATGACAGAAGGTATACTTCATGATTCACACATTGTATCAACAAAACAGGAGCCATTACTGGAAAAATTAAACATTAACAGTCCTCAAGAAATTGCTAGATCGTGGCCCAAGATACCGTCAATAAAAAATACAGAATATCCCAAATAATTAATCGATGGAAGTCTCCAATAATTCATCGTTAGATAGACCGAAACAATTTGACCCAAAAAAAAAAAAAAACGTTGTATCTGCAGCATTTAGCAAATTTATCTTCAAAATAAATGTATTAAAGGCAAATTATACCAGACAGCAAATTAAACTCCTCTATAGTTTGGCATTAAACGTTTAGAGAACATGTTTTATAAAACAACCGATACACCCGATTCTTTCAATGAGGCTACAAATACCAGGAAGTAGGTCAATTTTAAGGGAAAATGTGACTGTGCGTCAAATCTTTAACGTGCTTTGGTGATTTCACAACAACATTTAAAGTCAAAGCAATAGATCACCAACAAAGCATATTATTAATGGCTATTACTTTTCTCTCAGAGAGATAAATGTGCAATTCTAAGCAACAGGAAGTCTCAACTCTACATGAGGTAATGGCAACAGGATTAAGGAAGGTTCAGGAACTCCCAAGTTTTAAAATGAAGGTTGCATGCATGAACCTTTATACAAAGAGAACTACAGAGAAATATGTAAATCTATGGAATGCTCTGCATAGCAGCCCCTTAATTATTACCCAGATGGACTTTGAAGCTTACATACACCCATCACAAATAATGTAAAAATTATTTCTGAGGCTCTTCATGATCCATTTGGACCCTCTTTTAACCAGTGTGGAAACATCTTAGAACAAAAAGATTCAATTAGCTTTAAAGAGAAGCTGTTTGGTTTTGATTAATACAGCTTAAAAATAAACCGACTGCTATGTGGCTAAAATGTCGTTTCACGAGTTGAACCGGACCCACCAATTGTCTGTAGCTACCAACAAGACCATGGCCTAATTCAGAGCGGATATTTCTTCTGCTCCTCTTGGCAGAATTTACAGGGTTCAGTGATTGTCGTTGGTTTTCTTAACACAGATCCAGCTTTTAAGAAAAGTCCAGAAACATTTAACAGAGCGGCGAGGATCAGGCTTTAAGGAGACCAATCAGGAATTGTAAAGAAAGCTTCGAGAACTCAGTCCTGCTGTGTGGAAAAACAAGAGTCAAACGCTTCAACTTGGGGTAAAAAAAATAAAATAAAAAATAGACGCTTAGGAAGAATAAAAGCTAAACAGTATCATAATTTGCAGCTTCTTTTGATTGGATTCATTCCATTCTATACGTTCTGAGGAAATCCAAGGTGAGGCTCTGGGAAGCATGGTAGTGGCTGCAGCAGGCTAAGGGTCTGTTTTACTATCAGTAATACTGTAGTATTTCACAAAATTGAGAAAATAAAAAAAGGACCCTACCCAACTCTTCAGCTTGGTCAATCAACAGCTTGATGGTTGAAAGTGAGTTGGAAATTATCGCAAAGCTATTGGGACGGCCCCAAACATCAGCCCTGTTAAAATCGAACATAAACTACCAAAAGTACTGGCAATTATTTAACATGGTAAGTTGGCTAAGATTCAATCCTTTCTGCAAGGATGACACGAGGAAAAGGAAGCAGCGTCAGCCACGTTCAAGGCAGCAAAATAACCGTTTCAGACAAGCTTTACTGTTGCAATGGACTACAGTGCTTCATCATGCAGTCACAATTATACAAGGGCCTTCTTGTAGGGCATCTTTAAGACCCTTTTAAGAGCGATTTATTCAAGCATAACTGGGGGGTGTATCCATGTATAAAAGCCTGGAAAATATAGGATAAATTCAACCATCTGTACCAAGTTCTTGCTGTAAAAATCACTGACATTGTGTCGTTTAATCGACGCAAAAAAACAAAAAAAACGGCTAAAACAAAATCTATAATAATAAGTCATTAATGCTAGCAGAGAATGTATGTAATCTACAGACAGCAGCTTTAAGTGACAACACAGCACACGCCCAGTAAGCACAGGTAATATTAACACGTCTTCAGAAAGGTATCAGTGCATAAATGTACATGAAAATAGAAAAAAAACAAAAAAAACACCTTGGGCTAAACTATAAAGCTGATAATGCATGAGAAGACACAGGTGAACTGGTAAACGGAGGGCAAAAATACACAGAAAGCAGGGAAGTCTGGAAATCCTTAAACTGGATAACTCCCTGAGTTATCTCTTCTATCATCAATAACTTTAAACACAGACTGATAAAACGGAAAGTGACTCATTTAGCTGTTGCTACCAAACCTCATAGTCACCATTTTGAAATGTTTTTTTTTACTTATTTTTTTGCTTAGCATGATGTTGATCCACTGAATTTATGAGGACAAATGTTTGCCCAGCTGCTGCATGTCTGATTCAACAGTTATTAAAGACTGGGGTCTCCTTTGCAAACTGTCCCTTTAAGACACATATGGTCTAAAAAAGTGACGTTTGCCCTCATTAACCCCAAACAAATACAGCATATTTAAAACAGTGTAGAAAAGAAGAGCTTTACAGGACTGCTGCCATGACAAATGTTCAGATACTGACAGAGAAACCTTCCAAGCACCCATATCTGAGTCCACTCCCGAAGGTGGAGGTTAGAGGCTCCGCCTGCTGCGCTGGACTCCATCCTAATGTTTATATCCTGAGGCTTTACAGAGAGGTGGCAGGCTGTATTCCTCATGACGTTTTGTAATAACTGTACAGAAGCATCAGCTCGGTGATTTGCTTTGTTTTTTTTCCTTTTCCAAAATTTTGTTTTCCTCAAAAACCAGGATGTAAAGATGTGAATTTCAATATTTTCTGAGCTTCTTAGAATTGGTGTGAAACTGCTGCAAGGCTCCAGAGGCACAACCTTAATCTGAGAAGGTCATCACCAGTACGAATCTTGTAGTTACTCAGAAAATGTGCAGCTTGTCATGAAAGGGAAGAACTAATAAATTAAGTCTTGGGGGGGGAAATAAAATAAAAGACCCTAAATGCTTCTTTTTTGGAGTTAGCATTCCTGTTTCCCAAGAGCAGGTTCTATAAGGACCAGTGCATCTCTTCAAAGTCTACGGTTTCTCCCAAGTTTGTGTCGGTCTCCAGCAGGCTCATGATCACTGCCATGGCTGCTTCGTCGTTGCTCAGACTGTTCAGGCTGGCTCCAACAACACTGTCCAAATCCAGCTGGGAACTCTCCCCTGAAAGAAAAAAACAAAAAGAAAAAAAATATATAAATACAAGGAGACACATTTAAGTTGAATCTCATTTGCTCTTCTTCCCCTCTCATTCCTTAACCCTACATCTAAGGTTTAGAGTCCTAATAGTTCTTATGGAGCATGTGGAGAGCCTATAGGTAAAACAGGCACGGCTCATTAAATCCCCAAATGTTAGGACTTTCACAGTTAGCATATCTCCAATAATAACCACTAATTATGTTTTTTATTAATGTTAATTGTTGCTAGTAATCAGAAGATATTAAATATATATTGATATTTATTTTAAATCATAATTAACAGCAAACGTTGAGCTCATTCCAAGGTTTTCCTCCTCAGTAATCATCAAAAGAAAGAGACATCTTTGTTATAGTTAAATACGTTTCTCAGGTGAATCTTTACTGCACCAAGTAGGACTGAATGATATTAGAAAAAAAAAAACACATGTTGCTGTACAATCATTGAAGATTGTGTTGATACCCATTTATCCAACATTTTTAGACAGTTTTCAACTTTTAAACAGAGTGCACAAGAAGAAATGGGCTCGTGCATGCTCTCGCACACGTTTAATAAGCGTTCCCTCTCTGGAACAGGTACAGGGTTGTGCATGTGCATTTTTTATTTTTTTAAAGTGGAGGGGTGGGGTCTTTTTAAAAAATAAAAAAAAATCCTTGACTATCCAATAAAAAAAAAACAATGAGGAAAAATGGGCAACCTCTGCACCGCCACTCAGGGAAAAAGCGCTGTGGAGCCCTTTTTGCATATCTGTAGTTGAGGCAGTCACAGTAGATGATGTGGACCAACTCAAACCCAAAATAACATGGATACCAATGATCAATATCTGATGAATGTCTGATCAACATATACAGCACTTGATTTTTATCTATACATTAAGTTTGATAGCTTCGAATAATATTGCAATTCATAGTGATTTTGCAATATTGTGACAGTATCGTATTGGAACCCAGGTATCGTGACACATATCGCAACACCCGTACCATTCGAAAAGTAAAAAAAACAACAACAAACCACTGGACTTTGTTTCCACGTTTTAAGACGTTTCGCCTTCCATCCAGCATTTTTTTTTCATTTCAAATATCAGAAATAGCATTGAGTTCCTTCTACAGTAGCCCAACAAAGCAGTGTTTTTGCTTAGACGACATGCAAATCGAAACGGACGAAACGGGTCCACCCCTTGAATGGGGGTCATTTGGCTTCTTTTGTTAGCCTGCAATGCCCCATTAATGTCTAAGTCTCTGAAGGGAGGGTCGTTAAAGGGAATTCTGGGAACACTTGAAACAAAGTTCAGTGTTTTTTTTTTCTTTGTTGGAATGAACATGACCTGGATGACTGAGAATCTTCATCAGCATACAACACCGATACTCACCCCTAGAATGACATCAGCACCAAATAAGGGTTTAATACATTGGGGACGATACACGAAACGTATCAAATGTATCAAAAAGAATTTCCTCAAAGAGCATTTCTCAATTTTGTTTTCCTTTAGCATAAAAATCTGCACAACTGGACAGATAACTGGTTCCAAGACACGTGAACATATCAGGCAATCATTTTCAATATTATTAACAAGTTAGAAGTGAGAGTCATGTATGTCAGTGTCATATCTTTATATTCTTCCAGATTAAGGACCAAGGAGCAGTGGGAAGAAGGAACTCTAGAAGTAGGTTTCATCCTGAGAAATTGGATTCAGCTTTATAATCAGTTGTTAAACAAAAGGGGATGTGATTAAGGTACCCATAAGAGAGTCTCCTCCTGAGAACGAAGCCCCTTGAGGCTCACCCTCCGAGCTCGACTTTCCAGGAATCTCCATGTCAGAAGTTTCTCCATTTGGCACCTTAAAACACAAAGATTATCAGATCTACATCTGAGGGTTGGAACTAAAAAAGACACAAAAAAAATCAGGGTGAGCAGCCATAAAAATCTACTTGTTTAAAGTGAAATGAAACCTGTAGAACATTTAAGAACTTCAACATCAAGTTGTGATTATTAGACATGGTACATAACTTTTAAAACACAATTTAAATTAAAAAAAAAAAGAGGGGAACCGGTCATATTCCTGTGGCTGCTTCTCAATAGATTGCAATGCATTTAATTTTCAGCTAATCAAAAAGTTAAAACTCAAATAAATTTTTTATTATTCATCTTACTAATTTGCAAAACAAAAACTTTGTCCAACTGAAAATAATGCAGCCTGATCTGAACTCACGAAATGAGCATCTCAGTACAGAAGGAAATATAAAATTAAAAGCCTAATCAAACAAGCAATTTTAACTCCATCCATGAAAGAAACATCATCTAAAGTAATCAAGAGTCCTTACAGCTTTTATGTTGCGAAAAAAAAAATCTCATTTATCCATTTTGTTAAGGTCCAACACCTGACAAAACTTTAATAGGTAAATATTAACCTGAACAGCACCATCTTGTGGCAGAATTAATGTCGTTTTCTGGATAAAAGATTTATTTGTTGTGCAGAAGACAAAAACTTACACTGTTGATCTGATTGAGAGTCTGGGGCGATTTATCCTGAACAAGACTGAACGGACTGACGTTCCCACTGGAAGGTGATGAATTCATCCTGAACAGACCAACACAAATCAAATAAACACTAGCTTCACTGGTATGCGTTGGTTCAGAAGCATGTTTCAGGGTCTGATACACATGATGAAGTCTGTGACAAAAAGCTGTTCAGGCTATTCTGATCTATAAACAATGACGCTTTCAGCTCTGTGCCTCACAGTTAGTGTGAGGTTCTGTTCTTTTTACTTCATTGCTCAACATTTCCTCTGTTCTAGACTCACTGTCCAAAGAAGAGACACATTAAAAACTTCTAATTTCTTCATTCTCTTCACTTATTACTTCTCCCATGATCCAATTTTAATAATAAAATAAAAATGTCTTATAAAACACAGTGCTCTCTAATTTTTTTTTTTTTACAAAGTTATTGCTCTGGTTATAATTTCGTACTTGTTAAAATCCAGTAGCTCGTTGGCAATCTGTGTCCCAATACTTCCAGCGTATATCATGGTTCCAGATGCAGAGGAGATGCCTGGTATGACTGGAAGGGACTTCTTGCAGTCTGTAAGAAAACACATTGGATTACAAGACTTCCAAAATGTGCTTTTTTAAATAGAGAGGGCCTTTTCAGGTCAGGCTTTGATACCACTGCCTTTGGTCCCACTGTTTAATGCAAATTAGAAAAACTGCAACTTATGGTTACCTTAATGTCTTAACTTAATTAAAGTAAAAACTAATCTATCCCAAACATAATCTATTTTTTTATTGGTGAATTATCTAATAAAAGTTCTAAATTTAGCCTTTTGCATTTTTCCAGCTGTTTTTTTCTTTTTAAATCAATGAATTTGACCTTAACTTAATGTTGTCGTTTTGCAAACCAATGCAAAATGTCTGGGTTAATCAAATATTCATTTCACTCTCCATTTCCTTTTCTTAATGCTTGAATACTCAATAACAGCTCAGATACCAACAGCTCTGCAGACTGCAGCCATGCAACAAGTAGAAAATTTGTGGTTTTTCAGGCAAACCTGTTGCAGCTACTTTCCTGCAAAAACGTTGTTCTTTCATGACTCTTTTTCGGCTAATTGCTTAAGCTCAAGTATTCTGATACACTCTTAAGAACATCAGATAAAAGTATATAAAGTAATTTAATATCTTACAGATTCCGATTCATAAACAAACTGAACCCTTTCCTCAGAGTTTCTTAATACAGCATGTTGAAAGGGACCTATAAACATTTCTGGGTCAGACTTGATTTTCTGTTTTCAGCGGAAAACCACCCACTTCATTCATACACTGGGGAAATCAGAGCAGTGTATGTAACATGAAGCAGTGCATAGAAACAGATCTGTGATTGTTATGGTCTGACCTTCTGAAGCCTTGGAATTGCCCGACTGTTCCGACTTGTGTCCTGATCGACCCGTTCGGCTGTTGTCATACCTTGTCGGCGGACGAGGTAA
The DNA here is from genome assembly GCF_016077235.1 of Cyprinodon tularosa. Taxonomy (NCBI): domain Eukaryota; kingdom Metazoa; phylum Chordata; class Actinopteri; order Cyprinodontiformes; family Cyprinodontidae; genus Cyprinodon; species Cyprinodon tularosa. The sequence goes on from NW_024039163.1 coordinate 2,067,138, forward strand.
CAGGAAACAGGTCATTTAGTGAGCAGCCATGTGCAGATATGGTTAGATAAACAATAAGCAGCGTAAGCATATACTCACGAAATGACTGTGTTGGTTGACACTATGTATTCAACCTCTTTGTTCCAGGGGTTAACAAAACTAAACCACTGACTTTGCAGAGTGACAAAAGAACCATACTTCGTTTTGAATTTATAGGAGTTTGTCTCTATTTTCTCTCGACTCCTCAGGACTGCAAAGAGGCAACAAGAATAATAAAAAAAAAAAGGTAAACAATACAAGACAGAACACTGCACCTACTATAAGCAGTTTGCAAAAACTAGAAATTTAAAGCATGATGTGCATCACAGCAACGCATGACAATGCAGTTAAGGGGTTATGAGTCAGGATAACAGACACTGCTAACCTTTTCGATGTCTGTCAGCTAAATGTAATAAATCATCCTGATGGAAATACTCGTAGCAAGACGTTCCAAGCAACTCTTGGGGAAGATAACCTAGAATGGTAGTTGCTCTGTTGGGGGAGAGAAGAGTGAAATAAGTCAAAATGAGCGTTTCCGGAAAAATTTATCAAAACACTGTAAATTCAATGGTTCTAAAAAACTAAATCAAAAGATACAAAATACTTAACATATTACTGGAATATTTTAAAAGTCTTAAATGCAGAAAAAAAAAGTCTGCATTTTTTTCCCCAGTTGTAAAACACATTTAGCTTTTTCAGCTTCCGTTGAGATGAAATTATGCTAATTTTGTACATTATCAGTCTTGCTGTTTCCTAGCCAAGAATTTCAAGAATTTCAACTTCATGATAAGGAATGAATCTATTCAAGATACTCCTAAGTAATGAAAATAAAGATAAAATATCTAAAATATAAATATTTTTACCATCGACTCCCAAAGTATTAAAGCCCCAACCTTTGTCTTTAAATGCTAAAGCAGAGTATGGAACAGGGAGAAAAACAGTGGCAGTAAAAGAAGACATGTTTTCCCTGGATATGATCACACTTACTGGTTTTGAAAAAATTTAAAAATAAATGTTAACAAGGGAAACAAAACTCACTTGGCAAGAATTTGTAAAACTCAAATAAATTTCTTCCTTTGAGAAGTTTTTTAAATTATCTTACTGTCACTTCTGGAATTTCAACCAAACCATTATGATTCCTAAATGAGAATTAAATCTCAGGATGAGCTGTAATATCTTTTTGATTAACGGTTAGATAATATTGCTGACTTTTTCTTGTCCAAACCTTTAGTAAGGGAAATGTTCTGAGTGAAAAATAAGAAAAAAAATTCCATTAAGATAATTTACTTTACCTTCTTGGGAAAAAAATAAAATAAAAAATAGGTTTTGTGCGGGGTATAAAATCCACCAGTGGAAAGTCTGAGTATCAAATGATCCATGCTCCTCAGACTTTATTTACAAATCCTGCCTGACATGAAAACTGTGAAAACATTTTCCATTTTGTTATAGTTGGGATTACTGGACCAAAAACGGGCTAAAAGGAGGCAGTGGTACAATCAGATGACAAAGAGATTCTGTGAACATATAAGTATTTGAATTGTTAGAAATGACAACAGTAGAATAATATAAAGAGAAACGTCTATGCAGGCTGTAACCAATTAATGCCGCTGGACGACAAAAATGTTTACACATTTAAACAAAAATGGAAAAACACATTTTTACAAATAAAATAGAATTTTATATCATAGGAGTTGGTGAAAATAAATCCATGCTGTGGAGCTTAATTCTTGGAAATCTGATTGTGGCTCCTTCTTTTTTGGGGTGGAATTGGTTAGTTAATTAGCAGACAAAGACAACTTTCAAATTTTTCATGAAAATCACATATTTCTCTCATATTTAACTTTTATTCTCCACATTTTTATAGCACTTTGGGATAGACCAACTATGTGGAATGCAATAAAAATATTCATAGTGTCATTGTTATCGCCAATTAACATTTGTTTTTATTATAATTTTTTTTTTTTACATCACTATTGGCTTTTTTTCCCCTCTTTTCCAACAATAGGCTGACAGGAAAAGGGGTGTGAGAGAGGGGGAGAGACATGCAAAGAAAGACCACAGGTAAGATACGAACCCGGGTCGGCCACGTAGAGGACCAAGCCCTCCATACATGGGTGGTGCGCGCTAACCACTGGCCTCTTTCAAACTAAGAGTTTAATACAACCTTTTTGCACATGATATTTATGCAGCAACTTCTATAGATCACCAGCAATGAGCCCACTTAGTGCAAACACAAGGCAAAAGAAAAAAAAAAAAAAATGCATGAGCAGTTTAGTGCCCCCTTTTTTTTTGTAATCTTCGAAGCTCAGGCCCTGAGTGTGATTCACGTGTTTGAATAGTGCAGCGCTCCTAATAGAATTATAGGGGTTTTATATATACATCTTAATAATGATTTTCTAAACACCACAAGCAATTATTGAGCTCAATGCAGCAGATAGACCGCACCTTTTGGACTTCAAAAATTGTAGAAGCAAACGGTTTCGATCTGACAGGGTTTTTTTTTTCAGCCAAACTTTTTAGCGAGTCGCTGACGTCATTCAATAAATTGCCGGTTGGCCGTAATAAATTTCCTTGAGGTATGTTGACATGGCCTTGTTATGACGGCCAGACACCATTGTTGCAATGGTTATCTTACAGCACTGTGGATGCCTTCTCCATATGTATAGTGACTTTCATATGCATTTAGGGGCAGGGATTGGGCTGGGAAAAATACAAGCGAGCCTATGATCAACCCAACACTGGGATGTATGAAGGTAAGGTTTGATGTGAGACTTTAAAAGCAACTTTTAGTAGGAAAGCTGTGATTCTTTTACACACAAGGTCTCGACTTGTTTTGACTTAATCGTGAAAGTTTTGCATTGGGTGGGTGAACAGAAATACAAACAAACAAATCTGTTTTCTGTTCTTTGTCTGATCTCCTGTTTTGACATAAAAAAACCTTAACTTTTTAACCTTAAGAGTGGAATTTATCTGTTGTTACAAATCTTCGACATTCACACACCCTGATATATCAAGGTCTTAATACTTTTACAACCATTACATAAAAATATCTTGATGCTAAGTACTACCAACGGTTTCTTATATTAAAAGGGATTAACTCAAAAGAAAAACTGGCTCCAGTCATTTACACTCACGAAAAAATCCTAATAACGTTTCAAAAAGCAGCTCATTTAAAGGAAGATTTTAATTTCCCTGCAGTGAATGATTTTAAAGTCTCTCCCATAGATAGTCCGAATGATAAGCACCACATTCCAGCAGATTTACAACTGAATAACAGGAAATCAAATCTACCTTTGATCAACAAAGGTGAATTTTCCATCCATGGCGTAGCGTGTAACAAACTCTGTGGGTTTAACTCGGATTTCTCCGTTAATTTGCGGAGCCGAGTGCGAATGGACGCGTCCTACCGCCACCAGGCAGCTAAAATAGGAGCTGTCCTGCTTGTCTGCTTCGCCTTCCCCCTCGGCTCCCACCTGACTAGTTGGCCAGCTGCGCATGTAGCCGGTGCAGTGGACGGTGCAATACTTCTGTGACTCTAGAATGTCAGAAAAAAGAACCTAATCAATAAAATATAAAATCCTCCCATTGGTATAGTTTGTGAGAAGTGCACAGGAACTTCTTGAATCACCTTTCTTTTTAGAGGTATTGGCCTGGGTTTCCTTTTCTTCTTTCACAGGTATTTTGTTGTACTTCATACGGCAAAAGAAAGAGCGCCGAGCTCCTGAACACAACCGTGACGCACCGATGGGAAGGTCAGCCTGAACCTGCAGACCAGCTGCAGACACCCAGTGTGTTAAACACAGCGAATGTAACCTTTATAACATCAATTAGAAACATTAAAAGCTTTACTTTTAGCATCGATTAGCCGTTCTCGAGGATGTGATTCAGAGGCTGACAGTTGCTCCTTCACTTTTCCCATGTCTTTGGGGTGTATGTAGTCAAACAGGCTCTGTCCGATCAACTCCGTCTAAAGTAAACACACACATCACCACAGACTTGGAAAAACAAAAGGCTCCCGTGTGGATAAAGCAAATATCAAAATCTCAAACAAAGCTAAGAAGTTAAATTACTGAGGACTGTTGCTCCAGGAGCACACCAGATGGTGTGTTAATCTGGAAGGGAGTCAGATTGTAAGGACACACTATTAATGTTATTAATATTTTCTTGTAAAAAGTATATATTCTTTTTGAACTTTTTACAATTTGTCACATTCAAATAGCTGCTTTTGAATGAGATCTAATGGACACACAAATGGAATAAACATGTTTACAAGGCAAGGCGTGCAACCAGAAGTATGGCAGATTAAGGTTTCAATAAGGATAAATTAAAATCACAAATGTACATTTAAAAAAAAAAAAAAAACCCAACTTATAGAGTAAAATGTATTTATTTTACTTGCTATTCTACAGTATGTTCAGCATGGATAAGAAGCAGATTATGCGACAAATGTAAAAGTGTTACCCGACTATAATTTAATATCTTTGTGACGGACTCTGAGACAAAAACTATTTTCCCACGATCACAGCCCACTACAAACAGGAACCCATCTGCAGCCTGCACAACAGAGACAAGGAAAGAGCGACAGTCAGGATCTGCTCAAGACAAAAGGCACAAAACCATCAGGCCTTTAAAAAGCTCTTATACAACATAAATATAAATGTAACTCATATAGTTTAAAGGTATAGAGGACGATCTTTTATTTCCGGGTGGATCATCTAAGTAAGTGGCCCTCCTAATTGTCAATCATTCTGGTGATATGTTTACGTAAGGCCGTCATACGTGCTCGCCTCCCCGTTAGCTACCCGTTTCTGCACACGCACACTTTCAGGCGTACATGTTTGGTGAGCTACAGTTTCAGTCATTGAAGCTCACCTTTCTCAGCGTGGTTCTTTGAAAATGCCCGAGTGTCGTAAGAGAAAAAGTGTTTACGAAGAGTATAAGAACAGAAAGGCCTCAAAAGGGGCAGATTTATCCCGGAATGCTTTGTATGAAGAACTTTCCTGGCAAAGCATTATGGGATTTGCTGTCACAGCGGCCCGCTAATAACAAAGATGGCATGGGCACCGCGCGTTGGAGGAGGAGTGACATGTTACATGACCAACGGGGAATAAAAAACAGTGATGATCTATCCGAACTGTCAGTTAACCGAGTTTGCTATTAATTCCACCATATAGTCCCCGCTCTATAAAGTGAGTGAGGGATTTAGGGGTTAGGGCGGATGTTCAGACACAGTAAGCTTGTATGAACTATAAGAACATCAACTTTTAAATAGAGCATGCACAAGGAGAAATGGGCTTGTGCATGCTCTTGCGCGCGTTTAATAGGCGTTCCCTCTCGGGAGCGGGTACAGGATTGTGCATGTGGATTTTTTTTTAAAGGAGAGGCCGGGTCTTTTCTAAAATTCTCAAAAATCCTCCACAATACCTTTAAACATAATATTTTGATCATTTGAATTACACAGTAAAACGTTTCTTACTATGTAATGTTTACCTTGAGGACAAGGTGTTTAAGCTCATCATCAGGAAGGAAGGACGGTTTGTAGCTCACTTCAGAAAAGGAGCTAGCTGAACCTGTAATCACGAACAGTGAGTTAATCCAAAAAAAGAAGCAGGTTAAAAAATATTCAACATAAAGATTGAAAAAAAAAGGAAGCAAAGAATTTTTTTCAGTTCTACCAGGAAATATAAAAATACAGTCTTAAACCTAAATATCACTTAACTAAACCTGGTAGTGCAGTAGGGTTCATTTTATTTGATAACTATAGACTATATACGTAATCTACACCTTTGAGGGATTTCAGGTGCTGCACTGCCATTCTGAGCACCGTGAGTTTGTCCAGTTTTCGGGACATAGGGTTACATGTAGGGATCATGGCTGAAAGCTTGTCGATCAGATTGTTCATCTTATCTCGTCTCCTCTTCTCTATTTGGCTGTGTGGTTCCCTGCAGAAACATTCAAGCAAAACCACATGATTGATCTCTGAAAGGCAACTCAAAACTAAACAGTACTACACACTTTATTATAATTTACATCTTTTTTGTCTACCTGTAGCATTTAATTTTGACATGTTGGTCCTCCCCGTCGGACCTAGGAAAGAGAAAAGAATCAAAAACACATAGGATCTATTTAAGTTGTTCCGGAGAATTGTACATAAACATGAGGTTAATTTAAAAATGTACCCGTTTTGGTCGTCTTCCATATCAGCATCATTAATTAAAGCCAATTTTGAATCCCTAAGAGGAAGATATAGATATAATTAAATCCTTCAGATGTTTCCTTCATTGTGTTTATTTTTCAATCAGAGCAAGAGAACTAGGAATACTCACTGGTTGTCAGTGCTTCCCTTGCGCTTCCTTGGCATGTCCATGCTAAAGGACATACTAGATGTTAAGGATGGGGTCATCAAACTGGGGAGAGAATCGCTCGATTCATGCTTAACCAGCACGTCATCTGAAACACAAACATTACACTTTTTATTAATGTTTAATTGAATCTTTATTTGCAGCATGGCCTGGGCAGTTTATCAGTGTCAGGGTAAGAGGTTAAAAAGTACCACTTTCAAAATTGATAAAATTCCCAGGATTTAAAGTCGTTATAATCAGCTACCAAAAACAAAAAAAAAACAACCAAACTGTATGGCATTGGAAATTAAACTTCAAGATTAGCTACTGCACACTGCCAATCAACTGGCTGATAGAGAGCTAAGGAACGTTTCCCTAAAGGAAAAAATTAAATAAAATCAGAAGCCATCTATTTCTTTTTAAGTTTTTTGGGTTTTTTTTCTTTTTAAAACAAGCCTTTATTTCATACTGTTTAAAAAATTTTGACATCTTCACGCTCAGTAATGAACACATTGAATCACAACCACCAATTTCCAGTATGACCCATCAGAATAGTTGGATAACAATATCTGAACATGTTGGGGAAATCCCAAGCTGAAATCCCACTAAAATTTTTCTCTATTGTTTAAACACAAACACACATAAAGAGATTGTTATATCAATATGACTCATGGGTGTGCTTCATATTTTCTTAAACAAATCAATGGATAGGTTTTACTTTGTCGTTATCTTATCAAACTCTCACTAATTTCCTCTCTCATTCCTCTCTAAATTTTTTAATCTCCAGCACAGATTTGTTTTAAAAGATTTAAAATTAATCTTTGTAAAAGATTAAAGCCTTATTGTATTTATTCATCTATTTTTCTGGCAATCAAAGGTTGATTAATTGTGCTTGGGATCATTGTTCTGCTTGGTAACCCAACCAAAAAACAAACAAACATTTAATTGCACGGCTGTTTAAGAGCCGGCCTGAATATAACTAATTAATTTAAGCCTTGGTAATGTTTTTGTATTACCCAGTGTCTCCATCTACAGCAAAAGGTAACTATCCTTTGGTGCCGAGCTGTGTCAGGATGATGGTCGGATTTGGTGTAAATCTACCCCAGCAGAAAGCACCAATGCTGGACAGTGTGCAGTGAAAGACTGGGCTCTGTGCTGGAGGTCAGTGAGGATGACAAACAGTCCTTTAAAACTTTTTCTTTTTTTTTTTTTTATAAAGCCACTTAAAGAGAGCATTCATTACTGCAACCAGTCCCTGATTGGCTGCCGTATCGCGATTTTATAGAAAAGTTCGGCTCGTTTCAACTTCAGCAACCACCTCTCCTCTCTCTCCATGCGGTGCTGCTGTTTGACAACATCTACGCTCTTTCTAGAAGGTGAGGAAGGAGCAGCGAACGTTCTCACCGCGTGGAGTTCACCGCCCTTCACTGCGAGGTTTTATAGGAATTCTATCTGAATCTAGCACATTCGCTGTGGACACGGCGTCCAGTTATTCCAACCACTTTTGGCAATGTTCACGGCTGTAAAATCTTTATTTCATTTGTGGTTAACAGTTCTAGCTCTGTGGCTCCTTGGATTCCAAAAACCGTAAAAAAAAAAAAATAAAAAAATCATACAGATATCACTGACTTATTATACAGCTTTTGAATTTCTAAGCATCAACATCTGATGTGTTTTTTGGCCAAATTTATGTTGTAATACTGGTTGTATTTCTTTTTCGTTTTTTCAATTGACAGAACTGGCAGTATGCAGGTCTGGGTGTGGCCAATTAAGCTGAACCAAGGAATCTAGTTTACCACTGTTAATTCTTTATTTAAGAAGAACACTCACTTAAAACCGAAGTATTAATGTTATCAATCAATCCCGAAAAGTTGAAAAAAGTTAAAAAAACAAACCACTGGACTTTGTTTTCCAAGTTTGAAGATATTTCGCCTCCCATCCAGGAAGCTTTCTCAATTCATTATGTCTGGATTAGAGTTGAGTACAGGCTTTATAGAGTAGCCCAACAAAGCCTTGTTATGTTATGTCAATACTAGACACTGCAAAAGCTGAGAGTAAACAGAGGGAATGCATCAGTTTTGCGGTCCTTAATGTTTTAAAAGTTTCTCCATCTTGAACCCATCTGGTTTAAATGAATGCGTCTTGCTGAACTTAGTGACAGCCTGGTAAGATAACCCAGCCATTTTAAAAAGGTGGACTTGGGAAGCAAAGGCCTATAAGACGTACAGGATCAATGTTTCCCACCTCAAAGTCAGAGCATGAAATATCTAAAATACCAGATAAGCAAAAATAATCCACCTATGTTAGCTAGGATTCCAAAATAAACTGTAAAAACCAGCCTGGAAGTAAGTTTCACTGGGATAAGTTTCACTTATAGAAATCACTGGGATTTCTATAAGTGTTCTCTGTGTTCTTTACACCATTTCTATATTGAGTAGAGATTAGATATGGATCAAAATACCCATGCTGTTGTAGGGTAACCATATTAAGAGAAGTATTTCAAGTCCAAAGTGCAAACAGGGCCTCTCAGACTAATGCCTTTTTTAAAAATCTTAATCTTTATACTTCAATGAGCTTCTGAAAACAATAAGAAGGATAAAAACTTAAGAGATTGACAGAAGGAAGACTGAACAATGGGAGTTATAGATGGCACCTATTTTTAACCATGAGCCAAACAGCCTTTATCAGATCAGCCGAGACCTGACTTCTAATCCGCCTCACTCTGCAAGTTTACAAGTCTGCAAAGAAGACGAGCAGCGGAATGGATTCCAGGCAGTAAATACATCATTCCAATAAAGCCAACCGCCTTCTCACCAGCTCACACATCTACTTACCTAGCTTGTTTGCTGAATAATGGCTGCACCTACACACTGTGCCCCATTTTAGTAATACTTTAAGAACATACAATTTGATAAAAGTCTAATTTCATAAAACTAATCATTCCTAAGATTTTCTTTAGCTATGCATGCATGTATGAATACCTTAAAACAATACAACATCATAAGATGTAAAGAAAAGTAAAAACAATCAGCACAGTAAACAGTAGCTTAGATTCTGCAGCTCAGAACTGAATCTAAAAAACTCCAGAAAAAAACGCTTTAAATTCAAAATGAAAGCAGCATTCTATTCAACAGAATTAGCACTCATTGTCAATTATTTTCTCTTCCACATATCTAATTTAACTTAAGCCACCAAAACTTAAATATTTCACTCTACTTGTCTGAAACCAACTGCTTTACAATATGTTGGACATGCAGAACAATTCCATGCTTTGATGGCTCCATAAATCTAACACAAAGTGCCTTAAACCGTTGTGGACAAACCCATCCTTTCATTTATTATGAAACATCACCAAACCTCTATCCTCTACCTCTGCTCTTTTTATTCAGATTAATCCAAAAACATATTTGGACATGTTAAGTGCACGGCTGTTCAAGAGCAGGCCTGAATATACCGCATTAATTTAAGCCTTGGTAATGTTTTTGTTGTTACCCAGTGTCTCCATCTACAGCAAAAGGTAACTATCCTCTTGTGCCACTGAGCAAACCAACTGCAAGGTAGGGCTGAACAATATGAGAAAGTTATGCAGTGATACAGGTTTGTTCACACTGAGACGTTGGCATCAGCTGAAATAAACCGCATCATGTCAAAGCCGCCTTACTCCCAAAGCAAACATGGGAGTAAACAAGTAAAGCTGCTTGTCTTTGTCTCTTTCTAAAGTAGCTGTAGATTATTGGCAACCAAGTTAGCAGTAGGCTACTCACGATGCTGTTTGATACAAATAAGGAGAACATGGCAGAACTGAAACAGGCAGCAAGCAGTCACAGTGACAAAGCATTGAAATGAAAACAGACAGAAACCACATTGGGTTCACAAACAAGTGAACAGAGGGTCATTTTATTTAGGGAGGCAAGCCTTTTTACCTAGTCAGATTTGTTTTCAAACCTGACATATCCAAACAAACTATCTAAGGAAACAAAATCTGGTCCATCTGAAATGGATCCAACCCCCAGAGATAATGTGAAAACACTCTCAGAGCTTCTGTGATCATGGTTCTTATCCGTCATATTTATGCTTCATGTACTAATACAGTTTTTGCTTAACAAAAGGGAAGGAAAATGATCGTCCAATTTTACAATCAGGAAGTTCTGCTTATTTGTTAGCCTGGCTGGCAAAACTGACTTAAATATGGCGTAAACAAGACGACCAGTATGCAATGGAGTGGTAGAGCCTGATTCAAAGAGGGGACCAGGGCATGACTAATAGAGTCATGGTAGGAACCAATCAGATAACTGCAGATGTGGAGCTAAATGTCTTTTAGAAACGGAAACAACAGCCTGTTGTTGACATTTTAAAGATATATCCAGCTTACTCAAAGCAAAATGAAGGGCATTGTTAAAACATCGCTACGTTCACAAACTGTGCAGTGAAAACACATAAATCTGTCTTAATGGCAAAGTTTGATGCTTGTAACCCTCACACTAAAACTATTAACATAGGTACTTTTAATTCCTTTTTCCTCACGCAGGAACAATAAATAAGCATCTTTAAAATACATTTATATACCGGTATATAAAATAGTATTATTTAAAAATATATAAAATAAACTTAAAAGTAGTAATACGTTTTTAAGGAATACAATTTTCACTACTTCATGGAATCATTATAGTAGGGGTGTAAATAATAATCGTTTGTATCAATGCATCGATCCAACAGCAGACGATCCGATGCATCGATTCGTCCGCAGGAGTATCGAATCATGTTTTTTTTTTTTTCCTCCAGTCTATTCTTATCCATTTGCTCCTGGACGTAATTCTCCCTCCCGTGCTGCGGTGGCGCTAAACCTATTTTGCCCTCCTACCTCGCCTCCTGGTTATACTCCTGCAGCAGTGTGTTGCAGTGAGCTTGACACAGACATTTGTGATTTATGCTCAATATTGAAGCGTGGTCTGTGTTATACACTGTGGGTCTAGATACGGCCGAGGCGCTGAGGAAGTGGGGGTGAGTTTAGTCCGACGACGGAGGGACATGATGGCTAAAAAGAGCGGAGATCCAGGTGGAAAAAGGGTCCCAGCGTTCTCCCACCACCCCGCTCTTCTAGCTGGTCAAACTTCACGAGCTATTTTCCGCAATTTCGTTCATAAAAACAAAACAAGCCGGCCTCATGTTTGCAGCACTGTCTGCGGTCAGCTACAATTTGGGAGAGGTGCAGCGGAGCGTCTGTGGAGGGGGCGGGGACGTCTGGAGCCAAGGTATTGCATTGCACTCATTGCACTGATTTTGTGCAGTATTTTTTGATGCAAGGTCTTTCAGAATCTATAACACAGGGGTATTATTATTTTTCAGTGAATGAGGATAATAGGAATAGGTGGAGTGCAACTTTTCTACTTCTGTTATTTGCTGTTGTTTCAAAAAAAAAAAAAAGCATAACGATATTACAGCTTTCATTGATTTATTTCAAATTTGAAAAAAAAAAAAAAAAGAAACAAATCGAATTGTATCTTGGTGTATTCTTGAGTATCGAAAAATAATCTAATCGTTGGGTCAGGAAATCGATACTGAATCGAATCGCCATGATGGGTGTGATTTACACCCCTACGTGATGGTGTTTGTCGCTCAAGTGCCATGCAGGCCCAGCAGTGATATATAATGCTAAAGAAGACTTTAATGGCATATTTAAAACAAGATAAAGTTCCATCTAATTTCAGCACAAACACTGGTTACGCTGAAGAATGTCAAAATTGCACTGAGATTAAAGTCAGAATTCTGAGAAAAAAGTCAGAACTACACTGACTTTTAATACGAGTAACAGCTGTGGAAATTGTGCTTTTAAACGCGTTCACCTTCCTATTTGCATATACACGTGAGAAAAGCGCTGTGAAAACGTGAACCCTGCGCCCTTCAGACTATCATCGACCCACCCTGAGCGTTTGCAGGCAGGTGAACATATGCATAACCGTGCTGCCAGCTGACAGAGAGCCAGCTTTGACAGCAGGCGTGAAGTGACCAATGATTAGCAAATAGACAAAAAAAAAGGTGTTGAATGGAAAAAAACTAAAACTCTTTAATGGCTGCGGAGAATGAGGGATGACAAGCAGGAATGTATTTATCTCTAAGTTAACTTTAACCTGCTTGTTTCGATGATGACAGGATGCAGCATATTAACTAGTGCAAGATAAGTTTTTGGCACTCATTGTAGTTTATTTAAGACTGACTTATTTTACTGATTGAGCCACTAATTTAGGCGTTTATCTACCAAGAAGGTGGTGATTATTTACAAAGGAAACGGATAGAGGAGATATTATGCCATTAAGGATCATTCTGTTAAACACCCTCTAAAAAAGAAATATTTAAAAAATGTCTTTTAAGAAAAACCTTTTGAAGTAAAAGTAAAACTGCAAAAAGCAAAAATATACCCAGTTATTTAAATAATTATGCCTTAATTTTTCAGTAGCTGTAACCCAGAGCGGTTTTCAGTTTTCATTCTCAGTACATAGCTGTGACAGATCATCCTATTATCCTACATCAGTCTCCCACATATACTGAATAACCTGCAGCAAAACCTCTAAATGCAAATTGAACAAGGTTATTAAATGGTGTTTGCGTAAACAACAATGATGTTTTTCAGATGAGTCAGCTCTGGTCTCGCTCCTCTCATATTAGTCATCAGCTTCAGCCTCCAGAACCAACTGATCTGACTTCAGGTTAAATGGAAACACCAGAAAGTCATCTCCTGCAGATGAGATATTATGTGACTATATCCTTTCAACAGCAGGAAAATTTATGTTTTTTGTTTCATAATTACATAGATTGAAAAGATCTTTATTTTTTTTTTTACATTTCCCTTTTTTACATTTCCCTTGTAGACTGCAAATTCTCCACTGGATTAGGCTTTTTTTTAATTCAACTTTGCAGCTGCATACATACCAAATCCTCCATTTACAAAAAAATCCCAACAAAACTGGATTTAGGGGTTTAAAACATTAACATTAGTATTTTGAGAAAATAAAAATGCTTTAAAAGGCTTCTGTAATTTTAGTTGCGTTTTTACCAACTGGATGATGCATCTGTTATTTTTTTTTCCCCCTATTCTACTTATGTCTTTGATTCTTTGTTTTTTGATCCTTTGCTTCACAAATGACTGAAATTTAAGCAATATTGCTGCAAAAAATACGAAATTATTTTGCATATTCCAGTTAGAATTATTTAACTCAAAGTGATCCACAAAAATTAGATTTTTCCCCTCTTCAGTTATTTATTTAGCCACACCTGTATAACATTATGGAAAGTCAGGTTTTTAGTCATATTGTCTGTTAGTATAGGGACCCTGCTGTCTGCCTCCTGTTGCCAAATTTCTGAAGTTTTAAACAGCTATAACTTATCAAAAGTGAATTCTCTCACCTGATCATCCAGGTTTCCGGTGGTATAACATATTTCCAATTGCCTAATGTATCTTTCCAATAAGTAAGGTACTGGGAACTATGTTGTGGCTCCTTTGCGTTTACAGGGAAGTGGCAGCCTAGTGGTTTGGGCGTAGGGCTTGGAATCCTGAGGCTCTGAGTTCGAGCCCCAATGTCACAGACTGCCACTCTTGGTCTCTGAGCAAGACCCTTGACCCCCGATTGCTCCCTGGGCGCCCCACGATGGCAGCCCACTGCTCCCCAAGGGGATGATTTAAATGTAGAAGTAAATTTCTCCAAAGTGAGATCAATAAAGTTCAGTTATTACTATTGGAGACTAGAGCACTGGCCAATTAGATTCATCCCTTTTGTCAGCAGTCCATTAAAACAATATTTTCCCACAGTACATCTTAGAAACGGTAACTAACCCACATTTTTTAAAAGCAATTATTACAAAAAAAAAAATGCAAAAACCTTAAATCTAAACCTGGAAAATCTCAATCTGGAATGTTTTGGACCCTCTCATAAAGGCGGCTTATGAAAAAGATCTGAACATTTCTTTATTTCCTTTAAGATGTTGTATTTAAATATATTTTAAACGTGTTTGTTTTCAGTTATCTGTTTTCTTCCCACTTAGACTTAAACTCAACTTTATTCATCCCTTGGGATTACTCCTTCAGGGAAAAGTACAAAGAGTTAAAGCAAACTGCCATTGTGTATAGTACAGAGTATATATGGTACAAAAAAACATTAAAGAAAATAAGAAAAAAGTTGTAATGTCCTGGAATGTTTCTCTTAGATATAAAAATATATGCACAGTAGAGAGCTAAGGAAAGACTACACAGTAGTTGACTTGGGTTATTGCAATTGTACTGACCTAATAAATAAGTAAAAATATTACAGATTACAATTGACAAGCTTGGGAAACTGTAACACAAACTGCTTCTTTCAGGATAAGGTATTTATTTATTTTTTTACCTTTTCCTTTAAACTTAAACATAATTCACAGCATGGTCCAGAACATCCAGTTCTAAACCCAGAGCTGGTTTATGTCACATTAAAGGAGGACTGCCTTTCACAGGCTCATTATGAGCTACTTTAAAGCTTAAAACCAATAAACAGAGCCCAACTCTTCCTGACGTTAATAGAGGCGATCGATGTAAAGCCTTTAAAGTGCTGTGTAATAACTGGAACCACCTCTGTTGGCAAATATGTTAAATCTATCCAACATTGACAAGATGTTCTGAGGAATGCCACCTTAAATAAAGGCTTCTTTGGAGAGAGGGCGATAAACACAGGCCTCAGTGCTACTAAACTAGCTTTGTTGCGTTTAATACTGGTTAACATTAATAGAGGTGAAGAAAAATAAATTTTACTAGTTAATAGCTTTTTAAATTTTGGACGTGTTTAGGTTGCGAAACCCTTCTGGTGTGACAAACAAGGTCGTGCAGCAGTTACATAAATGGCGTAGCGTTAGAGGGCGAGCTTGCTCTACTGATCTACTGACCTAGTTTCGGAATAGCGCAAACTCCCCAGTTGAGCGGGGGCGACAAACTGGCACTAAACACCTCTGCATCTCACCTTCTAAGCCCCCCAGACCTCGATACGAGGCAGAAACCTCCCAAGCAGCCCGCATACGTGAGCATTAATTATAGTAATAGCGTCTGTGATGTTTTTAATTACCTGCCGGTTCGCTTCCCGCTCTGTCACCGCCGCCGCGGCCAGCCGCTGCGCTCTGTTCCGACATGGCTGAAGCCGGAGCCGGTGCGCTGGGGCCCAGGACTCCAATACATGGATGAGGCAGTCGACGACCCCCGGTTAATCAGGACAGGGTTGTGTTAGTGTCGTTTAATGTTGTAAAGCTGATTTGATAAACGTGCCAGAGGTCGAAATAAGAAGGAAATAAATAATGATGAGGGGATTGGAAACGTGACCAAAATTACCGGCGTGCAATGAGAGAGGCGCAAGGGGAGGGGAGGGGGGGATGCGGAAACTAGAGGATAGGCTCCTCCCACCGGCTCACCTCTGCTGCCTGGTTCAGATGGCTAAATAACGCATCTTTACTTAATAAGTCACATTTCTATTTGGATTTGAAATTCTTAATGTTTGTTATGAAAATCAAACCAACCACAACCTTTATCAAGGTACGAAAGAGGATTAGGGCCGCTGAAAAAATAAAAAAAAGTTCACTGATTTTGAAATTTTATTTCAGTATAATATGAGAAAAAGGTCCGAATTCTGACTTTAGTCTCAGAATTCTGACTTTTTTCTCAGAAATCTGACTTTTTTCTCAGAATTTTAACTTTAATCTCAGACTTGAATCTCAGAATTCTGACTTTTTTCACAGAATTCTGACTTTTTTTTCCTCAGAATTCTGACTTTTTTCCTCAGAATTCTGAGAAAAAAAGTCAGAATTCTGACTTTAATCCAAGAATTCAGACTTTTTTCTCAGAATTCTGACTTTTATCTTAGAATTCTAACTTTTTTCTCTGAATTCTGACTTTTTTCTCAGAATTCTAAATGAATTCTGACAGCTAACAAACATGTTAGCATCAAGCCTTAGCCATAGACTACACTAGCTCTCTTGTTTTAATAACCTGCTCTTCCATTTAAGAAATAGCATCACTTTTTACGTGCCCTCGGGCATCTAATTCCGTCATTTTCCACTAATGTGTTACCGGCCATCCAAAACAACTCACATCTTTGTCAGTGAAGCTGAGTGCTCCCACATCTCCTCCTTCATGGTGCACATCTATATTAAGATCCAAAATTCTGAGAATTTTCCTTCAGTGGCCCTAATCCTCTTCCGTACTCTTCCGTATGTAACAAATTATGAAAATCACTTGTTAACTTATTCAAAACTTGTTTTTTTTTATTTGTCAGGGTTTACGGTGACGAGTTCAGTTTAGAAAAAAAATATTTATGGCAGGGTATCGACTCAATTACAATTGTCAAGATTTAAAATTAATTTTTTTTTCTGGAATCTGATTTCAAAATTACATTTATGCATTACAGTAATGGTACTTAAAATTATCCATTGCTATAAGAATCAATATGCAAATCGATTCTGAATAGGAAAATTCATGCTTTTTGTTTTTAAACAAAACCATAACAATTATTTCATGATTTAGGCTTTAAAGAGTTTAAAATATATGTATGATGGAAATGTCCACCTGTCCTTAGCTGGGTCAACCAAAAACTGGGCATTTATTCAATCGTAGCTTCCAGCTACTATACCAAGGTTTTGCTTCAATATTTCTGTTTTATAAATTTTATCATGTTTTACATGAGACAAAACACCCAAACACAGTGTTATGCTGTCATCCCCTGTTGCAGTCGTCCTTCTCAGACCTTAAGCTTCCCCATTTTTTTGTTTTTTTATGAAAATGGAAAGCATGATTGTGGCAAAGTTAACAAGATATTGTTAATAATGACGCTGAATAACAGCTAAAAACATTAATTTTAGTTTATAATTTCCTTCTTCATGTGTATTCAAACTCTAATATTTCATATAACTTAATGAGTTATAACTTGTACCGCAGGTGTCTTAATCAAAATCAGAATTCCTTTATTAATTCCTTGTAGGAAATTGTTTTCTTGCAGTGCAACCGTTTACAGAAAAGAGAAAAATAAGATTTTAAGTATAACAGAGCAAAATGAAATATATAGTATAATAAGACAGAATAAAATAGGTAAAATTGCAACCCACACAATAAAATTACACCCTCCCCATATAAACGGTGTAAAATAAGATAAATGAATAAAATACGGATCACATTATATACAGTCGACAGTATTTACAATTTACAGTGCTGCTCAGTACCAAATTACAATTATTGTACATGATTGTGTTATTGCGCATGGTCAAGTAATGAAATAAATAGATAGTAAGTAATTAAATTAAATGACTTTGAGAGAGATGAATACGACACTTTGATGGAAACAGGCAGAAATGACTTCCTGTGGCACTCTGTGGTGCAGCGTGATGAAATGAGTCTCGAAAAACATAAAAAATGTAAGTTTAATTAGACAGAAATGTTATAAAAGTAAGAACATTTGAAGAAATTAATGGGCGAGTCTGCAACTGCCAGCACATGAGATGATGCATGCGCAGATACTTTTTTAAGCATGATCCATGTATTTGATTTATTTTCTGCTTACAATTATGTCAAAGAAGGAAGCATTGAAGATCAGGTGTTGCCTTTTGAGGGCGCAAAGATAAGCCTCAGTTTAATTTCAATGCTGTGAATTCACCAATCAGAGTTCGAAAGCATTGGCATTCTCATTACATAAGGGCTCTGAATGTGTATCGACAGTGTATCTAACATTGTGACTAAACATATATGTAGATACTGCATCCGAATACATTATTCAGTGTACTTCCTATTCATAAAACTAGATTTCAGATGTATACTTCTGCCTAATTTTATACTATTCATTTCTATTTGGCTCTTTATACTTTTTATCTTATCCTATTTATTTTAGAAATATATTTTGAATGTTCTCCTTTTCCCTCCGGAAATTAATAAAGTCATCTTGAATCATGAATAACTCTTTCCTGACCTAAAGCAGTGAACCTTTAGTGGATGAAAAATAAGGTTTCAAGTTCTACTTGGCAACTATTCCATAAAGTGGGGTTGAGTTAAAATTCAAGCCCATAGCTCCGCATTAGAAATATTGGGCTTTTAAGTTTTTTTATTCTAATCTTAAATTGTTCTTATTGGCTGTGAGCTGAAAACTATTGAGACGAACAGAATTAAAGGCATGAAGAAATCGGTTATATGTTTGGATATGAAAGCTCCCCTTTATTTGAGCAAACACAGGTGTTGCAGGGAAGACTCCTCAAGAAAAGACAAGACGGCATGACAATTCAAGTGCTGTACATAAGATGTACAGAAAAGTACATTAAAGTGGCTTAAAGGCAACAAAGTAATTGAAGACAAAAAATTATTTATTAATATACAATGATTGAATTAAAATTACAAAAAGATAAAATGTTTCATTATAAGAAGAAAGGAAAGCCAGGCTGATGTTTAGATAACACACTCAAAGGTCACTGTCTAAGCAAATATGTTTTTAATCTTGATTAATGGCAAATTAGGATTTCTGTGGGTTGCATTTATAAATTTTTTAGTTTGTTCCAGATTAGTGGAGTTAAAAGCTACGTCTCTGTGTTTGGTTCTGGATCTGAATACAGTATGCAGAGAAGGTTTGAGCCAGAAAATCTGAGATGTCAAGGTGAATGATAGATTGATAAATTTGTAATTTATTTTAGAGCTAATTCCTTCAGTGATTTGTAGACTAGCAGATGAATTTTGCAGTCATTTTTTTTTTTTTCATCCTGACTAGCTTCCCTTGGCAAAGCAAAAGTGTTGGGCAGAGCACGGCACTCAGATTCCAATTCTGTTGCCATAATGCTGAGCACTACAGGGGGAAAAAAAGTATCTTACAGTCTATTTCAGAGAAGGGGGGCCAATGTAAAGCTTCTAGCACCAAGGTGATGTGCTCCACTTTCTTAGTTTTAGTGAGGATGCAGGCAGCAGCATTCTGGATCAGCTACAGTTCTCTGAATTTAGGCAGACCTGTGAAGACACCATTGTAATAATCATTTCTACTAAAGATGGCTGCATGGATGAGTTCTTTTTAGATCCTACGGAGACATTAGCCCTTTAATCCTGAAGCAAAATAAATATTCCTGATAGCAATAAATAAAGTAAATCAATCAATCAAGACAAACAAAATGTACATTAGTTTCTTTTTATATTCCTCCTTGTCAGGAGGAGAATTTACTGTAAAGTCAGCTAAGCTGACAAAGCTTTTTAATTGCTGGGAGATTTTACTTTTACAATGCCAACTGTAGCACCAAGATGTCATAAAATACAGAAATTTTAGTGTTTAGTGTTTCTTTTTCCAAATCAGATACGTTGATACTTAAATCGCTTTTTCCTAATTGTGCCACTAGATGGCAGACACAGTCTTTGGCTCATCAAACTTTTTTCCTTTAACACAAACAATGATCTAGTTTTCAAACTTGAATTGTGGTAGTCAGACACCCTAAATGGGTCTTATATAATGCCTTTTGGATTATTTAATTGTTTTTTAAAGATATTTCACAAGATGTGTTTGTGTAAAACCCTCAGATTGGCTTTAAAAAAACACATGAAAATGTCTTCGGTTCTTGCCCTTTTTTAGCAAAAATAAATACATAATCAGAACATCACAACTTTTCTAACTTAGAGCACATAATCCTGTTTGTGGATTTTATTCTAAAATATAATTTGTAATGTTTTAGAGTAATTTTATGGAATGATCTGCTATTAAAAATATTCTTCATAAAGGGAAAAATGTCTGTTTCATTTCTATCAGGTTCAGATGTCTTTGTATTATTTGTATTCTCAGCTTCAAGCAAAATGCAATGGACCCCATCATTTCTTTATAAACAGGAAATAATAAAAGCTTAAAATATCAAAAACTTAAGAGGGGTTGTCATGGGTTTCTGTAAGCTGTGCCTCACCCACCCATTTTACTTCACACAAGTCCTCCTATTCCTGTCTCTCCTTTGCATATTAGGCTTATGCATATTTTATTTATTTTTCTTTGTGGCAGCTATCAAATAAATCAAGCTGGATGGACTGGGTGGAGCTGATGAAGTGGATGATGTGTGAAAGCGAGGGGCTGGCTTTGGGGATAACTAGTTACACATTCCCCCTCCTCTACAGCAATGAATGAGTTATGAGATGAGAGGAGATCAGAACGATTTACTCTCTTCAACCACATAGATGAACAGGACAGAGATGCCTCACGACTAAAATCTGGATTCAATGCTTCTAGTTTGCATCTTCTTAAATTAACTCATCAATGGATCTTCTAAGGACTCATAAAATTCTGATTGTTTGGCTTTTAGGACACTGAGGTACATGTTACTGAGGTAACGGCACGCTCATCCCATTTCCTCTTCTGCACAGGTCCAAAAGTTTGCAAAGACTTTTTTCACCACTGTGGGACCATTAGCACTACAGGTGTCAATCCCAAGTAGTACGAATGGAAGGACGATAACAAACAAATCTAGTGGATACTTCCTTCCCTGTCATAATAAGAAGGTTTCAGGAATTAGGATTCTGTTTTGGGAATTAACAAAAAAAGGAAAGAAAAAAAAACAGAAAAAAATGCCTTTTAATTTTACAGGTTTAAAAAAGCAGGTGGTAAATCCTGGGAAGGAGGAGGTGAAGAACACCGTGGGAGACTCTTTAGGAAAGCTGCAGAGGTAAGAGAGTTCATTTGAATAAAAAACTGTAGAAATGAATGTATGAGTATGAGGGGTAAATTCTGATGGTGGAGAAATAGGCTGTCAGGTGACATGCTCTGCTGGGGATAAATAAATGTTTGATTGTTTTTCCAATTATGTGAATGATGTAATCACAGGGTTTATTTTAAGATTGTTGTACATATTTTAGGTGTAAATATTTTAACAGAAGGATGTGCGTAAGCAATGGTGAGGTTATATATTTAGAAATCTGTTGTGTTTAGAGGATTGTACAGACCAGATAGCAAAGTTGAAATGACAAAAAAAATGAACAGAATTATAAATATATAAATTATTATATATATATATATATATATATATATATATATATATATATATATATATATATATATATATATATATATATATACAGTGGTGTGAAAAAATGTTTGCCCCCTTCCTCATTTCCTGTTTTTTTGCACGTTTGTCACACTTAAGTGTTTCGGAACATCAAACCAATTTAAACAATAGTCAAGAACAACACAAGTAAACACAAAATGCAATTTGTAAATGAAGGTGTTTATTATTAAAGGAGAAAAAAATCCAAACCATCATGGCCCTGTGTGAAAAAGTGATTGCCCCCTAAACCTAATAACTGGTTGGGCCACCCTTAGCAGCAACAACTGCAACCAAGCGTTTGCGATAACTTGCAATGAGTCTTTTACAGCGTTCTGGAGGAATTTTGGCCCACTCATCTTTGCAGAATTGTTCTAATTCAGTTACATTAGAGGGTTTTCGAGCATGAACGGCCTTTTTAAGGTCATACCACAACATCTCAATAGGATTCAAGTCAGGACTTTGGCTAGGCCACTCCAAAGTCTTTATTTTGTTTTTCTTCAGCCATTCAGTGGTGGACTTGCTGGTGTGTTTAGGATCATTGTCCTGCTGCAGAACCCAAGTTCGTTTCAGCTTGAGTTCACAAACAGATGGTCGGACATTCTCCTTCAGGATCTTTTGGTAGACAGCAGAATTCATAGTTCCATTTATCACAGCTAGTCTTCCAGGTCCTGACGCAGCAAAACAGCCCCAGACCATCACGCTTCCACCACCATATTTTACTGTTGGTATAGTGTTCTTTTTCTGAAATGCAGTGTTCCTTTTGCGCCAGATGTAATGGGACACACACCTTCCAAAGAGTTCCACTTTTGTCTCATCAGTCCACAGAATGTTTTCCCAAAAGTCTTGGGGATCATCAAGATGTGTTTTGGAAAAATTGAGACGAGCTTTAATGTTCTTTTTGCTCAGCAGTGGTTTTCTTCTTGGAACTCTGCCATGCAGGCCATTTTTGCCCAGTCTTTTTCTGATGGTGGAAGCATGAACACTGACCTTAACTGAGGCAAGTGAGGCCTGCAGTTCTTTGGATGTTGTTGTGGGGTCTTTTGTGACCTCTTGGATGAGTCGTCGCTGCGCTCTTGGGGTAATTTTGGGCGGCCGGCCACTCCTGGGAAGGTTCACCACTGTTCCATGGCGTCGCCATTTTTGGATAATGGCTCTCACTGTGGTTCGCTGGATTCCCAAAGCTTTGGAAATGGCTTTATAACCTTTTCCAGACTGATAGATGTTAATTACTTTCTTCCTCAATTGCTCCTGAATTTCTTTGGATCTCGGCATGATGGGTAGCTTTTATGGATCTTTTGGTGGACTTTACTGTGTCAGGCAGCTCCTATTTAAGTGATTTCTTGATTAAAAATAGGTGTGGCAATAATCAGGCCTGGGTGTGGCTAGAGAAATTGAACTCAGGTGTTAAAAACCACAGTTATAGTATATTTTAACAAGGGGGCAATCACTTTTTCACACAGGGCCATGATGGTTTGGATTTTTTTTCTCCTTTAATAATAAACACCTTCATTTACAAATTGCATTTTGTGTTTACTTGTGTTTTCCTTGACTATTGTTTAAATTGGTTTGATGTTCCGAAACACTTAAGTGTGACAAACACGCAAAAAAACAGGAAATGAGGAAGGGGGCAAACACTTTTTCACACCACTGTATATATATATATATATATATATATATATATATATATATATATATATATATATATATATATATATATATATATATATATACATCCATGTCTATTTATGTATATATATATATATATATAATTAAAACGTGAAGGCATAAATACCTTTATTTATTCAACTGGAAATTTTGTCTGTTTTATTAATTACATTTATGTTAAACTAAAAAAAGGATAGGTATGCTGTATGTTTTCTTAAACTATTGATGGTGGAAATTGCCTGAAATAAATTCACTCAATCAATCAATTAATCAAATAGTAGTTGTAGTATTAAATTGTTTTTCTTTTTGTATATAATAATAGTAATATTTGTAGAAATATTAATATTTACATAATTCACTCACTATGATTATTAATAATGGGATGACTATTGTATCATCAATTTGATATGCTAAAAACCCATTTTTGGAACCCCTGGTGAAAATTAAGTCCACATTTTCTTTAATACTGTAATTCCCCTATTTTTTTGTTGTAAAAATCAGATCCTGGACCAGAAATTAAATGTTTGAGAACAGGGCAAATATTTTCAGTATTACAAATAAATTTATATTTCTGTCCATTAAGGCTTTTTCTTTCATTTCTTTTTTTCCCTAAATTGGTGTCAGATGTTGCTAGTTAATATCTCAGTATTTATGGATGTCCTTTGCTGTCATTTGCGAACAGAGAGGTTGATTAAGTGGTAGATTACATGAGAAGAATGATCTGATGACAGCAGATCGCTGATCTTTATCTTACACCTACACCACTCTTTGTCTGCTGCTTTTTGTTAACATACTTTGATACGACACAAAAAATAACAATAGTGTGACAGAAAAATGCAATAAGCTGAATACCTAAGTTTAATTGTTTTCTCTGTAGGAAAATAGATGGTAGTAATGTAGAGGAAGAGGAGAATTTGGAACTGACGGAGGATGGCCGGCCCGTGGCGTCAGCAGTCCTTCCTGCCCCTTTGCTAGACTGCAGCTGTGGGGGTTTGCCAAAGCGTTACATTATCGCTATCCTGAGCGGTCTGGGATTCTGCATCTCCTTTGGCATCCGATGCAACCTGGGTGTGGCTATTGTTGAGATGGTGAACAACAACACCGTCTATATCAATGGGACCCCAGTGATTCAGGTAGATTGGGGCCTCAGACAAGAAACATTTTCATTATTACATTTATTTTCTGTTTTTGACTTCAAATAATATAAGACATGCATGTCTTAGTCAATTATATTATGAAAAATTTTATTTTCATGTCCATTTACTTTCATATGTACAACCACAGCGAGTAAGGTCAGGGTAACTTAAATTAACATGTCAATAAATAGATTTAAAGAAATGATTTGTGTTTGGCAACCTAGAGGAGGCTGTCCTTCTGCTGCCTCCAAACCCATTCAAAAAGCAAGATTGCAGAAATGCTTCTGAAGTGGAATAAAATGCTGAGTTGTTCTGCAAAAAGCACGTTCCTTAGCCTCCCTACTCTGATCATCAGTCTGGGTGATCCAACTCCCCATTTACAACATGCAAAAACAAGTACATGACCTTCATCTTTGCCTCATCTTTGTTAGAAGAGGGAAATCTTAAAAGTGGTGAAATGTCTTCATAGTATCGGTTCAATTTGCAGGTTTTCTAAGCCATAACATGGCTTTTGTTTGTGCCACTCTATAAGTCCGGAACTCAAACCCTACACCAGGTTTATTTTGAATTGAGAAAGCTTCCTGGATGGGAAGTGAAACGTCTTCAAACTTGAAAAACAAATTCCAGTGTTTTTTTTGTTTGTTTTTTTGTTTTACTTTTTTAACTGAGTTGGAATGACTATGCCTTGGATGACTGAGAATCTTTACCAGCATCTTCATAGTATCATTTCACTTTTGGACTCTTAAACTCTTGAACTCTTAAAGTAAGATTTTGGAGCATTCAGCAACTGTCCTGTCCTTTTAGGTAATGGCTTAGCACAATATTGGATGTCCTGAATACACCTCTATGCTATGGTTATTTACTCACAAACTTCATTAATAACACAAATCTTTACAGTACTGATAAATATGTAGTTATTCTACTTTATCACCCTTTTTCTACTTCTGTCCTTCCATTGAATTTAATGTATGCTGATGACGCCATAGTTTATGTTCATTATGGTAATATCTCGCAGGTGGCTGAGATTTTTACGAGCTCTAGGGTTTTAATGCCAGCCTTGTTTAAACACTCCTGTCTGTAGTTAAATACTAAAAAACAGCGGCAATGTTTATCACCCAGCAGCAACAGCAATCCTAACTGAGTCTCATTTGATTGCTTAAGGAGAAAGGCTGCAGGTTGTGTCGGAATATAAGTAACTGTGAATATTAAGAGATGAAAAATTATTTTGACATAAAAAAGGGCTTATAATTTGATCAAATATGACATCAGTAACTCAATTAGCATTCACCACCAAGTATCTTTAAAAACAGCAATAAAAACGTTCTATAAGTGGTTTTAGACATAAATATAAATGTTCTGAATAGTGTCACAGTCTTGGTTCTGTTATGTTTTCTTTTGACTTTTCAGTTTTACTTTGCCCCATGTTTTCTAGTTTAAGTGGTTTAATTCTTATTTTGTTGTGTTCTCTGGTTATTTTTTCAGGTTTTTATTTGTTGCCCTCTGCTGCCCTCTTGTGTTCTCCTTTTCCACTAGCTCATTTCTTGTCTGCTCTATTCACACCTGCTCCCAATCTGCTCGTTAGTCCTCTCTTTGTTTAGTCACAAAGTCATAAAGTCACTCCTTGTGCAGTTCTTCAGTGCTGGTTCCTCGTCTAACTTCCTCCAACTCCGTCTCTCTGTGTCTTACCTCGTCATGATTGTTTTCCCCTGATGCCCCGATTGTTTCTGGTTTGTTTAACTTTCTTCTTGTTGGATTTTTTTGGGGGATTTTTGGATTCCTGCCTCACTTGTTTGTTTACCTCACATTAAATCTACAAAAACTCACCTCTGCCTCCCTGCCTCTGCATTTGGGACCTCAAACCACAACCCAATCCTGGAAAATAGTAAAAAAAAAGATTTTTTATCATTACTGTCCAATACTCCAAAATCAAATGATTATTGATCTATAACATTACACGCCTGGCTAATTGGCATATAGACATAAATGTAATCAACATGCACTTATATATGTCTTATAAATGAATAAATACAGAAAACCTCAAAATGTTTCCATTATAATATAGCAGTATGAAGACAGTTTCTACAGAATGATCTTAAGTTGCTTAAAGGTTTTAAGAGCTCTTAGGCCAGTAATGATGTACAAACTAGAACTGCCATAACAGAACTTCTTGGGAAAAAAAACAATCTCGGTTTTATCAGCTTTAATTCCTAATCATCAAGATTAACTAAATGATTGAGATAATAATAACT
This sequence comes from Cyprinodon tularosa, assembly GCF_016077235.1. Classification (NCBI taxonomy): domain Eukaryota; kingdom Metazoa; phylum Chordata; class Actinopteri; order Cyprinodontiformes; family Cyprinodontidae; genus Cyprinodon; species Cyprinodon tularosa. The sequence goes on from NW_024039163.1 coordinate 2,093,589, forward strand.
GATATGCTAACTAATGAGATGCATCTATACATTTTAGTAACCCTGTTCAGTGAGTAAAACATTTAACTTCCACAAAATAAAAGTTAAAATAAAATCAAAATGTATTGGGAAATGCAAAGTGAAAACAGCATTAACTTTTCTCATGTGAATCAGGATGGAGGGCATCATTTTGCAGCTCACACAGAGTTATCTTAAACTTGCATAAATTTAACAGTGAACAGGAATATTATTGTTGTTGCTTTAGTCTTGATCTCAGTTTTAACACAAAAAAAGGCCGTTAACACACTTTGCTTTATCTTAAATATGTATTTGTAAATAAATTCAGATTAAATAGAAATCTGTAATATGGGAGGAATTCTGCCTTTTTTTTAACCATAACATAAAGATTTCTGTCTCATATTTCTTTTTTAATCTCTTTTCAGAAAGCTCAGTTTAACTGGGACCCAGAGACTGTGGGATTGATCCATGGATCCTTTTTCTGGGGCTATATCGTCACTCAGATTCCAGGCGGATTCATTTCCAACAAGCTTTCTGCCAACAGGTTGGGCGCTCTCAGTGACTCGTTATTTAGTGATGCTGGTTTTAGCTCTGAAAACTGCAGCTGTAGGAGAAGAAAGTATGCAAAAATAGTATTATTATAATTTTTAATAGGATGAGTTATTTATTTGAGCAGGGTTAAGCAGCATTAACTAAATAAGTTAGTGAGAGCTCATCTTCTGCTCAAGGACTTTAAAGGGTTAAAGCTGTTTGGTGTGTTGAGTCTTACTGATGGAGCAGATAGCAATCCTGTAATAAAGGCCTCACAGGAAAAAAGGACGCACCACTGACGGAGTTAATAATGAAAGATCCTGCTTCTGATTTCTTTCTGGAACAGCAGCCGCTGGAATATTACAAGTGTCATTTACACGCTGCTTTGGAGAAAAAAAGGCGGAAGGGGATTTGAGGTGTACAGAAGCACAGTGGTGGTAAAACAGAAACTCATGAGTTAAATTATCTAGTCAGTGAATGACAGGAGCGTTAGATATTTCAGGCTATAGGTTTGACTTGGACACTTTGACAGTCATACTGTAGATTCAGAGATGTGGTGCAATATTACTCCACAGCAGCTTCCAGACACCTCATAGCGTTTGTCAGGCTTTTGCCATCAGCACAAAGCATAGAGCAAAATAACAAACACATCTTAATGACATAGAAAGGCATCTTTAGTTACTTTAATGCTATTGTTTTATTTTCTTCTCAGGAATTTTATCTATAGTGTAAGTGTACATTACATATTTGTTTCATTTTAAATAAAGAAAGATTTTCTTCTGCCTATATTTGTTATTTTGCCATTATCTTCTTTATTTATGTAAAATGTTAAAACATCAGATTTTCACATAACTTTATATTTCGTCCTGTGTAACTCATCATAGCATCTGGTTTACCGCTCAAAATAATTTAGTAGTGCTCACTAGATAGTAGATAGATAGTATTCATTTAATAAAATACCTATTTTCTCTTACATGAGTAAGTTCTTGGGTGGCTACTTTTTACTTTTGCCCAGGTGAATTTAAGTTACCGTAAGACAGTGCCACTCAGACACTTTTTGAGTGCTATACCAGCTTCTGGTCTTTATCAAGAAAAAAGTAGCAGTTTACCTTTTTGGACTAAACAAAGAGAAATTTGAAGGGATACTTTTAGTGTTTTTTGTTTGGTGTTATGAATGTATGTCAACTTTCAACAAGTTGAATGACACCAGTGTCATTTTCAGAGGGGGTCTCTGTCTCTTATACCGACACTAAGCAATTTTGAGGAGGTCGGCAATAAACCTGCCACAAAAAAACAATTACAGATGTGCCGTGCTTTATGGTATATGTCACGTCTCACTTCCCCATTCCTTATTAACATGTAAGTCCCTTGTTCTTCTGGGGGACTTCAACGCTCACATGGGCAATCACAGTGAGTCCTGGCAAGGCGTGGTTGTTAGGAATGGCCCACCTGACCTTAACTCGAGTGGTGTTCTGTTGTTGGACTTCTGTGCTCACCATGGATTGTCCGGCTTGTCCAGAATGAATCCGGCTCTGTGGTACCGGAAAGTCAGGGTTAAACCTGAAGTTGTCTCGCTCACCCAGTAATCCTTCTGTATGGTACAGGCTTCTGCTTTGAAATAAAACTGCAACCAAATTTATTATGATAATACTTATGATCATGATATTTTTTTATGGATCATAATATTTACAGATGAAGTTTCATATATCTGTTTTTTTTTTTTTATATAATTTTCTGACACATGAAATAAGAATAAATTTAAGTGAATATTGGTATTATAAAGATAATGATTTGCTTTATTCTTTTTCTTGAAATAAAACAATACCCAATACCCTATTTTTTTTAAGGGGTTCCTCGAAAATGATGTTCCAAGAGGGGTCTTGACTTGAAAAGTTAGATCTACCACATTAAACTGGCCATTAATCCATTAGCTTAGTTCACAGTAGGGCTTAGCTGTTTAGCTTTAGTCTCCTATTGAATTCCACGGCTTTATGTTATTTGTAAGGCAGAGGTTCAGAAATTTGAATAACTTAAGCTGTTCAGGTGGAGTCTTGCTCCACAGATTTAATGTAAACTCTTGTATTTTTTTCACAGGGTATTTGGGGCTGCCATTTTTCTCACATCACTGCTGAACATGTTCATCCCATCAGCTGCGAGGGTGCATTATGGCTGTGTCCTGTTTGTACGCATCTTACAGGGGTTAGTAGAGGTAAGAAAAAAAAACACTCACTGAATAGATAAGGAAATTAGCGAATTGAGGTGCGTTCTAAGGGTTGGGATCCAAACAAAAGAGAATGAGATTTGTCAGTGTAACATTTTTTCACTCCTTGACAAGAATGTCCTGACAAGACAGTTGAACAGCTAGTTACAAAAAGCACAAGAGAATATCAATAACATCATTAAATTAATACAATCCACTGTCCTACAATCAATATCAACAGTGGCATATGGATTTTGTTTCTCCTAAATAATTTATAACACCCTTGAAGGAATAAATAGCGACCAGCTTGGAGATTAAACACAATTCGGCCAAATTCATGAGTTTTCTGAAGTGTTTTTCTTAAGCTGCTAGAGTGTGGTCAGATTTAGACTCCTAAATGACTGAGCTTTGGGACTATTTATTTATTTTAAAACTTTGACAAGATTTTTCAAATGTCTGAGAAGCCCAGGTTGCTTTAACAACATCCTTGAGCTCATCTAGATTCTTGTCCCCCCCTGATAAAGTCATGGGTTTTTATTTTGGCCACTTAGCGAGACATTTAAGCACACTGATACCATGTTCAGGGAACCATGTATTGGTACGTTTGGTAGTGTGGATGGGTAGCACTTCCTGCAAAAAACTACCTTCATAAAGCTTGCCAGTAGAGGGAAGCAAGAAGTGCTTCTTAGATGGTAGATGGCTGTGCTGACCTTCGACATAATAAAAACACAGTGAACCAACATCAGATGACTGTCCAACAGCAAATAACAGATTACCCAGCCTTCTTGGAGTTTCTAAATGTCCTGGAAGGGGTGCCAACTAGGGCTTCTGTCTGTGGGGCTCCTGGAGATTTAAATGCCTGTGCTTGCAACAACTGTGAAGCCTGGAGATGTGTGATTGGGAAGAAAGACCTTCTTAAATTTAGCCACAGCAGTGTTTTCCTGTTTATGTTACATCATATCAGGTTACCTTGGGAACCTGACATCTGAAAAGGTCATGTACAGGACCAGATTTGGCTTCAAGGAACTGTTGCCTGAAGGTTATTGCTGTCTGTCTTTATGGTAAAAGGCACCAAGAGATGGTAGGATGGAACAGGAGATGTACAGGTTGGGATGTACATCTTTATGTCAGCCTGACACGGGGGGGAAGTGAATATATCTCTAGGTGACAGGCACTGGCTCACCAGGAGGACTGAAGCTTCTTTGTTTGCTTCAGCAAAAATACGGACAAGAACGGATTTTGAAGAATGTGTGTGGAGAGAGATGCTCAATTGCCATCAAGGAAGTAAAAAAAAAACTGTTCGGCAACTCAGAAATGGGAAAGATCGATTGTCCAGAGCTATAGAGGTAGATCTAAGGGCTCAGACTGATACTGGTGTGCTGTGGAGAAAGCATTTTAGGATCACCATGCAACCTTTAAAAAAGGTGAAGCCTAAAATGCCAGTGGAAAGCAATTCAGGAAACCTTCAGCAATATTGTATACGTATTGGTGTTTAGATCATAAGTGATAAAAGGACTGAATGAGAGATAGAAAGACAGATTGGGGTTTCATCTAAAGGAATGCCGACATCTTGAGGAATTAAACGGCTGAGCCTAAAAGCTAAGCTGTGAAGTTGTACGCCCACTTACAGTCACATCGCTCACATACAGTAAAGTTATAAGATATGCATTATGAACTGAACATTGAGATCCCAGTAAACAAAAAAGCCTAAATAAACTTCAGAGATTTAGAGATACGAAGAGCTAAATCACTGTAGGAGGCTTAAAGCAGAGCCTTTGTTTTCCACATCAAAATATTAGTTTTCAGGCAGTTTGCTCATTTTTAGAGGGGATCTTTTCCATTTCTATTGTTTATTAAAGTGAAAATCCCCAAGCAGTTACATTCTATTTGTCTTGTACTCAGAATTAGGACTTTTTGATTCCCATTTTGTAAACATCAGACAGATCCTTGAATTCCAGAACTGGAAATCTTTAATTTTATCCCACACTTTCATATCCATTATGTCGTTCTAATAAAGAGGTAACAACAACAACAATAAAAAATATTTCTGCAAGCATTTTCCCTGTGGTATCAGAAATACACCATACTAGGAAGCCAATTCTAATGGTTTTACATTTTACAGATACATTAGGTTTGCATTCTTTCCAGATCTTGATCTTTGCAGTTTCTGCTATAATCCAATTTGAGACATGCTCTCAGGTTATCATCTGTTGATATAAATACACCAATGGCTTAATAAGTGTTGAAGAAAGGGAATCTGGGCAATGAAAATTTCTGAGTAAGGCAGGCACATAAAAAAACATGTTTTATTCTTCATTTTGTATTTTATTTGACCCCTTATACAAACTGTTCATTGGTAATCATCAGGGAATCTATATGATCAAATTACCTGCTGCACTTGAAAAAATTATCTAGAAATAAGTAAAAATGTCTTAAATTAAGTGTATTTATCCTTAATTTGAGTAGGCAAATGAGATGAATGAACATTTTTACTCTTAAAATAAGATAATTAGATAACATGCATTTGAAATAAGACAATGCAATTGTGTTTTCTTATTTTGAATGTAAATTGTCTTTTTCCATTAGCAAAATGTGTCTTTTATCTCCTCAATCCAAGAACAAATGCATCAAATATTTCTACCTTCCCTAAAATGTCTGCCCTTTAAAGCCTGACTGCTTTGTATTCCAGGTTTCTCCTAGAGTCAGTCTTTGAGCTTTGTCATCCTGCACCTTGTACCTTTTAGGGGGTCACCTACCCAGCATGTCACGGGATGTGGTCCAAGTGGGCGCCACCTCTTGAACGTAGTCGACTGGCGACCACATCATTCTGCGGTGAGTCACGTCTCTCCAGTCTTTCACTGAACAAACAGCAGCTTTGTTACTGATCGACACATCTTTCAAAAAACCTCAAGTCTAAGGGAGGAAAGTAAGCAAAAAGACAAGAGCAAGCTTGCTTTGCTTTACAGATGCTGGTACCACGGCAACCCTTACATCAAAACCCTTTTGACACTGTCTGTTAATGAATGCAGCTCACCTGTGTAACCTAAAGGAGTGTATCTGTGCATTCAGCTAAATGAAGTCTCGCATTGCTTACTGTCCAAAAGCCCTTTCAGTGTTCTCTGCTCTATTGAAATCAGCGCTGCTCTTGAAGGTAGAAAACAGGATAAGTAATGGTGGGGCTAATGGCTCACTTTGGCAGTGTTTGCTCAATGACTCTAATGTATTTCTTTGATTTTTTTATAGTTGTAAAGGCCCATTTTAACTCCTAAGCGTTGATGTCATATAGAGAATGCTTTTGCCGATTTTTTTCCTAATTTAATCACATCGAAAGAAAAATAACTGAAAAAAAACTCTTTTATTATGACTTTTTAATATATATATGATATATAAATATTCTGATATATATATATATATGGGATTTAGTGACTGACAGTGATTTTTGATTTTACCAGGATCCTACGCTGGAGCAGTGATCGCTATGCCTTTAGCAGGAGTCCTGGTTCAGTACGTCGGCTGGCCATCAGTCTTCTATATCTACGGTGAGGCACAATAACAGAAAACCTAAAGTCACAACAATTAGCTTACAAATTAAAGTCATGGTAAAACTGAAAAAGTGTCTGTATAATTACTCTAATGCAACCAGACTTACAATTCATGCTCTGCAGATGCTCTACATCTGCATTGACTGGGGTTAAGCTATTTATGTAATAACAGTTGAAAAGAAATCTATTTCTTTAGCTGTGCAGAGCTCGTAAAAAATCCCCAAAAATGAATAAAAGACAGCAATTAATAAATCTTGGTTCTACCTTCTGTTTAATGTTTAAATACATATAGTTCATTTAGACCAATCTGTCAATTGCACATATAAAAGGATCCTATTTACAAAGCAAATCAAAGTTCAGTTTCATATGCTGAAAGTGCTCATCTGCACAGTCCAGCTCCTTTTTTCTGGCCCCTTTATCACTTCTATTTAGGTAATAAAGCCAAAGTCTATACCCGTCTCATTATCAGGGCAGTGCATTGTTTTGATGATAATTTTTACGACCTCATTAGCAAATACAAGAGGTCTGTTTAGTTGAAGGAAAACATATCAGGTTTAGTTTCATCGAAATTCCTTTCCATAATCTGTGTGTAACACCTTGATCCCTGCCAGTTGTCCTCTGTATGCTTTTGCACCGATGTTTTATCTAAAACGCTTCTAGCTCTGATTAAAATGATTAACAATCACATGAAATTCGTTCCTTGGTCAAAGTGTTTTAATAAAAATCCACTCTGATTTTACCGCGATACAATCTTATGATTTATTGATGTAAATTAGCATTTTCCTGTCCTACGACTGTGACTCATGCTGGGACTGTTTTTAATAACGGAAATTCACATCACAAGGGTCTGTGCCTGCTTTTATTAATTTGTCCTACACTCACACATTCACAGTTTTAGGAAGGGGCTTTGTGGCACATATGGCTACAGTAAATTTAAACGTGTTTTCTACTCTTTATTCGTCCTATGAAGGGGTATTTGGGATCCTGTGGTATATCCTATGGCTCCTGCTGGCCTATGGGAGTCCTGCTCAACATCCCACAATCACAGAGGAAGAGAGACTGTACATCGAGTCTGCAATCGGGGAAACAGTCAACCAGCTGAGTGTTACAGAGGTCTGCATATTTCACAAACTACAGGCTGCTTTCTCTTAAATACACACTAACACACTGGTCTGCCCTCCAACAGAAATTCAAGACTCCATGGCGTCGTTTTTTTACCTCCATGCCGGTCTATGCTATCATTGTGGCAAACTTCTGCCGCAGCTGGACCTTCTACCTGCTCCTTATCAGCCAGCCGGCGTACTTTGAGGAAGTGTTTGGCTTCCCCATCAGCAAGGTTAGCCTCATAGAGAAACTCTTCATCCCTCTGCAGTTTTGAGAGACAAAATGTTGCTTGACAATTAAATCAAAAAGATTTAAACCCTTTTTCAAGAAAGATATATGGGGAAAAAATTACCATAGTCCAGAAATATCTAACCTGCTGACCAGCAAGTTATAAGGGCACATCAATGCAAATCACATGTCGTTGGTCAGTTGAATGAAGTTTGTCAGAGATAAAGGACCTCAAAAGTGTGTTATGTTAACGTTTAAGTTCAATTAACTGCAAGAAATATGGTTGAGTCAGGAAAATTATTTTTAAAACTCAGAGAAAAATTAGAAGAAGGTTACAAAAAGATAGCTACGTACTTTGATACTCATAGAGATGCAGTAGAAATAGAAAGAGGAAGCTATCAACTGCAGTCATCCCTCCCAAGGGGACAGGTTGTCCAAATAACAAACAAACAAAAAAGAAGAATGACTTTAAATTGCCTAAATCAAGGCAACAGACAGGCAAGCTTCAGTTGCCACAGTAAGACGTGTAAAAGCCAAAGGTGTCTTTGCTTTAACGCAAAAGGAAAGTCAGCTCCAATTCACTCAACAGAGGTTCTGTTCGGTAAAATTATAAACAATATTCATATTGTATGGGTATGCTGATAGGATGACCTTTAAAACAAACATTAAAAAAAAAAGTCACACCAACAGCAAAGCATGATGGTGGCTCAGTGATGCTCCTGAATGCTCCATTTTCTTTTTTCATGGGTTCTGGAGGCTTGAAGTTAAATGCTCTTGGTAAGCACATGGAGAGCCTTCCAGTCCGATGCAAACTACTGACATGTTTGTTCCTCTCTCGGGTTTTTAAAGTCTATTGTTTGGTTTAACTAACTGCTTTACCAAGAAAGAAGGAGCAGATGGAAGTTTCTGCTTTGAAACATCTATCCACTACTTCTATCTGACAGATTCATACAAATTCATAATACAGATTCACTAAAAATAAAGCATTTGACACAACTACTAAATTCTGACCCAGAGTCTGCTGAGAATCTCTTGATTGCAACATGATCCTGTTATTTAAAAAGCAATCAGTAGGGAACTTTAAAAAACTATTATCTGGATTTTTTTAATAACTAAAAAAGGTAAAAATCCTTCACACTAAAAATAACAATTTGGCCTAAAAAATTTAGTTTTATGCCTTGGGAAAGAATCAGAAAGGCCTTTTCCCCGACTGAATTTGCAAACTGTAATCTGTCTTTGTCTCTGAGTTACCTTTTAGCCCATGTTGCCACTGTTATTTTACAATATGTGCTGTAAAAGATGGAATTCTATTTGTTGATCACATTTTATGTCTTAATTATTTCGCTTTTATTTGTGTCGTAAATAATTGTGAATGATCCTAATCAGCTGTTAGATGTTTGTATGTTTTTTTTTTTATCATCTGATGCTGCCTTTATTTTGACAAATGTTCCTGGTGTTTATGAACTGGTTCTTTTTTAGAATGAAGGAATGTATTGAATAGAATAGAATAGAATTCAACTTTATTGTCATTACACTGTCACAAGTACAAAGCAATGAAATGCAGTTTGCATCTATCCAGAAGCAATATGCAGGATATCAATATTTATTCAAATGTGTACAGAAACTATGTTCATATATAGATGTATATACATATACATATATAGATGTATAGATGACAAGTAATAGCAGATAAAATGCATCAGTCTGAGCCCAAAGTATTGTCAAACCCTGAAAAATAAATAGCTTATTAGTTTTTAGATATTTTTAATCTATTAACATCACATTCTACCAACCTGCATATTAGTTATTTCATGTGTTTTAACCCTTGCAGGTGGGGATCCTGTCTGCTGTCCCCCACATGGTGATGACGATTATCGTCCCGATCGGTGGACAGCTTGCAGATTTCCTACGGAGTAAAAAAATTATGTCAACAACAAATGTGAGGAAACTCATGAACTGTGGAGGTAGGCTAGTGTTACCATTTCTCAGGTTGCTTTAGAAAACAGTGAAGATCGTATAAAAATTCAACGAATGCACAGAAAAGTTCTCATTTTGATTTATAACTGTGAGGAGTAGCTTTGAAGAATTCCTTCTAAATAATCATAGAATACGTCAGAAATTATTTCTTATAGTTACTGTTAAGTTTGAAACTTTGTTAATGCATTACTCTAATTTTTGTATTTCATCTCAGGGTTTGGAATGGAGGCCACTCTTCTGTTAGTGGTCGGTTTTTCTCACACTCGAGGAGTCGCCATTTCCTTCCTTGTGTTGGCGGTGGGCTTCAGTGGATTTGCCATTTCAGGTTTAGAGACTTCAAACTTGACTATATAAAAACAAAAATTTGAAAGGGTTGAAAATGCACAAGTGATGCAGGATTTTGTTGAAAAGATTATTTCTGATGTATTGAACAATTATTTTCTAGTATTTAAGATGAAGTTTCACTTTATGGGACACAAAACAGTTGGTCGTGATCAGCTACTGCTAAATAATGATAGTTTCTTCAATAACTACCTGGTTGGTTGCTTCACTACATGAAGCTAACAAATTAATAGCCAAGCAATGTTTTTTTTACTCAGGAAAGATGACAGCTGTACAAAAATATAAATTTGCTAATGTCTTTCTATAATCCAACTGTGACCTCACTAGTGCAGAGTTTAATTCTTCTTTTTGCAGCTTCTTGTAAAGTGTTGCCCATTTATGTCACTTTTACTGTACTGTAGCCTGTTTGCTTTGACACCAAAACATGCAAATGTGTCTGTGAATCTAAGCAGTGTTAACATTTGATTAATCTACGCTATGTGCACACTGTGCTTTCAGGTTTTAATGTCAATCATTTGGATATTGCTCCTCGCTATGCCAGTATTCTGATGGGTATTTCCAATGGAGTCGGGACGTTATCTGGCATGGTGTGCCCCCTAATCGTAGGAGCCTTGACTAAACACAAGGTAAGAAAACTTTTAGATAAACAGTTCTGTAAAAAGTATTCTCTCCCTTACAGACTTCTTCTTAGACAGACTTAGACAAACTTTGTTTAAAATGATTTGAAATTTAAAATTATTTAAAATTATTTTTAAAATTGTTATTATTTATAATATAATAAAATCAGCATCCCTTTATTAGAGGAAAATGGTATTCTAATATGTACATCCAAAACAGGCAGTAGATTTAGAAAATGAAAAAAGTCCACTTTAAAACATTTAGTTGTGTAGTAGATTTAATACATTATTCAGTTATTAAATTCAGACATTAAATGGCAACTCTTTTTGTTTTGAGATTGTTTCAAATAAATACACATGATTTAGACAATATTTGGAACTAATTCTTCTGTTGGAGCCTATAATAATCTGTTTTCCAAAATATTGACAAGATATCGATGCCTTTGGTACTTTTGTAATAGTTACATGAAGTGTTTCAGTAATATTGCACACAGGACCTCACTCCCACTACCCCCCCAAAAGTTTAACCTCAATGTTTCATCACTGAAGGATCATTAAACTTGCCTTCTCCATTCTCCCACAGACTCGCTTGGAGTGGCAGAATGTCTTTGTCATCGCTGCCATGGTGCATTACACAGGAGTCATCTTCTATGCTATCTTTGCATCAGGGGAGCAGCAGGACTGGGCCAACCCTGAGAGCCTGAGCGAGGATAAATGTGGCATCATCGATGAGGACGAGCTGGCTGAGGAGTCAGAGTTAACCAATGACTGTGCCTTGGCTTCCAAAAAGAGCTACGGGACAACGGACAATTCGTATGGTCAGAAGCAGGGCTGGAAAAAGCAGAGAGGGGTAACGATGAAGGGCGAGGAAGAACACTTTAGTAATGGAGATTACCAGGATGGATACCAGTGAGACAACACATTGATTGAATTTAAAGGATTCCCAGAACACTTTGATAAACTCAGATTTTACTTTCTGGATACAACAGAAGCTGCAGCATCATCAGCATCTCAAGGAAACCCTTTTCAGCTTTGTCCGAAGAATCTAGAATATTGTGCAAAAGTTTCAAACCATCTTTAATTCTGCATATTTTGTTTCCAGGGAGCCAGGTGTTCTTGTAATTTTCTATTCTGCCCAAACTCAACACACGTAATAAATACTCCTATGAGCAGTTATACTTCATACAGAAGCTCATAAACTGCTCCTAACATGCATGTTTAACATGTTACATGCGCAGATAGAGTCCCACAGGATCCCAATATATCACATTACATGAGTGCTTGTTCCTTGTCTATGCATGTGTGGTTTAATTTCCTCGCACGCCCAGCCTCTCTCCTTCTCACGTGTGGACCTGTTTCTCTTCACTCATGTCAACTTCTGACATGCTTTGAACTTTGAACGACTTTGAAGGCATTACACTGCAATATAAGTCAATTTAAATAAGTAATTTTTTCTTATAATAAGTGCATTTTTTCTTGAATTGAGGAGGTAATTGAGGCAGTTTGCCAATGGAACAAGACAATTTACATTTAAAATAGTAAAAAATATTATATTTGGCTACTTTTCATGAAATCCCACACCTTGAATTGTGATGGAACTTTTTTTTCTAGATGTCTTATAACCCTTTTTAATGGACACCCTTCAGCCAGTCAGTATCCAGTATTTAAACCGACCATGTTATATATAATAAAGACTTTGCTTACCAACTTCTAACTCTTGAAGAGAAGCAGTCAGACTGAAGTAGCTTTACTAGTAGGAAGAAAAATACAACTTCAAAAGTAGCCAATCAGAGCCGGGTTGCTTTTACCGGTGAGTAATGCGTTCAAAGTGAGAAAAGTTGACAGGAAACAGGTCTACACACCAGGATGAGGGAGGCTGTCCTCATGTGAATATCAAACCACACCTGTACAGAGGCTGCATGTGTGTGAAAATCACAGCACACGCGCACAGAGAAGGATTTACCCTTCTCTGTGGAACCTGTGGTACACCTTGGAGCGGGGGGGGGGGGGGGGGGGGGGGGGGGGTAGCAGGGGCGGCAGCGGGGGATCTCTGTTCCCATGCATAGGCCTAGGTAATCCTACAATAACATGATATTAACAGTTGATATATTAAAAATGCTTTTCAGTAAAAGTCAACAGCAATAACTCCAATAACAAATGATCATTTTATTCAAAATGTATTTATTAAAAATGCTTAACAATTCCTGTAATGAATGAATAGCACAATGAAAGAAATAATGTCTCATCTAAACATCCCTCACTTAACAATAAAAGTTAACAATAACTCTCAACTCCCAATATGATGATACTGAGCCTCAGCAATGAACGAAATAATGTTTGTTCTGTAGGTTATTGGAAAAAATAAACAAATGAGCTAATTAACAAAAAATACCTCTTTTGTAGCAAAAATAACTCAAAATGTAACAAAAACGAACAAACATATCAATAGAATATCTTGACTTTCGGAGTTCAGGTGGCTTTTCAGATCCCTTGCACCTCCATTGGACACCAAGACATATGTGCCTGCTTTGCACACTGTGCACAAGGCCTCCCATTTGTCTCGACCCGGTCTGAAAGCGGGGAAACTCTTTTGTAAATCGTCGGTAAACATACATTTGTGCCTTTGCATGTTGTTGGCGTACTGACAGCCACGCTATCTATATTCTGATTAAGAACAGGGCTGCCCGCACTGGCGCGGCTCAGGGGTGACGTCACACGCAGCGTCGTCGCAGTGCCCTAGCGTCTGTAAATTTAATGGTCCAATGAAGGTAATTTAAAAAAAACAGGACATTTCCTCACTTTCTAAAAAAAAAACCGGGACGCCCGGGACAGGACATGAAATACGAACATGTCCTGGGAAATACGGACGTTTGGTCACCCTATTTAAACATGTAACATGCTAAGCATGCACGTAATGAAGAGTTAATAAGCATCTGTATGAGGTAAAACTGCTTGAAGGAGTATTTATAGCATGTGTGGACTTTTGGCACAATCCTGACACCATAACACACTGGAAAAAAAGGTAAATGCACTTAAGAAATTTTTACTTATTTCCAGTGTATGCTACCATTGTCATGATCAGTAATTCTCCAGGTTTTCTCCTTGAGGGGTTGGCTAATTTTCCACATGTTTCTCTTTGTTCTGAACAATATATTCTGTCTTATGAAAGAAAAGAACACAAGGCGTTTTTGTCCTAAAAGCCTCATCTTTAACAGATTAGATCAGGAAATATTTGTCACATCTTGGGAAACTGCATTGTTTCAAAAGCAGTAGTATAAAAACAACATTGAACAGAACTTAAAAGACAAACCAGAAAATGGATTATAAAAAATTAATTAGAACTGTTATATATGAAAGACGGATTAAACAATAAAATAATACACAGCAAAATAAAATAGCATGTAAAAAAGGCAAACAGAAAATTTAAGGTCTCATGTTCAGCCAGAAGCTTTTGGGGAAAATATTTTTATTAACAATGGATTATGTATGTCAGATGGTTTACCTTCAATATTTCTTTTGTGCAGAAAGGTAAATTTAACAAGCATGCTTTTATTATTTGGCTCCTTCCTAAGTTAACTTAGTGGAACAAAAAAAAAAGGTAAACTTAGCCATTGCACATCACTTAAATTATCTTTATAGTAAACAAAAACATTTACTCTGATTTGTAATGTGTTAGTTTCTTGCAATAATGCAAAATAACCCTGATCAACATCCTTCTGGCAGATTCGTTCATAGGTGTCAAATCTTTTTTTCCAATTTGAACTGAGGTAAATGGAGAAAATGAATTAATTACTAAGGAATTGTTTTTTGAAGCAAGTAGAAAATGTTCTTAATTTCAGCTATGAAACAATCAAAATTACAAAGTAAGAAATAAAGGTGGCCAGATCAGTCCCTACAATTTTGCAGTTTTTTACTAGTAAATAAGAAAAATAATGTTTGAGTGCATTTAAAAAAGTATTTATACCTTGAAGAAGATTGGAAAAGGTTTGGCTCTAGGGCTCACCCAAGGATGTCTGATGTCCTTATCAGAATTTGGTTCGGGGCCGATTTTTAACTAAGCCCATCGCAAACATAAAGACCTTTAGTAGTCAGAGAGGAGGCGAGGGGGGGGGTCTAATGTTTAGTTTATATGTAGGTCAAGAGGTTATCATTAGCTGATCTACTTGCAAACCATTTTGATGTGTAGGAAATGAAATCTATAGATAAACCAGCCTTAGAATAAGCTTTGTTCCTCTGATTTATTGTGAATATTTTTTTCATAGCAGATGTGCTAATCTGTTAGCTAGAACTCTAAATCAGACCATTTTCACCTGATTAGCTCTGATGTGTGATCAGCACCACAAATATTCCTCTTCATTGAATGAATCAGAAGACGCATTCATCATTGGGCGTTGTTGATATTACCAAAAAAATAGCTCTGTTTTTCAAACCTAGGAATAAACAGAATAAAAAACTAAATAAAAAGACATGAAAAAATAAGTCATATTGTTGATTTAAAAAAAAAAAAAGTTAATCAGCTAATGAAAACATAAAATGATGCAGCTCTGAGCATAGTATTGTAATTCCTTAATTTTCTGGTGGACCCTCTTTACACAAACTAGCTTCAATGTCTGTTCTATTATCAACTGCAAATTATAAAAATGGTACAGGCATCCAGAGCAGCAATACACTCTGGATGGGTGCAGTATACTATCCTGCAAAACAGTTTCCGCATTGGCTTTACACCTCCAGCGTCTGACTTCTCATCTGACTTATCAGGTCTTTAAAAATCTAGCTCTGCTGTCATCCTTCAAAAGTTAATTTGATTCCTATCTCTGTCTGATGACAGAGGTGGGCTCTCCGTCACGTTGCAGCACCAGCGGGTTAGTGGGAACTAGAAAGGCTTCTATAGAGAGCAAAGTCCTTAAAAAATAAGAAAAAATCAGTTCAACGATAAAAGTCAGAAACTTGTTTCCAGCAGGAAAACTACATGATATTATACTGGTGCATTCATTAGCCCATTCCGACATCAGTTGCAAAGTGTGCTCGTTTCCCGAGCCAGCTCCTTGGAAGCAAAATATACTGTAGAAAAGAAATGAAGACTCAGTTTTGCACAGTTTCTTTGGTTACCCATGATATTTTAAAATAAACAAATAAATAAAAGAGTGCTAACAATGGACATTATTTTGCTATAGAGAGACACTTTATAAAATCGAATGTATTGGCCACAAAAAAACAAAAAAAACAACATAATGACCAGATTTTATGTTATGTACAGTGGAAACTACTGTAACCAGCGCCACTCTGACTATACCTTAGAAACACATATCAAATTCCAAACCAATCTCTTGTTTCTTGCAGGTTGTGCTGATTGTATTTTATATCAGTCCATGAAAACAGTTCATGAGATGTTTTGTGTCAGCTATGCAACATCGGAAAAAAACCCAAAAAACTGAAGATGCAATGATGAGACTTCAGTAGATCAGTGTTGATGTTGTCTTTATATGCTTTCCAGTATATATGTGTTGTTGGTGAAAAGTTGCAACATGTCACTGCTTTACTTTTCTTTTCTTATTATTTGCTTGGGAATCCTCTTTAAAACAGCTTTATTTACTGAGCTCTAAGCTCCCCTGTGTAATAATAGAAAATGATTTCGACACAGGGATGTATTTAAAAACAATGTACAGTTCACAAATATTCTCACTGTCACCGTAGAAGACATTGTGCTGTAAATGTTACCTTTTTAGATTGGATTTGCACATTTCATTCTGTGTAAAAATGGCATTGTTGTAAATTATTGAGATTGTTTATCGAATAAAAATGCTTTAAGGTTCTAGATTACTGAGAGATATTAATGTGAATTATTAACTTTTTTTTTTCTTTGTGAACTCATGGATACCTAAAAAAAGATTGAAATGTTTAGTAATTGTTTGATTAGTGAAATGGGAAGGGAATCCATAGTTAACCTGCAAATAATTTTTGTTCAGTTTAAAATCACAAAAATGACCTGCAGAATTTTTAATTTCAACATCTTAATCCTCAGGAAGATAATTTGGAGGGGGGAAAAAGCCACATTTATTCAGAAATGTAATCATTACTTTAAAAAAAAGCAAACGGGTTGAATTTAAAGATAAGTTCAGTAAACTAGGAATTTTAAAATGTGCAAACTAGTGTGTTTTTATGTAGAGTGCACTACTATAACTACACTGTAAAGTCCAATTAGTTAACTTTACATTAAAAAGCATGCAAACTTAGTAAAATTAACTCATATATAGTAAGTCTGGAAAGCTATTAGACTTTTTACAGTGCATATTCCAAAGGTTCATTGTTTCTGCTTTATTATGATGCAACCATACGTTGTTTTGACACCCCTGTGCAACCACAGAGTTAAAATCCAACATTTTCAAGATGTTTATAAAGCCCAGAAGTAATACCTAAACTATGTTTTTCTTTAGAAAGTCAAACAATGGATCACAGGGTAACTATTGGCAGTGTAACATAAACCAATGAAGTGCATGTACAGTGGGAAGATAGAAAAAGAAAGAAGTTAAATCAGTGAATGAAGGAAAAACATTAAACATGTTTCATGCACATTTAAAATAACATATTGTAGTACACAGATGGAATATTTAAGACCTATCTAAAAACTAGGACACCCTATAACAATAATGGTCCTTCTCTAACATTTAGACATACAGTATGGATATTATTTTTGTGTTTTATTTACAAAAAGCAACAAGAATCTGGAAGCAGGGAGTCAGTTGAACTTTCTGGTTGATTTGAGAGATGAAGGGAAGTTAGCATGGATCTGTAGGGGTTTGCAGACTGTAGCCCAGAGGTCCAGGAGAATGTTAGTGAGATCCCGAGATACCTGGTACTTGCAAGAGACGTGCTGGAGAGCAGGCAGGCAGGTAATGAAGACTGAGAACTGCTGCAAGCAGATGAGACCTTTTCCATGATGGTCGTAGATGGACTGAGATTGGGTGTTCTCTGAAAAACAATAAGAGCCCACATTAAAAGATATTCACAAGAAGACAAATTTCAACAAACAGGATATTTTGGCTTTGGCCAGAATACCATCAGGAGTAATCATATCAAAGAGAGATTATCCTTCACCTCTGTAACGAAGGGCCAGGTCATTACTGGAAAAGAACACACACGAACCTTACTGGAAACATTAGACACCTCCTTATAAACATCCTAATCATCTTGATTGAGAAATGTTCTCAGGTGTTCAGCAACATAGGTCAGTCCAGCCACCAGGAAAGATCCTCTCTGTAACAGGAGGCTCACTCACATCAGAAAAACAGCAAAACCCCAGATACCCTAACAGAAGAATTCAGATGAACCCCCACATTATTAGGCACAAGCAGCGAAGTGCTGCAAAGGTCTATTCTCATTGTAAGGTTTCTTATTATTGTTATTATTATTATCAATATTCCTTAAAATAGCATAAAAAAAACCTCAGGCTTATAACATCAGGAACACAGGATTATAACATCATTACTCTTTGTATTATAAAGAGAGTTCAACAGAAGAATCCTCAGAAATTCAATGTGGAGTTCTCCTGACTTTTGAAGTAAGGGTGAACAACAGAGATCCAGGTGTTCAGAAAAAATATTGTCGCTCCAATCAGCTAATTAAATTTTATTTATAGGGAACTTTACACACCCAATGACCAAAGTACGTTACATGCCATAAAATACAATAAATAAAAACATAAAATAAGCAATAAAATATAACATATTAAAGATATTAGAATAATGGCAGTTAAAAGTAATCAATAAAAAGATAAAGGAATGGAACCATTAATAAAACCAACCTTTCATTTTTTAACTGAAACTAAAAGGCAAGTTAATAAGATGGCTCTTAAAAGAGATTTAAAAGACATTTAAAGGACTTCCCATCTTTACAGTTAGTATAGATTATTGTTTGTGAGAGATTATTGTTTGGGGGCGGAAACAGAAAAAGCTCCCTCTCCTTGACTCCAAGAGTGAGTAACTGAAACATCTAAAAGGAGCCGGTTACCACAATGGTCTACTAAAATAATAATAAAAAAAAGTTTATATGTAGACTTCTTAAGACTAAGGAGGTGTCTGAAAATGTAAACATTTGAAAAAAAAGTAAAACCTGAAAACAAGTGCTGAGAGAGTTAACATTTTCTTTTATCAGGCATCGGATGGGTGTTTGGACCAGCTGCAGACAACAATGAGGAGAATTGTTCATCCAAGTATTTAAAAACATGCAGTCGACTAGAAGTAGGAATAGAATGAACCAACCTTATAAGGGCATTATGACGTCAAAAGTACAATTATCTTGTTTTGCTGATAATGTACACACGTATGTCCTGCTAAAAAAAAACAGTAAACACTGGCGGATAATCAAGGTCCAAAAAGTAATCAGAGATCAGTTCCAACCATTTGCATTTTCAACACCACAGCACAAACTGGGGGCTAATCACCTTGTTAATTTAACATGGCAAAGGAAAATTAGGCAGGGATTATACCCAGATTATCCACCTCTGCTAGAAGTCAGTTAATAGGATCTCCCTTAAACTGTTTCGATAACATTGAGATTCTTCTGTATTTGAACTTCAGTAAGACTTTGGAAACTAATAGTTTTTGGGAAACACACTTGTTAACCAACTGATTGATCTTTAATTTTTTTGTTTTACAGGTGTCAGAATCTTAAGGTGTTTTTTTTAAACGGTTTTACATTTGAATAAAATATCAGTGCAGTGCTGCTGTCTAGTGTCTTCTGAGGTGTATCTCTAAAATCGGACCTTATTGCAAAAAAGAAGACCCCAAGCGAACCAGTAAAAGGGAGAAAAGTAGAGGCTCTTGGATAGAGGCTTGAGGGACTCCAGAATTAATAGGGAGGCTAGGAAGAGAAAAGTTGAACATGAAAAATTTCTTCCAAACAAAAAGGAGCAAAGCCATCTCAGGACTGCGTTGCCTATACCAACTAATCTTTTTCAAACATTATACAACATTTTATATACCACCATATAAAAAAAATTCAATAATGATTTGAAAAATATGTCAGATTTTATGTGAACTGACCTGATAGATTTACTGTGAAAGAATAAAAACAATCAGAGTCTGTCTATGAACGGTCAGTCAGTCTATGATTGGAAGCAAATGTTGAAATTTAATGTAATGACTCACAAGAGAGGGCCCATTATTCAGGCCAGACAGAAAGCAGGATAACTTCAAAAGCGCTTATAAAAAAACAAAAAAACAATGGTTCTGCAGATCTGCAGTGGCTGGGGCTAGGGCGTCTAAGGCAGGAACCTCTACAGGAGAGAAACACAGGTTAGTGACCATGATAATCTGACAGAGGATGATTATAAACACGTGAGTCACTAACCTGGTTTCACAGTTCAGTCCATGCTCAGAGAAAAAAGATGACTCAAGTCAGTCGGCTGATGAGATGCAGGCAACTGCGCCTTGGAACTTCCCTACCGGTTCTTTTCCTGGGAGCAAGTTATTTACTACTCTTAACTCAAACTGGGTAAAACCATATTAAAAAGGACTATAAAACAGGAGTAAAAAAGTAACAGCGTTTATTCCAGGTCAGGTCGCTACAGGACAGAGAAATGGCTTGGAGTCGGCACAGCTGTGGCTCAAAAAACGTCAGCAAGCGTCCGGCAAAGATTGAGCCCCGAACAAAGTAATTTCCACCTTCTGATACCTCATGAGTCCATGTTTTGCATCAGGTGGATGCTTAGCTGTGCGTATCAGAAACTGACACGCCATCCATGACTTGACCTTTATGCATCTTGGCTCTTTACCTCAGGATTACAGATAGCTCTCCTTTATCAGTCCCGCTCCAAGATGTGCCCATATCCTGTGTATTAGAGACACAAAGGCTGTCCTGATTAGATGGCCTCCGTACACACAGTGAATTCCACCATGTGAAGGAAGGCCTTCTACTCTGTCTAATCTGGCTAACAAAGTAACAATGCACATGATGTATAAAGAATAAACCTAACAAGTCCAAAGAAAGGTCAGGCAAGCAGATGAGACTGGTGCAGGAAGGCTCAAAGGTCCAAATACAAAAACTGGTCAGGACCAGGCTATAAGAACACTATCAGAAACTCTAGAAAACTCTCTGCCCCAAAGGCTCAAGAATAATCTGGCACTGACAGCTAGGAGCGAGCAGCTTAAATAGAGACAGGAGCAGGTGGATCAGATGAGCAGTAATGAGAAACAGGGCAGAGTTAGACAGGTGAATGAAATGTGCAATTAAGCCAGACATGCTTTACTTGATAATAATTATTTATGTAAAGATAGTTACATTCTTAAGCACTCGTCTGCTTCCAGTCACACTATAAACATCCTTAATGTTATCTATCCTTCTGCGCCCGGCTTATAATGACTGGACGGAGTCTTCATCTCTACTTTTAGCCTCAGATGTTTAAGACAGTTCAGCTTGTACAGTCCCCCACATGAGCTTTGTGTGATTTGGCTTTAAAAAAGTTTGATGATTACACCCTTTCACTTTGTGATAAGAAATTTCAAGGTTATGGACTTTGTTGCTGGTTGTCCTTGTAGTGCTGCAACGGTCCCCTGCAATACTTTCCAGTAACAACAATGCAACCACTCTGGGATCAGAGATAAAAACCAGCCGAAAGGATGCAAAACATGATATGACAGCTAAGATCTGTAAGTTTCCTTAAATTAAACTGTTTAGATATAAATAAATAAAAATTTTCATTTATATTTTGTTATTTAATTCCTCCAGAGCAGATCATCTACAAACAGCAGCCAATGGCAAAGGTTCTGTTTATTTCAGGGAGACAGTCTGTTGACTCAGAAGGGCCTCTTCAGATTAAGCAACAGCACATCAATGATTAAACTCTCCCTTTTTAGGGGTAAATTAAGTACATAAAGTAAAAAAGATACATACATTTGTGTTTATTTCTAATTGGAATATAAAAGACAAAAAAATGCAGGTATGTAAAAGCCTTGACAGTGCCAAAACAAACAAATCTGGTATTGATTGTCACCTTACATTGGTGAAACAGCTTGGATCAGTTCAAGGACGTATGACACACATTCAGCTTTGGAGATTTTCCATAAACAGAAGGAATTTCTTCGAAATGATTAGAAATTAATAAAAAAAAATGGAAAAAAAAAAAAAAAAACACAAACTATTTTGTAAAACATGCTGGAATGCACATCATCTTGGCTGCTAGTGATCCCAGCAGCTGTTTGAGCCACGCTAATGATGTGTGTTATGTTTGTGTGTGTGAGTGGGAATTCATAGGGTGGCCTGTTGTCGTGTTCTGATAAAAAAGTACAGGGGGGGAGTGGGTTGACATGGACAGGAATGGACAGTTTAATTAATAACCACCATCCATTTCTCCCTCTGACCTCAACTGGTCGCAAATCCTCTCACTGCGGTCCGACACATTCAACTTGATGTTCACTCCTAAATATTGATGGACCAGTAGCTCACAACGTGGGAATCGGGAAGTGTATAAAGACAGAGGAAAGTTTTTCACATCAGCCGACCAGGTGAAGGTAAGAACTGTCAGACAGGGGGTGAGCAAAGGGTTGGAGATGTTTGTACCGAAAAGAGAAACACTTTCCATGACGATCAATATGTTTATAGGAAAGAGTAAAACTAAGTACACCCTATGAACTTGCTCCTAGAATTATAACTTTAATAACTTAGGTTGTTTGTGACATTATCGATTCATTTGTTTGTACTGAAGTGGAAAGATTTAGTTCTGTTCTCGTTTACAGCATTGATTAAGTTATTAAAGGCTTGTGGACATCCATTTCTGTAGGGGTTCTCTGTAGGTCTCTGCACAACACTTCCATTTGAGATCGGGGCTCTGGCTAGGCCATTGCAACAATTATTCAATAATTGTTGGATAATATAATACAATATTTATAATTATTTCAACTTCTTCCCATTGATTTGCAGTTATTTACAAGACCACTATCTGTGATCCAGCTTTGGATAGTCTTGATATGTTGGATGACATCAAACTAACTGCTGAACATTTTTATTTAGAGAGGAGCTGTTAATAACTGCAAGGTCCAGGGCCCCGTGGCTTCTAAGCAAACTCAAATGATTATGATTCCACCGCCATGCTTTACAGTTACTATGGTTTTTGAAGATGCTTCTCATTACATTAAAGGAAACTGGTTGTTTTTTTTTATTTAATCGTTTGACATAAATGAGTTCTTACTAAATATGAAGAATGATGCTTGTAGTACAATTTTTGTGACAGATGTTTCCGGGTTAATTGGTGGATGACTAACAAAATGAAAAGTACATACATTAAAATGTTAGAAAGAAAAAGTCTGCTACATTAAAGCATTTGCTATGTTTAAATCTAAATGTTTATTTTGAAACCATAACATTATCTCAATGCTTTAAATTGGGTGGTTAACTTGCTCCAACCGATAGAAACACATCCAGATTTAAATTTTCTTTTGTTTGACATTTTTAAAAGTTTGTGCATAACTTTGAAAGATTTCTGTTTTATTCCTGTATTTCTTTTGAGCTGGAGATGATTTTATTTTGTATTTTTTTTTAATACTTCAATAATCCCAGAGGTAAATTACTTCTCTGCATTTAACCCCTCCCCTTGGGGAGCAGTGGGCTGCCATTGTGCGGCGTCCGGGGAATATATATGATGTTTATCTATTACTTTTGGCTATCTGATATCTTGTATGATATCTTGTTCATCATAAAACATTATCTTAATAGTTTTTTTGTTCCTGTAAGGATCTTTTTTTCTGTCTCCTGAGTCCGACATAAAAATCCATTTGTAACACACACACAAAAGATAGAAACAGTTATTAAAAAAAAAAGATAAAGAACAAAACACTAAAAGGAGACATGTAAATAAGTGCAGCTCTAAGGCAGCCTATAGATTCTCTGATTTCTAGTATAAAACTACAACAGGTTAAAAAACTTTTTCCCAGAATTATCTGTTGTTTTTGGATCTGTTTTGTTTGATTCTATTTTGTGCTGCTTTGATCATCCTCTCTGTTCGTATTCTCCTGCTTAAAACAGGTCAGATAACACACTTTCCTTTTTCATGCCTATATTAACTGCCACTGTATGCTTAGCTTTTATGTGGGGTGAAGGTTACTGAATCCATGTGTGCTGCTTTTTTTATCTCAAGGGAAATTACACTGACTTAATTAAAGCGATGTGGCTTTGCTGTCAATAATGTCCAATTTGACCATTTTGTGACCTTCCTAAAGGAGAATATTGTAGAACTTTTTGATTGTCTTTAAATGCATCTGGGTTTTATTTGTTATAGTCCAACTAACTATAAAGATCTTTAACGAGTACACAGGCAGTGACATCAGAGATCTTGCACATCAGCTGAAGATTTTGATGCATGATGAAAAGAGAAGATATAAGAAGTGAAAATACAGACTAGCCTGTCTGTCTTCTATGATTTGCTGTTAATAAGGCCTTGCAATGACCTGTCCTTCATTCTTTTCCTTCCTGCTTACAGCTACTGGACGTCATATCTCTGTGTGGGAGACCAGACCTGTCAGGTGTGTATGTGATTAATTACACCATCATTATTTCAGGGATTTCAGTGGTTTATTGATTGTTTTGGGGGTTTTTTTTTAAGCTGCAGCAAGTTACTAAAATCATGCATATCTTTTTTTTTTTTTTTTTTTGCAGGAGCAAACACAGACATATCACAACACATACATATTTTTTTTAAGTTGGTACCACAAAAACACCTCTGAATGAATGAGTGGGAGGGCCCCGAGATCAATGTGGTGGGACCGCTGCAAATCCCACCCAGCGATGAGTTCTCCATCTCTGAGAGCGCTCACTTCTTTGGTAAGTTTATTTGGCAGGTGAAACAAAGACCAGGAAATAAAAATAGAAAAAGAAAAGATAGACTTTTAAGACATTGTAAATTTAAAGTAATTTTTTTATACTGTGTGACTAAATATGGTCTGATAGAGAGGTGATGCAAGAGCAAGAGTAGGTGTGCTCACACTTTCAGGTTTATGATGACATAAAACTCGCTGCAATCCAGACTGATTTGATAAAGAAGTAAATAATTTACAGATGCTCTCAAGTCTACACACCCCTATTAAAATACCGGGGTTTGAAAAAATGAAACCTTGATGAATACAGGTGCTGGTCATAAAATTAGAATATCATGAAAAAGTAGATTGATTTCAGTAATTCCATTTAAAAAGTGAAACTTGTATATTATATTCATACATTACATACAAACTCATATATTTCAGATGTTTATTTTGTTTAATTTTGATGATTACAAATGACAACAAATGAAAATCTCAAATTCATCATATCAGAAAATTAGAATATTGTGAAAAGGTTAAAAATTGATGGCCCCTGGTGCCACACTCTAATCAGCTAATTAACTCAAACCACCTGCAAAAGCCTTTAAATGGTCTTTCAGTCTAGTTCTATAGGCTACACAATCATGGGGAAGACTGCTGACTTGACAGTTGTCCAAAAGACGACCATCGACACCTTGCACAAGGAGGGCAAGACACAAAAGGTCATCGCTAAAGAGGCTGGCTGTTCACAGAGCTCAGTGTCCAAGCACATTAATAGAGAGGCGAAGGGAAGGAAAAGATGTGGTCGAAAAAAATGTACAAGCAAGAGAGATAACCGCACCCTGGAGAGGATTGTGAAACAAAACCCATTCAAAAATGTGGGGGAGATTCACAAAGAGTGGACTGCAGCTGGAGTGAGTGCTTCAAGAACCACCACACACAGACGTATGAAAGACATGGGTTTCTGCTGTCGCATTCCTTGTGTCAAGCCACTCTTGAACCACAGACAGCGTCAGAAGCGTCTTGCCTGGGCTAAAGAGAAACAGGACTGGACTGCTGGTGAGTGGTCCAAAGTCATGTTCTCTGATGAAAGTAAATTTTGCATTTCCTTTGGAAATCAAGGTCCCAGAGTCTGGAGGAAAAGAAGAGAGGCACTTCATCCACGTTGCTTGAAGTCCAGTGTAAAGTTTCCACAGTCAGTGATGGTTTGGGGTGCCATGTCATCTGCTGGTGTTGGTCCATTGTGTTTTCTGAGGTCCAGGGTCAACGCAGCCACATACCAGGAAGTTTTAGAGCACTTCATGCTTCCTGCAGCTGACCAACTTTTTGGAGATGCAGATTTCATTTTCCAACAGGACTTGGCACCTGCACACAGTGCCAAAGCTACCAGTACCTGGTTGAAGGACCATGGTATCCCTGTTCTTAATTGGCCAGCAAACTCTCCTGACCTTAACCCCATAGAAAATCTATGGGGTATTGTGAAGAAGAAGATGCAATACACCAGACCCAACAATTCAGAAGAGCTAAAAGCCACTATTAGAGCAACCTGGGCTATCATAACACCTGAGCAGTGCCACAGACTGATCGACTCCATGCCACGCCGCATTGCTGCAGTAATACAGGCCAAAGGAGGCCCAACTAAATACTGAGTGCTGTACATGCTCATACTTTTCATGTTCATACTTTTCAGTTGGCCAACATTTCTATAAATCCTTTGTTTTTATTGGTCTTCAGTAATATTCTAATTTTCTGATATGATGAATTTGAGATTTTCATTTGTTGTCATTTGTAATCATCAAAATTAAACAAAATAAACATCTGAAATATATGAGTTTGTATGTAATGTATGAATATAATATACAAGTTTCACTTTTTAAATGGAATTACTGAAATCAATCTACTTTTTCATGATATTCTAATTTTATGACCAGCACCTGTACTTCGGAGCAGTTGTCCAACTTGACATCCTGTGCAATTCAACTGAATCCGCTGGACTGTAAAAACAGGTTCACCAACACAGTATCCTCAAACTAATACTTTCCTTCTCATTTTCTTTCTTCACTAACTAATTGTCTTTTGTAGAAGTCTTTCTAAATTGAGAATATTTAGCTGGTCTCCCTGACAAAAGTTCATGAAATCAATCCATTAGCACATTTCCTGTTTATGACCCCCTTCATCTGATCCGATAAGTAATTAGAATTCTTGCTTCAATTCATTGAGATTCTTTTAAGATTTTAGCTTTGTGGGAAACACAAAGCTGAATACACACAAGTTTGAGGGTTTTTTTTTTTTAATCTTTACACTTTGTGTGTTGCTTATGGCCTCTTGACCAGTTTGCATGTTGTTTAAACATCTTGAAAAAAAGTCAAATTTTAGGAATCAAACTGATATTTAATATTTTCTTTATTTATGCTTTTTGTGTGCTACAGAATAAAAATGATGCTGTGAAACCTTCTGGACTCTTCTCCAGACTGATATCAAAAGATGTATTGCCAAGTAGATTTGCACTTACAAGGAATTTGGCTTGGTGTTGATGGTGCAGACAAATTAGATATATCTACAGAATACAGGATCTATAGCTATAAACAATATAAAACATACAATATACTATATACAATATATGGTATATAGCTATATACTATATACACAGTAGACTGCATTAATGTAATGCAGGAGGTCTGGAGATTCTACGTTGGTGTAGCTTCTAGGTCCTGAATGTGGGAGGGAGAGAGGCATTGAGCTATTAGGCTGCTATGATTGTCTTCTTTTCTCTTCGAAAAGAAGGATAGTTAAATGCCGACTGAGTGAATCTATCTCATTTATTTAACTGGATTGCATAGTTGAATGCTTTTCACCACACAGTTGATTTAGCATGGTGATTAGGCAAGAAGAAGACTGAACATTGAAAGTAAACTCAATAAATACTTTACCAAAGCTAATGCAACGTCGTTATATCATTGTTTTTTAAAATTTATTTCTTCTCCTAATATTACTACAACTGGAGGATACTTCTCTTCCATGCCAAGATTCTTTCACTCTTAGCTTTTTATCTCGTTGCCAAAGTTGCAAAAATGTTGGACATGAACTTCTTCATAGGTTTTTTGCCATGTATTTTTGGTCAAACATATCAGCCCGAGATAAGCAGCACAATATGTCTCCCATCACCACAGAGGACTTTTAAAAAACTTCTACATAAACCCGTCTTCTAGTCATGCTTTCATGCTCCCAGAGATTGCACTTGTCAAGATGTTCAGTGACATCCTTATAAAAGCAGCCTGTAAAAGAACCAGAGTGCTGGTATTAGTGAACCTAATAATACAGCATTCAACACTAGTGATGACAGTTCATTACACCACTCGGAAAGCTGGGTCTGGCGTTCCCCAAGGGTCCATCTTAGGGCCTTTTTTAATGAATATCTATTAACCCTAACTCAGATCTTAAAAAAAAACAAAACAATTTAAGTTTCTATAACTATGCAGATAACGCAGCTGCACATTTAAATGTCATCAGAGGACCGGGGGTTCCTAAGCTTCACTAATCTGCAGTAAACTCCCAGAAAGTTGTAAAAGCACTGAAATCCTCAGTTGTTTTAAATTAAAAACATATTGGTTTTGAATTTCCTTTTGATTTTGCTATCTAACTATTTTAGTTAAGTATCCAGTCTAACCTCAGTTTCATTTTCTTAATCTTTTATTCCTTTTTAATATGAATAATCCTCTTATTTTAATGCATCACTTTTATTCTCTTTCAATATTTGTGTTGCATCTAAAGCACTGCAATGCTCTGTTCTCTTTCTTGTTTTTTTCTCATATAAAACACTTTGTCTTACCCCTGAAATGTGCTATATAAATAAAATTGCCTGGCCTTTGGTTAACACATCGCTTTGATTTTTCAGTAAAATTAAAGATGATTGATATCACCCTAAAGATGAAAGATTTGTTGTATTTTTCTTTTAATAATCACATTTTTTGATATCATGGAAATTGATATTTTAACAGGAATGTGTAAGCTAAGAAGGTCACTGTACAACAAACAGAATGTAGGGGTTGGACATGAGAGAAAGTGTAGATTATCCTATTAAAAACTAGCTTAATGTAATTAAATTTAATAGACTACATCATCATTATGTACAATAAATCTTCAAGCAGGGTCACAAATGTTGAATATTTCTCAGTTAAATATATATATATATATATATATATATATATATATATATATATATATATATATATATATATATATATATATATATATATATATATATATATATATATATATATATATATATATATATATATATATATATATATATATATATATATATATGTATATATATATATATATGCAAGTTTATGCAAGTTTTCCAAACAACTTGCCTAAGTATTTTCACACCGGAATTGTAAAATTCTTCAAGGCTATGTCAATAAATACAGGTCAACCAATATTTCAGGATTGGTACAACTTAGATAAGATTTCTAAATTTAAAAGAAATGCTTAAATTCCTCAAGGACAATAAGACATTTTCTAAGGAGAAATAACATCCACAGTATTAATAGTAGATGTATCCAAGTATCTTCTGCATATAATGGTAATATTTCCTCCAAGTAAAGGCTTGTTACACAAATTCCTCAGTAAACCTTTCACCCAATAAACCATAGAACCACAGAGAGCACCTTCAGTCGAAAACATAAAGCTCTGTAAAACTGTAAAATCAATCGTTACAGAGGATTGTCCTTCCAGCAATAACAGTATATGACTTTCTGTACAAGGACGGGTCATTGCTGTAAATAAAAATCCACAATCCTCAATTTCATGCTCATCTGATTTAATAAACAGTTTTTACTGCCAACAATGCGAGTAATTGGGATTCTTTACCTTTGGAATTTATAAATGACAATGTGGAAATCCAGCTGTCATACAGTAGCAGTCCATTTGAACCCAAACTCCTGAATCAGCCAGCTACCTGTAATGATGCAGAGACATCTTAACTCGGAGGTTAATGATTAGCCTCGACAACCTTTGCTCCCCTATGGCATTTCTCAACCGGGCAGCAAGATGCTTTTTGTGTCTTTAGCGAAGGCTCAGTTAAACAGGTAGGAGCTGAAGATGATGTGGGTGTTAAGACTCCGGAAAAGGACCGAAATCACAGCAGGATTGTGGATGTCAGAAAGTGAAAAACAATAGTCTGTGTGTCTGGTCACATGGAAAAGGCCATGGTCCAGACACAGACTTCAAGAGGTTAGTGATCCAATATTTTCAACAAATATCATAAGGGCATCTCTTTGTTTCAAACCTAGTTTTTCTGAGGCTATTTCTGTTTGTTTAAGAAGCTGATAGATGAATGATCTTGTCCTGAAAGTTGGTTTACTGGTTTATCAACCTTACAGCATCCTTATGAGCACATCAGTATAATCTTGTAGTTAAATGTTACTGTACATTGGTCTTAAAAGGCAGATTACTGTGTGCAAAGAGGCTGTTAATCATTAATGGCTTTATGGTTTTTTGTGCTTGCCAGTGTGATATAAGCAGATGAGATGTTTTTTACTGGGAAAAGATTCACTAGCTTGTAGTTTTAATAGAAACATATATATTGCTGCTTTCTTTTTATGATTCTTGACCCCCAAACAGTATTTTTTATCAGTCTGAAGCCATTTTTTGTGTGAAAATCAAATGGATTGCTTTTGATAAGGTTTCCATGGTTTTGTACTTTAAATAAATATATATTGGCTATTTAAGTGTCTCTTCTAGCACGCCTGGTTCTGTTATCAAATTTTTATCCTCGCATCCTCACAGTCATTATCTACCTTTGATAGAGATCTTGTCAGATTCTTGTGTTTTATTACCTTCCGTCTGACGCAGTTTTGTTTTCATTCATTTAGCTGTACATTATATTTCTGGGGTGGCTTTCATGGTTAATTTCTTGGTATTCTCTATATCACTGACACTTAAATTCCACCATTTATATTCAATGAAATGGTCTATATAATTAAAGCTGCACTAAAAATTGATCATCACAATGTGATTGAAATCAACGTTGATGAATGTTCTTATGGGTTACAAAATATTAGCTGATTTTATACCTCTTGTTTTATAATCTTAATTTTAAACACAAAACGTATTTTACTATAATCGCCTATATAAATGTTTTCCTTGTTACACAATGGGCTCTATGCACAACTCCATGACTTCCTGAACTTAAGGCAGCTCTTTTGTTTCCTTTTTCATTACTGGATTAACTGATTAATTTAGGTGTGTCTAGTCTTTGTAACTGAGGTCAGGCACACCTGGATTAATCAGTTCCTCCAATAGAAAAAGACAGGAAACAAAAGAGCTGATTTACATTTAATAAGAAGTTGAGTGCATACGGCTCATTAAATCTGTTGGGATAGTTTAGGGAGACATGATGCTGCAGTGAAGTGAGAATTTGTGTCATGTTGGCTTCAGGAATCTAAGCCACATGCAGAACACTCAGAGACTGGGAAAAAGTTCACAAGGTTTATTGAAGTAAATCACAATAAAAAACACTGGTTCTGGGATAAACTGGGTCCGGTCTGGTCACGACTGGTTTTTACTGCAGAAAGGGACAGATTGGTTAGCAGTCTTTCAGTGAACTTGCAGGTTTGATGTTTGCAAGTCTATACCTGATCAGAGGTTGAGCAGAGCGGTAGAAGGGGGGAACCAGGAGGGTCCAGAGGCAGAAGGCAGGCAGAGGGCTAGGCAGAGGCAGGGCAGAGCAGATAATCTTACTGAGCAGGTTCAGAGCTTCTCTCTCAGTTCTTGATGAGAGTGGGCAGGCAGGTTTCAGACTGAGTTGGGTTTCCAGGCAGGTTCTTCCTGAGAAGCAGAGAGGACAAAAAGCAGATTAGGTTCAGGCTTCAGGGGAGTCAGAGATTCAGACAGGCAGGTTGGCTCAGGCTTGCTAACCATAACTGGCAAACACTCTGGTGTTGGATTGTAGCTCTGCCCCTCCTTAAATGCTGGTCCCCTGATGAGCTCATGAGCCGCAGGTGTGGTGGTCAGCTTCAGCCCCAGGAGACCTAGAACGCCCTCTGCTGGAGAAAGGTGAACAGACCTCCAGATCCCAACAATTTGTTCGGACTAACCTAAAAAGTATGAGCTTATTTTTTCCATGGAATATGTCCCATTGGTATAGAACTGGCCTTACACTATACTAAAATTATGGATATTTCTCACTCCATTATAGTGGAGGCTTGAAATTGAAAGTGAAACTGCAGGCTTTACCTTATATATTTAGTTAGTTATCTGAAACAACAAAAAAACTAAAAGGTTTTAAACCATATGATAAGGTTGGTGAAGTGTCTTGCTCATTGACATGACCAAGACAGAGGGGACTCCAAGCAGCTGCTTGGCAGCTGGACAAACCGCTACCTACTGAACATGAAGCTTCATTTGACCTCATACCTCAGATTAGGAGATGTATATATTAATGATATTACTAAAACAAAATAAAATAACATAGATAAATTTTATACTGATAATAACGCTACAGAAGGTAATAAAATGCTAACTATCAGCTGGCTTACATAAGAGAGTCTGAAAAAGATGCCTTATATTCTAGAAGTTATTCCCTATGAGGCAAATTTTAAATAATCCACCAATTTGCTTGTATTGGACATTTTGAGGGAGAAGAATTCAGAAAATCAAATGTTTTCCCATTGGCCATCAAAAAAACACTTCCTAACTTACCCTGAAATGTGGCTGATTCTTTTTTGGTTCTTCCAGTGAAATTAAGATATTTTTTGTTCAATCTTTTAATATATGTTACTGCATAACAAAAGCATACTTAAGGTTGTATGCAAACTGAATTATTTTACTGAAATGCATGGTAGAATAGTCTGTTGCTTGGTTTGCCTCGCTGCAGGAAGGTCCTGGGTTTGATTCCCAGCCAAAGATCATTCAGTATAGACTTTATGTTTTCTTGCTGTGCATGTATTGGTTCTATCCAGGTACTCCAGCTACTCCACATTCCAAAACATGGCTGCTATGTTAATCAGCATTTCTAAGTTGTCCTTAAGTGTGAACGTGTATATATGTCGCCATGTTTTGGTTAATTGGTTGGGAATCAAAGAATATACTACATTTTGGGGACTTATAGATACTTTTAGGGGTCAATGACTGGTCCCCATGAGGGGAAGTTCTCCTCTTGGAATGAGGGTTAAGTTTAGGGTTAAGGTGTGAATTGAGTTTAGGTTTTGTTTAGGCTAAGGTACGTGTTGGTTAGGCCGTAGAACTAAGTGGGAAATGAATGGAAGTCAATAGTTCCCACAAAGATAGATTGTTTGTGCATGGTTGTATGTATCATTGTTGTTCTGTGATGGACTGGCAACCCATCCAGGGTGTACATTGCCTTTTAATCCATAGACTGCTGGAGATTGGCACCAGCACGTCATGACCCTGATCAACAAGGGGTAGAAGAAGAATGGAAATTAACTTTAAGGTTTTTGGTTCTTTTGCATGTCTCAATATAAAAAAGAACCAAAGAAACAAAACTTAGCATTTTTATATCTTTATTTTAGCATGTTTGGGCCCTGTGCACAGTGAGAATGGCCGTGTGGAAATGTTAAAATATAACACAAAATGTCTCAATAGGTCCTTTGAGGGTGTTAAATTTATGGCTATTCGAGAGCTCAATAAAATCTGTATTGTTTATTTTTCTAAAGTCTTTCCCTTTTTCCATTTTCAGACATCTTGGCAGATCAAAGCAGTCCACTTCTACAGGACTCTGACATCTTACCATTCACCACGTACCCCAGCATGCAGTATCCATCCATGGAACCAAACATGTCCACCACTCCGTACTACTCCACTCAGAACTATTATCCTCCATACGGTGGAGACGAATGGTACTCCCACATGGGCTTGTATGAACTGAGGAAAGGGCCCCTGGAGGGCAGTTATGGGGCCGATATGGACGAGGGGTCCTCTGTTGTGCCTGCTGTGTGCAAAAGGAACCGGCACCTGAGCCAAGCCGGAAGAATCAAAGGGGAGGAACTGTGTGTAGTCTGTGGAGACAAGGCCTCTGGATACCACTACAATGCTCTCACTTGTGAAGGATGTAAAGGTGTGTGGAGTTTCCACAAAATACACAACTATATAGAAACTCACATGTTACGTCACTCTCTCTCTCTCTCTCTCTCTCTCTATATATATATATATATATATATATATATATATATATATATATATATATATATATATATAAAACACATAATTGAACCAATTTTTCTCCTCAATCTTTAAAGCCTGACGTTCCTGACGTTCAGAGACACTTAATTCCTTCAGATTGGATGAAAAGCATCTGTGAGCAACAGATTTACACAGATTATCTGTTGTATTTAGGATTGAACTTTTACAGCACACTTTTTAATACATGAATATTATGTGATATAATATCTTAAACTTCTTAGCTACTTCAAATAACACCAGGTAAACACAACCTTTCCATTCTTATGGATCTGAACTGCATAACTGATCTTAGAGTGTGGTTTAATTATGACTTTAATATTTTCAAAGATATAAAACTTCAAAGTTGGAATTTCATAGTCATCTTAGAAATAACCCAATAAATTCTTCAGAGTACCCCCTATGGCAGCCTTATAACCACCAGTAGTACTTGTAAATATCAAATGATTAGTAGCCTCTAAAAGATTATTTGTCTATGCCCATCCCAAGTTTAGCTCCATTCATCTTCCCATCAACTTTGTCCCTAAAGAATAGCATCCCCACAGCATTACACTGCCACTACCAATTCTAATCACGAGGTAGATATTTTAAGGAGAACCTGCAAAGCTACTTTCCTGTCAGAAATAGTACTTTGCCATGGCCTAACCTCAAGGCCATAATCTTTTTATGTCCTCAACATATTTCACGTCTTGTGGCGAAAAAGTATTTTTTCTGGCTTTCGTTCAACATTGGGTTTCTCCTTTTCACCTTGCTAGCAGGCCAGTTATGTGGAGCGCATGTTTACAAGTTGTTTAGTCTACATCATTGTTACCTAAGCTGTGATTCTCTGCAGCTCCTCCAGAGTAAACATGGGCCTCTATCTCTGATTAATGCTCAGCTTGTCCAGCCTATCAATTTAGGTGGATCTCGTGTCTACATGGACCTGTAGCGCTGCCGCTGTATTTCAAGGTCAGACAAATGATTGAAGAGAGCTCCTTGATACGTTTAAAGATTTTTCAACAGTGATGAAAATGTTTTATGTAGCATTTTCATGTCAAACCCCACTTTGGACTTTACCTGTATTTTCTCTTACATTGTCCCTCTTTCAGTCTTCTGTTGATTCATTAATGTTCTCTGGCAAACCTCTGAGAACTTAACAGAGAGATCTTTAGCTGTAAAAAACTGAAAACAAGCAAATTACTTGCTGTAGTGTTGATCTTTCGCCTAAATTCTTGAAAAAATACTTTACACATCTCAAAGGTGACAAAGTGTGGAAATAATTCACAAAGTATAAGACTTTGGCAAAGCACTGCATTCTCAGAACTGGCTAAAGTTTGTTTAAAGTCCAGTTGAAGGCAGTTATGGTATACCTAAAAGCTCAGCGACATTTGCCCCGCATCGGAAATGTCTGTTTTCATCTCCATAGACCTTTAGAACCTGTTAATGACAGGACTGCTTTTTTTTTTTCTACCGTACAAACATGTGGATAAGAATCTTTTGTGTGCATGAGACAACAGCTGCCAGAGTTATGCAACATGTAAAACATGTTTAAGGACTTTTCTATCCAGGACAAAATAATTCGGATCCTTTTAATAATGCCGCACATTTAAAAGGGAGTTAAAGATAAAAAAAAAAAAAAAAAAAAAAAAGCAGCTTAGAAATACCTGGACACTGTTAACTAAATGCTGCTGAGAGAATTTTTAATTACTCACAAATGAAAGATAATAAACCAATCTATTCCACAACATTGGTTAGTTTAAACTCTGACCGACTGGTGCTGTGTTCAAGAGAAAAAACTCAATGACTGTACATAAGAGTGGGAGTGAGCACTTTATGAGTCGTTTTCCGTTTACAAATTATTAACTGGCTGAAAGCACCATTGTGACCTTCAGCAGCCCCTCCCTGTGCTTTTATTACAAGGTGAATCCAGCGGGATTCCTGGCGAACAGCAGGCTGAAGGGATGTGAGTGTAATTCCACACTGCCATGCTGGACAATGCCAGGAGTGTGGCAGCTGACCTGTGCCGCAGTTTCACTGAGAATAGACTCAGATCTGTGTGGTAATTGCGCCCCGATTGGATTCCTTCTCACATTACTCCTACACAATGCAAGAGTAACCCGAGTGCTGTCTCTTCGCTGTGTTTCTTTGTGGTTAATGGTGTCAGAATGTCCAGTCACTGTCCCAAAGTTAATGAGTCCAAATATGTTACTATTTTTGGTGAGTCTAACTATATTATATAGATCAACTGCTTGATGGAGGCTAAAGATTGGAATACCTTTAGACAGGGGAACAGGTGAAATACAAGATTGTGCATTTTCACAGATTCACACTAAATCTTCCAGTGTTAAAGTAACACTTTAAGTGTTAAAATTAACACCAATCCGAATGGATTTAATCGAACTTTGAGTTAAGTTTTGAATGCTGAATGAAAAATAATATTTGCGAGCAATAGTAGAAAATATGTCAGCTGATTACAGTACTAAGATCAGCTGTAATCCTATTATTAATGTTCCTGACATTATTTTTTAAACAAATTACATGCCCTGAAAAATAATGAAAACGTTTTTGCCATTTACTTGATCATATTTAGTTAGTTTAATAAAATATGATTAAGTAGATCCCAAAAACAGTTGCATTTTTTTTTGTTTGTGAAATATCTCAATATAAAAAACACAGACTCCTACAAACTGTTAAAGGACGCTCCTTCCTTATTTAAGGATTTCACGAGTTTTAAATAAATACTTAACCAGTCACGGTCACAAGAGGTTATGAACTAATGAATATTCAGATATATATTAACTTGTTTCTTCAGAACAAAAATACAGCCAAAAATCATGGATTTGTGGATTGTTTGCTGGAAGTATATGACGTTATTATAGAGATCTAGATAATGAAAGTCTATCCATCCATCTTCTATCTCATCTATCTATGTTCCAAATTCAGCATACACCCAGGTTGCCAGTCTATCGCAGGGCAACACTAACAAAGCATAATATAAAATGGAGAAAACTGAACAAAGTGAAGAAATATGACCCAAGAAGCCTCTAAATACATTTCACTCACCACCTGGAGAGACTAAATTAAACTTTCCAGGACTTTTTATAGACTCCGGCTTCTCAACAAAATGCATTTAATAGCTATAATGTAGATTTTGCATAATATCTCCACTTTAAATAAATAGGGAAAGCACTTAAAAGAAAGAACTTAAATCTAAAAGGAACTTAGCTTCTGTTAAAGCAATGTTTTCTCACTGCATGCCTTTGTCAGAATTCTTGCCATTAAAATAGGGGAACAAATTCATTGGCAATACAGCACAAAAAGCTTGCGTGCTTGTTAGATCATTGACTGTATACAATACATGAATGTTTCTTTTAGATAGTTTAACAGAAAATATTTTTTTGTGCTTGAGTCAGACAGCAAGCATATAATCTTGAGACTCCGTTTATCCTGAAAGTCAGAACCTCAATCTCAGTTTATCGTTATACTTGCCTGCTTTGCACAAGCTCACTGCATTTAAGAAAGAAATCAGAAGTATTTCTCAGCTTTCGGTTCCCATATATTTACTTAGAAACACATTATATAAAAAAAACTGTAATGAACAAGACCCAGACGGTCAAAAAAAAAAAAAAAAAAAAAAGGTCCAGATGAAACACAAAATAGTTAATGACAATAAGAAAAGATGGAAACAAACCAGTGTTGATAACAGGAGGATCTGACCAAGAACTAAATGAAACACTAAGATCATAGTTTACTTTTAAAATTCATAGATTTATAAGAAAAGAAAGTCCATGTTGAATAAATAAAAGAACAACAGGCAAGACAGCATTTAAAAAAAAATTTGTCTCTGTAATCCTTGTATTACAGAACAAAGCAAAACGTCTCGCTTATGTCTAATCAGAAGAGTTACTTGATCGAGAACTTTAAAGTGTGTGATTTAGTATGGTTCATAAACTGATTTTAAAACATATTTATATATATATATAGAATCAGTAGTTTTCATTTTTTTCTCTTACTTTAAACTAAAAGCAATGAATGCAAATAATTGAGCAATGTGACTGTCCTGCTCTTATGTTCAGGTTTCTTCAGACGAAGCATAACAAAGAACGCCGTGTACAAATGCAAGAGTGGTGGCAACTGTGAGATGGACATGTACATGCGCAGGAAATGCCAGGAGTGCAGGCTGAGAAAATGCAAAGAGATGGGCATGCTGGCAGAGTGTGAGTATCGCTGCATGTCTGGAGAGTTTCTTTAAGCATATTTATACATGCAGACGTGGTACTGACTGATGGGAAGAATCCTGAGCTCGTGTCCGAGGCGAATCCTCATTCTCCATTCTGACAGGGTCTATCTGATCATCCTGGGATATTATATGTCTCTTCTATCAAACAACACGACCGGCTTTTCTTTTGCTCCTTAGAATAGAAGCAGGCAAACAAAAAGGTTCACACTAGAAGAAGTTAACATTAACCAGTGGTCAATAAAGCGGTTGTTCATCTTTCTGCCTGGCAACTGGTATAGTTGCAGAAACCAGTTTTAGTAGATGACAGCACAAAAGCAGTGAAAGATAAACTGGACTCCTGTTGCTCATAAATACTTTAGGACAGCCATGATCAATATTGCAGCATGGAAGGCCTTCGTGATACTATCTGTTCCCACAGTAAGAGCTTAACTAATTAGGCAGGAAAAAAATAAAAAGATTATTTTT
Organism: Cyprinodon tularosa; assembly: GCF_016077235.1. Classification (NCBI taxonomy): domain Eukaryota; kingdom Metazoa; phylum Chordata; class Actinopteri; order Cyprinodontiformes; family Cyprinodontidae; genus Cyprinodon; species Cyprinodon tularosa. The sequence continues at coordinate 2,131,802 of NW_024039163.1, forward strand.
TCTCTCTCTTAAGGTATAATCAGAATTTTATTTATTTATTTAAATATGTGCAAAAATGATTGAATTTAATGGTAAAAATACTGTTAAGTACAGGGATGTTGCATAAATTCCTGCCTTTTCCTTAGATTTTAAGAGGTCGTTTCATTACGGGTCTAATCAAATGTTTTTGTTTTTAGGTTGTAAAAAGCTGCTTTGGATAAAAACCTGTGAGTCATTTAACACAGAAACTAAAAAATAAATTGTTGCCAACAGGTTTGCTGACAGAGATCCAGTGTAAATCCAAAAGGCTCCGTAAGAACACCAAGACCTCCCCGGGACGGTCGACTGGAGATGAGACAGAGGGGACAGAAAACATGGACAACAAGCAGGTCACCTCAACCACCAAACTGTCAAAGGTAAACACGATGCATCATTTCCTTACTGTAGGCAAGGCAGTTTTAGTCAATTAGAGAAATTGTAAAAAATATATAATAATTTTGTATTTGTTTGAAATTAAGGAAAAGGTGGAAATCACTAAAGAGCAAGAAGCACTCATGAAGCTCATTGTAGAAGCTTACAACAAACATCAAATCCCCCAGGATGTTACCAAACAGCTGGTAAGATTTGTTCAGCCTGATAGTGAATTATTAAATTAATATGGAATCCATTAGAAAAAACAATTAATTTATTATTTATTACGCTCTTTCCCCTAGCTACAAGACCAGTACAGTACAGAGGAAAACTTTCTCCTCTTGACTGAAATCGCAACAAGCCAAGTTCAGGTTTTGGTGGAGTTCACGAAGAATATTCCAGGTAATGAAGAAAATGTCTTTTGCTAAAAACACAATTTTACAGTTCTGAGAAAAAGCAGAAATACTTTGTGTTAGGTGCTCATCTATTCTCTAGTTTCTTTGAGTCAGAGTGCTTTCTGGGAATTTTTAACATGGATAAAAAATACCATCATCGTCCCACTGTCGTGATCGGTTACGAATCTGACCCACATGCAGAGTAACCACTCAGAGAACAAGGCAAAGGTTTAACTGGTTTATTGAAGGAGTAAAAGAAGTTGGATCTGGGACTCAGTGAGCCGTGACCCGGAAGTTTGAGGGGGGCCTTGTTAGTCCTTGAATCCAGACTGTGTGGTAATTCCAGAGAAGGGTGCACACATTGGAGGGCGGACAGGTTAGACAAGCGTTGGACTGGGAGGAGTAATGGAGTGGACTGTCACTCGGATTTCCGATGGGTACTTGAACAGAACATGTGGAGGTTTTCCCCTGCTCAGTGTAACTCGGTATTTTCCTTTCAGGGGAGAGAAGGTCCAGGTATCCTGTAACACAGAAAAGCTTCCCAAAACTGGCAAACACTCTGGCTTTGAGGTAGTGACAGTCCACTGCTCAAATACTCCTCCAGAAAATGATCCAACGAGCCGCAGGTGTGCAGGAAGGCAAACGAAGACAGGGCACCACCTGATGGTGGAGGGAGAAAAAGCACACAAACAACCACAACAACAGACCACACAAACTGGATTCCTAACACCCACAGTGGGAAGACTTGGGAAGACAGAAAATACAAGAAATAAAAAAGTAGTATAGTATAAAAGTAGTATAGTATAGTATAAAACAAACAAACAAAAAAATCCCATATCCCCTATATTCAAGAGACGAGAGAGGGATAGAAAACTGTGCTGCCATTGGTAATACATATTCAGGTTAAGACAAACTTTAGGATTAACAATAATAATGCACCCTATTCTTGTTCAGATCAAGAACCTGTGTAAAAACACTTGGCTCTTGGAAGGCGTGAAGGTTTTAGATAACAGCATCTGAAAGGTCGGAGCTGCAGAGATGCTCATTTGTGTATTTGGGATGCAATAGCTTGTCACTAAATGAGTTAACCTACTCTGCAATGGATTATGTTTGAGATGGAGTGTTTTTTCTTTTACCTAACTTTTATTTCAGAAGTAGATTTCTTAAATCTACAGACCTGGCAATGAGGTTCACCCAAGAAAACTGAACTCAGCTGTTAAAAAAACTGAATCAGTCTTATTTTACCATGCTAAAGAGGGTTTTGAGGTGAAGGAGGTTTTCTTTCTGATTTTAAAACATTTAACTCTGACAGAAAAGTGAAAAGGTCAGTATTTGTTTTGTAGGTTTCCTGTCTCTGGATCATGAAGATCAGATCGCTCTGCTGAAGGGTTCAGCTGTGGAGGCCATGTTTCTGCGTTCAGCTCAAGTTTTCAGCAGGAAGATGCCAAAAGGACACACTGAAGTTTTAGAGGAGAGGATACGCAAGAGTGGTGAGTTTACTCACTATAGAATAGGCAAAGCTCAATTCTGTCGAATAAAAACACCCAACTACTTCTTTTCTATTGTAAAGAGGTTCTGACTCAGTCTAAAGAAGTATTTGACAGCACATTATTTAAATGGAGCATTTTAAACATTAAACTATTGATTAGCTGATTTAATTTGGGGATGTGGCTTATTCACTTCACATCAATAATATCACTTCTATTCAGGAGAAAAATTACTGAAATGTTTAGGAGAATTTTCTCAGATCTTTGAATTGTTTTGGGCTTAACTGTAAAAACAAATATACACAGTAAGTTCTGCTGAATGTCATGAGTTCCTCAGTCTTTTGTTCTGTCAGGTTAAGTCTGGCCTAATCTGGTTGGATTCTTGTTTAATATTTGATCGGTGTGATGCAGTGGAGAGATGTGCACTCACCTACTGATCCCAAACTGGGTGTAGGTTACACGTACATGTACCTTCAGTGGGTTCAGTTTCACTCTTCTCAGGTATGCCTGAGTCGCTTCAGGTGAAGAACAGCCAACCCAGCCTTTTTTTAGCCAACTGGATTAACTTATAACAAGCCACACACTGCCTCACCATTTATACCAATAGCCTCCTTTTTCTCATCTGCTGGTTTTAAGGAGCATTGATATGTATGTGAAGTGTCAACATGTCAACCACGTTGACAGCAGCCGTGATGGTAGAAGTATTTGTGTTTGTCAGTGAGTCCCTCAGCACTGCTCCTGAGTGAATGGTGGGGATGAGAGATATTCACACTAAAGGCCAGTCAGGGAGAATAAGGCAGCAAGCTGTCTGAAGAGACTATTGTTTCTTATCACAACATCAAAAGTGCCATTGTGCTCCTCTTTCCCTCAGAGGCCCACTGGCATTTCTGAAAGCTCTATGATGATGATGATGAGGGTGATGATAATGATGTCTCAAGGCAGACAGAGAAACTCAGTTTGCCGGATGAGCCTCAACAGCTTCCAAACATTAAACAGGAAGTTAGTTCAACGCGCTGTTTAGGACGGCAAAGTTTAATGAACCATTTATTTTAAAACCTTTCATCTTCCTTTTTCTCTTTTACTGTTTTTGAGCCGTGCAGTTATGAACTTGGTGATGAGCTTTAAATCATCATCCTGTTGGGAAACCTAAGTATGCTTGAACTTAAGGTCATGATCTGGTGTCTGAGGAATTTTCTTCTGGAATTATTTCTCTAGAGAATCTGCTCTAGAGGAACCATATCAGCCAGACCATCAAACCCAGATGGTCTGGCTGTTGATTCTTGGCTTGAGCAATCTGTTCTAAGATAGGAAAGGATAAGATAAGATAAGATAGATTTTATTGATCTCACAGTGGAGAAATTCACTTGCCACATTGGCTCAATCGTCAAAAGAAGGTGCCAAAAGTTGGAAAAGGTGTATGGGGGCATATATAGTGTGTCCACATATATAGTGGATCATGAAACAAAGAAATAAGGCCGAGATTTAAGGTTACTTATACACATGTGGATTTGACGTTGTTCATTAAAGTCGTACCAGGTACAGAACAACAGTGAGGTAGTGAGATAACTATAACAGCTGAAGTCTGTTATTTAAAAGGATTATTGAACGGATTATTGCACAGGGTATTAAATAGTGATTGCACATTAGTGATTGCACAAGTTATTGCAGTTATAGTGCCGTATTGTAAAGTCTTATTGCAGCAAGGATGAATGACCTGCAGTAGTTCTTCTTTTTTACAAACAGGAAGAGCCTTTCACTAAAGGAGCTGCTCAGCTCCTCTTTAGTCTGGTGCAGGGGGGGACAGGTGTTGTCCATGGTGGATGTAAGCTTGGACAACACTAGCTTCATCATATACTGTATTTTCCTTCCGTTTTAAGATCATTCTTCCCTGAATTTACATTTCTAGTCACAATGGTTACATTGTTTCAATGAAATAGGCTTCTCACTGCGAGGTAGTTTTTGGTAGATAAAGAAACATACAGACTTCTTTCCGGTGTTTTTTTTTTTTTTTTTTGTCATTACACTGTCACAAGTAGAGCGCAAGAAAATTCACCTTCTGCATTTAACCCATCCCCTTGGGGAGCAGTCGGCTGCCATTGTGCGTCACCCAGGAAGCAGTGTGGGGTTAAGGGTCTTTGCTCAGGCAGTCTGTGGGAGTGGGGCTCAAACTCAGAACCTCTGGATTCCAAGCACAATGCCCTAACCACTAGTCCACCAATCACCCCCTTCTTACTTTCATTAACTTATGCACTTATGTTGCAAAGATTATCTTTAACACCTTCCTGTTAAAATAGTATTTTTAATCAAGAAAACAATCCAATCTGTGGTTCCTGTGTTGGAAATCTGTCTGTGTAATACATTATGTAGTACATTATCATCAGTTAACATAAATTGCATTTCTGGTTTAGAGAGTCGGACTCAAAGTCCTATTTTCTGCTTTAAAGGTATTTTAAAAGTAGGATTAGGATGTTCTATTAGTCTCTCCAAGCAAATGTATATTGTTCAGAATTGACTTTTAAATGTAACATTTGTTCCTGTGCTTTTGTATGAAGTTGATCATCTGTTTAGATTAAACTATTGTTTAATTTATGCATATATTAAATGTAGTAAATTAGTAAGTTAAGGAAATACTTGAATTCTTAAACAAAAAGATTCTTCTTTATTGTTTCTAAGGTCATTTAACATTTAAAAAACACACTTCATTCATTGATTGGTAAAAATTTGCATTAAAAATATTTGTTTTTGCAGGTATATCAGAAGAATTCATCACACCCTTGTTTAATTTTTACAAAAGTGTTGGTGAACTCCACATGGTTCTGGAGGAACAGGCTCTCCTCACCGCAATAACTATCCTCACACCAGGTGAGGGATCTTTTCTTGTGAGGCATGTTTGCATTTTGATATCTATACTTCTTGAAAGCTCTTGGTACAATCAGAGTTCACTGTATTCCCCTCCAGACCGGCCGTATGTGAAGGACCAGCAGGCAGTGGAGCGACTGCAGGAGCCCATGGTGAATCTGCTGAAGAAGCTGTGTGTCCTGCAGCATCCACAGGAGCCCCAGTACTTTGCCCGCCTCCTCGGCCGACTGACAGAGCTGAGGACACTCAACCACTACCACGCAGAAATGCTCACATCCTGGAGAGTAAATGACCACAAATTCACCCCACTGCTCTGTGAAATCTGGGATGTGCAGTGACGCACTGTGCAGTGAAGGAGTCTGGGAAGAAGAAACGGACATTCCAGCTCTAAGGCTTCATCGAGCCACTTCATACTGGGGGATTTAGTTCCTAAACAGCCATATTGCTTTGCTTGTGCATGACTTTATGCAAAACATATGGTAATATTTGTATGTTATAAACAATTTTTTTCATGTTCAACTTGTATTATTATCATTTGGCTTAAAAGCTGAAATTTAGAATACCCTTTTCTCTTTTTTCAGATTATTTTATGAAACAAATTGATGAGTCAAAGCAGTTCAAACACTGGAAATTGTAAAAAAAAAAAAAAAAAAGCATGTTGCAAGAGATTAGTTTCATGATGGCCTCATTTTTATTTTATACTTAGAAATGTATACTTTATGTATCCGCCTCAATAATTGACGTTTAGAGAGAAGAGTGTATTTATGGCCTTTGTCATACAGTACGACAGGACACATTAATAACAGCAATTATACAGAAACATACCCTTTTTCATGTGGTATATGTGGAACTTTAAAATGTAATTGGATTAGGTTAGAATAATCCTCTTGAACCATAATCAACTGCTGAATTATTTATTTCCTTTATGAAATAAATCCTTTATTTAATCTTTGAGAACGTATTATCTCTTATTTATGGTTGTAGTTAACATGGTAACAGCAAGAACACTCTTGTGAAAGGAAAACACCATCCATCCATCCATCCATCCATCCATCCATCCATCCATCCATCCATCCATCCATCCATCCATCCATCCATCCATCCGGTATGTATCGTTGCCTATCTCCAGCAGTCTAAATGTGAGAGGCAGGAAAACACCATAGCAGACAATTTTCTAATTGCCAATAAAAATTATATAATATAACTTTTGAACACTTTTCAACCTTTATTTTTATCCCTTTTTTTTTACCTACTTTATTTTTTACTTGTATCACTTTAGGCTTGTTTTCAATATACTACATTGAACATTTATCCCTTGCAATATAAATAACCTGAATTGAACAAGCAGTCTTCTGTAGGCTGAGTATTTTGCCACTGCTGGTGTATTATTTATAGCTGGTGTTTTAGATGTAAATGTTGCTCGCTTTTAATTACAGACTACTCCAATCCAGATGAATTACCTTACAGAGACAAAAAGCTTACACCAAGAAATTAGCGAAGGAGCAGAATCTGACAATGTTCAGCCCTTAAAGCCCCGAATGATGACCAGCCTAAAATAACCTATATAGAGGAGAAAAAAAATCTTTTTCAATAATGCAGTGTTGGTAACGCAGCAATTTTGTTTCTACATTTAGCAATTGCTGAGCCCATACTGACAGCTTAGGAAAGGTGATTATAAAAAGTGACTTCTTCTCTGTTGTTTGAGATCCTCAGAGGCTGATGTACAAGTACCAATTATTTTAGTTTGTGAGCACCAAATGCTGCCATGTGCCCCCACATCATCCTGAACCAATTCCAGGTGTTTTAGTCCTTGCCCAATAGTAAATACAAGCTTAGATTTGGTTAGACTGAAAATAGATCACACATCCATGAAAATGCTTGGTAATCTAGAGTTCCCTCACATTAAGATGTCTTGCACACATTAAGATGTCTTGATATTCTCAGTAAATAGATTAGCTGTTATGTAGAGTAATGCCACTGCACCTCCTGAAGGATTTTTGGCCTCTGGCCATTCTAAAGCCTTCACAGTCTTCCAGGACTAAGCTGTATCATCTTTGCATTAACTCTGATCACCCTCTCTGCCCCAAACTAAAAAACAAAAGCATTTTTGTTTTTTCATCTATTTTAACAAAACCAAATGAGGCTATTACAGATCACGGCACTGTTTGCTGCAGTGGATTTTGTTAAGGCATATTCCACCTAACAGTGAAAACCACGCACTCTTTTTTTCCTAATTCAAAATCATAAGCTCCTTTTTCAATTAACTCAGAGGTAAAAGGCTTTTAATTTTTAAGGTGTATCAAAAATATACATACATTTGCAAGCCCGTAATTTTAAGCATTTGACCACTTTTTATTTTAAGGGGCTGTTTGGGTGTTTGTTCATACAAAACACATAAAGAGACCACAATATGAACATGGTGTGATTGCAGTTTTACCAAAATAAACATCTTTACAGTCTTATTTTGACCACACAATTATCACTTTTACATTAACAAAAAGCAGTTGTATGAGTTATAAATGCACAAATATAGGTATATAGGAACATATTGGGTATTTTAACTGGCAGAAGCTGCCGGGGTAATCCTGTCTTCTAGCACCATCTGGTGGAATAAACCACAAAAAAAACTCCACAAACTCATCTTAGACACTACATTTCAAAGAGTATTTGTTCACTCATACAAATAATTTAAATCAGGTGTAGCAACCACTTCATGGTCCTTGGTGTGCAGCATCTACAAACATTTAGGTCAGAATAGTCGCTCTAAGTGATTGAATTTCAGTGTCTAATGTAATTCGCTTTTTAATATTCCAACATCAGCTCTCAGTGATGCAACAAAATGGAAGCAATTGGGAATGACAGTAACTCATCCACCAAGTCATAGGCCACATCAACTGGCAGGAAAAAAAGGAATGCTGGTGTGCATGGTGCACAGAGGTCCTCCAGCCTCAATGTGGCCGTCAGATTAGCTCAGGAACAGTGAGGAGAGCTTTGAGGTATGGGTATTCTGCAATATAAAGCGTCAGATGCAAAGCAAACCTTTGCTTGATTTATTGATCGATGGAGGCTCTTAATCTGAAATGATAAGAAGCGCATCTCTTTCTGGCAAATTAAAGTATGAGTTTCTGGGGATATTTTTGTAAGGTTGTTTTTCAGGAGCTAGATTTAGCCCCTAAACTCCAGTGATATAAATCAATTCCATCCTCCAGGCTTTGGACTTTGGTAGAACAATTTAAAGATGGACCATTCCTCTTTATTCTGCCGCAGTACACTAGGCAAGGTACATAAAGAAATGCATAGGAGAGTGTGGTACGGATGAGATTACGGTAAATGGCCTGCTCAGAGTCCTGGCCTCAACCAAAGAGAACAGCTTTGGGGTGATTTAGAGTGGAGACAGAGCCAGGCCTTTGTGCTTTTGGAAGAATTGCCATAGAAATGACATTATAACACTCCTTAAGCCTTATGCACAACTTTTCCAGAAGAGTTTAAACTAACCATAGCTGCTAAGGGTGAACCAATATTGTATTGAACTCTTTGGATTAAGAATTTGATGTCAAATAAGCTCACATGTGAGTCAATGAAGCAGAGTTGAAAGCTTTTGGCAATATAGTTAGTGTTTCCAGTTAACTTACATATTTAACCTACAGAACTAGTTAGTAACTACAGACAGCATTATTGACAGCTTATTATAGGTGGGATCTGTCCAGGTTGTTTGGGGTTATTTCTGCAGTGGGGTAGACCAGGAAGCCAGAGAATGTGGTGTACCTTCCCTGGTTGCTGTAAACAGCGTAGCGTTTGTCCTGCTGACTGTACAGCCATACTGTTTCCCCCCTGTCAAGTTGCAGCATTAAGCTCTGGCTCTGCATCTCTCTTCTCTTTGACGTGTCTTCGTCAAACACCATCGCCTGGACCTGCCCGCTCCCGGTCATCAGCTTTACAGAGACAGCCTTACGAGGGTGTTTCCCCACTGTGAAAGCAAAAAAATACACTCCAGGGAAGTAACAGGTGAAAAGACCTGAAGTTTTGTTGAAGTGGCCCCCTATGTTGACAAATTCCACATCAAAAGTGAGGGGAAGTTTGTTTTGGTGCCCGCCACTCTGACCCACAAACGTTGATGTGCGAGCCACTGAGAAGGCTGAGCGTTGTTGCTCAACAGCCGGATCTCTGCTCCGGGGGTCAGCCTGAGGTGGGCAGTTGATGTGAGACAGAGCTGGAGAGGAAAGGTGGTTGCTGATATAACTGATCGGCTGAAGCTTTGGGTAAACCAGATAACCAGAGAAGGTGATGTAAGGACCAGCAGTGCTGTACACCGCATACTGGGGACTCTGCTGTAGAAGCAACCACACAGTGTCCATTTGCTTCAAACTGATCATCACACTCTGGCTTTGGACTTTCCTGCCTATCCTGCGGTAGTCATCATAGGCCATGGCTTGCACCTCCTCCCCATTCTTCACCAGGATGACAGAGAGCAGTTTTCCAGGGAACTTCCCCACAGAAAAAGAAAAATAATAAGCCCCAGGGATGCGACAGCGGAAGTGGCCGGTATCTGGATTAAAGTCCCTTCCTGTGTTGACCATAAGCTTGTTGAAAGTCACTGCTTTCTGCTTGCCTCCCACAACGCTGCTGGTCTGAGCGGCCGAGAAGGCGGAGCCCAGGCCCGTCGTCAAAGCAGGCCCGTAAAGAGATGAAGCTCCTCCAGTGATCAGGATAAGAACGAGGAAACATCCCAAGTGTAGGTGTGACCTCCAGGAAGCTAAAAACAGTAAAAAAAAAAGAACATGATTTAATAAAATTAGACAATAGAAAACACCAGGATAAAAAGGTCTAACTGGTGAAAAATATCAAGCAATTAATGATGTTTTGAAGTTTTTTTGTACAACATAAAATCTTGTTTGTATAAAAATGGGTATTTCTTGGAACCAGAAATTTGCTTCCCCACTTCTGGATGTACTGTGAGCTGTTATACCATTACCTTCGACTGGCCACACGGCTCATCTCCTGTATTAAAACATTATAAGGAAGTCTGGCCACACTGTTGACATTAAATCAGAGTGCTCAATGTGAGCAGTAGCGCCTGTAATGTGGCTAACGTTTCTGTTTTCCTTGTGCACCGGGAAAAAAAGGCCTGCATTAGGTGCTGGTCCATCTGTTGCTGTGTGTGCAGAACAATGGAGAATTTCAAAGGCTTTACAAAGTTGTCGCAAAATATGTATAGACAGAATCATAAATGCAATGGACACAATAGTATCATCTAATTGTGTAGAGTGCATGAAAATACACACAGCTGTACTTTAATGTCTGAGTTGAAAATAAAAGAGTTTTGACATTTTGTACTCTGCTGTTCTTCCTCATCTTTTGCAGAAAGAAAGAAAAATTCTTAATTTCCTTCCAGCATTTCAACTTCACAGTGTTCCACAATGTGCCTAAAATGTTAATTTAAAGTTTGTTCTTTAGAACACTGTTCTTTAAAGGCAAATTACTAAAAGGTCATAATATTTTTGTAGTGAAGACTGCCTAAACAAAATCTGAATGAAGATAAAGACCAAAAATAAGAGCGTTGTAAGGTACCATATAACCACCGCACATATGCATTTCACTCTGTTTCTGCACTAAAAATCCAGGGCGCTAATGCAAAAAAGCCTTTCAGTCTAAGACCTTTTAATCTTTTAGTGTAATCTATGAATATTTTTAACTTAAAAATATTAACACATTGTGTATTAACACACACAGAGCTCCTTGAAATATAATAAAAATAGAAGGCAGAAACATATTTTTTTTACAATAAACCTAAAGTATTTGATAAAAATAACATAAACTAAGACAATAAAATATATTTTACTTATTTCCCTTTTCTTTTAAAGATAATTCTTATAAAAAGTAGATATATATGATTATATAACCAACTGAAGATCGAACAAAAGCATTAAACCCACCTGCTGAGGTAAGTTGGCACAGACTTGACATGGCGGACTAAATCTTAGTCAGATCTGTTTGAGCTGCTGCGTATCCTGCTCTGTTAATGTAACTGACATCCAGTGGACAAAGATTTTGTCTAGGCAGAAATGTTTGGAGGAGGAGCTCCAATCCTCCCTCTGATTTATTGCTACTATGCTCTGTCATAAAATAGTAGCAGCTGAGCTCTGCAGACTTGTTTGCTTGTAGAATTGTTAGGTCTAACGTATCATTGTTTGGTCTACCGCATGTGTTAAACAAGACTGAAAATCTTACATTCCCTGGAAAAACAAAACAAACAACAAAACACCACTAGAATGTTTGAACAGAAAATGATTGAAAGTACCATTATATCAGTAAAATAAGGTTACGTTTTGTTAATTGCAATAAAGAAAAGGCTCTTCAGATATGGCGAAATTATATACTAAAACAAAATGTTGCCATAAAAAAAGGTTGTTTTCATGGGGGCACAGAAAGGCATCAAACAAAAAAACAGGGCAAGGGATTCGAATATATTAAGAGAGCTGCAAGTGAAATTTCCATTTAGTTAGGTTTAATCAAAATTCTATGTCTTCCAACCGAAAAAAGTATTTTTGGCTGAAAATTGTTCCTTTGGATTATTGTTAAAATCAAAATAAAAATCCCTTAGCATAGCGGAAAAAAAACAACTCTAAAAGTTAAATAAAGCCATTATTTTGAATATTAGGAATTCATAATTTAGGAATTTTACATATTTTTGACTTAATTTAAGGCAAAATTGCTATTTTCAATAAAATCAGAATTAGAACTCAAGAAAAAACGATAATTTCAACTGTAAAAAGTTTGAGAATTTGAGTATTTTTTAAAGTTTGTTTTGAAAAAAACCCCACATCAGATGAAAACTTGGATCCTATCTGAATACCACTGAATCAAGCTATCACCCTATTATTTTTAAAGAATAAGTAAAACAGATTTATTTTTAAAGAAAAACAATGAAATAGATCCAAAGGATCTATCAGTAACCATGTCTCTTCCAGCTCATATCATCATTAGAACTTTTAGTATTTTGTCTTCAGTACAGGGGCCAAAACAGGGGAACCCTGCCCCCCCCCCCCCCCGTTGCCCCCTGTCTAGAACCGCCCATGAGGCCAAACATATGTATACATTATTAAACATTAATCTGTTGGAATTAGTTAAAAACTTGACTGAATTGAACGTCTTCCAAATTAAAATGACACATTAAAGTTTTATTATTTATTTAATTTTTTTACATGCATTCATGGTTTATGTTACTTTTGTTGGGGAACGTTTCAATTTTGGTATCTTTTTTTTCTTAAGTTCTATTTTCATAAATCCAGAAAAACACTTTCACAAAAGCAGAAACGAACAATTGAACACATGTCATCCATAAAGGTTTTCTTTCAGAAAAAGAACCATAAAACTAAAGAATGGGAAAGAAATTTTAAATTAAATAAAAAAAAAACACACACACAAAGGGGTTTAGCTAAAGTATACTGCTATCAAGTCTAAAAAAATTAAGGCCTTGTTGTTCTCCAGTAACTTAATCGAGGCATGAAAACTTTTATTATTATCTTACCTTTATTCTTTATACAGCGCCTCTATTTGACGTAACAGCTCTGTTGCTTTCGGCGTCATCACGCAAGAACCCGGAAGTGGTTTGTTTGCTGTCAATGCCAACCAAAGAGGGAAGGAGGTACTGAGAGCTAGAAACCCATATTTAAGACGAAATGGCAGGACTGCCCCGCAGGATTATTAAGGTACTTATTTGCAATAATAAAAAAAAAACATGTTTTACAGTTATACATAAAAAGTAATTCATAATCAAATCTCGTTTTTATTTTGCTCGCGGCACAGTTTCGTGTTCAACCGTTAGCATAAATTAAGCTAGTGTTGCTGTGATAAACTTCCGTTTCTTTTCTGTGCCCAGATACAGCGATTCACACAGCATTTAAAGGCTCAAAATATGAGTGACTAGTATGTCATAGGCCTGACTCTATCTGTCTACGTTAATTTTTCAAACCCGTTCTCGTTTCCAGATGTATTTTTGTATTTGACAGGATCACTGAATAAACCTGCTAGCTAACTAGCTGATTGATAGCTTCTTAGCGAAAGCAGCGGATTCATTATTCATTCATTAGCCTTATTATGACTGAAAAAATGAACTATGTATATGAGCAACCGTTTTATCAAGTATGTAATGCAGTAATTTGTTGTAAACTGTATAGCTGTTCATTTAATTACAAACGAACGTCTCACATTTTAGCGTTACGATCGTATTTCTATCAAAAGGAAACCTGGAAACATAATAAATCTTAGAAAAGTACAGGATTTTGATGTTGTCCTGGACTGGATAAGGCTTGGGAAAATGTGTAAATGCAAACTTAATCCTGTCTCACGTTTGCTTTTCAATAAACTCAGATGATCAAGAAAATGTCTTGTTTTTCCTGATGGAGTTGAATTAAATTTAAAAATTTCTCTTCCATTGATTAACAATCATGCATTTACTTAAACTTTGGACACATTTATCCAAAGTGCAAATTTTATTAATCTATAGTGATGTATTGTTAAAATTTCAAAACATAAGAAGCTTGGTGACGTTTCTTTTGGTCTACCTTCTTCAAACTATTAAAGTTGTGTTAAAGAACAGATTAATTATACTCAATGTGCTGATGAAGGCTCATCAGTATATCAGTATACTCAATGTGAAATATGTCTGCTTTAAATGTAAGGAATTATATTTAAAATTTCATAATATTGCAATTTTAGCCTATTGGATGGAGTCTCTTAGCAGTAGATAATCACACGACATAGATGACAGTGCCCAAAATACATAAAGATTACAGAGAAAACTAGAAGCACTGATTAGAGGAACATAAAATTGTATTAATGGGAACTGATGTAATTGCCATAACTGCCTATTATTATATCACCTTTATAAGATTTTCTATCAACATGGCAGCTAAGGCTTTGTTAAAAAACTGGATTTTCCAATTCGGAATCAATTCTCATGTTAATTCCTTAAGATTGATAAATAAGTAAAAATCAAGTTTGAATGTAAAAACATTTTCCAATGTCCTTACAGCTGTTAACTATGTATCAATCTCCTGTTAAATGTTGATATAATACTATTAATGCTAGATGATATGGCTAGAAAAAGATAATCTCAGATTATTTTTCTTTACATTTCATAATAAAAATGAGAAATGACGCTCTTTTACTTTCACAAATAAGCTTTTATTTCAATCATCTGTACTGGGAGGTGGCCTTTATTTAAATTACAACAAAAATTACAACAAAAAGACAATCATGTTTCACAACAAACAATAAAAAATAACACACACTAAGTGTTTGCAGCTGGTGGTATGGCGCAGTTAAATAGTCATAAGTACACATAACAAAAAGGGCTGAACTGATGTCAGTCTGAGCTATTGAAGGATAAGGATTGGATTGGAGAAAAAAAATCACGGTTTTCTAAAAATTAAATCTTTATGGACAATAACTTTGTTTAATTGTTCAGACCAATTAATCACCCAGCCCTAATTACTACTATCAATATTTTTTATAACTACATAGTCACAAAATTCAGGGAACATTGAAAGAAATGTTCTGATACCATTTTTGACACATTATATGTTGCTATAATGTGATTCATTATTCAAGTTGCCTATAAGTAAATTTTTTATGAACCAAATATGTTGTTTATTTGATTCTCTATTTCTCATGTAAAAATGTGTCATTAAAACGTTTTTTTTTTTACCATTTAGCTATTACTTTTTTGTTTGTTGAACCCATATTTCTTTTCCAAATAAAAGTAATTTAATAGTGAGCCAGGGGTTTTTGTGATAAGCAAAAATTTTAGAGGTGCGTAAAGAACCAAATTGGCTGCCTAAAGTTGGTGGGAAAAGGCAGAAGGGCTGGGAACGGTACTCTATGGCCCGAGCCCTTGAGCCCCCCGAGCCGTGTGACTGGGGCAGGGAGCCTCTCTTCTGTCTGTGTTTTCACTGCATGGTTTTGTCTGTGGGTTATCTGAAACATTTCAGGAATCTCACTCACACAGAGGAAAAAAGATGGGGAAAACAGGAGTTGCAAGTGGCTGTGACTTTATTGGCTGATAATTTTATCCGTTATATTTTGCCCCTTTCATTCTAGTTAAACATGCGTTTCAGACAGCTACAATGGTTGGTGATGTTTTTTTTTGTATGGAAACACCAGAGGATTCACTAATGAACAATACATTACAGAGAGTTTTCATTCCTGATGCAAAGCAAATTTAGATTCAGTGGTGCCTCTAAGTTATGGCAACATACATGGGTGTAAAGAAAAGAGCATCTATGATTGTTTGAAACTTTTAAGAAAATGAAGACGGATATGCAGATTTTGTTGCATTGGCTTCCTGACAGTTTTACAGTTTGGTGCGAAAGTCATCATGCGCAGCCTCTCTTTTCTAACATCTCGTTTCACTTTTTTGCTTGATCACCGTTAATTAATTAGCTCATTTATAATCTGCCTAAAGCAAAACTATTACAACTAAACACAAAAATATGGCGAGCAAAGCGGTAATTTTTAGCCAAAATGTGGGGTTTATTCAATGATACTGCAGTGCTGTTATCCTCCCATCATGTAGCTGTATGTGAATGTATGTCTGTTTTGTTTTCATCACCAGGAAACCCAGCGCTTGCTTGCAGAGCCTGTACCAGGCATCAAGGCTGAGCCAGATGAAGGCAATGCGCGCTACTTTCATGTAGTCATTGCTGGACCTCAGGACTCACCGTTCGAGGGAGGCACCTTTAAGCTTGAACTGTTTTTACCTGAAGAATACCCCATGGCAGCTCCTAAAGTACGCTTCATGACAAAAATATATCATCCCAATGTGGATAAGTTGGGAAGAATATGTCTGGACATTTTGAAAGGTGGGCTGGCCACATTTGAACAAATCAATTCCTCTTGCTTAAAGTGTTTGTCATTCTCACTGCAGCCACGACTTTCAAGTCAACTCCTTTTTTACTGGAAAGGTGATGATATTTATCATTTTCACTGGTCTTTGATCCAATTTTCAGATAAATGGTCCCCAGCTCTGCAGATTCGAACAGTGCTGCTATCGATCCAGGCTTTGCTAAGCGCACCCAATCCTGATGATCCCCTAGCAAATGATGTTGCGGAGAAGTGGAAGTCCAATGAAGCTGAAGCCATAGAGACAGGTGAGAGAATCGGAGATGGTTTTGCCTTTTGTTTAACAAAAAAAAAAAAAAAGATAAAGCTAGACAGTGAAAAAATTATTTAAAACATAAGTAATAATTCCTTTATTGTCCTGCAGTGGGGGAAATTTGGATGTGACGTGGCATACATAGACATTACACACAATTATTAGCAATTAAAAAGGAAGAAAACAAAGTACAAAGACTAGTTTGATCTCAAACTGTAAATAAATATTCCACCTAGCTTATGGATCAGGTACTTAGAAAAGACCACTATCTCCACATCAGTTCTCTAAATGTTCACCTGTGTTGGTAAAGTGGGCGTGTGAAAGTCCCTCAACGGTTCATTTGTTTGTCGCTGCAATTAACATGAGAAGCTTCTGTTGACACCATCCTTTAAATCTCCTGATCTGCTGTCTGAACCCCGATCAGTGAGTTTATCCAATAAACATAAATGGGATTTTTTTACTGTTTACTACGAAACCGTTGAGACCTTTACAGGACAGATTTATACTGATATGACATTTTTAAGTTAATTTAAGTTTACAAATAAAGTAACTTTTAAAAGCTAGTTTACTATATTCTAATCAGGGATAATTGACTAGTCTGCACTAAATACAAACAAAGATATCTCTTCAGATTTGTTTTTCATTTGCTTTGTAGTTCCATCATATGCAATGTAAATGAAATATATTGCAGTCTGATAAGATATATAAAAGTTTGAGTAGTAGAACCATTTTTTTTTATATAAACCTTTCTAGATGTATTTTTGTTGCTTTCTATTCAAAATACTTGAGGAGAACTTACTGTCTGATGAATAACGTTGTTCAATTCTAATTCATACTTGGTGTTTTTCTCTTTACAGCAAAGACATGGACCAGGCTTTATGCTGGAAACAAAAATGAAGTGTAAAGTAACCTCACTGGAGACAAAAGTGAAAGTCAAGTGAACACAAATGTATGTGCTGCCAAGACCCGTTCTGGCTCCATTTGTATTTAAAGGACACAGTCTTTTATTTTTTATATTTAAATATGTCTGTGAAAACAACTGCTGATATTCTGTGATCTCAATGCACACTAGTGCTGAATGACTCGTCTATGTCTAACTCACTACTATTCAAATGCATGGGCAGAGGATTTAGATCTACTCACCTGGCTTTCTTTGTCCGAACATGGGAGCCTTAACATTTCTTAGGGCGTTTGGCTGTGGTGGGGTTGAGAGGTTGGCTAGATGTGGAAGATGATGTTCCTTTTTTTTAATGTTTCTTTTAATTTTATTGTGTCGCTCTTTGTTTAATAAAAGCATCTAACTACAACTAAAAGCCCTCTGTATACACTCGCGTAGAGGAATTTATCCTGTGTAGATCTCTGTTTCATTAGCTGCACTGTAATGGAACTAAAAACTGAGCCTGCCACTGTCATTTAAACGTCTCTGTGTTAACTTGGATGTACTGTAAGCCTCTGGATGGTGAGAAGTAGCGATGGAGAGTATGGACCTTTCCTTATTTTTCATACATAGAGTTATGACAGATTTTTTTTTCTATTAAATTGTCCCACTCTGCCTCTACTCACTACTCTTGTGCTTTTTCTTCCATTGTGGCTCTACGAGGCTCAGTTGTTTGCCTGCTCCCATTTATTTATTTCACAAAGGAGTGGTTCCATTGAGCCATGAGATGTCCTGTGATTTGATGGGAGGAGAAGCTTCCTGGGTGGCATTGAGATGATGTATTGTCCATGGATCAAACTCCAAACAGATCAGCGACGGCTCTGAGTCCAAACTGCTGTGATCGGTCTCTGTTCAGTTCAAAGTGTAAATTCTTTATAACTCTGAAGAGGCAGTTTGCTGCTCAAAATGCTACGAAAACGTTCACCTGCATAGTTTTATGTTCTGTAAATAAACTGTTGATTAAAAAAAGAGACCTTTGTGATTCTTAAAGGGACATAATTTCACACCTGAATTTGGGTTTTCTAACCTCTTACACCCTAAGGGCGTATAAATAAATTTCTGCCTGACAAAAACACACAAAAGTAAATCACTTATAGCCTCACAGGTATTAGATTTAAGAAGAAACTTTTGGTACGTCTGTAAATGTAACATGTCATAGAATGGTTTTCTGGTGTCAGCACCATTGTAGCTTTGACCCTGCCTGAAATATTAGGGACAAAATACAAAATATTTTGCATTTTTTGAACCTCGCCAAAATTTTCTTTGAAATAAACATTGCAAAACACTACCAAAATATTATTTATAGCACAAAAAAGTAGTACAGACTTTTAAATCTAAATGTTGTGTAAAAATATACCAAATTTGGGCTCAATCAGATGAATCATATTTATTTTAGAATGGTATTAGTGAGAAATTTCTTAGGCGGAGGGGCCATTTTGGCACTTTTATCCAAAAATGTCACCAAACTGTGCCAAATGTGTTTTTTACATCAATACTGGGGGTTTGTTAAAATTACGAGGTCACGTAGCAGCTGGACCCACCGGTGGGTCCGTAGGGTTCTAGGGGCTAAGGTACACTACATTTAAAATGGTCAAAAGAAATCTGAATTAAAAAGATGGAAGTTATTTCCATTATTTTAGAATGTTCTGGTTCTGATTCTGGCAACTCCTGTTAGAAACCCAACATATTACAGCATGGTGCTGATTGTTTAATGTTAGTGTGTAAACACTGTCCTCTACCACTAGAGCGAGTCACTGAACTGTGACTTGCTAACATCCCTGCTTTAAACCAATAGAGGGACTTGGTTTCTTTTTTGGAATACCAGAAATCATGTTCATGTGTGAAAGTGAGTTTTTTTTTTTTTTATACAACATTTGACAGATAATAGAAAAAAAAGAAGAATTAATACTTGACTATTTATGGTGTGCAAAAGGTTAATAAAATGTGTTCTGAGTCATTTTTTTGTGCATGCTAAAGATCTTTTATCCATAACTGATAGAAATGAACTTATTAGCAGGTTTTGATCCATTTTGATATCGGTCCGTTCTTATGAACAAATTAATCCTCCATTTTTCAGCATATATTTTCAAAAAGTGAAATTCTGAAACATTTTAAGAATTGTGTTAACTTCACTTAGTTTACATCTAATGAAACCTCCTGTTCTATGTATATGAAAATCATATCAAATATCTAAAAATATTTGACATAATGAAATGTGTAGAATAATGGAATACAGGTTATATAGGAAAGTTAATAGAATGGAAATTAACATTGCTTTTTGTGGAGGAAGAACACTAAAAATATAAAAAGCATTTGTTATTACATGTGCTGAGATACTTGTATTATTTGCAAGGGGAAAGTGTTAGAGAGCCTTGTTAATGATGTTAGCTTAAGACATGTTAAGGTCTACTACACTATAAATTTACAACAGTTAAATTGTCAGTTGTCCAGCTGATAGTCTTGGATGCCCTTCCTACACTCCTAAATAAATTTTCTTTATTAAAACATGCTTCATCCATCCAGTCTTTTGGGTCCCTATTGTGTTCAAATGCACCACAACTGAGTAAATAAATAATTTATAATTGATAAAGAATAAAATAAACTGATGCATTTACAAATAACTTGAGTAATTGATTATTTAATTGTGATAAAAAGACTTAAATAATGCTCTTAGTTTACTTTTTGCATATATGCCTCATCAAACCCTAACATCTAATTGGTTAGCGTGCATAGCTGCTCAACTATTGACCAATCAGATTATCTATAGCAGATTGTAAATAGTGACTTTTACAGGCTAATATATAGAATGCACGTAGGGGAGTTGTATATATTAGCCTGTAAATTCATTAGTTCGGATCTCCTATAGCCAATCTGATTGGTCAATAGTTCAGCAGCTGCATACGCTGACCAATCGGAAGAATGAAAAAAATGTTTTTAATATTGTTATTTAAAGGTATAGTGGAGGATTTTTGTGATTTTTTGAAAAAACCCACCCTATCCACTTTTTAAAAAAAGCACATGCACAACCCTCTCGAGAGGCAATGCCTATTAAACGTGTGC
Organism: Cyprinodon tularosa; assembly: GCF_016077235.1. Taxonomy (NCBI): domain Eukaryota; kingdom Metazoa; phylum Chordata; class Actinopteri; order Cyprinodontiformes; family Cyprinodontidae; genus Cyprinodon; species Cyprinodon tularosa. Next base: position 2,152,085 of record NW_024039163.1, read on the forward strand.
GAGAGAATGCACAAGCCCATTTGTCCTCGTGCACACTCTGTTTAAAAGTTACTAATTGCATCACTCATACAAGCTTACTTTCCAAAAGAAGATTTGCAATTTTTCCAATTATGTTAGACTCACCATCGGTAAGTGAAAATGAGGACGAACACCGAGGACGGCCTTACGCAAACATATCACCATAATGATTGACATTTAGGAGGACCACTTATTTTGATGATCCACCCACAAAAAGAACATCCTCCCCATACCGTTAAGTCTTTTAATCGGATAATTAAATAATCATTTACGTGAGTAAAGTGTTGTTTACTTCTTAATAAATAACAAATGATAAAATTAGACAATTTGGGCACATTTGGCCACAATGGAGATCCAAAAGACTGGATGGATGAAGCGTATTTTAAAAAAAGACTGAATTTAAGAGTTGAGTACCGAGTACCGACTAAATTAGTAGCGCTTAGTGACAGATATTGTGTCATGACTTTTTGATTATTTTGTAATATAACTTCAGGGTGTTTGACCATCCAATCATAGACCTAATTCAGTGGCACATCAGATGTCTGTAAAGTGAGCTTCTCAGCAGTGATAGCCAATCATACAAGGAAAGACTGAGGGCCACTCAGGAGCTTGTGGACGGTCTAAACTCAGGGAAGCAGGCTTCAACTTGAGCTGCGGTTTTCCACTTGGCCCTAGTGCAGAGGCGTAGCCAGAACATTTTTATAAGGGTGGCCAGGCAATAACCAATGTACACTGAGGGGTGGCCGAAAGCGGATAGGCGCCAGAACCTCAGGGTCAATCTACACTGTTCCAACAGGAGATTTAAAGAGCAAAACATTCATATTTTCTAAATGAAGACAAACTATACTTTCCTACAGCCTTTGCTAACAAGTAGACTCATATATTTAAACTCCGTGCTTTCTAAATAAAAGGTATAGAGGACAAAAGTCTTTCAGTTTTGAGATCTGGGGCATAAATCTTTTCCGTCGTCATTACTTACCTACTTGTATAGATAAACATTCTACATAAAATTGATATTTACAAGAACTAATATCTACATAAATTGAATATTTGATACGTTTTTATTAAAATTATTATTTATCTAGTATTTCACTGAAGACTCCCAGATGACTTGCAGAGACACATTTTCTCTTTACCCATTATAACACAAAATCTAGGTCTGTAAAGAGCATGATTTCTGTATTTATCATCTTCAATGTTAGTATATTGATGTGTATAATTAACCACAAAAAGTGTAAATGTTTTGAATATTCCACCTTAGAGTATTACTGCTGCCATCATGCCATCATCTGTGTTAGAGGGAAAAAATGGTAGGGGTGGCCACAGGGGTGGCCATTGATTGGCAAAAGGCCAATTTATACTTCTAAAGCATAGCCTCTGAAACTGTCAAATCTGTCTCTGTGTGCGACCACGCCCCCTGCGCAGAGGCTCTGCAATCGTCATCGCGCACCTCAAAAAAACCCTGACTACACGTCGGACGATCCCAAACCCGCACAGACCTCAAGCGGAAGTGCACAGCCAAAAAGCAGCTGTGATTGGTCCTTGGTATGCCTTTCCGGCAATCTGTGTGGTCATCCTTCTCAATTCGGTGCCGGGTCGCTCCATTTTTAAAAACTGAGGAATAACAACAATAGATACTCGAGATCCATCTTTGTGACCGTGATATCTTCCAGACGCGCTGTTGTTGTTTTGGAAAATAAACACTCCTGGCGGCGCTGCCAAAGAAGTTCTCGTGACCATCCGCCGAAGTTCTTGCGAGTTCTCGAATAGGCTCCCCCTAGCGCTTTGGAGGGACACTGCTGTGCGTCCCTAGTAATTCCAGACCTACGTTGCAGAAGCATACCAGCAAAACTGGTTCGCGACCAGACGGAAGCGATATTTGATGTGTGCGGTTGCAAAAGTATAATCCAACCTTAAAGGGTATGACGTCATACACACTCCGCTTTGTTTTAAGAAAATATATAAATATAAAAAATATAACCGCCGTCAGGGGGCAGTGATTCGCCTTCATATTATGAATGCTGGCGTACCATAAATGATAAATTATGAACAGTTTAGTTTGTGCCTTCAACTTGTTGCCCAAAGGAAGACGTTACTTGGATATAACGAAACCGAATATCTTCAGAACAGCTCCAAATGACACAAAACTCATATGGGTGAGTAGAACATGATATAATAACATAAAATCAAGGGCCCAATGTAAAAAAACAAACAAACATTGTTCCCCTTTAAGGGGGGCCATGGCCACCCCTGGCCCCCCATCTAGCTCTGCCCCTGCCCTAGTGCTAGACAACTTTCTGTTTACAATAGAGTATCATTGTATTTGGACAGTTAAATGTGCAGGGGACATGTCCCCCCCGTCCCCCCCAATAAATTGCGTCCATGACCCTACAGCTTGCCTTAGAGATGATGGGATAATCTGAGACCAACATGGAGCTTCACTCTCTGGTCAGCTGACCTCAGCAGCTAGAGAGGAGGAGTATTTGTCTGACAGATGTGTCAGTATGTTAAAGCATGAGTGCTGACAGCGGCTGGAAACTCAGAGCAGATCCAGTCTGACTTGAGTCTCTGCGCACTAATTAATGATCCGACTGCTCCGTTTGGAACCATTGAAAAAAGGAGCAACTTATGCGCATTTGGTGGGATAATCCACAGTTTATCTCTTTCTGACCATCTCGGTTTATTTTTTTATTATATATAGAGAACTGCATTAAGAATCGAGCATATATGATGAAATACAAGGCAAATCAGACCAGGACGTACGACGGAGAGGGATTCAAGCGCAGAGCTGCGTGTTTGTGTTTGAGAAACGAAGAGGAGGACGAGGTGAGCTGAAGTTTGTAGCTCTCGGTGTTTACAGAGGTGCGACATTTTAAAAAATATATCCTTCTGGATTCAAACTGAAACAAAGCACAGCCTGTGCGATGAGGGAGCTCACTCTGCTTTAATTAGTGCTGTTAGGTGGGGCAAAGTTGAGCTTTAATTGGCTGAGGGCTGAAATATTTGACCTCTTAACTGCAGGGAGTCTGAGCAAACCCGACCGTGAATTCGAGGAAATCCATGCAGACAACACGTCTTTAATCCATTGTCGGTGACACCCAGGCATTTATCCAATGACATGTTGTATTTAACTTCTGGCAGATACATGCAAGCAAAGTCAATCTTTATTAATACACTGCTGCCATTATAAAGAGATTGCATCTGTATTTAGTTTTGAAGTTTGTTCATTATGGAGTTTATCATTTCACAGGGACCAGAGGTGTTGCTGTCCTGTTCAGTGTATGAACAGACACTTTTTTCTTTTCTCTGTCATTTAGGAAATACAAATAAATACAAAGAAATGTTGTATTTGGTTGAAATCCCTTCAGTGTTTTTGTCTTGGATCCATTTTGGGTTTTTACAAGCTTCTCTTAATAGACTAGCTGGAACTTTGGCCCATTCCTCCGAATACTGTGTCGGGGACCAGACTCAACAAGGACAAAAATAAATAAATAAATAAAATAGAAAAAAGTAGAAAATAATTCAATTAAATTCTTCCAAAAATAGTAAACAAAACAAAGATTTAATGTAAGAATAAATCAAAGGATAAATAAATTTGGGCCCAATTTAACTGAGGTCAGCTGAACTCTAACTCTACACAAACAAAACTGACCTGCAAACAAACTAAAGACTGTTTAAATAGGGATGGAGTAACCCAAGGATACCACATGAGGGAGGCACGACATAACAAAAAAACCAATAAATACAAAATTAACTTAAGCATCCTATGAAAAAAAAGCAAAACGAACTTTTATTTAGTGAAAACAACATTAAGTGAATATTTAAGTGACAAAATTAACTAATCAAAAATGACTTGAAACAAGCCTCCCCCGTCAGTCTTTCAGAAAACAAATGGTATGCTCCAGGTTTCCTCCTCCAGCTGGTTTGTAGCAGCAGCACCTCAAACAAAAAAACAAGTGTAAATAAACCATTCAGACAGACACTAAATGGTGCACCCATTAAGATATACCTGTCTAAATGAAATAACCAACTTAAACATATAAACTGTAATATAATATAAAGCAAAAAATATATAAAAAAATACTAACATACTTGTATAACCTAGTCAGACTTGTTTAGATGTCCTTGATTTTTAGCCCATTTCCAGCTCTCCACAAATATGGATGTAGAGCATATGGATGTAATTTTTGGGGGGAACAGGGGGGGACATGTCCCCTACACTTAGTCAAATGTCCGTTTTGGTCCCCTGCACCTTTTACTGTCCAAAAACAAGGTTACACTACAGTACACAGACATTCGTCGAACACTAGGACCAAGTGGAAAACCGCAGCTTAATCTGAAGCCCGCTTCCCTGAGTTTAGACCGCCCAAAAGCTCCTGATTGACCCATCGTCTTTTCTTGTGTGATTGGCTGTCACCGCTGTCACTCATGAGAAGCTCACTTTACAAACATCTGATGCGCCACTGAATCAGATCTGTGATTGGATGGTCAAACACGCTGAAGTTAGTTATATTGAAAAAATACTTGCGTCCCCCCCACTTCCAAAATCATCATTTCGTCCATGGTAGTCGCCATTTCAAGTTGAAGATTGATAATTATTTTACCATTGTTATAATTTGTAAGAAAATCAATAAAATTAATAAATTCTAGATTGTGCTCGTTGTAGACCCACAACATACAAGTAGGCTATTGTTGAAATTGTTAGTTATAATTATTTTCAATGTTTCTTTCATGCAAGCTTCAATAAGTATGGATATGAATAGGAAATATGATCCTTTTTCATTAGATTTGTTTGATTTCCGAGGGTATTACTTGTGTTCGTGACACTTTGACTGATACAACAAATATCTCAAAATGTAAAGATACACTTTAGGAGTCATATAGCTCTCTGTTCTCTACAGCATTTAACTTTGCGTTTTTACAGTAAACACTTAGAAAACTAATTTGGAGGTAAACGTAGGGCCACTAGCTATTTTTAAGACTTATTCCTCCCCAAGCTTTAACCTCATTGCCTTTCAAACTCAGCTGTAGGCATACACATAATTATTGGCTATAACAAAGTTGAGTATTCTTTTTTAAAAATCAATTTTCTGGTACTTTTTTTTGAAATTCAACAGGAAAGACGCTTGACTTTATTGCGTCAACATGTTGGTGCAGCCTGTTTCCTTTCATAAATTAGAATCATACCATGATCTGCTGCAGTATGGTATAATGCCGCTTCTGGCCTTCTTTAAGAAGGCTCAACAAAATGTGACCTTTCACAACTGAGAAAATAAACCTCTGTCCCTGTGTAGACCAGGTACTAAATGAGCTGTGGGCGAGGAGTGCAAACACATGAATATACAACAAATTCAAAATGTACTACTAACACAAACATGAGACCAGCAAACACAAACATGAGACTAACAAACACAAGGCAAGGTAAGTTTATTTGTATGACACAATTCAGTATAAGGACACTTACGTGAATTAAACAATAAAGAAGAAAAAATAAAAGCAGAATAAAAACAAATGAAGATAAAACACTATAAAAGCAAGTAGTAAAACAAACAAAACAGTTGGACCACAACCTTAAACTAGAAATACCTCAGTCAACGGTTTAATTTTAACGGTCAAGGGCAGTTCTAAACAGATGGATTTTTAACTTTCACTTAAAAAAACAAAAAACATACTTGCAAACAAACACACAAAACAAGTTTAGACTAAATTTGCTGTAATAAAAAAAAGAAAAAAGAAAAAAAGAGAGAGCCACGAAGTGAAAACATCTTGCAAACACAAAACCTGCTGCAAATAAATGCAAAAACAACTGCAAGTTAGGAAAAGCTAGAAACTAGCTTTGCATAACAGGAGCAATCCAGACCATGACGATGATTAACACATACTGAACATTACTACAAATTAATGTCTATGGGCCAGATCTGTTAGAAAAACAAACAAATGGGAAGCTCACCCAGAGAACATTAGGTAGAGGAAAGAAAAGGTAAGTTGTCCTCTGTATCTTTTTTAAACGCATAAAATAGGGTGAGCATCCTATATATGCCCTAACTAAGGTTCTGGGCTTAAACAGGTGGGAGATCGTTTCTCCCTAGTGGTGTAAAGCACATCCGTTGTGCAGGAACTAGTTTTGGTTTAAACAGTATAAGCTGATTGTTTATTTTTTGTTTTTGAGTCCAAATTGTGCCAAACCAGTTTTGTAATCTTGTGGATGTAAACCCAGCTAATGCGATGTAATTGAAGCAACTTCAAATCATTGGATTTCCCGTCAGATTAGATGCTAAATCATGTCCGATGTGTCTCAGTCTTTACTCAGACAAGCATAACTCAAGCGAAATACAGCATGTTGTATAATTTTGATAAAAGAATAATATGGGCAGAAACCTATGCCATTAGAGAATACATTCGAATTACCTGCAGTAAATCATCTGTATAAATATTTTGAAATTAAAATGTATTTATTAATGGTAAAATAAATAAAATTATACGTAATAATTTATTTATTTGTTTGTGTTAAAACTATATTTCCTTGAACTAAAATTTCAGTTCGACTAATTTCGCTTTCCGTTTAGATTTCAGTTTCAGTTGTAAAGTTCTAGGTTTGGGTAATCTAGCATTTTCAGCTAAAAACAACTAGTGGTGTAGCTGTCATTATTTCCCTGATACTTTTATTTTTTATTTAATACATTTAATAAAAACTCGAGAGTTTTGCTGTTGGTCATTTGACACGATGCAGGGCATCAGCCAATCTGTTGTTAGGAATCTCTTGTTGGCTCCACCTCTCCAGGTCTACATGGAGTCGCATTGGAAGTTTCTCTTTATGCCAAATGCGAACCTGTATTCAGTGACTCTATTTTTCTAGGACCTGAAGGTGTGGTACAAAAAACAGAAAAGCAAAGTCAGTATTAAAGAGTTTAAAATTACTTTTTTTTATTTAGTGAAACTCGCATTCAGATAAATACATTTCATTTTAACTTTTGCATACACAGATTCCCTCTGGGTAATTACTATTCGGTTTCTAATGGCACAAGTTTTTCCAAACAGAAACTCATATTAGCAGTTCAAAGCTTAAACAAATGGATTCTGGCACTTGAGGCACTTCAAGGTTTTGATTCAATCTTTACAAAGCTTTCTATGGTAAAGTGCTCCAGTCCCTCATAAAGGAAGGAAAAATAATCTGAATTATGTCATCCTTTATTAACTAGGAACTAGCCGTCCCACTTTTGTCCTGCAAATGTCACAATGGACTAATGTCCAAACAATAACATTTTACAGGACAATTTTACAGGACCTTAAATGCTAAATAAACTCTTAAAGCATCTAGCTTCATTTTTCTACCTCCTTCCTTGCTGGCAGCACTTATTACAACCGCTGACGCACTTCCACTTTGCCTTAAGAGTCTTTACTGGTTTAATGAATTCAGTTGGACCCTAGTTATATTGAGAAGAGCAGCAGTAGAACCTTTGATGAGATAATAGTACTGATAAAATAAATGTTAAATCAATTGACCACTAAATGATCAGATTAATGGCCAAACAGTTTATTATCATTTTTGTAACTAAAATACTTTTTTTAAATGGGATGTTTGGCTAGCCCTTTAAAGTATTATCAGGGCACTGATTTATTTCTCATATAATTGCAGCATTTTGGGACCTTCAAAGCTTTAGAATCATTTGCCAAAAGTGGTTTGCTCTTTCATCAAACAAATGCCCACACTTAACAATGTACTCTCTCATTTTCTATATTTATTTGAGACAATAATTACCTGTAAAATCCCCCTAGATACCAGTCTACAGTCGTCTACCTGTAAAGTAGTCTGAGAGTTTTTGTTAGTTTGGAAAGGATTCTTAAATATTTAGTCCTACAGTTAATATGGTTTACAGGGCAATTGTAGGTCCAGTTAACACGTGGAAGGTGTCAGTCAGCCTAGTGACGGCAGCAGTTTAAGGAGCACATGTGATAGGCAGAGTATGAGTGCCTGTTACAGTGTGCTTAACATCAAGTGACCCTTTAGGTGCAATTTATAGAAACAAGGTGCAGGCACTGACTGTACGGACAGATCTGCCTTGTGCTCAAAACCTTTTTCCATTTTCTGTGCTGCTTTTCATCAAGGTCTCTTCTGCTCTTCTTCTTGAATATGTATGCTGTCATTAACCTGTCAGCAGCCGAGCTACCGTTCAACATAGAAGGTTACTGTTGAACTCAAACAGCTTATTGGTATCAAAGACAATACTTTGAATTGCCTGTCCAGATTCTTTTGTTATCCAGGATCAGCCTGTCAAGGAAATGTCTTCCCTCTCTTTCCACAGAAACTCTCTCTAGCACAATTAATGGAAGATAAATAAAGAGCTTTGCATTTTTTCACTGCCTTTTCTTCACCAAGTCAGATAAGGCTGCATTCTGCTAATCTGTTAATCGCTTAAATACTTCTACCTTTCTAAAATAAAAAATCTAGATACTTGATCTAGGCGGATTTAAATGAAATACTTCATGACTTATTTGACAAACCGATCTTTTTGTGCTCATTTAGTTGAGTAACATCTCTCACACACACACAAACCACAACCTCCAACACCACTTACACATACTTCTCAACTAAAGCTCTATATTATCTGTAAATCTTTATGCTTATTTATCTTGTATCATAACCTCACTAATATACAGTATATAAGCCATATTCTAACTTTCCTATGTAATCTGTATATAGCTTCCATATTTATTTCTTTTATAGCCTCTTAGAATTACTCTATAGTCCATACAATCATAGTTTCTGTACACGTAAATAAATATTTATATCCTGTATAGCAATTCTAGATAGATGCAAAATACATTTCCTTGCTTTGTTCTTGTGTATTCTAATCTCTCTCACTCACTGGAGGGGTTCCTCAGGGATGTAATTTTGGTTCTATGCTGTTCATTCTAGCCTTCTGGTAAGATAACATATTCTATTTTCCCAATAAATAGTTATGCCCAACTGTCAAGCATTATCTTTCTGTTAAATATCTTCAAAAGGCAAAGTGATTATTTGTAACTTGCATCTAGACCACTTCAATTAATCTGTTAACCTTTTATAGGCCACTACAATACTTTGAAAATCATGATTTGAAGCCAATGGTGTTATTGGAATCCAGGACAAGACCTTATTACCTTTGTAACATTCGAGAAAAAGGGATATTTTGTTGTCAAAAATTAATATAAATGTAAGAACAAAAAACGCCAACTTCCCGAATATATTAAGAAAAATAACAAAAGTGCTTCTAAGCGAAATTCATGAAAAACAGAAAGTGAAAGAAACACATTCTTTTTGGTACAACATAACCTTATAAGCATTAATTCTGATGCTGGCACTTATATATTTTTAATTTATAAACCTAAATATAATTGTTAATTAGGCTTATAATTTTTTTTAACTTTACTTTTCTAACTATTCAATTTGTTTTTAACCTTTTTAATTAGGTAATATATCATTCAAGGGCTCATCTAATTGGACAAATACCTAAATAAGATGTATAGCAATGTAGCAGTATCTGTGCTGAATGGCTGGATATAGATCTTGTGCTTCTAGACCTCATTGAGGGATGGGAGGGATTCCATTTGTTAGGGGTATGCAAGTGATCCAAAACGCTAACTTGCCCTATAAAGGGTTAAATATACCAACAATGCAGAAACACATACAGTTATACAAACTGACACATTTCTTTCTCTCTCTGTTTTTGATTGTTCTTTGCACTAGTTTGTTTCAGAGGCTCACAGTTATTTTAATAGAGTAATCATTGCATTTCATTTACTCTATTATATTGCAGCTATGCAAACTATCCCGACCCTTTAAGAAAAAGTTAATTTCTCCTAAACCTGATAACTGGTTGTGCAGCAGCAGCTGCTATTGGGTGTTAAACATAACTGGTAACAAGTCTTTTTCGTCACTCTGGAGACACTTTGTTTCAATTCAGCTACACTTTGGTGTTTTTAAGCCTCTTCAGGGACACGCCAAATTAACTCAATGGATAGAAATTAGGTTTTCCTGAGCTTTAAAACATAACTTAACGTCAGATACTCTGCTTTAGGATTTCTAGCTACCAGACAGCTGAACATTTTTTATTTTACTATTCTGTCAAGCTACCATTGGTACATACCTTGACATCTTCATTGAGGACAAATGCCTCATTAGTCTTAGTTCTATGTAAGATATAATAAAATGCTTACTTCCCAATAAGATCTTGTGGATAATCAAGATGGTTTTGACTGATATAAGTTGTTCCTGTGTGTTCTCTCTAATCGGGAGTGGTTTTAAATTCAAACGCCACTGATGCCATTTTTGTTCAGCCTCTGTTTTGTTTTTGAACCATGAATGTTGGTTACAACTGTGGCAAGTCAGGCCTGCGGTGCTTTAGATTCAAATATCCCACCAAATTAGAGGTTGATAGTCGCAGTTGCTCTGACTGTAGACATAGGGAGACTTAGATATAAAAAAAAATAGAAAAATTTCCCTGACCTGGAAATATCAACAGGCATTTTAGTAACTCTGTCTTGTTTTTTTTGTCGCTTCCATTTTAAAAGTAGCCAATGGAAATGGGCCTCTCTTAGCAAACAGTTGAGCTTAAAATAATTAAACCTTAAAAGTGGTAGTTTGGGGTTTTAAAGGGGACCTTAGTTTATTTTATTGCAATGTGGTTTACTGCAGTTGACTTTTCTTGATTTACCTGTCGAATAAATATGCAGGAGAGGGGATGCAAAAACTTTCCTTTAAATCAAAGTGGTCAACCAAGAAAAGTTTGTTAACAAGTGGTTAAAACAAGGCCTGCGTTAAATCAAAGACCCTATAATCCCTTTACAGAGGACAGAGCATACATGTATTTGTGGCCAATGAATTAGTGAAGTGTTCAGTTTCTGGGACATATAAATATAAAGGCATGGCCAATTTCAGTACTATCCATTGAGATGTTATTTGAAATTTCAAAACCTTCCAAAATATTCCACTCCTGCAGGAGTGTAGCTCTCTGAGCACTCAGTGACGTGTGCTATGCCTGTTGGGATCGTTAACCTCCTCTGCTAAGCTTCTTGTTTTCATACTAAAAGGCAACTGCTGATCCGGTGGGTTTTTGAAAAGCCTCGTCGCCGTCTACGTGCGAGTGCCTACGTGTTCTGCATGGTGTTTTGTGAGATTGCTTTTGTGGGTTAGGTGTTTGTGTTGTACAGCCAAATGCTGGTGTTTCTATTGTCCCAAGAGCCCTGTAGAAGGGCTCTAATGGACTCTGGCATTCAGAGGAGATTCACCATTGCTCTTATCTTCTATAGCTTTAATAACCCACAACGCCACAAAAAAACATAGCAAACAGCTGGTCTCAGAGGCTTTGAGCACATTTTTGCAGTTCTTAGATTTGTAAGAAAAACTGCTCTTTCAATCTGTTTGTCTGACTGCCTTTTTCTAACTCATGTCAGGATTTAAAAAAATCCAAGGAATGACAAAAGATAGCTTCCATATTGAGTCTTCAATCCAAAGCTTTGTTCCATCAAATAAAGAAATTAATGAAAAAAATCTTGAGGTTTGTTAAACATCTTTTACACAATGCCTCGCAATATACTGCACATTACCCAAAACGTACAAAACAAAGAGGGCAGCATTATGCTTGGGGGAAGCTATTCTTCTGCAGGGATAGGAAAGCTGGTCAAACTTGGCTGAAAAAACGCTGGTGATCAATCTGGGTAAATGCTCCAGGAAAAACTTTTATAGGCTGCAAAACCCTTGAGACTGGGAAGCAGGTTAATGTCCAGCAGGAAAATCTCCTCAAACAAACTGCCTGAGCTTTAATGCAATGGTGTAATACAGGGGTATTAAACCCAAGTCCATTTATGGCTCTGGAGCCACAGGTTGAAGACCCCTGCCTTAAAGTAACTAGACTTTTTTATTATTTGTGTCACAAATAACTTCTAACTGGACATTAAAGATAGTATAAGTGTGTATCTTGATCATGCAAATCAATTAAACCGTATGGATTGCCATCATGTAGCTTTAGTGCGGGACAGACTCTGGTCTCCAGTGTACCAGTACATTTGGTGCAGATCTGACCGAGTTCTCTATCTTCTCCAGGTTCTGCTGGTGAGCAGCAGTCGGCATCCAGACCAGTGGATTGTGCCCGGAGGAGGGATGGAGCCCGACGAGGAGCCCAGTGGAGCCGCTGTCAGGGAGGTATACGAAGAGGTGATTTTTTGCGAAGCGACATACAAACTCCACCACTTTTCCTGTTGTTCTGGATCCTGCTGGTGAGGAGTTGTTAAACTTCTATTGTCCTCCATAATTTTTAGTGCCTCCCCACAGATTAAACAATGGCTCTGTTGAATCGTTTAAACGGACCATCCATATGGATGGAAGGTGGGAATCTGGACTAATGGCTCGTTTCTCTGGCTATATTTATACACAAAAACACCATAGATTAGATGATGGAAAGTAATTAGGCTTGAAAAAAGGGGTTTAACTTTAAAAGTAGATATAATACAAATATTAAGAAAAGGAAAGCAGAGTCAAGTCTGAGGATGTCCAGCAGTAAACCTGAGCGAACCACATTTCAGTGAGTGACGCAATAGTTTTAATTAAATATGAAATCCCATTGGTATGATGCTGAATCTTTCCACGAAGCAAGTGAAATTAGGCAATTACTGTTTTAATTTCATTGGTGTCATCACTTCTCACAGTCTGATATGGGCTTTTTATAACAGGAAACCCAGATGGGAGGAAGAAATAATTGACGGTGTTGTGCAAACGTCCCATTAATGAGTTCTGTGGTTCACTATAGTGGGTGGCTGGTAGTTTTCCAACATGTTTCACAGCAGGGTGAGCTGTGAACTTCTGCTGTGGCTTCGATGATGTGATGACAGCTTTGAAAGATGGCTGTGACATTTGGGTAGAGTTTCCAGTTACCCCAGTTACCCAGAGCTTATAGATCTGATGTGTACCTGGATATAGATGGGCTGCACAAACACTACAATCATATGAGTGAAGATGTTATTTTAGAAAACATTTTTAAGCAGATATTTCTGTGGATGATATAACATTTTAAAAAAATCATATACAGTATTTAAATCAACTCTTGAAGCAAAGTAGAAGGAAAAATTTCAGTTCATTTATGAAAGTCACATCGATTGTTCTAAAAAATTTGAAAAGATTTGCTGTTTTTTTTTCTTCTTTCATTTTCCAATATACCCAAAATATAATTGATTTTTTTATTCATATCATTCCCTTATGTACCAATGGGTAACTGCAGAAATTGGTCATAATTAGTTGAAATTATAATTCATTCCTTTTGGAAAATCTGTATTTATTTGGCACCTAGGAGGAGTTTACGCTTGTAGCAGAATTACCCATAAATCATCAGCTATTTTGTGTGACTGCAACATTCTAGATGGCAGTCACAGCATGATATTTTAATGATGCCCTTTGTCTCCCATATGAGCTAAATATGGCTTTAACATTTCAACAACTGGCTGCTGCAAGAGCTTTTCTTTTAAAAAAAAAAAGACATTTTTGTGTCACATCCACAGCTATCTGATTGGTACCAATCTGTTTCTGCTGACTTTGTTAATTTAATGAATATCTTTGCAAAGCTCCATTGGATAATAGAATTGTTCAAAGCCTAAACTATTCAATAATTAAAGAAAAAAAAATATCCACACTTACTCGATGTGGATTCAAAACTCCTTCACCTGCTCGCTGGGTAGGGATACTCCCTTCTATCACTGGAGAAACGGGCATTATTGCTAATTAGTGATCGACCTCATGGGTATTTGTGATGTAGAGTAAAAGTTTAACCCTCTCTCCCTGACAGACTACCTTAAGCATAAAAATGAAGTGCAGACGAAGAATAGTCATATGAGTGATCTGCTGATAGAACTTTTTTGAAAGAAATCATTGAGGTGAAAATGATGATGCCCCAAAGTTTGATCCCAGAATTAAAATCGGATCTAGTTAATGTCCTTCAGAAAGGGACATGCCATTTCCAACACTTCCCTCGCATCAGTTCTCACCTCATCTCATCATCAATTTTGCTACTGACCAGAGGTGCTTAACTTGCAGTTGTAACATGACTAAGGATAATTGCATTAACGATTTTTGAAACCGAAAAACCAGGATACTCGGATACTAACCCCCGATCTTATTCAGAGTTTTCACTTATTCTGCTTTCAAAAACATGGCCAGACTGGACTTACTTAGATAACCAGACCTTCCCATCTTGGCATCTTAAAACGGCTGCTTTCAAAACGTATACATTAAAGAATAATATACCAATCAGACGAAGTTAACTGAGATATTGTGGTTGCTATTTTAGTCTTAAGCAGCAAAAGTGTGATGTTTAAGTGAATGCTGCTTTACGATGATGTTCAAACTGATACAAAACCTTTTTTTTCTTTTTGACAATTACACACATTATAGGTTTAACTATAAGAATGGCAAGAATGGTAATCAAAAATGTAATCTCCTCCTTACTACTCATTTGAGGAAATGTGTGTCATGCTGTGATGCATTAGTTGACATAAAAGGGTAACTCTTCCATGATTGCTCCTCAAAAACTAAACCATTCATAGTCCTGGTTTTGTAGTCTAACACGATTACAGTCACCAATTAATATCTACAGTTAAAATAAAATTAGCATTAGGCTTTTTTTTATCTCCTTATCTGCCTTCGATCTTCTCTGACCAATCAGTCAGAGGTCGAAGATTATTAATTAATTATGAAAACAAAAATTGGATTATTTTAAATTTCTTCTCTCAAAAGTTATTGAAAATCTAATTATTTATTTTTCATATTTAGACTGATCCCTTTAGACACTGATTGAGCAGTTCTACAAAATGATTTGAGCTTCTGCATCTGCGTATTGACTAATGCAGTGACAAAGCTGTTCCTTTTGTGGGAAACACCAACAAAATAACCTCCCTTCTGTTTTGGCAATAGGGATTTCCTGTCTGATCCCAACTGTTCTAAAACAACTCTGCTCTTCTCTGAACTATGTTCTTAAGCTTGTTAATAAATGTTTCGTTTATTTTGCACTTTTCATCTTTAGTCGAACCAAACAAATCACAGCCCTTTTTTTTTTTCTTGAGCAGAACAAGAATCGAATCTTTATCACAGCATGGATCAGCTCAAGCTAAACCAAATGAATTAATTCACACATACCATGATATTACAGAAAGGCTTCCTATCTGCGGTAACATGCTCTCACTCTTCTTTCATTTAAAGGCTCCACACTGTGCTCAGCTCTTCTACTCTGACTGTAACTTAATCTGTCTGACTGGTGGTTGCTTGTGAGCATCACGCTTTCTTCACTGTTAACCTAGTAATGGTCTACATGCAGCATCTTTTTCTCTTTCATCAGATGCTAAAATCTGGGTTAACGCAGGGAGGTTTGGTCAACTTATCAAAGTCACTCATTTTGACCGGTACTGCCTACGGATTATCTCACTCATGTGTTGCGTCTCTTTCTGTTTCGCTTTAAACTGCAGTGTCTTTAATCTCATTTAGTGACAAAAACTGCAGTCATGGACTGTAAAATTTATTAAAATACCAGAAATGTGCTTAAAGTCATATTGTCCAATAATTTGCTGCAGTATTTACTCTAACACTAACCTTTACCAGTATCTTCCTAAACCTAAAACTTAATCTAAAGATAATCCACACCATACCTCTAAACTAATCAACCTAACACTAAAAAGTGTCTTTGGTCCCCATAAGGCCTGTCAAAGGATTTTTCCTTCTGCAAAGCATGTGGACCTGGCTATGCATCAAAATCACAGGTTTTGCCAAAAAACAATTTTCTTTTTTTTTTCTTTTTTTAAGCTACTTATATGGAAGTTGTTTTGTATGTTTTCCAACCAGCATTAAATATAGAAATTGATTGATTGATTGATGGATTGATTGACTTCATTGATCTTACAGTGGAGAAATTTACTCTTTACATTGCCTCAAATCGATAAATCCAGATCAAGGTTTGGTACTGTAGGCATGGCCTTATATCTCTACAGTGCCCTCTAGAAGCTCTAAACAATTAGCCCCTGTCTGAAGCCATGCATACAATGAGAATTATGACATTTGGTACAGAGGTGAACCATGTTCAAAACCCCATAGGGAGAAAACCGATTTTGATCATATGGAAAATGTTATTTCTGGCAATAAAACATCATGGTGCTTATGTTTCACAAGTTTTCCAGTAGGTCAAAGTTTTTTTTTAAAGCTTAAAGACAAAGACGTAGTAAATATTCCAAACATGTAATGCACTTTGTTTTTTTAAAGTTCTTTTTTCCTTTTACTTCAGGCTGGTGTGAAGGGAACACTGGGCAGGTTACTTGGGATATTTGAGGTAAGGCTACCAAGGCATATTTTTTAACCATTACTTTAGATTGCAACAAATAAGATAACAGGAATCCACTGTTAGCATAATACACAAGGCAAACTCTCTATTATAGATGAAAGCATTTGCATATTGTGTCTATTGAGTTCATATAAGAAGTGGTAAATGATTTTTCTCCTTCTTATTTCTTTTTCAGCAGCACAACCAAGACAGAAAGCACAGGACGTACGTCTACACTCTTATTGTGACAGAAACACTGGAGCACTGGGAGGACTCAGTCAACATCGGTAAACCTCCATTCTAATCCAGTTTGTCATACCATGAAATAAATCAACATAAAAGAAAAATACAAAATAAACATTTATATATCACTTGATGAGGGCTCTAATGTCAGGTTTTCTTTGTATGAAAAATGTAAAGCAAAGTCAAATTTGTTATTTCATATTTGAGACAATTTTGCAGAATAACAGCAACAGATTATTCTGAAATTAATATTTTAAATTCATGCAGTGTTTGCCGGAAAATCACAAGACTTTTAACGAGATCTGTAAACATTTCATGCTGTTTGCATAAAATAGTAAATAAATTGAGGTTTAGTTTTATTGTGGTTGATCCTTATCTATGATGTTAGAGTAATAAAATGTTTCCTCTAAACAAAAGGAGAATGCATTTTACATTTAGCATTGGTATAGAAAAGTAGGTGTTCCTAATCAATATTCCCTCTAAGCTGCTCGCTTGTGCTATCATGCACTCCTCGCATTTTCTAGGAGTACAAGAAAATCTATGCAGTGCATAAAATAAAATCCAACAGAAACTGTAAATCAAATAGACTAAACACACTTTATTTTATTTTGTAATTTTGATTTTATCATTTGTTTTAGAATTTAAAACCAACAATGATAATACCAGAAACCAAACTCTCACATCCCCCCAAGATTCGTTACATAATATTGAGAAACAAGGAACGTTTTTTGCTTGCCATACAACATTATATATTATAATAAATAAACAAGGAAAAACTTCATCTTTATTTAATTTCGTTGGGCTCTTATAGCATCCTAGCCGCCTGGACACTAGATGTGCTAGCCAGCTTTGTTGAATTAAAAAATGTAGCTGTTCTGGCCACTGATCTCACTGCAAAAACAATCCAGAAATAAGTAAAAAATGGCTTAAATTAAGTATATTTAGCCTTAATTTGAGCAGGTAAATAAGATGATTTGCCAATGGAATGAGTATTTTCACTCTTAAAATAAGATAGTTAGATAATATTTACTTGAAATAAGACGATAAAATAGTTTTTTCTTATTTTAAAAGGAAATTGTCTTGTTCCATTGGCAAAGTGTCTTACTTACCTCCTCAAATCAAGGAAAAACACACTTATTTTAAGAAAAAATAACTTATTGAGATTTATATTTTTTGCAGTGCTCTATTTATTCACAGGATTGCTGATAGCCTGCCATATTGGTACTCCATAATTAGACAGGTCGCAATGTAAACAATGGACGCAGGAAACTAATAAGGCACTATTGGGATGCTATTACTCTAGTAACCCTCATCACGTGGTTATATGAAAAAAGTGTGGGCACAATATAAGATTTGATACCCACATTCTGAACAAACAACTAAATACCTAATATCTTAGTGTTCCAACATTCAGAAACAGCAGCTGATTTGATTTCACAGTTAGAGTGCCAGGGGGTCCAACAAATGGAAGCTATGTCAATGGGAAACAAAGATTCAAGGTCAGCCGTAGTGATCGATGTGGCTGCCCCAAATGATGGAAACATCATGAAAAAAAGAACATGAGAAATTTGAAAGATACCAAAAACATCAGGGAAGAACTAGAGAGAGTGTCTGGAAGGTGAAAGCAACGATTGTGCCTGTGGTCATTGGAGCAATCGGGGCAGTGACACACTGGAAAAGTGGCTCCATAAGATACCTGGAGAAAAATCAGAGATATTGGTCCAGAAATGCACAGTTCTAGAGACAGCTAAGTTTCTTAGAGTTAGACCTGAGCCTGAGATGAAGCAACCTCCCCTCCACCCAGCGATACGAGGGCTGGGCAAGAGAGCAGTATATAAGTTTGGCCTCAGCTTGCACATATTACTCAGGGGGCTTGTGTGTATGCCCAGACACATGAAAAAGTAAAGGGAGCATTGTTCACAACAATGCTGAAATTTGGAAAACCATTATTGCTGCTTTTTAAACCAACTTTCATCAGACCTAGATTTTTAGTAATCTATCCATCAACATAAAAAGGCTGTTAGTGCACAAAAAAAATCACATAAAAGTTGTCATAAGTATGTTTAAAATATGGATTAGTTTCATTTTTGAAATACTGGACAGATTTTATTTGGTGACAAAGAGCAATTGGCCTTGAACATTTTTATTCAATAAGTCAAAGTCCTAGAGATCACAATAATAATAAAATAGCCTGTTTTGTTCATTTTAGTTTTTATTCTATATACCCTATAAACAAGGTCAAATCTTTTTTAAATGTTGCAAACTGGAGTGATATTTTAACGCTTTTTATGCTGGTACATCTCAGTCATCACTGAGCTGTCTCCATCTTCTGCAGAATGCAGCAGCTCACCTTTTAACCAATAATCCCTTGTGCAACCACATTGCATCCTGTTATCCTCATTACATTGGCCTCTTGTCTGTTTTAGAATAGATTTTAAACTTCTTTTTGTTTAACAAGCTCTGAGTAGCCTCACACTGTGCGGCCCGATGCTCTGATGCAATCTTACGACGGCTGACTGAATTTCAAACATGTTTGATATTCCACCGACCTCACGATTCCTGATCGCGAGGTGAACGTGAGAGGCTGATCGCCCCTCGTTACCACCTGCGCACTACACGACACACGATAAGGCTGAGACTCAGCAATCGGCCTGAAAAGGGCAAAAAGTCATACAGTGTATGCCCGGCTGAAGTCAAATCTCACAACTTATTGTCTTCTTCGAACAGGCTTTTAACGCTTACAAGAGCAACAAGTGAATTTGCACCACTAGATGTGCTGTTGAGCACTGTCTGGCAATAATAATAACTGAACTTTATTGATTTTACACCAGAGAAATTTTTCTCTGCATTGAACTCATCCCCTTGTGAAACAGTGGGCTGCCATTGTGCAGCGCCCAGGGAGCAGTTTGGGATTAAGGGTCTTGCTCAGAGATCTAGAATGCAGATCCAACCAGGTACTTGCAACCTTCAACCTTTCAACCTTCTCATTTTAATGCAACTTCCTATCAAAGAGAATAACGTGAAACAAGAGATAATTTGATTTGTATTAATCAATAATGATAATAAAAAGTATTAACGGGAAGAAGACTGATTCTACCCATGAAATTCAGACTGACCACATTATATTTTTTTTATATATAATCTGAGATCTATCATTCCCTTCGTCTTATTATTTTAATTTACGATAAAAGATAAAACAGACTCAAGCTGCTGTCGGTGTAAAGACTCAGCCCTAACCACACAGAATACATGGAACAGGGACAACTACCAGATTATGTTACTCACACTGATAAAAAAATCTGAAACTTTGACAACATAATTAAAAAAATCAATATGCAAATGTTTAAGCAATTAGTGATAAGGCTATTTAATCTCATCCTATTCTATGCAGATGCCCTATATGTAGTGACAATTTACTCACCTCAGCATAATGGATTGTTTGGGGGTGATTTCTTGACTAAAGTTTATTTATTTTTTCAGTAATTTGGCATGGAATAATCTAACCAATTGGAGGCAGCCATAAACTGTTTATACCTTGGTAAACATTTAGGCCTGGATGGTCAGGAGATTATAAGGTTTAGGAAACAATAAGATGGTAAATTACTGCTAAAAGGAGTTACTTTTACCGCTTTAATTCCAATATGTAGAGTAATAATAACAAACGGAAGATGAGCACTAAAAGTTAAGAATGCATAATTTAATTTGGTTTACCATTTTATGTTAGAAGCTTTTACTTTTGTTAGATTTTGACAGACTGTTGCTCTCTTGACCAACTAAAAGTGAGCCATTTTCTCCACTCCGCACACTGTAATTTAGGTCTCTCCACCCTTTGCTTCAAATACAATTAAAGGACCTTTGTGTTTATTTTCTTCCACACAATACTTTCTGTTTACATTCACTGCTTTTATAATCACCGCACATCCCTGAGCTCTAAAAGCTGTAACCGAAATATGCTTCAGTCATTTTCCTAAAAATATACTAGAAGTTATGAAACTTTTAAAGCATCCATGCAAGCAGTTAGAATCAAGGAATGGCATAGAAGGGATGGATTTACAATGCTCCACATGTCTGCACCTTGAAGTGAAGTTCACCACCTGCAGAAAGGAAACGTTAGAGCAGCTAAACTCTTTTTGCTTTGGTTACAGTTCTCATGCAGGAGAATAGAGTTGGCTGCGATGAGTGATAACTGGAAAACAACTGGCCACAGCAAACATTCCTGCCCCCCTTTCTCCCCGTTAACAGGCTGAACCTATTTCTGTGGGTGAATGAAGTAAACCATTACAGGCATCTTCAACAGACCAGTTGGAAATGTTTGTTATGTGATACTCTATCCCTATAGGAGAGATACATTTCAAATATCAAACACCTTTAAAATAACTAGGGGGATATTTCTTTTATGTAATCCACATTCCACGGTCACATTATTCCTCGTTTCTGGAATGTTTACGCAGGTAGGAAGAGGAAGTGGTTCAAAGTGGAGGACGCCATCAGGGTGCTGCAAGGCCACAAGCCTGTCCATGCAGAGTACCTCCGCAGACTGGCAGACACCTGCAGCCCCCCCTACGTGCCTGTGTGCGGGCCCCGAGCGATGGAGAGCAAGGCACCTCACTATGTTGTTTGCTCAACGCAGGATTCGGATCTCTTTAACAGATAGGACCTACAGCTAAGAGTTCCTCCAGAGGACACTGATGGACTACACTGGAGCATCGGTTGCTTTATAAAAGCAATTTTTTCTCTTGTACAAAAAAATTTGCTGAATTTTTTTTTTTTTTTTTAAAGCTGCCCTTAAGAGAGAGTGAAAATGCTTTCTAGGTGTTTTTACTCTTTTCTTAATTATTTAGTTGAAAATTATAAGTCAGCAGAGCTAATAGGTGTCATTATATGGTGCAACTTTTGATGCATTTTCTTGGAACTGTGATTGTAAAGTTCTTAGCAGGGTCTTACGTGGTGCATTTGTAACCGTGGTGTTACATTTTCTCACTGTTTCTCTCCTTCAGTTTCCAGAAAGCCGAAACTGGGAAATGTTTGCCATAAGAGGAAGCCCTGTTCCCATACTGACTCATTGTCAGATAATTTCCTGTTGCAAGAGTTTTTTAAAGTGGAAGTAGCCGCAAGTGTGTGAATGGTTTTGAGAAATCTTCTGTATGTTTCCTCATAAAACAGTTTTCATATTTTGAGAACTTGGTTTAAAGTTTCCTTTTTGTAATCCTAAGTGAATGCATAATTCCAACAAGCAGGATTTTTGACACTTTAAACCTGGGAGCTTGCCTTAAT
This sequence comes from Cyprinodon tularosa, assembly GCF_016077235.1. Lineage (NCBI taxonomy): Eukaryota > Metazoa > Chordata > Actinopteri > Cyprinodontiformes > Cyprinodontidae > Cyprinodon > Cyprinodon tularosa. Next base: position 2,173,951 of record NW_024039163.1, read on the forward strand.
CAACACTAAGATATTATTTTGTATGTGTATTCATAATGTTCTCATAAATAAGATGAATATTTGATAAAGATGAGTGAAAACCCTTAGATTAGAAACATCTTATATAGTTGCACTATAATAAAGCAACAAAAAAAACCTAAAAATCTAGTATTTGAAGATTTAAAAAAAGTGTAACTCAGAGACCCATGGCATCACTGATCCTCCACTATGCATAGCCATTTGCCTCACAGCAAACCCACAGATTCTTTGTGGCTAAAAAAATTAATTTTATCATCTGACTGAAGCCTACGGTTCAGATTAAAGTCCCCGTAGCACATGGCAACCTCTTCATGTTTACATGTGTAATGATAAGACAGAAAAGGATTTTTAAGATTTTTTTTATGGCACGCTTCCTAATCTCCCACTTGCCATGTATAGAGCATGAAATGATCATGAAAGCTTTGGTGACACTGAGATGCCTCTCTTATTGCAGTTCTGTAGCAGTGAGCTTTAGACATGTGTGTCTCTGCCTTACAATTCTGATGGCAAAATAAACGGTTATCTTTTCCCTGTCTTGTTTGGTACATCTCCAGTTGCTTAAAACTTTGTAAACAATGCTCTGACTGTTCATATCAACAGGTTTTAGTGATGAGCTGTTTTCTTGTAACTGGAAATCAACATGTACGGTACATAACATAAGAGAATCTCATGTTTATTTTTCCTTTTTTTGTGAAGAGTGGCCAAGAGAAATGGCGGCTATACTGCCATAAAGTACATTTATTTCTTTTGAAATCAGAACGTTGAGTAACTGAAATCTTGGTTATTCTGATCAACTTAAAAAGTAAAGCATACATTTCAGAAAAAGCTCCAGCAATACTCATTGTATAGGAAGTGTTATGACTGTCAAAATGTTTGGTACTGGAGTTTTCTTAAAAGCAACTATAACTTAATATCAGATTTCCCCAAGTCCTCTTAAAGAAATAATGCAAACACATTTGGCAATTACTTAATCATATTTAGTTACTTTAACACATTTTTTTTATGTCCTATCCTGCTAACATGAGGCAATTGTGTTAAAGTAATTAAATATGATTAAGTGAATGCCAAAAACGGCTGCATTATTTCTTTCAGTGAACGCACTAAAATGAAAAGGCTCGATTTTATTACATTTTGAAAGAAATTACATAACTTCAGCAGAAAAAAAGCCTTTTTTAAAAGCTTTTTAAACACCTTTTGTGGAGGTGTGAGCAATTGTAGTTGCAGTAGAACAAAAACCGTACAAGAAGAAGCAACTCTTCAAATACATACCCAGCATGTCAAAGGCATTCAGATGTTACTGAGAAATAACATTTCCTAACAGTGATCTATTAGCAGTATTTAAAAAATGTGACATTCAAGAGTATCATGTGTGAGGAAGCCTTGAACTACAACAAATGGGTGTCAAAGTGTTATAATTATTTTAAAGTGCCTTAACATAAATAAAAAAAATGTTAATCATCATGAAACAAGGTTTTGTGGAGGTTATATCTATAAGACAGCTAAAATAATAGTGTGTACTTTAATGAATAATTTGAAATGGAACTCTTAGGTGCCCCTATGTATAAGGGCTACAGTATAAGGGCTATCTGGGGGTCACAGGAGAACTTGTATTAGTACAAGATGGGATTTGATGTGTATATATCCATTAAAACATATTAACAGAGCGTCAATCATATTTTCCTGATAATATAAGATTTACTAATACTTGGACACTTATTGCACACGTTAAAAGGATCAATAATTGACCTTTTTTTCCCATGACTCCTTGGAACAAAACAACTTGTGCCTCTTTTACTGTCCCTTGTCTGCAGTGATGCAGTGTGATCAGTCATTACTGGAAATCTATATCACTCTTGAACCGCAAAAATAGGGTACACTGGTCTTGTAAGATACAAAAGATCAGAAGCACAAATAGTAAATGTATTTCTACAACTTTCAATTGCCAATATATTCATATAGGGCCCAGATGGACATGAAATGGATTGAATAAATGACCCTATTTGTGAATGTCCACAGGTTCCCATTTATAGGCTCGATACATCACAACCGAAGGCCCTGTGTATGTCTTAGATGATTGATTTTATTGATCTCACAGTGGAGAAATGTAGTCGTTACATCAGCTCAAATGGTCAAAACGAGAAGAAAAAGGCACATGGAGGTATATACAGTATATGACAGCTAAAGATTCTTTTTTTATATATATATATATGTAGCTGAATTATTGCCGAGGGCATTTACATGGGTATTTATATAGATGGATATTTATATTTATATGCACTGGGTATCAAATATAAAAAAGGTTATTGCATGGGGCATTAAATAGTAATTGCACATTATACGTTGCACAAGTTATTGCCGTTGTAGTGTGGCATTGTAGAGTCTGGTTGCAGCAGAGATAAATGACCTGCGGTAGCACTTCTTTTTACAAACAGGGTGTACAAGTCTTTCAATAAAGGAGCTGATCAGCTCCTCTACAGTCTGGTGCAGAGGGTGGAAGGTGTTGTCCATGATGGATGTAAGCTTGGACATCACCCTCCCATCAGCCATTTCCTCCAGAGAGTCCAGAGCACAGCCTAGAACAGAATGATGATGTGCAATTAGAACACTTTTCCTAACATCTTTTATAGACCCGTAACACCTATATATATTACTCAAACTGTTTTGCTTTTACGAGTTACATTCAATCGTACAACGCTGAAGTTGGAAAAACCAGGAAAAGATGAGTACTAATGTAATGCAACACATTTCTGGTGGGCTTTATTGAGTGCCACCCCCTCCAAAGGCTTAGAAAACCTTGGACTAGCCCTGATGTCACTCTAATTTATACACATAATGGGTTAGAAACTTGCACAGGAATTGTTTTGTTCAGATTTCCTTAAAAAGAGGTTAACCTACTGCCACCAGCTGCTATACTGTATATTTTAGATTATTAAAAAAAACATGTATGACTGTAATGAATCTTGTACGTTGATTATGAAACAGAAAAGATGATTAATGGTGCATAGTCTTTTTATTAAAGCAGAAGATGACAGCTCTGTGTTCACAGCGAGCAGCCACATTGATCCAGACGCCAGCCCACCAACGACCCGCCCATCCGCCGCTTCTCCCACAGCCTGGTCAGGTGTTGGCTGTTCCCACACCGTAAACTTTGCATTTTGATACATTAAGCATCGTCTTTGTCGGGACAAACCCACCACAGGTCATGTTCAGAAGGATACTACAAATGGTGAGCTTTTGTGGCGTTAATTATTCGGGATCGCTTTTGTTTTGGGCAAACAGTTGCGTTTTCCAGGCCCATCTGTGTCTGGTTTCTTCGTGGGTGCGCGTGTTTCTTTAAATATTGTATCGCTAGAAAACGGAGCTTGTGTGCTTGTAGCCCGTGTATTTATCCTCCGGAAACGTCCCGCTCCTTCGTTATGTTTGTGTGTTAATATCAAACGCACCTTGCATTTGGATGACACAGCTAGCTTATAGCGGTTGCTAACATGTTTTAGTTACATTATTATTCCTTTGGGAGGGGAAATTGTATTTTCAAATGGAATGCAGATTATCAAATTTATGTTTCGGAAAGTATACATTAGTGAGCTGAAGAAAATAAACAGACACTGCTTATGCTAATCGTTAGTTGTGTGTGGGTCAATTCATCAGATGCTAACGCTATCGTTAGCTACAGGCATTGAAGACATGCTCAGGGTACTATATAAACGGCTGTTTTAGTTAACTGGGCTTCTAGTTGTTTCAGTAATTGTATAGATAAACAGTGTTTATGCATGTCATTGAAGTAACCTGTCGTACTAACGCAATACATTGAGCTAAATAAGCTTTACTCGTTGGACCACATTACCCATAATTCCGTGCAAACCGCAACGTATATTTGGGCCACATGACTCACTCCCATACACAGTTCAGCAAAAACTTCATAACATTATAATACAGTTAAGGGGACACCTGTCATAGAAACATGTGCATAAACAATATTTAAACATTTCTAGCTGTGAATGCACCATGAGTCCCGATTCTAATGCATTCGTTCAACAGGTCAGACCAGGATTTATAATTTGATTGAATAAACGGTTTGAGTCATGAAGAAAAATTCTAGAATGTCTAAAAAATATTTTTTGATAAAGATTATTCTCACAGACGTCCTACTCTGTCATTGCTTCAAACTGACGGTATTATAAAGTAAATAATATAGAAACAATTTACCTAAAAACCTAATTTTCATGAAAAATTTGTTTTGACTTTTATTTTGCTGTCTTATGTGACTTATTTTGCAACTAATAAATATCCAGTGCACTTATACACTTGGTTTGCATTTAAAGTAAACATGCAGATTGTCTTATTTTCTGCTCCTAATAGTAGCACAGGGATTCTGTCAATCTGCAAACAGCTTGTTGATAAGGTTTTTGCACAAGTTAAAATGGTCTGCATGGAAAGATGATTCATTATAGTAGGGAGGCAAGAGCAACACTTAATAGAAAGGAAACCATTGAAGTTATTGTGGAGGATTAAAAAAATAAAGTAAAATGCATGTGCAAGAGCATGCATGATCCCATTTCTCTTTGTGCAAGCCCTGTTTAAAATGTGCTGTTCTCATAGCTCATATAAGCTTACTGTGTCCACATACAGCGGGGACTATATAGTGGACGTTATAGCAAACTCATTTAACTGACCATTTAGACAAATGATCACTGCCTGGTCATGTAACTCCTCCTCGACTGCACGGTGCCTGCACAATCTTTGTTATTATTCGACGCTGTTGGGTAGCGACAGCTTATGTCGACAGTGGGCCGCTTTGACAGCAAGTCCCAGAATGCTTAGTGAGGAGAGCTCTGCATGCACAGCATTCTGGGATATATCTGCCTCTTCCGAGGCCTTTCTTTTCTTCTCATTCACTTCGTAGACACTTAGAGACTCTTCTCTTAGGACCATCGGCCATTTTCAAAGAAACCGTGGTGAGAAATGTAAACTTTAATGACTGTCTGAAACCGTAGCTTGCCACAGATAGACGCCTGAAAGTGCACATGTGCAGAAAAAGATGGTTAACTGGGCGAGCATGTAGGATGGCCTTACGTAAACATATCCCCAGAATAATTGACGATAAGGAGGACCACTTATTTAGATCATCCACCCGGAAATAGAACCATATGCATAACATAAAAGTAACACTTTAAATTCCACTATTCCCATTGTGAAACATGGTTCTGACGGCATTATACTGGTGTGGCAGAACTTTGGTCAGAGAGAGGATTGGAAGGTGAATGAATAAGGATAACGGGCAATTCTGAAAGCATGTTAGATCTCCATTATTCTCCAACAAAGCAAACATGAGGCCTTCACAACACCACTGGATTTATATTGAATTTCAATTCCACCTAAAAGTGACTGTTTTAGACTTTTATATAGCAGTATCACAGTAAAGGGCCACTGTGGGAAAACGATCCAATTTTTTATCAAATTCATAATTCTGCTATTTTGTTCGTCTGTCACAGACTATCTCAACTAAAAACTCAGAAGATGTGGTCGTTACGTGACGTTATTGATAAGCAGGCATGTGGACATACAGTAACATTTAAGTGTCTTGTTGCGCTTTGAGTAATGGTGTCTTCTCTATCTTTTTACCTTTTCTTACAGTTTTTCAAAGACACTAACCTGTTGTGTCTGTTAATGTTAAGCTCATTTGTTGCTATCCTAAACCCTCCTTAATAAACCTAACTCTTCAATAAGGAAATATTATGAGTTTTATTAGTCTGTCATCTCACCGCTCTCCAGCTTTACTCACTCCTTTCAGCACTAGTGAATTATATTTCTGCATGTTTTAGAATTTGACGTCATTTTAAGTTGAAATCAACAAATCTCTACAGGATAAATCCAATAAAAAAAGTCATAAAAAATACAAATATTTGATCAGTATTGCTTCAAATATGCCGAAGATGTAGTAGTGTGGGCATATGCTTGTTTGATTTGGATCAAAGGTTGTTCCATGACGCAAACCTTCGGTCTGCTTTCAGACAATTTGTTTATTGCTTCTTTAGCCCGCTCTGCAGCAACTCTCTCCAGCATGCACACACAGGACAGAATCCCACCAACCCTGACTGAGACTTCATTCATTTATGTCACAACACTTCCTTTTTAATCATTAACCTTTTTTCGATTGGGAAAAAATAAATCTGAATGAAGATAAACTAAAAAGACCTTGAGGATAAAAGCTTATTGTGACATCTCCGATTTGGAGGAAAGTAAATTACACATCATGAAAGGCTAAAATGCCTCCTAATGAGCAGAAGATATTTGAAGAGTTGGTTTAGTTTAACCGCTCTAAGGCAGAGAACATTTGAGGAGGGGACCGGGGCCAGAGGTAATCTAAACAGCTCCAGGGGAGGCTCGCTAAGTGGGAGTGATGCAATGCACTGCAATGCTAGCTCTCTCATAGTGGAATATTGTTTATAAAACCTGGAAGAAAAATATAGCTCGACCAAAAAGATCCACGGCATGCTCAGAAATGACTTGAAAACAAAAATGTAGTTGTTTGTGGAGTTGGAAATGATTATCTTCTAGCTGAGTCTAGAATTTGTGGTTTGACCTAAAAGTGCTGCTGCTGCTTTTTTACATCCTCAGAGCATCGTCCTGTCTCAGAGATTTCATCACATGTTCTTTGTTTTAAAGTAATTTAAAGGAGGGAAAAAACAAAACAAGCCTCAGTAACTCACTGCTGCAGAATCGTGATAATAAGGGCACTTTTTATCTATTTCAATATAATTCCTGGAACTTTTGACTTGATGACATTTTCAAGTAAGAATCTAGAAAGTCAAGCAAAGCAGTAAGTCTTGGGTGTGAAGATCCTGGATTCTTTACAGTCCAAATAGGGTCAATTAAAATTGTGTAGAACCACAAATATTTCATGACATTTAAAAAAAAAGAATTTTTTTTTTTGGATGCATTTCTGCATCAAGTTGGCTGTCATTTTAAAAGAGTTGCTGTATTTTATTTCGATTATCAGCTCTTTAAATAAAGACAACTTTTGCAACAAGGTAGATGATTCATTTTATGTTTAAAAAAGCAGCACATTTCAAACTTCTTAGAAGAAAAATAGATCTCAAAATGTTACTATTGCTTTCTTTTTTTGCGGGGGGGAATTTTATGCAATTATTCCATGGTCATCTGGTCCTGTCCCTCCTGTTTCATACCCAGAATAATGTATGGATTCTATTTGAAAAGTTCTCAGACAATCATGCAGAAATCCAAATAAATACCTACATAAATGGCTTCTGTGGTCTTATTTGGAACTAACTGTCATTTTAAGTAGACTCTCTGCAATACAAAAAATACTACTAATAATACACACATTATTTAAAGCTACAGGCATTCACCTTCTGAATGCCAATAATGCATATGGACAGTTGCTTGAAGTTGCACTCCTCTGCATCAGTCGGTTGATTGAACAAATAGACTTTCTATTTATTCAGACCAGTCAAAGTGTATTTTGTCGTCTGCAGACTCCTGGGAAAGGAGGCTCCCAGAATGCAGAGTCAGAGAAGCCCAGCACCGACCTCAACCACGACCAGACTTCAGAGGTAACCTTTTCCTGACTTAACGATGGAGGCCGAGATGCTCTGATCAGTCCTGATGCGAGTTTTGTAGCTTCTGATGATGTGTTTGTCCGTCCAGGGCTTCATCTGTCCTCAGTGCATGAAGTCTCACAACTCTGCGGACGAGCTCTTCAAGCACTATGAGCTGTTCCATGACACGGGAGACCTGCCTGCTCACGTGGCGCCCACCCGGTGAGACTGACTCTTAATATTTACGCCAAGAGCAAAATGTCCTACCTCTTGATCTTTTCCACTAGCTAGGATGTATTTTTGGGGGAGGGAGGGTTTTATTTGATAAACTAACATGCAGTGATAATAAATACTAATATCTCACCTTATTCCACGGCGCCGTTCAAGAAACACAAGTTTATTGTACAAAGAGAGAAATAAAATTAATCTTCTTTCGCTTATCCGGGGTCGGGTCACGGGGGAGCAGCTTAATTAAGGAGGCCCAGCCGTAACCCTCCCCAGCCACTTGGGCAGATCCTCCAGGGGAATCCCAAGGTGTTCCCACGTCTGCCGAGAAACATAGTCCCTCCAGCGTGCCCTGGGTCTCTCCCTGGGTCTCCTCCCGGTGGTTGGAACACCTCACCTGGGAGGCATCCAGGAGGCATCCTAACCAGATGCCCGAGCCATCTCAAATGGCTGGATGAAAACAAGCAATAAAATTAGGCATAGAGCTGTAGAGTTGAGTATCATCAGCATAACGATGGAGGTTTATGTTGTGTTTTCTGAAAATGTGAGCAAATATATATGCTAAATAAAAGACGGCCGAGTACTGATCCTTGGGGTACACCTGATGAAACGGGAGCATTTGGAAGAAAATGAACCAAACTGGATAGACTGGAAGTTGTTTGAAAGATAGATGAACCAAAGAAGAGTGTTTGAAAAGCCAACTAGGATAGGTTGGTTAGGCAACATATGTTGTTTTTTTTCATTTAAGATGGAAAACATAAAATAATAAAAATGCTCAAATTAAAAGGTTGGGAAACGCTGGTCTATGAAACTGAACATAAACACAGTAAATGCCATTCACTGGATGTTCATGTCTCAGGCTCAGTCAAAACAAGCCATGCTACAGCAGCTGTGAGTGAGCTGATGGCTGTCACAACACAAAAAGATGAAAATATTTTGCACGGTCCACTGGAAAAAAGGCTAAACCTTTATTTATGGAAAATATAACAATTGAAAATAGTCTTCTTTTTTTAATGGTTTTATTTATGTACACCTTATCAGATAAAGTATTTTGCACTTTTTCACATGAAATTGAACTTTATTCAATAAAACTACCTTTTACTGTAACTCTATTTGCTTTTAACATATAATGTTCCTTAAAAATATATGAGAGGATTTTTTTTTTGGCACGTAAATCATTTTGTCTTCTGGTTCACTTGGCCGGTGAGTCAAAAAGTTAATTTCGGATCCTGCCTAAGAGTTCTGATTAAACTCTTTCTTCCTTTTCAGTGAAGACCTAACAATGTTGCGGCAGGAGGTCCAGGACCTCCACGCTTCTCTTAAGGTGCGTTCAAGCTTCCAAACATTGAGAATCGGATTAGATCTGTGGAAAAATATTTGGAACAAGATCCTTTTTTTGTCTTTAACCAGGAGGAGCGATGGTTCTCTGGAGAACTAAAGAAAGAGTTAGACAAAGTACAAGGACACCTGAAGCAAGTAAATCCTTTGAGATATTAACATTTATTTCAGTAACACACAGGCTCATTGAATATAAAACAGTGTTCACAATAAAGATGCTCTTCTTTTCCTCTCTGCTACACAGACAGACGGACAGATGGGAGCAGAGGATTCAGGTGGGGAAGCGCTGCATTGAAAGAACACGTTGAGATGGAGCATGAATGGTTTGCTGCTAACATTCTGGGCTCTTTTTCTTCCTCAGCTCTTGAAAGGAAGCTGGTGGAAGCTGAGACAGAAAAGTTCAACATTAAGCAGATGAAAGACCTGTTTGAGCAGAAGGCTGCGCAGCTGGCCACAGAGATAGTAGGTCAGTGTGGGACTGGGAGACGAAGAGGTCGCGGTCTGGGGCTGGTTTAACAAACTGAAGTTCTGTTTTGCTCCACCGCTGCCAACCTCAAAGCTTCCTTTGTGTTTAATTCACACGTTTGATTGTTTTGCTGCTATTTTAAAGGTTTTGCATGAATCGTTTTGGGTAAAATGATTGTTGTTATTTTTAAAACCGACTCTGTCAGACCTGAAGTCCCGTTATGATGAGGAGAGAAGTCTGAGGGAGGCTGCTGATCAGAGGATTTCCAGTTTGAACGAACAGCTGCAGAAGGAGAAGCAGGAGAATGAGAGACTTCAAACAGAACTGGTAAACACAGCAAAGTTTCTCCTTTTCAGCCCAGTGGCAGGCGTCCCTGCTTTATCTGTCTGTCTTGCTGCTCTGCCCCCTAGCTGCAGCGGCCGGGAGTGGAGGACGTGGAGGTTCTGCAGAAGGAGCTGGTACAGGTGCAGACGCTCATGGACCGTATGACCCGTGAGAGGGAGGAGGAGTCCGAGCGCCTTAAAAATCACTACATGGAGCTGCAGTCCAACTACACTACCTCAGAGGTTTGGAGGCTAGAACACTTTTTTCCTGCTCCTCATTTTGATTGCAACTTTTAATTATTGCCTGGTGAAAATAAGTTATGCAGATTTCCCTGCATTCTGGATGAGAGGAGATTTTCTAGAGTAGCTTTAGGTTTGAAACCTTTATTTTCTGTAAAATATCACTCCTATTTTTCTGCACTGAAGCGTCTCTGTGTGATGATTAACATTGCAGTGAGGTTAGCAGCTGCATTTTAAGCCCGGTAGGGCAGCTGGAACAGAGAGATCTCTAACCAAAGCGCAAAGCTTGATGATGAACAAAGAAAACCATCCTCTCCTGCTCTATGTATACCCATCATCATCCTAAATGCCTTCAAAAGGGTTCTTTCATACTTATAGCTGGATATTGAATCTGTCTAAGTTTAATTTGTAGAGTTAATCAAAGTGAGGAGATTTCTTGCCAGTAACTTGTTTTTTAAATGCATCTAACACATTTTCTATAAGCATGAGGTTGAGGTTATGCAAAGAGCATAATGATAGCCTACTCTATATACAGTGGGTATGGGAAGTATTCCGACCCGTATAAAGCTTTCACTGTTTGTTTCATTGCAGCTACTTGCAAAAATCAATGAAGTAAATTTTATCTCTCATTATTGTACACTCGGCACCCCATCTTGACAGAAAAAAACAGAAATATCAAAATTTTTGCAAATTTCTGAAAATCGAAACACTGAAATATCAAATGGTCATAAGTATTCAGACCCTTTGCTTGGTATTGAGTAGAAGCATCCTTTTGAGGTAGTACAGCCATGAGTCTTCCTGGGAATGATGCAACAAGTTGCAAAGGATGCTTCTACTCAAAATTGACTAAAGGGTCTGAATACTTATGACAATTTGATATTTCAGTGTTCTATTTTTAATTTGAATTTGCAAAAATGTCCACATTTGTTGTTTTTTTTTTTCTGTCAAAATGGGGTGCTGAGTTTACATTAATGAGAAATAATCGGTTTTAGCAAATGGCTGCAATGAAACAAAATGAAAAGGGGTCTGAATACTTTCCGTACCCACTGTATACTTATACCAGTTTTTAACTGTGTTATTAATGACCTAAGAATACTTTAACACTAAATAAACATGGTAGTGTTTGTCATTCTGTGGGGTTGCTTAGCTGCCAGCAGTCTGATCCTGCTAGAATTTAGAAAAAATAACTAAAATATAAGACTGCCGGTGATTTTTATATTTTTTTTTCCCAACGTAATCTTAGATCAACAGCTAGAAACTGTTTCAAACTTTGATAGGACAGTGGTCCTGTATGCATTAGCACTAAGTCTAAGCTTTGTCATCAAAGAACCGCCGAGGTTTATCATGGTTCCACCGGTGGTTCAGATGAACACTGTTAAACAGCCTTTTAATCAAGATGTTAAGCATATGAGAAGAGCCGTGCTAACTATTTACAAGCTTAAAATGTTGCATGATGTGAAAATGCTAAATGGTGTTTATTAAAACACTGGCTTAATGCTGAGGCTAAGTTATGTTTTGTATTCATTAATCAACAAGACAAAGTAAACTCGCCAAACCTCCTTCTGTGTCAAATTCCTCATAATCCCCGCCAGTTCAGAAGCTGTTTGTTCTCCTAAAAGTCGTGTCTCTAAGCTGCAGATCGAACCTTGTTGTTGTTTCCTGACTTACCTCCTTTCCTCGTGTCTCCTTTCCTTCCCTTCTCCTTTGCCTCTCACTCACCATGTCCGTCCGACACACAAGATTCAAAAACTGGAGGTAAACGCTGTCATTTCAAGCTGCTCACTTAATTCGTTTTACCTTCAGGAATTTGGTTTCTTGTCCAAGTCTTGTCAAACAGTATTATTTTTATTTTTTTTTTCACTGCAGACCATTTGTTTTTTTTTTATTGTCTTGTATGTTACCGTTTAACCATCTCCTCCCTATAGAGTTCATTAAATACACACTTTAACGGACACACTAAGCAAGACTCTTAACAATCATCCTCTGATTTGCAGATGACCATATCCCAACTAAAAGCCGAGCTGGAGAAGGGTCCACAGGAAGCCGCTGTCTACACACAACAGATCCACGAGCTGCAGGGCAACCTCAATAATTTACAGCAACAATGTCAGGTAATCTTTACTGAAACAACCATTAAAGGTCTTCCTTAAGGAATAGCTGCAGCCAAAAACGTGTCTTCACAGTGAGAAATGTGTGTGTGATTTAATATCCATCTTAACTACAGACATTTACTGACATTTATGATGTTAAGCACTATTAATAAACCAGGGGAGGAGTGTTTGCTGCCTCCTCAGTCAGCTTTTAAATGTAATAACAGCCAGGTTATGTGATCAGTGCAATGGAAGGAAAGGAATGCAGTGCAGAGATTAAAATTTCTCTCAGCGGGCTCGGATGTGGCACCCCCAAGGAGGAATAAGTTGAGTTTGTTTACAGATGCCAGAGGATCTCCAGTCTGATGCCCCTTTTTGTTCTGATAATTAGTAGATTGCTTTATTCTTTGTGGACGTAGGAGGACAGGTGAGCGTATTGGTCTGTAACTCCAAGATTAGAAAGAGGAGACACCAAAGAAAGCTGTTTAGTGTGTTTGTTATACATGTGTCCTGTTACAAATACAAGGTTAGCCGCCTACCTTATCGCCAGCAGCTATTTGTGTTTTTTTTTTTTTTTTCTATTATTGACTCCGATATCAAATATTTGTATTTGTAAATATTTGGGATTCTTCTCTTTGTTTCATTCTTCGAAAGAAAAACTAGAATAAGCTGAGCTCTGATATGTCCAAAGTATCTGATAATCAAACTGTTTTGACAGCAAAAAAAGCTTAAAAGTCTCACTTGACAATAACATGACAATAAAGTTGTTGTTAAAAGATATGAGGATGAAACTGCATAAAAATAGTTTGTGATTTTTATTAAACTAATGAGATAATGAAGCTTTTATTGCAATAAACAACCTTTAAGATTAGTTTATAAGACTTAAATTCCTGAAGTATAGTCACAAGAAAAAAGCTTAAAGTCATTAGGTGATGTTATCTTAGGTGGCTAACACTGCTAACATGGCAAAACAAGTGAGAACATCCTGTTTTCTAAATATGAGATAATGAACCTTGTATTTTAAAGATAAAGTTTGACACCTGATTATCTTAATATAATTCAATTCAGTTTTCAATTCAATTCAGTTTACATACCGGGTATAAGTTTTTTCTATATAAGGAAAACCAACTGATTGCATCGACTCATTGACTCGAAGGCAATCCGTCACACCAAACATGCTTGTAGCGACACTAGAGAGGAAAAACTGGCTTTTAACATTAAGAAACTTCCAGCAGAACAGGGCTCAGTTCCATACAGTTAGTCACGGTCAGAGAAACAGGACTTCACTGAAAAATAGGCCAACATTTATAAACAAAGGTGTTGATGGCAGCAGCACAGCTGATATTTCTGTCCAGGATGCTGTCACACCCAAGCAGGAACAGACCAGATGAAGCTACTTTGATGAGGAAAAAGCAGAGACAGCGTAATGTTACAGATTGAACTAACAAATTCTGTGGAATGGGAGAATAAAGATGGAATTAAGCAGAATAATGAAAAGTGGTCCCTATGTCCTCCAGCAGTCTAAGCCTATAGCAGCATAACTATAACATGAGCCACTCTAACTATAAGCTTTATCAAAAAGGACAGTTTTAAGCCTAGCCTTAAAAGTAGACAGGGTGTCTGCCTCACGGACTAAAACTGGTAGTTGGTTCCACAGGAGAGGAGCCTGATAACTAAAAGATCTGCCTCCCATGCTATTTTTAGAAATTCTAGGAACCACTAGTAAACCTGCAGATTGAGAGTGAAGTGCTCTGTTGGGAACATCATAAAAAAACATAGAACAAATCTGAATCAACAAACTCAGCTCAAGGTCTTGTTATTTTACTGTGCGTTCTGTCTTTCTTCTCCCAGAGCCTCTCTGAAAAGCTTGTGCGTAAGGAGAAGGAGCACCAGGAGCTAGAGGAGCACCTGGGAGCAGAGAAAGCTGCCAAGAAGGGAGTACAGGACAGCCTGAGGGAGAAGGAGTCAGAGGTGCAGGAGCTGCAGGCTAGAGCCTCGGGGGCCGAAACGTCCCTTCACAAGGCCCAGACCGAGCTGGCGGAGAGGGCGGAGGAGGTGTCCAAGCTGAAGGCTGAGCTGGCAGAGCTGGAGGTGAAGCACGCAGAGCTGAAGGTGGAGAGGAAGCAGCTTGAACATCAAAGGGAGGAAAAAGAAAGCCAAGGTGCCCAGCAGCAGACGGAGATCAGTCAGGTGAGATTATCAGCTGCGTTTATTCAGATTAAACCTCCAAAGGAAAAAAAAAGGAAGGTTTCCCTGTGAAATATGGGGAGTATAGCACTAATGGATTAAGATTCTGTTCTGAGCTCCACTGCAAGGATTAACTGGATTAACTTTTCGTACTCATCCATGTTTTGAATTACATTTATGACTCCAGCTTGAACTATTTTTTTTAATTTTCCCCTAATCTGTCATGAAATAAACAGAAAAAACAAAACATCATTAATGAACTAGTAAATGAATTCCTGCACTGCCTAGCCGTTTCTCATGTTTCTTTCCTCTCACTAACCTCATCTACAGTGGCTAAACGACAAAACATCTGTTTTCATTCACATACTGTATTATAATAGTTTAACTGAGTGAAAAGAAAACCTTGATTCAAAATCCCTCCATTTTGCACTGCGTTTATAACTGAGGTCACTTTTAATCCTCTACAGGCAGGATTTGTTCCTTTATTTTTTTATGTCACAGTGAAAAAATTAACAGTAACAGCAAATAGCTCCCAAATATGAGTATTTTAAAACCATAAAATCAGGTTATCTCCACATAGTCAGTATTTTGCTTTCAGTTAGCCGCATGCAGGATGAGCTGAGGGAGGAATTCAGAGCATAAACACAAACTTCAAACATTCGGTTAACATTCTTTATGAAGAAATGTGCCTTAGACAGTTAAAAGCAGAAATGATGGAAAGACCAAATTAACCTCTATAGGCCTTCGTAAAGCTAACTCCATACTGATTAAGAGCTAAAAATGCTCAGCAAACTCTAAGGGAAGTTTCTGAGAGGAAATGCTGGATTTTTTTCCCCCTGTAAAATATAACAAATGTGCCTCTAATGCCTGAGTACGGTAGATCTTTTGTTCAAAGTTAAATTTCTGTAAAACGATGTCAAAAGTCCCGGTTACATCCCTCACATAGAAATAGCAACACTGATATCCTTTGAGTTTTGGTTCTGAATGCTAAACTAATATTGCTGACCCCAAATGCTGAGCTCACAGTAAAAATAGATTTTTTTTTTTTTTTGCCCCTTAATAGTAAAGGACACATGGTCTGTCAAAACTAGGACGTATTAAAGTCAAAATTATGAGGGGAAAATGTAAGATAAATTGAAATGATGATAGAAAAAGTCCAGTTTATTAACCAGAAAATAGTTATAATTATGGAAAAAATTACAGAATTATGATCAAAGGTAGATATTTATGATTGAACATCATAGTTGTGATTGAAATTAAAATAATGTGGAGAAAAGTTTTGATAATGGAAAAAAAGCCTGATAATTATGTCTGTGGAAGTTGAAACAATGACATCTCATGTGTTGTAAATGAATCTCTAGTCTGAGAAAAGGGCTTCCTTAGGTATTTCTCCCCATTTATAATTGTCTTTTTACTTCTGTGTTGCTGCAGCTGCACACCAAGCTGCTGGAGGCTGAGAGGCAGGTGGGCGAGCTGCAGGGTCGTCTGAAGGAGCAGAGGCAGCTGTCTGGAGAGAAACTAAAGGACAAAGAGCAGCAAGCAGCTGACCTCCAGCTCAAACTATCCCGCACAGAAGAGCAGGTCAGGATCTGCACAAACTTTTTACCATTTTAATCACATCATTTGAAAGTGATTCCATCTCATTTCCAATGCCTGGAAACTAGAACCTTTTAATAAATGTAGAACCAGAATAAGATCCAAATTCACTTCATATCAAGGTGGCAATAACCAAAAAATGCGTCTGGGTTTTCCTCCAGCTGAAGGAGAGCTCCAGTAAGAACTCGGAGCTACAGCACCAGTTAGAGAAAGCCAAGCAGCAGCAGCAGGAGCTGCAGGCGCTGCAGCAGAACACCAACGGCAAACTGAGGGAGGCGCAGGTACAGCTCACCTCTACATCCCCTCATCTGAAATGATGTCCTGTAGAAGCATTAGCAACCACTTGCACTTTTTCCAGTTTTTTCTTGATATAACAAAAACTGAATATCTAGTAACCTAACTTAAAGTAGTTATAAAGTGGAAGCAAATGTATTGTAGTTTTCCATTTCTTCAATTTCCATTTAACTCGCCTGATTTAGTTGGATTTAGTTCTGGACACTAAGCTGCTCTTTTGGCTCTCTGTAGAATGACCTGGAGCAGGTGCTGCGTCAGATTGGAGATAAAGACCAGAAGATCCAGAACCTGGAGGCTCTACTTCAGAAAAGTAAAGACATTGTGAGCCAGCTGGAAGCTGAGAGGGAGGACCTGTGTGCCAAGATCCAGGCTGGGGAGGGAGAGACGGCTGTGCTTAACCAGCTCAAAGAGAAGAACCATGCTCTGCATGAACAGGTGGAGCTCTGCAGGCTGCCAAATCTAAGAACATTTTATACCTATCTATACATGTATCTGCATGTTTGCAGATTAGAAACTCCAGAGAATGAACTTCTTGCATTTTTGTTTCTTTCTTTCACCTGGGACTTTCAAAGGTCGCACAGTTGACTGACAAGCTGAAGAACCAATCAGAGAGCAACAAGCAGGCCCAGGATAACCTTCACAAACAGGTCCAAGAGCAGAAGACTCAGCTGCGCTCAGCACAGGACCGAGCTCACACCCTGGAGACGTCAGTCAGCGAGCTCAGCGCTCAGCTCACCGACAGCAAGGAGAAAGTTTCCCAGCTGGACGCGCAGGTAAGAACCTCACTTTTCAATCAGAACTTCAAGCAGCGTGCTGTCAGAATGAAAACTTTTTATCGTTCTCTTTAAGCTTAAGGCCAAAACAGAGTTGCTTCTGTCTTCAGAGGCCTCCAAAGCTGCACAGAAGGCCGACCTGGAGAACAGCCTGGAGGCTTCCCAGCATGCACTGCAGGACAAACAGCAGGTTCGTTTTCGTCTGAAACCATTCCCTTCTGAGTTTTCTGCAATGTTTTACATCTCTCTCTGCTCAGTTTCTGTTCAACTTCCCTCTAAATCCATCGTTATGTGATGCAGGAACTGCAAAAAGCTCAGAAGAAGGTTGAGGAGCAGAACCAGAAGCTCAGAGAGAGACAGGAGCTGTTCGCTCAGCTGGAAACCAATCTGAAAGAATGTAAGGACAAACTGCTGGCCTCAGAGCAGCGGGTGGAGCAGCTGGAGGGGCTCACTAAGGTTTGTGTTTGTAACATGATCACAGTCATCAGAGATTTTGCTGAAGGAGATAAAGCTTTGAAATGTAGCTGCTTTGCTTTGTTTAAACAGAAACTGGAATCACAGGTGGTGGAGGTCCAGACTGCGAAAGATCAGCTGCAGCAGGAGGTGCAGAAGCTGCAGAAGGAGAGTTCAGAGGTTAAACGGAAAGCAAAGGAGCTGCAACGCTCGCTGGAAACGGAGAAAGAAGGGTGAGATAAGCATTTTAACCAATGATTTCTTAGTTCTTTAACAGCTCTTAATAAGGTGAACATGTGTTTTCTTCACTAAGAGCTAAGAATCTGCATGAGGAGGTGCAGAAAAAAGCTGCTGCTCTGACTGGTGTGCAGCAGCAGCTGGAGCGCTGCGAGCAGGAAATGGCTGCTCTGAGGGAGAACTTGGACAAGGTGACCCGGGAGGGAAAGACTCAGCAAGCAGAACTGGACAGGAAGGCTCAGAGTCTGACTGCAGAGCTGCAGAAAACCCAACAGGAGAAAGAAGCGCAAAGGAAAGAGCTCTTAGCTACTCAGGAGAACCTTCAAAAGGCTATTAAGGCTCTGAAGGAGTGTCAAAACCAGCTGGAGACTGAGAGGAAGAACCATAAATCAACAATGGCGGAGAAGGTGGCTTTGAAATTCAGCCTGTATCCAATAAATAACCACTGATGTAAAACAGGAAGAGAATGAAAGAAATATTGTGTTTTAATCTTCAGGAAAAGTCTCACGAAAAGGCAAAAAAGGAGCTTCTAAAAACGAACGAGGCCATCACAAAGAAAATGAATGAATCGACGGAGCAGCTGGGGCGAACGAAAGAGGTAAGGCTCTAAATACCAATCAGCCGATCAATCTTTTCTACTTCAGGTTCAACTCCTTACATGATTTGTTTCTTTAAATGTCAGGCGGAGCAAACGTTGAAAGCACAGCTGGCATCATTAGAGCAGCAGCATTTGAAGACTCAGGGGGCGCTGAAGGAAAAGGAGGCTCAGATGGATGGGCTGCAGGATCAGCTGAAAACTGTCCAGAGCTCCTTAGAGGAGGAGCTGAAGAAACTGAAGGACCAAGCGGCTCAGCTGCAGGAAGCAGGTGTCAAGAAGGTGAGAGGCTGCTTTAAACTTGGATTCAGAATGATCTGAACGGGGGAAAAAGGAGAATATGCTCATTGACTCTTATATCCAGGCGGAGGAGGAGAGTAAACTAAAGGCTCAGGTATCAGAGCTCAGCCAGGATCTGTCCTCTGAGAGGAGCCGGGCGAAGGAGTTCCAAAAGGCTTTGGAGCAAAGCCAGGAAAACCTCACAAAGCTGCAGTCTGACTTCTACGGCAAAGAGTCCGAGGCGTCGGCTCTGCGTCAGGACCTGAAGGTACTGCGTTATCTAGAGCATGAATCAGAAACTCTTCTTCCACTTCAACCCTTCTAGTTTTTTTTTTTAATTCCACCTACAATCATCAGGGTATTTGACTCTAAGCCTTCAAACAGCAGCTGGAATTATTATTATATTACTCATTATTTGACTACTGAAGGCAACATGTTAAAGTGGGTTTATTTGGTGCAGATAGAATAAGGGGGGCTGAATCTGACTTTTGTTTGTCTAAAAAAGAAAAATACACATTTTTCCTTTCATTTAAGGTTTTACATCTTTTTTTTTTGTTTTACATTAAAGTTCTGAGTTGTAATGTGACTAAATGTGACCTTCCTGCAATGCTGCGTTCTTCTGACACGTCAAAGTAAGCAATGCTTTGTTGTTGCAGACCTCACAGGAGAAACTGAGCGAGGCCCAGGAGGAGCTCGCTGCCAACCGAACCCATCAGACGGGTTTAGAGACTCAGATTCAGGAGCTGAAGGAGGCCCGGTCAGCACTGGAGCAGGAACTCCTCCAACGACATCAGGAGCTCCAGCAGCAACAGCAAAGTCTGAAGGGGCTGCAGAAGCAAGAGGTCGGTTTAAACAACCGTTAACACCTTATATTTAAGTCCTTTTTCACTCAGTGTGAAAACTTGTGCAGGAGCAAGTTAGAGAGGAACTGCTGAAGGAAAGAAGTAAGACGGAGGAGCTGAGCAAAACCAAGGAGGAGCTGGGAAAAAACAACCTTAAACTAAGTTCAGAGCTGAAAACACTGGCAGAGAAAAGTGAGAAGGTGGGTCAGTTCAGCACAACCTCTAATATTGTGACCTAAAGTAACTTATTCTCTTTATTTAGCATCCAAACATGTCGGAAAATGAATAAAAGCTCTGCTTGTCGGGTTTTAGGAGCTGGGCGAGTTGCAGGAAGCCAAGCAGCTTCTGATCCAGCAGAAACTGGAGCTGCAGAATCAGGTGGAGGCAGCGCAGGGAGCACTCAAGGAGGAGCAGAAGGAGCACCAAGCCACCAGGGACAGCAGGAGCAAACGAGAGGAGCAGCTCCTCGCCCAGACAAAACAAGTCCAGGATCAACTCGTAAGCCCCCTGCTTCTTTCAAGGAAACAGCAGTATTTCCTCCCTCCTATTCAGCTTCCATGCTGTCCTTCCACAGGGGGCGGAGAGGAGAGCCAGAGAGGAGCAGGTGAAGCGTGGGGAGGAGGCTGAGGCTAAGCTGAGCATTCAAGTTACTGCCCTGAATGAAAACGTGGCCACGCTGAAGAGGGAGTGGCAGAGCAGCCAGCGCCGAGTCAGCGAACTGGAGAAACAGACGGATGAGCTGATAGGGGAGATTGCTGTGCTAGAAGCAACCGTCCAAAACAACCAGGATGAACGGCGGGCTCTGCTGGAGAGGTCAGTAAGCGACGCTTTACGCAGCGCAGGCTGAAAGAATATCCAGACCTTGGAGAGTTTCATATTGTAGTTTTTTTTTAAATGAAGTTAATGTCCTGAACATTTGCAGCTGTGAAGGACGACCCTGATGGGCAATAAACATTAAAAGGAAGTACAGAGATTTAATAGAGGAACAAAGATTGGCTTGATTTTATCCTTTGAAAACTTAGGAAAGGTTTTACAGTCTGACTTTGAGAATACAAGGTGGAAATATGTTATTTATTTTATTGGAAAAAACTTTTTAGTATTTTTTTCCTCTGATAGACATACAGACATAGTGAGCTATAGTCAAATCTGAACATGAAAACTGAGAAAAGTCATTTTCTGACCAAGAACATTTTAAAATGCATCCGCTGCTCCTAATTCAGAAGTTAAATAGCGCTGCAGGGACAGCTGGTCGTACGGCACACAGTGAAAAAGGTGGATGCAAGTCTGGGCCAATCAGAGAGCTTTGCTTTACTACCATCATTCAGGAAAAAACCCCCCACATATTTCCATGTTGTATAAATACTCAGAACCGATCTGTGCGTCGTTTGTCTTGCAGGTGTGTTGCAGGTGAAGGCGAGATCGAGAAGCTGCAGGCCAAAGTGGTGGAGCTCCGCAGGAAGCTGGACGACACCACAGCAGCCATGCAGGAGCTGGGCAGGGAGAACCAGTCGCTGCAGGTAAGGCGGGGCTCACAGGCCGATTGATGCCGTTTTTTTCTCCAACTATAACGTTGCCGATGTCTGCAGATTAAACAGTCGCAAAGTCTGACCAGGAAGTGGGCAGAGGACCACGAAGTTCAGAACTGCATGGCCTGTGGGAAAGGCTTCAGCGTCACAGTCCGAAAGGTGAGCTCTCCTCAACGTTCTGCTTATTCACAGCCAGAAACGTCTCCTCACTCACTGCCCGTCTCTCCTTTCCTCTCTGAAACCACAGCATCACTGTCGACATTGTGGGAACATCTTCTGCGCCGAGTGTTCAGCGAAGAGCGCCCTCACGCCGTCTTCTAAGAAGCCTGTACGGGTCTGCGAAACGTGCTTCGAGGAGCTCCAAGGCTGATTTATTTATTTCTTTTCCGTGTTTTCCTGCCCCTTAACTCCTTCCCTTTAAATCCTGTCAATTCCCTGCCAGCAGAAGACGGCTCGTCTTTATCATTTTTTGATGTGCACTAATGAAAAACAGATTCCCCTCCCGCTGCATAGGCCTCCTGGCCCTAATGTGGAGGGATTGACTGAAGAGATGCTGCTGGGATGCAGTGGCAGAGACCGTCTGTATCTGTTTTTGTGCCTTTTGCTACTCCTTTGGACTGCCAGAGAGCGGAGTCTGTGATGAGGAAGCCTGCTCATCATGTTCATGTTCACGTCTCCATCAGTGTTGGTGCATCAGCAGCAGTTGTGATATAGCTGCTTTGATCTTGGTTCATGTTTTGCTGGTGTCACCAGTGACCGCTCAGTGCAGTTCTGCCATGCAAAGGTAAAAGCAGGCAACGTTTCTAATGGTTTGTGTTTAATCATAGAATCTTGAATTAAAACAAATAACTCTTAAACCGATGCTTATAAATAAAGAGTTTAACCTAAATAAAACGCTAATTTTCTATAATTTATCACTTAACCAACAAACAATATGTGGGTTCTTAAAGTTGCCAATTTGACACCAGAATCTTTGTAAAGATGCACTGATCAGGCTTTTTCTGGCCAATAATCTACTCTATTTTTTTTTTCTTTTAATATCTGAGCTGCCTATACGGATTTTAAGAATACATTTTTTCCCTCTGAAAAACCTAAAACAGGAAAAGTATCCTGCAGGTAATTTTTTATCAGTAGCTTTTAATCCTACAGAAAATTATGATGCTCCAATATTTATGCATTGAAAACCAAATGTCCTCCATTAAACTACATGAGGTCAGTTGATGCTCTGAATGACTTCAATCAAGTGGGAGGTTTTAGTTTTTAGGTAGTAAATACATTTTTCATTAAATCAACCTGCCAAACACACTGATCTCAATTATGATATACTGTAGGTACAATTATCATGAAGCTATATCTGAAGTATTATATCCTTTTCAGTTCACTAATTGGGGTTCTGATTTTTTATTATTCCAGTTTAATCTAGAAATGAAACTCTGAGCTATCTCAGTTTTTTTTTTTTTTTTTTTGCATCAGAGCTAAAACATTTTAAAAAGGATTCTTGCATTTCTTCAGGCGTTTTCTTTGAGTGAATTGGAGAGCTCTGATCTCTGGCCAGCTGATTAATGCATCTCTGCTTAATTGGTGAATGTTTCTTAGTCTATTGGCTTTAGTATTTATTCATTATGTGTAGAATTTAATAAAGAAATACTTAAATGTAGGCTTTAAAATTAAAGAACATGCACTGTGTAGATCATTTTTGTTTTGATTTCTCCTGTGATTGGTCACCAGCTACCATCTGGTCCTGTACAGAATCTCACCCAGTTGCTACAGCCTGCTGTTTTTGTTTGCTAATCTGCAGAAATGTATGTATGATGACCATTTCATGACCAAAGAATGTCTGCAGTACAGTTTGTAGTAGCCGTTAAAGCTTTTGGACTTTTTCTTTTGTTATTTTCTTCAGTTTTAGGTGCTTTCTAAACACTGCTGATGCAGTAACTGAAGGTGCCTCCATGTGTTAATTTAATTTTCCCTGCAATTCAACAGCACTGATTGTGTTTTGCGCTCTGCTTTGAAGCAATAACTGCAGCGGCGTGTGCATCAGTTTGCTGCCTGGGACAGCGAAGTTCAGCAACCGGTGCCGGTTCTCCGTCCATCTGAGAACACTGCTCAGTTGAACTCTTTGCTCTTTTTATTTATAATTGCTTGTGGGTTCTGATAGGATCTCATGTGTTTTACATTTTGTTGACTGGATCAGGTGGAAACACTGTAAAGAAGATTATGCACCGTTCTCTGCAGTTCGTCTCAGATTCACCAAATTAGCTCCTGAATGCTCATTACAAACGAATGTCCATTTCATCTGCTGGAAAAGGTTTTTTTTGTGCTAAATCGGTTTCATGCCTACCTCAGTTTGGCCGAAAAAAGCATTATTTCTAGATTATGGGCATCATAAATGTTTCTCCACTTGCATCTGATACAGGATCTAGGATTGGTGAGAGGTTTTGCACCTTAATCTACGCTGGGCTCCTATTGGCTGAGACTGCAGCCGCAAAAAGGACAACCCGCTTTATACAGGCTTCAGCATCTCCTGCTCATCATAATTATCTTTGTAAATGTTTGTAATGAGAGAGGTGAATTACTTATATGTGGCCGTAGAGATGTGAAACAGTGTTTGGATTGCACTCATTTTAACAAAGGGAACCACAGACTTTGCTTCAGATGCAACGACTCGTGGCTTCGTGCGTGTTGCCGTCGGTTTTCGTGCATGATGGCTCAATGTTTTTATCTGTTTTGGTTGTGAAGGTGGGCCTGAGCCCAGGTTCCACTGCTGCTCACTGAGATCTTGTATTAGTCTGGGTTGCTTCGTGTGACCTGCATGGATGAGGGAGGTGGTGTACTTTGTGTTCACATGCACCAGTTGATTTTTCTTATCTGTTGACATGGAACCGCTAAATAAAGACCTGCAGTATGTTTCTATAAATCTGTTGGGTGTTTGTACTTCTAATGAACATCATGCATGACCAGCAGCTTATCTATCTCGGACGCATCCAGGAAACAATTCTAGAAGTCATGTCTCCATTTCTTTCTTTCACCAAAGTCTTTTAATCATCTATTTTAATGTATTCCTATTAAAAAAAATCACATTTGCCAAAAGCTTCTTTGAAAATCCAAAACTGTTTGAAAGGAAACTACGTGGGCATTATATCTGACATTAGATATTTATTGTACACTAACATATCAGCTGCCTTTAAAGGCAAACAGTTTAGAAAATAATCCTAGAATTGGAGCAGCTACTTTCACCGACGCGATGGGACGGATTCAGATGGGACATTCTGCTGGAGGGGATCAGATCTGGGAGGACTCCAGCCACAGTGAGGAGCTCTTGACTCGCGGCTGCTGAGAGTCCAGCTTCAGCAGCGCCGCTACAGCACCCTCTATCTTCGACATCCATTCCCTCTGGAAAAAGTGGTAGAAGAGGTCAGGAGAAAAAAATTACACCACTCGTTTAGATTTTACCACATTTCACTTCTAAGACTATATAAAGCACCCCTTCATATGGACAAAAACATTTTAAACGAATACTTTCACTAAATAACTAGGAGTAAGTGTTAATGTGTTTAAATATAAAGTCATAGATTAGTTTAAGGAAATGCATAATTGTAAAACAATGAACAAATCTGAAAAGTGCATCATGCATTTGTATGCAGCCTAAAGATGTCTGTAAATCTGTCCATAAGTAGTCCCAGCATTCTGTTCAGATATAATAATCATTTAGAATAGGCTGAAAAGTGGCCAATATGTTGACATAAATGCTCTGGAATTGAATTGACTCAAACCATTCAGCTCAAAGCTGGTAAAACAAAAATTTGTAACGATTCGGCAACAGGCCAGTACTAGGTGGGACGTTTTATAGCATCCAAAGCAGGCGTGTACATTTGATATGTCCCACTCAGTACAGATAAAGAACTATGGACAGGAAGCCTCCAGCATCCTCTTTCTACACCCTTTTTTACAGCAAACACTATTTGGACTTATCATGGAGACTAATGACGCAGTTCCGCTTTGAATGAAGAGCCTGTACTGATTAGCACCGTTAGGATGGACCCATGGAGTGTTACGGATCAGGAAGATAAATCAACTGATGCCTGCGAGTCGAAGCTTAGAGACTCCTAACCTAAAATACCTGTTGCTGTCTGCATGCCAGTGGTGGTACTACTAAGTATAAGTACAGTTTAAGGGGTGAATATGAATGCATCACTGTTTTCAAATTATACAAACCTATGTTACTTTTTTTTTCACACTTATGCACTACTTAGTCTGTGGTTGCAGTCTCACTTTTTCACGCTTTCTTGTTTTGACAAAAAAAAAAAGTCTCCTTTCAGCCCTCATTCAAGTGCATGACTTCTTAGACATGTCATTTTCAGGGTTGAATAGATCTACCTTGGCTGACTCTGAGGCAGCTTGCAGAATGAATGCACCGATGCACTGTTGGTACCGGTTGTGGTGCATTATGATGAAAGAATGTGGCAGCCCTGATGCTGAGAAGAAAGCAGAGAGAACAAACAATATGTAAACAGAGCTGTGACCCAGCGCAGAAAGAAAATGGCTGGATGAAGGTGAGTTACTGGAAGCATTTAGCTGATCAATGTTCTTAAGCTGCATGCGGTCTAGAGAGATGGGCTGATCAAGAACAGTAAAGGTGCATCCCTCCTTCAGCAGCTGATCCAGCTCCAGGTTCTGCTGCAGCCTCAGGTGGTTCTGCTCAGAACTAACAGACCTCTGAGGACAAAATTAAAGCAAAAATGTGCAAAAGCTTAGGCACAAATCTTTTTCACACCACATCCATCCAGATCAGACAGTTCATACCTTCTTGTTTCGCTTTATCTTTGTGATCAGCAGGAATTCGTCAAACAGGAACAGATAAACATCTATGAGCTTTGTGTTCTCTGGTGATGAACCAAGGAAAGATACTCTTAAGATTTGGCACAAATTAAAACACGTGAGATGTGTTGGATTTCATCCAGCGGTAGATACCTGAGAGCACCAGCTTTCCTTCCAGCAGCAGACTTCTGTGGGGTATCAGGTTGTCCAGAGTGACAGCCTTTAGGAGATGTTTCAGACTCTGCAACAGAACCGAACACTTAGCTCAGATCTAAGTTCCACACCGGGTCAAATTATTTCTGATTTTTCACAGCATTTTACGCATAAATATTTGTAATGATCAAGTTTTGTGATATATCTGTGAACATGTAAAATGCACACAGATGTTGATAAAAAGAAAACCCAGGCAGACCTCTGGGATGAAGGCACGTTTATCTCTTTCCCAAACAGGCAGCCACACGAGCGCATCTCTCAGTAGTTTCATCTTCTGGTAGTTATCCAGCCACTTGACCTTCCCCTCCAAATCACCTGCAAACAGAACAAACACAACTGAATATCTAAAGGGGACAATGATGACAGTGGTAGATTTTTTATTTTAATATGAATTCAAATCAATAAGCTGAATTGGAATTTGACCCTAAAAAATGTGTATTAAACATGATGGGTACACTGCAGCATCCAGCATGATGGATCTGAACATGACAGCCATTGAGCTGCATCACAGAAATAAGGTCAGAGGTTTAAAACCTTTTCTCTTTGATCCTCTGGCACATGACAGTCTGCATTACCCTTATATGTGTGAGCCGTTCAGACCGTTAGTCCCGTGTTTCTCTATAAACAGCTGTACAGACGCGCTGATGAGCCCGCAGCTGTGTTAAACAGGTCAGTTTACTACGATCACTGCTATCCTTCAAAATGTCTGAGACAGAAAACTTTGACATTCTTTCTGTTTTAGATGTAGATTTTGCACACACACACAAAAAAATATATATATATATACTATTCAAATTAATTACCTGAATGAGCTTTTTAAAACATTACAACAAATGTTGCACAGATTACCTACTGTAGGTTTATGATGTAAAGGCTCACTTCTGTCACTATTTGGAAATAAACTGAATCAGAAAGGCTTTGAACTATTCTATCTATTCTATCTGTCTAAACTCCTAAATATAACACTGTTCCTACAAAAACTTTTTTTGTTGTTTTTTGTTTTGATATTTGATGAAAATTAATACTGTTTGGAGGGATGTACAGGATTTAGTTATTTATCAAAATAGTTTTATGGTCTTTTAGAATTGTAATATTTTCCCTTTACCGACATTCAGAGAGAAATGTCAGATTAAGCTCTTTTTCATGGCACCTAAGCTCATTACAGAGTGACGGCACACTAAAGAAACTTTAGCTTATTGTATTCATGAGCTGTGTGGTGATGCCAAACATGGGTGTGACTGGAGTTCGTGAGAGATTACAGCTCTGCCAGCTTTTATGGTAAATATTCTCCACGCCCATAGAGGACATTGGCCTCCATATTTCAGCCATGACTCTAAAACTCCCAACAGCTTGTCCTTTTATGATCCCAGCCATTAAAGAGGTGCGTTGCAGAAGTACACATCGCAGTAAAAAAACAAACTGTAAATTTACAGTATTATGTTTAAATTACTGCTTTTATATATTTTTTACTATTTTTCAAGGCTGCACTTAAAAAAAAATTCTAAAAGAAATTTCTTTTTGTTTTACACTCGTGTAAACAAAATGACAAATAAATCTCTCTAAGTCTAATTAAAATGGCTGTAGGGTAACTGAATATTTAATTACTACAGGTTTTTAGTCCAAAAGTACACAATGACACCAAAGCAAATGGCTGCAGAGCTTTTTCCACATCCTGTCCTTCTAGTTAAAGAACAAACTGCCATAACAGGTCTGCTGGCTGCTGTCCAAAACAAATGAGCCTCGTACGTTTTAAAGACATTAGTTGGTTTGTCCTGAGGCTTAAACCAAACTGACATCTGCTTTATATGTGATTTGGATTCTAATATGATTGTAAACAGAGATATACTTGATGTTGTGTCATTCAGTTGTCTTCTCCCAATATCTATAAGATCTGTTTAACAAATCTTACTGCTAACCATGCAAAACCCAATTATTCACCCAGCGATAAGGCCAAAACCATGAAAAGTAGTGATATGCATCATAGATGAAAATATTTCAGGAGAGAGTGCCTGCTGCTCACATATAGACTTCTCCACTCTCTCAGCTATAAGCTGCAGCTCTCGGCTTTCCTCCAACACCTGACATCTCTTTGCAATATTCCTCAGTAACAGCGGGTATCTGGTTAGCCGCTGCAAAGGTGCCACCAACAGGTCTCGTAGCTGTAGCCTCCGGCACTGTTCGTTCCTCTCACACCACTGAGGAGACAGTGAAAAGGATTCATGAGAGAAAGACGGCACAGAGAAGACAAGCATCTCCTAGAATGAGACACAATGTTGGAAACAAGGGTGCATAGAAATAAAATTTACGTAGGGAAATAACCAGAAGCACATGTCAACAAAAGGCTGACATTCCTCATTAGGAGGACTCTGTGACACCAAATTAAAAGTTAAGATATGCTGCTCGGTGTCCTCACTCATACTTGGCAGAAATTGCAGTCAAATGTACACTGTGTTCTGGTATTTGCTGACTAACAGAAACAAATCAGCTGTGGCCTGAACTCTGCTGTCTCTTGTACCTTAACGTATGATCCAAAGTCCTCCCTGGACATCAGGTTGTGCAGATAAAGCAGAGCTGAGGAGTAGTTGAGGCAGTACTTCTCCAAGCAGTGACATATGCTCTCCTGGAAAACCTGTCAGCAGATAAAGTGTTGGGTTATCAGCACTCGGGCTGCAGATAAATAATCGAAAACAGTAGGTGAAAATTTTATCCTGACAAGCAGATAAATAGAGTGTCTGCTTCTTTCTGTGGTGCATTGTATAACATGAAGTCCATGTAATGACTCACAGAAAGCTGTTGCTGTATCTACAAGTGGAAAGTTGGATAGAAGGAAAAACAATCATAAAAAAAGTGCAAAAGCAACAAGTATTACTGCAGCTTTGGAGAAACGGTAAAGAAAAACTAATTCAAAAGATAAAAGGGATTTGAGGGTAGAGGCAGGTGTATGCAGGCCATTATTTATGTCATGGTCCTATTGTTAACCTACTCTTAAAACAGAAACATAAGAAGCATCTCACCTGTTTTTTGTTTTTTGTTTTTTTCAGTTGTCTGTCAATCATTCACTATGGTCATTAAACCAGTGAGTAATACTTCTGGCAGTGTGGGCGGGTATTAGGTCCTACTGGAAAATCTAATCAAAATCTCCAAAATGGTTTTAAGAAGCAAGATGCAAAAAATGCAGTGAAAATTTCTGTTTCATAGTTGCACCAACTTTAAACCTTCATCCGCATTACTGATGCAGATAATCTATCACACTCTTTCCTTCCACTCAACTTTCCATTAATTAATGACTGTAATCAGCCATCTTCTTTAGGAAGGACTTTTCTTTGGCTTTCCCTCCCTGTGGAGCCAGTTGTGTAATAAAAGTTTTATACTGTATATTGTGTGTGTACATTTCTTTTAATTCAAATCCCAACAAAATAATATCAATTTAGCTCAGAAGCACCTGTTTTTCACATATTTTTTACATTCCTTTAAGAAAACAATAAAGCGGTGATACAGCGGGTTATGGTTTTAATCCTATCCAGATAGTGCAAACCTGAATTTCAGCCTAAAACACAAAAATAAATGCAGGAGATCATTAGACGCAATTAGTTATTTTATAGAAACATTTTTTGTGTCTCAGTTAGGGCTGGGCAATTAATTGCACTTACAAAAATAGCCATTTTCAAATTACAGAAGCACTGAATTTGGTCATATTACATTTCACAAGAGGGGGGTAAAATGCTTAAAGTGGGTTTGTCGCCCCACAGACGGGAAGAGATTGAGTTAGCGTGCAGATCCATGCATGTGAAAAGAAATAAATGTTTCCACAGTCGACTCTGGGCAAACAGGCATTTAAGGTGATGAGAATAATGAAACATCGGCATGCTTGTGATTTGTGAAAATGACAACACAAGTTACCATAACTATGCAGACGATGCACAGCTGCACATTATGATGTCATCAGGAGACTATGAACTCATTCAGTTGCTGGGTAAATGCATAGAAGAAATCAATGCATAGAACTGCAAAACATTTCTTAAAAACATGGAGTAGCTGGTTTTAGTTTGGATGTTCCACAAATCGGGAATAAAGCCAAGATTAAAAACATACCTGTGTAAAGTAGCCTTTTGATGAACTTTCCTTTTTACTTTTCATCTATGATTTTATCAACTTACATTTATTTTTTTTTTATTGTCTTTAAATATCCTTGTTATTTTTATGCCCCTGCAATGCGCATTTTATTTTCTCATGAACAGTGCTTTAAAATGTCTTGCAAATGAAAAATGTGATATAATTATATTTGCCTTTGTCGCAAAAGCAAATCTAAATAAAGTCACAATTATGATTTTAGTTTGAAGAAAAAATTTGTTTTGATTTAATATAATAGTTCAGCCTTAGCTCAATGAGCCTCCACATGCGAGTCTCACTTGCCTTGCTCAGCAGCTCCAGCAGGGTGGGCCCGCCCCCCTGGGTAATACTCAACATGTTCTTGATGACACGCAAGAGGCTGTTCAGGAAACTATGGCTGACCTGCATAAAAAAAAAAAAAAAACAAGAAAAAAACAGTGAGTCAGGCGTCAATGCAAGGCCAAGAGACTCTGAACTTTCAGTTGAAAATGACGCAGCAGCTTAAGAGTTCAAACGGGTATTTCTTGACATGTTGATATAGTAATCTATTTAACAGACAAGATTAAATGTAACTTAGCATTAAGACATTTTCTTAAATGAAAACATGCTTCAGGGTAATTTTTTTTATTGACTTACTGTCTTAATGTGACAAAACAAAACAAAAAAATCCAAACCAGAGGATTTAATATGTTTCTTTTCACCACCTAAATATATTAACAAGTATACAAGTAAAAAAAAAAAAAAAAACAGCCGAAACAATCAACTAGGATAAAAGTCTATCACGTTTTTTATCTGCGTTTTGGATCATTTGTGTAACTATTATAAAATGAAACTGAAAAACTCTGCACCTCTAGTCACATTGTATTGCCTTTATTTTTTTCCCCTTCTGCAGCACAAGCTTGTGTGACTCTGTGGTTGTCGTGCTGGAGCAGAAGGGAGAACGGTAAACCTGCTGGTCTGTGATAATGTGCTTTAATCTGTATGTGCAATGCAAAGACTTAGGCTCTGTATTTTACTAAATTTTTGGAATAATGTCAAGTTTTGTTTCGTTTTTCACCGGAAGAGACTTGCATGCTCGACGATGAGTTGAGCGCACAAAAATTGCAATTTGGTGAATTCAAAACAGTTGCTGACAGCAGAGATGATGCAAACAATTTAAATGAAGAATATTATGCAGTCTTATTTACTTTCCTTTTGTCTTTCCCATACTTGGAAGACAAAAACAGATTTGCATAATTTTTTTAATTAGATTTTTAAAAGGATCATGCCAAAGTGTGAAAATCTCCCCCCCCCCAGCTCTTTTATACTTTAGTTTGTGCAAATAAAATTTCCCAACCTTTAAACCCTCGTACTGATGTCTCTGTTAGGAAATGCATCCAACTGAAAAATTATTTCAACCATGGGGGAAACAGGCATGAGAAGCCACAGGAAGAACACAAGGTCTGAAAACTTTGGGTTAAAGTACCACATGTTCATGATATCAAGTTATTCTTTAAACGTGCATCTGAAACATTATCTAACAGTGTTTGCTGACAGAGTAAAAATAAATAATTAATGTGCATAGCTAGAATAATTTATTTGAGTCAGTGTTAAGTTCAGGAGTATTTGCATTTATTTAGTTTACAAAATATTTTAGTGTACCTTTCTGCAGCTCTGCTCTTTATTTAATGACAAGTTTAACTAACTGGCATAAGTTGGTTAACTAGTTGGGTAATCTGCTCTTGTAAATACCTTAAAGGAATAGTACACCCAAAACATGATTAGCCTTCATTTTCTACTCACCCCCATGCTGAACAACACTCTGGAGTACTTTTTTGATATCTCAAATGCATCTGAAGATCTGGGAGGCTTCTTGCTGTCTGCTGACATTCAAATAATGGAGGTCTATGGTGCCCGAGACAGAAAGGTCCATAAAAGTCCACAAAAAACATGTCAATATTCCTCCATACTGCTCGTCCAATGTATTCCAAGTGTCCTGAGTGGGTAGCATCCAGAATTTGCTCGCAACAAAGTCATTTAGAATGTTTTTAGAGCATAAACGGTAGTGTATAGGATTTCCTGAAAGCGCGCGCCTGCGCGTTCATGACGCTACGGAAGCCGGCAGACCAAACCAGATGAAAGTGCGCATTCAGCGTCTGCTCTGATGATAATGCAAGCGTAGAAGAAGAAATGCTGTTTACCTGTGCAAAGAAAGAAACAACGAAAGAAAAATGTCTGAGGACTTCAGTGTTGAGGTAGAGTATGAGTTCTTTGCCGAGCTGAATGCGCTGGTTTGGTCTGCCGGCTTCCGTAGCGTCATGAACGCGCCGGCGCGCGCTTTCAGGAAATCCTATACACTACTGTTTATGCTCTAAAAACATTCTAAATGACTTCGTTTCGAGTAAATTATGGATGCTACCCACTCAGGACACTTGGAATACATTGGACGAGCAGTATGGAGGAATATTGACACGTTTTTTGTGGACTTTTATGGACCTTTCTGCCTCGGGCGCTGGGCACCTCCATTATTTGAATGTCAGCAGACAGCAAGAAGCCTCCCAGATCTCCAGATGCATTTGAGATATCAAAAAAGTACTCCAGAGTGTTGTTCAGCATGGGGGTGAGTAGCAAATGAAGGCTAATCATGTTTTGGGTGTACTATTCCTTTAAAGTAATCTGCTTAACACTGACCTCCCAAACTTTACTTAATAAAAGTGATGGCTAGGCTTGTGCTCATTCTCTTTGCACATCATGAATCTGTGTGTTTGTCTTCACTGGAACAGCTTTTTTTAGCAATGAAATGAAATTCAGGTTCTCTAAAGGGACAACAACGTTTTTACTTAAAAACATCTTTAAAAGAACCTATTTTTTCGACCCTTTATGACTAAAACATAATTTGATGAGCAGAATGACTTCCCAGTAGTTCAACGCGGATGCATCTATAAGCCTATTTTCACTGAACTTCCAGCTCAATCAGACACCAATGGTAACTCCATATCAGGTGAAAAAAGTAAAAAAAAAAACCCTGTTAAGTTAGAGAACAAGAGAACCGTCAAAATAGTGCAGCAGTTTTGTGTTTTGGCCACAGGTGGCAGTATCATTAGAAAACTCTGTAATGCCTCTTTAGGTCAGATGTGCAATGAGCTGCAGCGGGTAGGGAGAAGAAAGCTGTGCACCAAACCATGTTTAAACAGCCAGAGAAAAACATTCTAGCTTGTTCTCTAGTCTCAATATTAAGACATCAAGCTAAACGGCTAACTTTATCTGCTGTACCAGTGGTAAATCTGACAAAGTGGAAAAATTGCAAATCTTCTTTTGGAAAGTAAGCTCGTATGAGCGATGCAAACAGCAGCTTTTAAACAGAACATGCATTAGGAGCAGGTATAGGGTTGTGCATGTGCTTTTTTTTTTTTTTTTTAAGTGGAGAGGGTGGGTCTTTTCAAATATTTGCGAATATCCTCCACTATACCTTGAAGTAGCAGTAGGAATTATTGCTACTTCGTTGTTTTTTTTCTTTGGAACATGCATATCTGTTTCAAGTTTTTGTATAAATTCGACTAAAATTCATAGAGCAGGGGTCTCCACCACTGGTCCTTAAGATCTACTGTCCTGCAGGTTTTAGATGCATCCCTGCTGAATGAAAGGAATGGCTTGTTACAAGGCATTTGCCAAACTTGATGGCATGCTGTAGAGCTAATTCAGTTATTTGATTCAGCTGTTAATTAAGGCTCGTGTAGCTTTTTTGCATCATGTCTCACCAGGCAAAGATCTTTCAGGTTTGCAAACAGGCTCCATGGATCAACATCCGTGAGGCAGTTGTTCTCCTGCAGGTTCGTGAGCGTGACAAAAAACACCTGAAAGGAACAAAACAGTCACGTACAGAAAGAGCTAATTGTTGAAATCTGGCATTAAATTTCAAATCCACTGCTTTGGGAAGGAGAACCAGAAGAAAATTATACATGAACCAAACAGGAGAATTCAGAGATGAAGAACACAAAGCAACAGGCGTTGGGTTTCATTTGGGTTTGGTCTTCTTGTTTGTGGTCCTGTGTATTTGTGTGGAGCATTGTGAGGCTTTTGAATGGGCAAAGTCACCTCTTTGAGAACAATGAGCCGATCCAGGAAGTAAACGCACTCGCTGGTGAAGAGTTCCCAGATGGCCTCTTGTCTCTTTCGACCCTGAGGGTCAGAGGTAACACCCACCTGCGAGAGCTGATCCTGGAGGAACTCAGCCAGTGAGAAGTCCTGTACAGACAAACAACACAATGATCACAATCAGGGAAGCTGTAGCTTCCTCTGACTTAAATAAAAAAAGTGAGACATTTTCTTTGACTGTAAGTTTCCCACCACCATGGTAAATCATGTGCAGGTCAGTGTTTGTTTATAAACCGGTGTAGGTAGGATCTGATTGGTCGTGTCCTTGAAATTCTGGTTCTTGCGCAATCTGTGTCATTTAAGCTTTGAAAGTTCTTCCCACTAATTGCTGTCATGTCATGTCTTTGTCATTTAGCAAACACAAAGTGGTGTTTAAATTGTAAATCAGAATATCTTTGCAGTTCAAATCTCTCCTGAATTAAACACAGACTAAACCAACACAGTGATGTATTTACCCAGGAAAGAAGCTTTGCCTCTGATGACTTTCACTGCTCACCTTATATTTCAGAATTTCTGCATTTCTCCAGTCTTGAATCTGCACCCCTGAAAGGTATTTTTCAATATCTGATACCGTGCCTGCCTGTGACTTCCCTTTAGTCTGAAAAGGAAAACAAAAGAAAAACCTAAAACTTTCCAATATTCTATTGGAAAACAACTGCTTATTTGCTTATTTTCAGTTTAGCTCTTCCAGAAGTGAATTAAGAAGTCTGGCCCAGTTCTGCATTTCAACTGCCTACTGTCTATAAAACTGTGACCCAATGGGGATAAGGGGAAACACACTAATCTGCTTTGAGAAGTGGGTCAGAGAACAATGTCCAAATCAACTGACCAGTTCTGTGGCAAAGTACATCAAAACAAACCACAAACCACGTCAATGGACCCAGCCACACACCCAGCAAACAGCACACCTACCGTACTGCGCCTCGAAAAGGGCCACTTTGATTTCTTTGTATCTATAGAAATAAAACACAGAAACAAAGAGTGATTGTGTTTTATTGGTTACAGCCTGAAACAGAACGATTTATTGACATAGTTTGCTCTGTCTGTCTGTCTGTCTATCTATCTATCTATCTGCATACAGTATCTATCTGCGTATCTATCTGCATATCTATCTATGGATATATATATATATATATATATATATATATATAGATAGATAGATAGATAGATAGATAGATAGATAGATAGATAGATAGATAGATAGATAGATAGATATAGATATATATAGATATATATAGATAGATAGATATATATATATATATATAGATATATATAGATAGATATATATATATATCTATATATATATATATATATATATATATATATATATATAGATAGATATAGATATATATCTATATATCAAGTATCTACATATACTTGCTTCATCTATCTATTTATCTACGTATCTCTCTGTCTATCTATCTAAAACTTCATTTTGAGCTTTTACCATGCAATATAGTCAAACTTTTGACACATAAAGGCTTCAAAATATTTAATTCTGTGTGTAAAGAATTTTCCCTTTCTGAAATGAGTGACAACCACTTTTAAATGTTTTTTTTTTTTTTTCAGAGTTTACAATGGAGCAAATGTAGCTCCAGGGAGATGTCCACAACCTCTTTCCCATTAAGGAAACTAAACCATAGCCAAACCCAAACTTCTCTGTTTCCTGGCTTACATTATCAGCAAACATGGGTGGGTTATGGTCAAGCCTTTGGGAATCAAGACTCAAATTGTTAAAACATTGACTCATAACAAGACAAATTTAATTAGAGGGCAGATTTTATGGGTTTTATAACCTGGGATCATAACAGGATCAATCAGAAGAACATATAAAAGTATAATCCCCATAAATGAGGAATTTTACCAGTGAGGTTTGAATCATTGATCATGTCTGCGGCTCCGTTAGACACAAACAGGTCTCCGGGTGAGACATCAAGTCCAGGTAAACTGACCACCACTGAGCTACGCCTCCTCTCATGAACCCTGAAGAGGAAACATGAAGAGATTTGAATTTTGAACAGTTTTAACATGTTGAGATTCAAATAATATAAAAAAGGCTCTTAATGGCTCAAAGCTGATTTAATATCTGAGGATCCATTTTTATTTCTTTGTTTCCACATAGATCAAAAAAATGGAAACGGAAACAAAGCATTGATTTACAGTATGTGGTAAAAGCCTGGACACATGTATGAAAGAGTTTCCTTTGGTTTAACCCTATAATGCCAAATGTATCGTATTTGATACATACGGTTTCTGAAATGTTTTGCATCTGACACCTTTTGCATAATTTAATGGTAAAAACTTTGCTCAAAATCCAATTGTACACAACAGATATACCTGATAACAGCCAGTAGAAGATTACACAAAAAATAATCTTGACTTATCGCATAGTAATAAATTATTAATATCAAAAATGTATTTCTGTTTTTTCTTTTTACATATCTTGTTAAAAGGCCAAATTATAGTAATTTTCTGTTTTGTTTTATTCTTGGATCGGGCTTTGAAGGGTTAAGAACAAAGGACAAGGACAAATGTTAAACATTTCAAAATATGTCCCCTTGCTAAATCCCACCATTACAGACTTATAGGTATATGAAGGATGTAAATAAGCTCAGACCGTTGAAGCAGGGCTTAAATAACAGAATTCCTTTTGTCATTTCATGAGGAAGAAATGTCCCTGAAATATCTGCTTTGTGCAGATAAACAGTGATTAATGTGAGTAGCAGATATTATGGAGGATAAGTGTTATGTGTCTGGCTCATGCATGGACAGCTGCCGATTAATGTTGTTGTCGAAGGAGACAAGCTGTCAATGTGTGCCAGTTGTAATCCTCTCAGTCTTCTTTTCATAGTCAGTAACTGAGGCATGACTTTGGTTGGAAAAAAACAGGCCTGTCTTATAGCCTGGGGGCAAAGCTCACACTGTTCTAAAATGTTATAACTTCTCTATTGCCTTACGTTTGGGATTACGGTCCTGGGTGAAAATAAATCTAAAATTAGCAACTGAGGAATATGATTATGTGACGGATTGCAACATAAGATAAGCCAGCGAAATAACTATAGAGGGCAGGGCTATGGGGCGTCTCATTTATTAGAAATTCAATGAGTCTACACCTTGAAGAACTTGAATGTGAAGACGCCAACTAACAATCGCAATTAAAATGTGCCAGCCCTAACAGGAGACAAGCAGCTACTAAATATGGCCACAGTCGGTTAATAATTAGATGCACCACTTCCACCTCAGTTTAAGGCTGAATTTCCCAGGCGAATGGATGTACAGACATCCACGTATACCACAGAATAACACCTTGATACCATTTCAAAGGGGCTAACATTTCCATACCATTTTTACAATTTTGCTTGCTTTATATGAGATGTCAGAGAAAGCACCGACGGGACGGAACCAGCTTTTTCTTTTACAGCTGCATAGAGAAAAGAGTAACAGAGGTTCCCCTCCCCCACCTGTTGCTCCACACTACTGCTTAATTGCTTAAACACAAGATACCATATTTTTTTTTACAGGATAACTGCACAAGCAGACAGCATAACAAAACAAAGCTATTAGCTTAGCCAGTTAATAATAATAGTAATAA
Source organism: Cyprinodon tularosa (assembly GCF_016077235.1). Taxonomy (NCBI): domain Eukaryota; kingdom Metazoa; phylum Chordata; class Actinopteri; order Cyprinodontiformes; family Cyprinodontidae; genus Cyprinodon; species Cyprinodon tularosa. The sequence continues at coordinate 2,211,859 of NW_024039163.1, forward strand.
CTTGAATCGTTTTTATAATGAGAAGAATGGAAAAAAGTAATTATTTTAACTTTTACTAGTTAGATTACTTTTTAATCTAACTGAAATTTAATTTACAGGTTTGCTTACCTTTTAAAAAATTATAAAACACTAGCTTGTGTTAGAAAAGGATCATCGAACAGGCATGGCATGTCTTTTTTATGCAAATACTAACTATGGGTTATCATACCGTATGAACATTGACCATCCGCTAACCTACTTTCAGCATGTTCACATTGACCAATGGGGTATCCTATTCATTTTGGATATGATACAGATATTGCAGCTTTAAGTATTGACCCAATAAGATATCAGCATTAATTATACATACTTTTAGTAAACATTTACCGGTAATAGTGTGGAGTTATAGTAAAGTTTCACAGGTATGTAAGCATAAGCTTTAAACAAAAGTGGATAGAAGTAAAGTGTTTCTGTGAGTTTTCTAATATCAGGGATTTAAGAGGCAGGCTGATATATATATATATATATATATATATATATATATATATATATATATATATATATATTCTAATATGCAGCTTTTTGTTATTATTGGACCAATGTCTGACATCAGCATCGGATCGGGACTTCCCTGCTGACCAACAAACAGCTCTGACCAAATCAAACCTAATTCCATCATTTCAAGAATTTGTTTTTTTTGTAAAGTTAAACTTTTACCAGATTTTTGATAGTTTTTTTTTTGAGTCTGCTAATTATTTACCCAGTTAATATTTCAATAAAAAGCATACTGTGTGGAGTAAATATGTAAATGAATATATTTTCCACGTCATCTATGAGCACAAATGGGGGATATAAATGTTTCGATGTTTATGCAACTGCAAAACCCTGGTGCATCAATAATGATACATAGCTAAGAAAATTCCTAATTTCTTTAAAAGAAATATAAATAATTTTTTACGAGAGATCTTTTTTCAACTCCTCTTTTTAGTTTATCTAAATTTAAAGTTCAGGGATAAGAAATGGCTATGGCATAAAACTAAAGTCCAGTTCAGATGGAAAATATTAAAGCAATAGTTGAGTCCTATTGTTCACTAAACAATGTGCACAGATCAAGACCTTTTGTATATGTAACAACAATGAACCATAGTTTATTTCTCATTCAAGGAAGCTGCGTAGAAACAAGGAAGAGGCTTGCAGGAGTGGAAGCAGAACTGGGTATAAGCAGGCCATAAACAAACTGGCCAAGGCAGCTAAGAGAAGTTACAGCAACAAGTCAGAAAAATCTTCTCAGCTAAAAACTTCATAGCGGTTTAGAATTGACTGGAAAAACAGAACTACTTACATCCCCCCATTCTGAGCAGAATCCTTGGCTGACAGATGACTTTAACAGCTTCTACTGCAGGTTTGAAAAGCAAGTGTTCACACCCATCTACTTGTCCACATCTCACTCTGACACAAAAACTCCCCATGCACCAACCACCCGCCTCTCCTTAGACCCCCCGCCTAGACTAAAGGCCACAGAGGAGGATCTGAATGGGCTCTAAAGCCCAAGACCCATCGTTTGTGGCCAGTCCTTCACGCTCCAGTACATCGATTTATTTTTTGTCACTCTGGCTGTGAAGAGGGTTCCTCCACAGCAAGACTGGGGAGCATCTTCACCTACGCAAGAAGTTTTACCTTCAAAGTTGGGGCTACTATTTGCAAAACCAAGTCAATGCAGAGAGAGCTAGTCACTGCCATTCAGTTCAATTTATTTACCACCAATTCACAGTTTTTGCTTCTCATGGTTGAATATGTAGTGACAACAGACATTAGCTTGCACTGTGTCGTTGACTCTGCAGAAATCCCTCACACTGAGCATGCATGAAGCAACAGTGGAGAGGAAAAACTAACTTTTAATAGGAAGAAACCTCCAGCAGAACCAGGTTAAGTGTGAGCGGCCCTCTGCCAAGGCAGACTGGTAATTAAAAGATACTGATGAATACTTACAAAAGGAACAATGAGGCACTGATCCAGTAATGCTGAGGCTGGGCAATAAACAGTTTTGATAACTTAATTTGCTGTTAATGAAGATCTCATATTAGGTCAGTCTATTTTTTCTACATAATTAGTTTTTTCACCCTCCTTCCCATGTCAGTTATTCAAAGTCACACCACTCTATTACTTTTGGCTCTTGAATGTGTTCTCATACCTGATAGAAAAGCTGACTGTTAGGTAAAACCTTTCATGTGTTTTGTTTTCATTGTTTAATGCCAGGGCTTGACAGCTGCTTTTACAAATATGTTATACAGCTTGGATTTAGCCGTACCTTGAATTCCATTTAACTTCCACAAAGAGTGGTCGAAAGAAGAGCCAAGTTTTTAACATATAACTTAATCTCATAAAAAGAAAGTGAAAAAAATCGTATCAATTTTACCACGTCTTCCTCTTTTCTAAAAACCCTTAAAATATTTTGCTGCACTTGCCTCCCTGCATGAGTGCAAAGTGGAAGGGAAGTAAAATTCCTTGCTTTGTTTTCACAAACTTGGCAGATAAAGCCGTTTAAAACTGTTATTATGATTATAAACATTTACTGACTGAAATCATCACCCAACAATAGGCTATTGTAGACGTTTTAGTTCAGCATTTTTAATGTCAGCTATTGTATGCAAAAACAAAACGTTAATTTTTTTCCTCTTTTAGTGCATAGCACCGGCATTCAGTACAGTGGCTGCACTTTTGCAATTGCACCCGTATGTCTGCACAAGCAGTACGTGACATTATTTGAGAGCAGCTGTAATCTGGATGTCTGCAGAGCTAACTCTAATGTTTTGGAGGTTTAACTAGTGTGCAGACAAACTAAAAACAGAAGTAAAGTTGTACTTTATTCCTCCAATGTGCTTTTATTGAATTGTGAAAGCCCCAACTGTTTCTTTCTCTCACTGTTCTTCCTGGTAAACTGATAAACGCCCCCACCCATCCCCGGCTCCAGCTCAATGCATGCAAATAACAGATGGTAGCTGGCATCAGTACCTGAACACCGCCTGGTTCTATGGGACAGTCAGAAAGGCCAGATTGCCTCTAAACCAGGTCAGTCCCTCCTCGTGGTTTGTTCCAAAACCTCCTCACAATGAGGTTCTGTTGCCTTGTGTTCATGCAGAAAGCCTCTTCTATACCAGCCTTTATCAGCAAAGAGCACTTGCCTGTTTTGTCTCTGATATAACAAGAGAAAATAATGATGTTCCAAAACAAAACTGCCCCAACCGACAACTTGCAGCGCCCGGACACTGTCCCAGGCACCGTGCCAGGGTGTAATTAATGGGACAAAAGCTGCCTAATTATCCAATGTGGGGAAGAGCCTTGCCCCCCCTCGCCGCCATTAGGATGGGCGTGGGTGGCGATGAAGGAAAACAGCTTTAATGAGGGTTTGTCTAGCCCGAATATAACCATGGGACTCTCAAAACTTAACCCACCGTGCTTATCAAGCGTTAACAAAGACGTGAAGGACAATGAATACACAGAAGGGCCGCTGAAGCTAAAGGTCCAATCAGAATCCTGGGATCGGGTCATAAGAACTTTGATGTGATGGAGCTTAGTTTCCTGTTTTATTTCATTTGCAGATCAATTATTTGCCAAAAAGCAGCACAGCATCGTCATGGAAACAGGAGGCGGCTACTAGGGTCAGCTTAAAGAAAAATGTGAGCTCTGTGCCGGTGTCAGGAAATTTTACTACATTACTGATAAGCAAATGGGTTCCCACACATTAGAGGAGTTCTTTGCTGGTGTGCAAACAGGCCAAATAGACGACACATGCAAAACTAGCATGATGACAATATCACAGGTAAAAAGCTCCTACCTTCGATGGCATCGTTCTGTCTCCTGTGGGGAAAGAGAGAGACTTTATTAGACCTGTAAGCTTTAAAAAGCAGTAGAAACTGAGCATCTAAAGGCCTTCTTGCGCCAACATCAAAACTAGATCACTTTCAAAGACACCGGAATCGGAATCAGTGTTTTAAGTGGTTGCTTGGATTCAAAAGCCCTCTACATTGTGGGGAGACTGTCGACACTCTATTGAAAAAGCGCCCGCCTGGAAACCACGAGCTGATGAATAGATCTGCCCATTATCTTTTGCCAATCGCTCACTGACCCCTCCATTATTGGGTGACTGCTGATTGCAGTGAATGGGGGCCTGAGGAGAGCACTTCCCAGGGCTCTTCAGGCAGTGGGTTTGGTCAGAGCTGTCAGTGCATGTAACTGCTGATTCATTTGCTGTCAAAAGCTTGCATTGTGAGCGACCGCTGCAGGAGGGAAGGCAGAATGAGGCAGAGAGGGCTTCTGCAAGTGAGGAATGTCTACCTATTTAATATATTTAAGGCCACACACTGGGGAAGAATGGCCCAGAGATGTTAGATTGAAGTGTATAATTAGTGGATGAGACACTATAATTTATGTTTCAATTATATTTAAATGGATATCAAGAAAACACTTACCTGTACTTCTACCCCAGACGATTTCATTAGAGCAGAATCCGCACTGTAGCCTTCCAGTTTGGTGGATGGGATACCATTTTCAAAAGTCTTTGATCTATGTGATCTGGTTCTCTGTCGGCCAGACGATGAAACTGACTGAGGTTCTTTACTATTCTCTCCATCGGATGAAGGGTTTGTTGCTAAGGGAGATTTGACTCTCTGTACAGGAGAGAGGGGGCTTAAAGGGGAGGACTCCTCCTGAGTGCTCCCCATCCTGCCTGATTCCAGAGGATCAATCACAGGACGTCTGGTGCTCCTCATCCTCCTCAAGGTGGGAGATGTAGAGATGCGCCCCGGAGCCTGGCGATCAAACTGGAACAAAGGCGCCACCAGGCCCTCGGTGTCCATCAGAGAAACGTGTCTCAGTTTGGAGTGTGTCCGGGTGAGATCTATGTGCATTATGACGGGGCTGCTGGTCTGACACTCCTTGTGCTCAAAAAGCCCCGAGTCCGTTTGGGTTTCTGCGTCTGCGACTCCTGTCGTGACAACTTCATTGTCAGCCCAGTCGCTGATGTAACTCCAGTCCAACTTCTCATTGTCCTGGTCTTTATCCTGCAGAATAACGTGCTTCAGCGTCGACATTGTAGCCTCAAAGGCATTATTACAGTGCAGCTGACATCGGAGAACAGGTAATCTTACAGAGCGATCACTTTGAGTTCCCTCAAGGTGATGTCAGGTGATAATCCTGGTGTACTTTCGCACCATTCAAGTCTCAGATTTCTGGAGGAAAAGCGAAAAGGTTTCTAATTATTTTCATACAAAAAGCCATCAGTAATCGGAAAAAAAAAATAAAACAGCATCCAAGGATATGACATTTAGATAAATGATTTTTAAGGTTTTGTTTACAAGAACAAAACATCAACAACATGCTCTTCTAAATAATCACTTAAGTGATCAAACCCCCTCATAATTGCAGACCAATGGTCAGCAATGGTATTTATGACATCTTATAGTGTAGATAAGCTCCAATACCTTTAATCGACGGCCTCATTGCCATCACCCTAATCTTTAAACTCCCTCCACAGATCAGTCAGAAGGAACATATCAGGCTGAGTGTTTCCCTTTTAATCTACTTACAACTGAAGTTCATGGAAAATTGACCGGAAGTAAACCCTAAAAAATAAATGCTGGTGAAGCTTCTCAATCATCCAGGTCATAATCATTCCCTAAAAAAAGTTTTTAAAAAAACAATCCACTGGACTTTTCAAACTTGGAAACAAAATCCAGGGATTTTTTTTTCTTCCTTTTTCTTGGAATGCCTAAAAAATAATTATTTATAAATAAAAAGGATATCTGCACCGGAAACACAGCAGCCTGTAATGATTATAACATTGTTATTCTTTCTCCCAAAGGCTCCAACCATACAGTCGGTTGTTAGTATACTTATAAAGCTTGCTTTACTTTATTTTATTTAGATATATTATATGCATATTTATTTTTGTTGCAAGTCAGGTGCATTTTATAATATCCAACAAAAGAGCGCGTAAAACCACAAACTACCCTCCTTAGTAATATTTCTGCTATGAAATCCGCACCTGTTTGGGAAATAAGGTGAACAATGAATCAACTTTAGTTGACTTACATGAAGCGGCGCAGCTGCGCCTCCACACCGGCGGTGGAAAGTGGAGAGCGGCGAATTAAGCGGCAGGTGGACTGGGGGAAAAAAGTCTGGAGAAAGTATCCGAGTTGTTTCCTTTGTTTTTGTTTGTTTTGTTGTTTTTCCAGGATGGAGCCACATAAAGAGTGAAGGGAGATCTTTATTCCTCTGTGAGAAGGTGGGAAAGGTGCGCCTGCTGCGCGCCTCCAGCCTGGGAACATCAGGCGTCCCTCCCTCCTTCAGCGACACCAAGCAACGTCACCGGCTGCCTGCCTGGAACAATGAGGCTGCTCTGACTGCTGCTGCACACTGCTGTCATGTGAGAGGAAAATTAAACCCCGGATGCCTTTGCCTTCTGAATAATGACATACTATACAGTTATCATTTACATTTCATTATACAGTTACAGCAGAGCGACAAAAACAGTGTTTACAAGCTGATTTCACTTTTATATTCACTTTCAGTCAAAGACTGTAATATATATGAAAACATTTAACCTAAATTTAAGATGTGTGTAAATTTCATTACATAACAAATTACCATTTCCTTTTTTTTTTTTTTTTTTAGATAATTTAAACACAAACCTAATAAATAAACCTTACATGATTTATATTTATTGGCATAATAAAAATTATTAATTAACAAAAAATCATCAGGTTTATTTGTAATTAAAAAGCACAGTTACTTAAAATTGGTACTAAATAGTGCATCTGTTTAAAATACATTGTTTCTTGTTTGAATTACATGAAGGTAGCCTGGTTATAATACAATTCAAACAGCAAACTATGCATTTTAAGTACACTTGTTAATATTGATTTTGAGTAACTTTATTAATACTAAAGGATTAGGTTTTTCAATTAAATAAGGCTTATTATGCAAGTAAATATTATTTAATAGGGTTGTGTTAAAATTACCTTTTAAAAAAGGTTAAAAAAAAGTTTTACAAAAAAAATCCAAAAATTACAAATCTGAAAATATTTGTCTATCATCTATCTATCTATCTATCTATCTATCTATCTATCTATCTATCTATCTATCTATCTATCTATCTATCTATCTATCTATCTATCTATCTATCTATCTATCTATCTATCTATCTATCTATCTATCTATCTATCTATCTATCTATCTATCTATCTATCTATCTATCTATCTATCTATCTATCTATCTATCTATCTATCTATCTATCTATCTATCTATCTATCTATCTATCTATCTATCTATAACTAGATGTTGCTCTCCCTTGACCACAGTGAAACCATTGGACCATAGATCAAAAAGATGTTTGACGGTGAAATGTGCTGGTATCTGCATCATCATGTTGTGGTTACTTTTCCTCAGACGGAGTTAGATCTTTTCTCAAGATGAATAAACAGTTTTAGACACTATTGCAAAATCTAAATGTGGCTTAAAATCTGTACATGGAGAGAATTTTAGCATTTTGATACAGCAATGAGTCCAAGCACCTAACATAAAGGAGGGGTATCATGAGGAGAAAGTTATATTTTAGTGTCCAGAAAAATCCTACAGGAAAACAGACATGAATTCCTTACAAGCTGAGAGGTTTTCGAAGCCGAAGTTACTAATTTTATCAACACGTAAGTTTGAATGACAGAACCCAATTAAAGAAGACCAACACTAACAGATCAAAATAGTTTTTTTCTTTTTACATCTTTCAGTTGAATTATATGGGACTACTTTATTTGTCACAATTGGAGAAAATGTATTTAATTTATTAATCAAGGCATCTTAACAGGTATGTATTCACTTTGAGAGCCTCTATCTGTCCATCCAGCCATCTGTTTGGATATCTATTTGTATAATTTTCAAGCTTGCTAGTTATAACTTGGATGTTTTATGGATTTTTAGAATTACTTCAGAAACAAGTATGTGCGTATACTTAATGACTTCAGAAATGATTTAGAAATGATTTAAAAATGCAGCAATTAAACTCCAATAAAGTAGAAGAGTGATAATGAAGCACTGTACTTTGTACTTTAACTTTGTTTTGAACATGATGACGTGTAAAGATGTCACTTGCAGCAATATATAATCTAATCTTCGTGCCAACATTAAATTAGCTTCTATCTATGATGGGTGTTGTAAAAAACAAATGGGTCTACCGGAGCTTTATGTCACTTTCTTAAAAGAGACCCTGAGACTATATGGGCCTATTATTTATTACAGTTTTAGAGGAATAACTCAGATTATCACATTTTTATGGTCACGTATATGAGTGGCTTACTGGGACACCCACAGTCCCAATCACTGGAAAATCTCTAAAATAACAGTGTGTGTTGTGTTTGTAGTTAAAACAGGTGGAGAGGTTAAGCAGCTCAGACTTGCAACTTGGATGACTGCATGTTTTTCACAATTTGATACAGAGCGCCCCCTGCTGGTACGGTGGAAATCACAAAATCCATTTCTTCTTCTGCAATACAATGAAGTTAATATTTCTCATTTTAAGTTTTTATCTCTATAAAATGAGGAGCCCAGCATATGTTTTTTTTGTTTTAATATAGATCTGGGTCTGAATGTTATACTTTATTTTTGATACCTGGTATGTTCCCTGTAGCAAAAAAACATTTTACCAGAGCCTGGCACACCTGGAGGAGAAGAACACCCACGTGCAGATGCTGTTCCTGGGCTTCAGTTCAGCTTTCAACACTATCATCCCACAGCATCTGATGGGCAAACTGGAACAGCTGGGCTTCAATACACGCCTCTGCAACTGGCTGCTAGACTTCCTCACCAACAGACCTCAGTCAGTCTGGGACGGACAGAACACCTCTGATGTCATCACCGTAATCACAGGCCCCACTCAGGGCTGCATCCTGAGCACCCTGCTCTTCACTCTGATGACACATGACTGTGTCCCCAGGTTCACCACCAATCACATCATGCGGTTTGCAGACAACACCAAGGTGGTGGGCCTCATCAGAGACGACAACGACCAGGACGACAGAGAGGAGGTGGAGCAGCTGGTGGACTGATGCAAAGATAACAACCTGATCCTGAATGTGGAGAAAATGAAGAAGATCATTGTTGACTTCAGGAAAAATCTGACTATTATCACTCCACCTGTGGAGGTGGTCAGCAGCACCAAATTCCTAGGGGTGCACATCACAGACAACCTCCCCTGGACTATGAACACCACCTCACTTGTCAAAAGGGCACAAAAGCGCTTGTACTTCCTGCAGAGGATGAGGAGAGCCAACCTGCCTCCACCCATCCTCACCACCTTCTACAGAAGCACCATAGAGACTGTGTGAGGGGGCTGCAGTTCTGCAGACTGTAAGAAAGTGAAAAGTGTAGTGAGAACTGCAGAGAAGATCATCGGGGCTCCTCTTTCCTCCATAAAAGTCAATTCATCCCAGGGCATAACATCATCCCCACCACTGTTCTGCTGCTGCCCTCTAGGAAGATGTTTAGCAGAATTCAACGCAGGTCCAGCAGATTCCGAAACAGCTTCTTCCCCTGACCTCAGAGTGCTGAACTGTTGAAATAACACTAGATCATGTCTTAGACTCTGCATCAAATTGACCATATCAATGCATTTTTTTAAACATATTTTTTCTTCCACAATGTTTACTTTTTATCACTGCTGCACTTTAAGAAATGAAAATGCAATGAGAGCTGTACAAAACAAAACTTCATTTTGTATACACAAGAGTGTATACAAAAAGACAATACAGTTTGTCTAAGTATATTTACCAACTTGTAGCAGAGTGTTGGTTGATCTGCTTCCAAAAGACAGCTCTTGGGAAAAGTATATATTGGGGTGAAAAAATACCTGACAATATTTAGAGCTGTGTCATTTTAACGGCTGAGAGGCAGATTAAAGACAGGAGGAAAAAATGATTAAACATCTCAGCTGTTCTGCATGACCCTCCTGTCTGATTTACTGGAACAGGGTCGAAATTAAGATTAAACTTTGGTTTCTGTGGGGACCACCGGGTGAGATCATCGAGGATTTGCACTTTGATGAACTTTAGGGTTTCCATTCTTTATACCCTACAGATGCTGTTGCTAAGCGATCAGAGATTATCTCCTTAGTTTTATTGATCTTGGAATTAATGAGAGCAAATAATTACCAGGATGTGCCATATGCTGACAGTCTTATGCGTATAGTAGTTTTTAAAAGTTTTATTCAGGAGAGACGGTTAGATTCAACACATTTTCTATTCATATCCATGTGCTATTCTTTTTTCCTTTATAGTGAAAATTACACATGTAGCTTTAAGGAAAGATAAATTATAGTATTTTAAAATAATTAAAGCTAAATTATGTGGTGTCTCACATTAAGATTAGGTTTTCATAGGGTTATTTCTCTTATTTTAAATAATATGTATTGTAAGAATCTGACTCTAAATGTAAAAACAACCAGTTAAACCCATTGGATTTAGTTTTTTATTTTTACATTTTCAGATTATCAGGGATTACTATCTTGGCACCGCAGGCAAATTATCTTTGAGAAGAATAGAATTAAACTTTTATTGTCATTACAATGTCACAAGTAGTAGAGTGCTAACTTTCTGCAGTTAACCTATGCCCTCGGGGAGCACTGGGCTGCCATTGTGCGGCGCCTGGGGAGCAGTCTGGGGTTAAGGGTCTTGATCAGGGGCCCAGAGTGGCAGTCCGTGGAAGTGTGTGGGGCTTGAATTCAGAACCTCGTAAACCCAAGTGCAACGCTCTGACCATTAGGCAACCACTTCCCCATGAGGCAGGCCTGGTCCAAACAAAATCAACTAACATGTCAAGGCAAAAAATAAATAAATATTATGACCCATATAATATGAAACCAGAATTTTACTTACATGCACTATATAAAAAGACATACAGTAGACATTTCTTTCGCTCACATTAAGTAAGTAACGAAATCTGAATAACCTTCTCCTATTTTAGGTCTGTTATTTTTTATTTTCTAAATGCTAGAAGAATGAAAATATCAAATTTCATAAATACTTTCTGCATATTGAGAATTGTTATACACACTAAGATCACCATGCCTTTAAGCAATTTGGGAACGCCCAGATGATGATGTCATTTCTTTGGAAGCTTCTGACAGGTTTATTAACAGAGTTTGAATTGATTTAAGACACCTGTGGAGGATTTAAGGACACACCTAAAACACTATATGGCTGTGTTTGATTTCAGCAGCTGCATCCTCTGAAGGACCCAGCCGTGAGAATGAGGAGGCCAGAGGAGTTCAGCTATAGATTCAAACAGGTCCAGCTTTCTCCAAGTGTCACTGTCCCTTACTCAGCTGAGCTCTGTTGCTAATTAGCCTTTACAGTTGCCTGCACAAAGCAGGCAAAGAATCGATTCCCACAGTCTCACTACTGTTCTGGATGCTAAGTTCACTTCTGAGGAGCTTTAGCAGCAGTACCGTCATTGCAGATATCAGATTTGTAGTCCCCACAAAGCACAGATATTGGAATCTGGTATTAAATGTCAGCCAAACATTACCCACAACATACCTGACTCAATAACCATTTAAATTTATACTATTTCATAAATTTAAGAAGGAAATATTCACATACTCGTATTATCATCATCACTATTCGTTGCCATTCACCTCTGATTACACATGAGCTTGAACTGACAATGAATGACGGGATACACAAGGCAACGAAGGGTACAGCGGACCTGTCCTTCCATCCAGGCCAAAAGAAACCTGCTTTTGTTGGCCGCATATCAAGGAGTCTTTGAATTCGAACAGGCCTCTGCGCTGCTCTATGATGTAATCTGGCCTTCAGACGATGCAGCTGCCTGATTCAAACACAGATGGTTCATACAAATCAGGAAAATTGGTAAGGAGGCTTAGGCCATAAATGCTACCCGGTTAGTGCCACTAGTAAGGAAGGAGATAGGAAGCATCCTGCCTCCTCTTCCTATCGATAGTCCATTTAGCAAAGAGACCCAACCTTACTATCTGCTGGGTAGAAGCTATACTGTTGTCCATAATCAGGACCTACAGGCACAGCCAACTTCACATAGTTTCATTAAAAATTCATAATTTTTTAAAGCACACTGAGTGCAGCATATGCATCTCCATATGTTTTGGGTTTTATAATGAAGAGCTTTAGCAGTTCACTACTTTGTGTAACTTCATTTTTGTAGTTCTCTTCTGGAAGGCTGTAGTCATTTAATGACGTCTGTAAGGCTGAAAGCTGTCAAGATTCAGGACAGCAGTCTGGATTTCATTTCTTACCCCTGATAGAGTTCTTACTGTTGACCCTGCAAACGGTGAATCAGACTCTGGGTCTTTGTGTAACATAATGGGAAAGTCAGAATAAATCAGCCACGATTTTAAAGAGAATTGTCAATTCTGGTTAGTGTTTGGCCTATTTCTACATACCTCAAGGGGCCCCATTCATCTGTCAAACAATTATATGCAAGCATAAACACCATGGGTCTATCCAGCCATCATATTGCCTGGGAAGGAAACGGGTTTTGTGTCCTGCAGATGAAAGTGCATTGGTCCAAAATGTGGATAACAACTGTTGGATCTTCAATAATCTCACCTGATAATTTCTTAAACTGACTTTGGGTTTTATAAAGCACTCTATCAATTTATTTGAGACTCCAAAAAATACATTTGAACACTGCTTTTCTTTGATTGAAAATGTTTGTTTTTTTGTTGTTGAAGTGACAGTTTTTTTTTTATTGAAAATATATTTTTTGATTGAAGCAACCATTTTTTTAATGAATGAAAAAGAAACATATCTACCTTCATAGGGGGCTTTATGAAGGTTTGTTTCTTTATCATTCAATAAAAAAAAAGGTTGCCTCAATCAAAAAATATATTTTCAATTAAAAAAACTGTCACTTCAAAAAAACAAAAACATTTTCAATCAAAGAAAAGCAGTGTTCAATGTATTTTTTAGAATCTCAAATATATTTTTGCATTCAAATACTTTTTTTTCTTTGAATGATTTTCTTTGATGGTGTTTTTGATTGAAAATATATTTTTTGATTGAAGCAACCTTTTTTTTGACTGAATGATAAAGAAACAAATCTACCATAAAGCCCCCCCCCCCCAACAATGCCCTGATTATTCAGGACAAATCTAGTGATATAATCTACATTTAACCTAAGAACTGTGCCTTTCTAGAATTTTTTCTCTCCAAAATGAGAAATTATTACATGTTTTACCTTCATTAATTTAACTCAGCTGAAAGCCATGTGAAAAGAGGTGAAAGTGAAGCACAGCTCTGACAGCAGGAGTCTCCTCCCCCCCTGAAGTAGCTGTGAAGAAGAGCGTCCTGCCTTGTGAAATATACAGGAAGAAGTGGTGCAAGTCTTTTTGATTTACACAAGAACACCACGCTTGTTTTTTCCTCTACTTTGCTGCTGTTTCGTGCACTTTTAACACTTTCTAAGTCGTCCCAGAGGACGTGGGAGGGGAAAACTGGAATAATGTCGCTGAGAGTGGATGAAGGGCAGCGCTGTTAGAGTCTGCGGGGTAACGTGCGCGTTTCCTCGGCCGAGGAGCGCAGAGGAGAGCCGCTTCAGGTCATAGATGGAAAAGCAGAACAGAGAGCAGTGAGCATGTCGGAGCTCAGATCCAGTTTTCTTCACATCGGAGACATTGTGTCTCTTTACGCGGAGGGCTCTGTGAATGGCTTCATCAGCACTCTGGGGTAACTATGCATGTCTCCAACGCGCACACGCTCCACTCCTGACTAGCTGCTGCTTTTTTTCTTTCCTCCTCCTCACCTCTGACACAAGCTGCCTGCTTTTCCTCCCCCCCTGCTCGCTCAACTCAAAGTTTCTTGCGGTGGAGGCCTGACAGCGCGCAAACTGTTAGGTTTATGGAAATAGTTGAAGCAAAATGTAACAGAAATGCAAAACGGCGTGATTCCAGGTGCGCACGGAAGGAGATGGGCCTATGGTTTCTATTTTTATAGTCTGGAAGGAGTGCAACTTGTTTTTACCAGTGAAAGTGGAGTTAATTACCTGAAAGACAAGTCTGAAAGCAACTACATGCAGTCACAATATAGAGAGAGATGCACCGATCTGTCAGAAACTGGCCGGTTCCAGCCGATGTTCAGTCAGACCAGCATAGCCATTGTCAATGCATGTTTATCCCTTTGATTTAGCCCTTTAATTTTCTATGAATAATACACTTTAAACTATCTGAATGTATACTGTTAAGGGCAGCAGTGAATTGCAGGGAGCTTGTCGCCAGAGGCGTAACCAGAACATGTTTATAAGGGTGGCCAGGCAATAACCAATGTACACTGAGGGGTGGCCGAAAGCGGATAGGTGCCAGAACCTCAGGGTCAAGCCAAAGATAAGACTAACTATACTTTCCTACAGTCTTTGCTGACAAATAGATGCATATGTTTAAACATCCGTTCTTTTTAGATAAAAGGTATAATGGATAAAATATTTTCAGGTTTGAGTTTTGGGGGAAACATCTTTTCCATTGTCATTACTTACCTACTTTTATCGATAATCACTCTGCATAAAACTCATATTTACAAGTGCTAATATCTACATAAATTGATTATTTAATACGTTTTTATTAAAATAGTTTTTTATCTATGATTTCACTGAAGGCTCCCAGATGACTTTCGGAGACACATCATTTTCTCTTAACCCCATATAACACAAAATCTAGTTCTGAAAAGAGCATAAATTCTGTATTTATCATCTTTAATGTTAGTATATTGATGTGTATAATTAACCACAGTAGTTTTGTTTTCAAGAAATTATGAATACATGTAAAAATGGTAAGTAATATATGAAAATATTCCACTTGAGAGTATTACTGCTACCGCCATCTGTATTACAGGGGGAAAAATGGTAGGGGTGGCCACAGGGGTGGCCGATGATTGGCTAAGGGTGCCCCCCCCCCCCCCCCCCCACCCCCCATCTAGCTCCACCGCAGATATTTTTGATTTATGCTCAGTATTGCAGCGTGGTGTGTGCTATGGTATTCCACGCCACAACACAAGAGGGACAATCAGGAACTAGCTGTGGGTCGAGATACGGCCGAGGCGGTGAGGAAGTGGGGGAAAGCTTGTGCGACCGTAGAGGGACAATTAGGGAGAAAAAGGGCAGGGATCCAAGTGAAAAAGGGTCCCAGCGTTTTCGCGCATCTCGATCTTCTAGCTGGTCCATCTTCACGAGTAGTTTTCCACAATGGTGGTCATACAATAAAAACAAGCCTGTAAAGTACCAAACAGGACATACAGGCCTCCTGTCTGCGGTCACCTACACTTTGGGAGAGGCACAGCAGAGTGTCTGCGAAGGGGGCGGGGACGTCTCCGCGTTCACTGCAACACCTACGCAGGCAACCTGGTTTTGAAGTATAAATCAGCCTTTTTAATCATATACAACAAAAACAATGTAATTACTTTTTTGTGTTTTTTGAAGCGTACGGCAATCTGATCTTAAATATTTTTTGTCCATGACTAAAGGCATTCATGCCCGTCGAGGTAGTTTAAAGTGTATTTTTCATATGAAACTAAAGGGATAAACGGGGATAAACGGTGCCATTTTTTTGCCCTTTTGGGGCTGATACTCCAGTTGTGCGAGAATTTTTCGATCGGGCCGAATTTCAGCCTGATCTTGCGTCGTGTAGTGTACAGTGGTACACCTACAGATCAGGAATTGTAAGGTCTGGAGAAAATCCAACATGTTAGGAATTCAGTCGGCCGTCGTAAGGTTGCATCAGAGCATCGGGTTGCACAGTGTGAAAACATACATCATGAGATGTGAACTTTTAAACCCTGCGGTTTTGTCATACAGTTTGTAGCTGCGTGCAATGAATAAAATATCGGACAGTGTATGCCCGGCTTAAAGGGCTAAATGGGACTAGCTTATGCGTATGCAAATCTGACATCTTGTGCATGCTTATTGACTATGGTTATGCTAGTCTGATGGGGTATGCTGATATGACAGAACATTAGCCGATTTTTTTCACTGACTTTCTCTAATGAACAGGCTGATAGACAAAGCAGAAGTTTTGTTTCCTAATTATCAAATGCATCAAAACTTAGTAAATTTTCTATCCATCAACAGTCTAACCTACAGCACACACTTATGTGCCTTTTTAAAGTTTATTGATGACCTAACGGATAAAGGCTACCAACAGATGCTTCATAAATTTCATACTCCTTTCATTTCTGGGCACATATCTGTAAAGTTTCTTATGTTCCATAGTTCTTTTGAATAGAAAAATAAAAATTTCAGAATGGACAGGTAACGGCATGAAGAGCCAATATCCTGTTTCACTCAGCATCAGCCAATAACAGAGAAAGTACACTTGTAATTTAAACTGGTATTGTGGAAGGTCTGGTGACCCATTTAGAGGCCATATCATAGTTCTGTGTGAGACATTTGGACATTTATTTTAATGTTATGCAGGCAGTTTTAAATAAATTCACAACCTTAACTTGATAAGATTAGACATTCATCTTAATCTGACGGATAAGTTTGAAGTCGAAGCAGAAGCTTTTATTAAAAACACTTTTCACAGCTTTAAGAAACCTGTAACAAGTCATAACATAAACATGTCATCATATTAGCTGAATGCTTAGATAGAAAATGTATTACAAAATCTAATAAAGGGTATATATTTGCATTTATTCTGGTGTTAAGAGCCACTCACAAATTAGCTGGAGGCCAGAGTAAGCCAATATTCTCTTGTTCAGGGATCTTAGTGTTTCTTCAAGGATGATAAGAGTCAAGGAGGAACCCTATTTTGCAACAACTTGTCACATTATTGTAGATTGTACGTTTCTATTGTATCCAGGTTGTGAAGTTGACTGAAAATAAACTAGATGGATTCCAGATTAGTTTTTTGGGTGAAATTAAACAACTGGCAGCCTTAGCCAAAGGGAATTCATCTTTGTAAAATAGAAAGGAGGGTTGTCTGGAAAAAGCCCCGACACTTAATCACCGTCTTTTGTAAAAAAGTCGTGAAAAAAATTATTTGACCACCCTATATTTCTTTAGTGTTTTGTATCAAAGGTTTATTACCTAAGGAAAGCAATGAAGAAAAAAAAAAGAAAATGGAAGTAGTTTACTATTTTTTTCCCACGTCTTTAATAATATAATGCATAAATGTGAATTTCAAGGAATTTATTAGGTTGTTTATTAAAGTTTGAGAGGTGAGGAGTACATTTATCCCCTTGAGTCAAACTTTGAGGAGGCTTCTTTTACTACAGCTACAAGTCTGAAGTTCTTTCTGTATCATCTCATGTCTGAGGATTGAAACTTTAGCAAATCTTCTTTGCAAATTAATTTATAAAACCTGAATGGAAGATATCCTTGCTCACGTTGCCTCTGATTCTCAAATGGGCCTAAATCAGACACTGCCTGGATCATTCTAACACATAAATATGATTCGATATAAACAATTGCAGCTCTGGCTGTATGTTTAGGATTGTCTCGATGGAGGGGTAAACTGAAACCCTTTGCAAATCTACTGAGAGTTTTTTCTTTCCAGTTTATTCTGTTTTAAATGGCTCCATCTGCTAAGTCACTCTCTTTAGCAACTCCCCTTTCCTGATGAAAAAATGCGTTCCTAAATCATGACGCTGCCATAACTATGATTCACTTTTTTTTCTTGTCTGTTTTCCTCAAAAAAGACAGAGGTGGTGTAGCGGATAGGAGTACAACACTAATGGTTATAAAGGTTGGCCCTACTGACCCATGGGAAGCACTTCAATGAAAGTCATAGTATAATTGGTCTAGGGCTGCAACTAAGGATTATTTTGCAAATTGGGTAATCTGTTGACTTATTTTTTCAATTAATGATGGCTAAAGATTCTTTAAAGAAGATTTTTGACAAAATCAAACCACATGAAACTCAAACTTTTCCACTTGTTTTTTAAATGCAAAATGTTTATATATTTTTTTACAATGTTGGCATAATAACTGCTGTAAATGTTTTGCTCTGTCAGCTAAAGGCATGTTTAATCGATTGCTGAATTAGTTGACGATTTTTCAATAATCCATTCATCTCGATTAATCCGATTAATTGTTTTGGCCCTAAATTGGTCATTTATGCAACAATTATTTGTCAAAATTTTTATTGTGATTTATCATACCTCCTTGTCAGCTGAACGACTTGTAAGGTTAAAGCTTCAGGGCTTTTGTGGTCACTATGCCTGCAGGACGGTTTTGAAAAAATGGTTTGACCCTGAGGAGTGAATGTCTCCATTTAAGGTTCTCTGTTGGTAAAGCTTTCTTTCCAATTTCTTGCTAAAAAAACACCCCTCAGTCAGTTTTTCCATGTCTTAACAAACAGCACTTGTATGAATGGCAAACAGATATGCTATAGCGCGGTCACAGGAAAACCTTTTGCTACAGAGGCCTCTAATAATGCAAATTTAAGCCACAGTTTCGCACACAAGAGCTGCACATTTGCACTACAGTGATTTTTGCTTTTAACTTCTGCTGTTTTGTTAATTGTAAAAATATTGGAAATTGCTCCTCATTTCCAATAACAGTTTTGATTCTATCTTAGGTATTTAATTAAGAATGAAAATATCACATGGATGGAGCCTGCAGGAGCCTTGCTGAGCTGCAGATGAACACAACCTTCATCTGCACAAGGCTGCCCCTGCCCTTGTTTGCTCAGGATTGCACTAAATCTTTGGCCTGCTCACACACATGCACTTACAAATAGCACTTCAGTTTAGTTTTGGAAATTCTGTTAGATGCTAAAGTAAAAAAACTAAACAAACAAATAGTGCTAAAATTGTTAGTTTTTTGTTTTTTTTTAGTTGTGTGGAACTTGATTACATTGCTGGGTCGACTTTATCAGCAAGTTCAAACACGCTGTACCAGTTACTGAAATCTCTCTCACAGTCATTCCTCAGTTCCTTCTCTAGTTCTGCAGAAAACACCTCAGAGGAGAAACCGCATTAAGCCTCCTTTTAGTCTGTGTATCATTTTAGATATTTTCTGTTTTGTTGTGTCAGTTCTCTGAGTTTAGCTATTATTAGCGTGCATGTGTGTGTGTTCAGGCCGGTGCACTTATCAGTAGTTCATGTTTAACTTGATTACAGTGCGTTACCAGCCTGTCAAAGCCTCTGCAGGGTTACAGTTGCTTTTTTATGAGCCATGGAGCCTCTTCCTGAACCCTTTCCTTTTAAGCCACTTTGCACTTAATAATGTATCCTGTTAGTATCTATTGTCTCTCATATAGATGTAAAGTTGATGGGTGGTTAAAGGGTTTATTATAAATGACTGTCGCTGAGAGACTGCTCTGGCACAGAAACGGAAATGGCTCAGCTCATTTAGAGAGGGCTGTCGACTTTGAATTCGAGGAATTGTGGACTGCATTGTGTTTCTCCACTGTGGACCGAATGAATGGATGTGTCTGTTTCACTCAAGTTGCCTCGGGAGGACAGTGATGAAATACAAGGATGTGAAGACCTTACTGTAGAAACTAGGAACAGATATTTTTAGTGTTGGTTTTTTTGGCTTTGGCTGTTGTTGAGGTTTTAATTCTTTCCCCTATTCCACACCATGCTAAAACGTTTACGCTTTTTGAAACGCTGTTTAACCATTTCTGAGGTTCAACTCTGTTTCTATTGTCTTTGAAGAAACATACCTACAGCGATGCCTCTTCATATGGCCATCTCATTGTATCCATAATGTTTGTGTCAGCAGATGTTTATCCAAACAGTTGGAGCTAAACTTGTTGTATCTTGAGGTAAACGTTAGAAGATAACACAAAAATGTGGGCAAAAGAGTTGGAAATAATCTGAAACAATAATCAAGGTAAAGATATGGATGGAAGGCTAGAATGAGTTGTTTTAAGTCAGCAGTTGAAATGTTAAGTGAAGTGCTGTTGTTATTTGGGAACCAAAACATTTTAACATGAATCCAGTGTTACTCCATGATTCCTAGTAGCTTGGGTGTTACTTGATAGACTGGTAGGACTGGAGCATGAGGGATGAGAGAAAACTTGCAGGATCAAACAAATAACCTTTGATGTATCCTGATGGAAAAAAAAGAAAAAAAATCCAGACAACCCAGGATTTAATATCTGTAAGAGCAGTGGTATTAAGGGTTATCATTATCTACAGTTAAGTGTCATCAGCATGAAAATAGAAATGCACACCTTGGTTCTATACAGCCTTAGCATGAAAAAATAAGCACATTCTGAAAGTAAAGGGGGCAAAGAGTACATCCTGAGGAACACCTTAATTAAGTCTGTGATGACATCTAACTATAAGTCAAGTTTTTTTTTTTTTTTTATTTACAAGCAAAGTATTAGAGTACTTTATTTGCTGCAAATTCCAAAACAAGGGTATTGATGGTACAAAAGGTTTCTGTGATTGACTAAATAAGGTAAGCAGTTAAAAATAAGTCTCTTCAACAAGCTTGATTTTCTACTATGATACTATATTTTTCCTTTTTATTTGGGTATCTGGAGTCACATCTTCGTTATGGGCATGATGGGCTTCGATGGCGGTTGTGTGGAACTGTATTCCATACGTACTGTAGTTTGCTCTCAAGTAGGAGCAGCAAAAAAAAAAAACACAACCAAAATGGATTACAAAATTTTGGGGCATTTTGAATTTCTATATTTTTTAAGAACCCTAATTAAAATATCTTTAAATTTACATTTGGTACGCTCCCTATTAACATGTTTTTTTGTGACTTAAACTGGTTTAATGTAACTTAGTAGGATACTGGTCTAGCTGAGCGATGACACCAAAACATGTTTTACAGAAACAGCCTTTTTGTTCAGTTTTCCTCCTGAATAAATTATAGCTTTACAACAGGCGAAAAACACATTTTTCTCTGTATGAATTTGAATTAATATTATTGGATTCGTTAAAATCCTAAGACGGAATCCAAAGAACACAGAGGGCCCGGAAGAGTCTGGTTCACCAAGTTATGATTATATCAGCATTTCCCTATCAAACAATTTACAGGATTCCCTGCAGGAGTCCATGAACTTAGCAAAGCCAACATAGCTCCAAGATTACTTAAATGCATCTGTTCTGCTAATAGGCCATGTTTTCTTTTCCTACCATAATGTATCACCTGTTTTATAGAAAAAGTATTTTTAAAGAAGAGCAGCTTGTGTGAAATATAGGGATTTTTCTATTAATTATAGGTCTGTCGTGTTAATTTTAAAGCTTTACATCCAGGACTTACCTGTTTCTTCATCTGATAAAGGAAAATCTCAAAAATTTGAAATGGTCATCATCTTGGGGGAGTGGTGGCCTAGTGGTTAGAGCACTGGGCTTGTGCCCTGAGAAGGTTGCAAATACCCGGTTTGATCCCCACAGCCTCCACTCTGAGTCTCTGAGCAGGACCCTTATTCCCATACTGCTCCCTGGCCGCCGCACAGTGGCAGCCCACTGCTTCCCAAGGGGATGGGTTAAATGCAGAGAGTGTGAGATCAATAAAGTTCTATTTCTATCTACTGCTTTTCAGGCTGCAGGTGGCTAGTATAGAAGGCAATGAATGACCTAGTCAAATGAGTGGTTTTGGAGTTGGCTGAGATTCTGCTGCATGTATTTGCATTTAACTGTGATGCCTCACTACAGTTTGTAGAGTGGAAGTCTGAATTTTCAATGTGAGCAGAGCGGTGAACAGAAGTGGCCAAATGAATGTTGGTTTCAGGAATAATTGTCCTGACTTTCATTCTCTCTTCTTCTTTACAGACTTGTTGATGACAGGTGCGTGGTGCAGCCCGATGCAGGAGACCTCGCCAATCCACCTAAGAAATTTAGAGGTAAGTTTATACGATGTACAAAAATTCAAGTTCATACTATGTTAGAATTTAAAGGATCCTCTTTCGTGTCAAGAAGTTGTTTGAGCACACTGCTCGCTTTAAGCACAACGTTAAGTAACTCAAACCAAGCAGGACTGACGACTGTGAATTCATCTCCTCCTCTGCAGACTGCCTTTTCAAGGTGTGTCCCATGAACAGATACTCGGCTCAGAAGCAGTTCTGGAAGGCAAAACAAGGAAAACAAGGAAACAACAACACTCAAGCGGAGCTTTTCAAAAAGTTACAGGTATAAACTTGTTGTTTTAAGACATAACCCCGTTTCAGATCATATTTTGAACCCAATATCTTCACCTGCAATTTAGTAGGGCCAGAGGGGAGAAAAGTTGCCATACGTTAAGCTGAGAGAAGCAACAAAAGCAAAAGAGTTAGGCTAATGAGAAATCGCTGTATTTTCTAAACAAAGTAAAACATTTGAAAAATGTTGGCAAAGTAACAAATGAAGAAACAGATTTATAAATTACACTTTTTCATAGTGCAACGTCTTATAAACACTGCCTTCCATAAATACTTTATAAGTCCAAACAGTACAAACAACTTCCAATGACAAGGTTCACTGTGTATCTGCCTACCATTCAAACACCACCCAGGAACATCAGACAAGAAATAACATTGAGACCATGCAGCCTAAAACACTCATGAAGTCTCATAAACATACACCATGAACTGGATGCTCCGTGTCCCATTCTGATTGGGTAAAATGCTTAATTATTCCTTGGTAAGATGATCAGAGTTAGGGGGAGAAGCCAAAAACTGCACACGGATAAGAGTAATGCTATATTAAAATAAAAATCCAAAGTATACCAAATTAAAAATGCTGTCATATACACTTTTTTGTTTTGTTTTTAATCACTTAAATAAGGGTTAAATGTTTCTTGAATCTTTGTTCAGTGGAAAAATTATAAATTTTCCACTGAAAGAAAATGATATTAAGCTAAAAATTAATAGCCTCCACATCCCTTATAACAATGAGAAGTAAAAAAGCTGCAAAGGCTGATTTATGTTTGACATTTTACTTTCACGCCCCTCTGGAGAGCTTTTGCACAGCCGGAATTTTTCTCATTACATTCCTAGGAACATTTTTTAACCCCATTTTTGTGCAGGACCTCTTGATACCTTTAGATGGCGTCCGCAAAAGGCTTTGCATGTAAACGAGACATCTGAAAACTGCATTTTAAAATAAGAAAAAGATAAATTGAGTAAATTCTAAGTTCTGTATTTAAATTGATATCCTTAATAAGGAGAAATAATCTAGCTCTATATATATAAAATAATAAAAAAGATTGCTGCCACTTTGACTTTTAAGTCGGTTCACAGATATTTCACAATTTTTTAACTCTGTATTGAATAGTGAGATGTACTGTAAGCAGATAGTAACACAGTCATTTACCGTGGGAGGAAAGAAAACATTGCTCCAGTCCAGGGACGTGACAGGGCTTAATGTATCATAAAAATCTGGATCTTTTATTCACATATGCCAGGGTAGGAAAAGCATGACAGTAGCTCTAGATATCTGTTGCTTTAAAATGTTTTTATTTATTTTTTTCTCCCTTTCAGCATGCTGCAGAACTGGAACAGAAGCAGAATGAGACGGAGAACAAGAAGCTCCTTGGAGAGGTTGTCAAGTACAGTAGTGTCATCCAGGTATGGTCTGACGCCTGCGGATTAAAGTTTTTCCTGAACCACAAATCTTTGTTTGACTTCTTTTATTTACCGACAATTTTGTTGCAGTCATTCAGCTGCTAAAACCTCAGACAACTTGTAAATACAGGCGATAATAATGATTGTTTAACTCTCACTATGGGATCGTAAATACACAAGTTTTATGGGAAATATTTGAAAAAATAATGTTTTATTTTATGATTAAACCAAAAAGTGTAAGGTCTATAATATTTAAACATAACTCATTTGATCAAATTAAAGCATAAATATATATATTTTTTATTTTTATTTATTTATTTATTTTTTATTTATTCATTCATTTCATTGAATACAAAAAAAAAACAGCCTATCAAATTTTTGATATACTAAAAAATAAAAAATACACCTCCATCCATACATACCTACTAGGGGTGGAACGATTCACAAAATCTACGGTTCGGTTCGATTCACGGTTTCTGGTCACGGTTTTCGGTTCGATTCGATACATGTTGATACATTCCATAAAAAATTATGAAATTAATGAAAAAATCCCCCCAAAAATAATGGATTGTAATTATTTTAAATGATCCGCGGAAACCCTGGATCATTTCCGTATGTTTTGCTGCTTTGAATTTAATCATCTGGCGCATGCTCTCTAACCTGACAACAGCCAGATGCATGTGGCGGAGCGAGACATGCATCTGGCTGTTGTCAGGTTACATGCTCTCTACCATCTCCAAGGGACTCAGAGCGGAGCGGACGAAGCCACAGCGGGGGCTGTAGGCTTTGCTTTGAGCAGCCGGTCTGGAGCGCAGCGGGGGTTGCTGACGGAGTATGAGGGATTTCGGGGTTAGCATGACATGTTGCTGTTAGCATAAACAAAACATGTTGCACAATGCTTGCACACTGTTGCGCTTTTATCCACAGCTTTCTTTCCGCCGTCATCGTAGGTCACTCTAAATGCAAAGTGGTCCCATACAGCAGACCTATAAAGTGCTGCTGGCGCGTCTTCCAACTCCAGTTCTTTCCCACTCGCCAGTCCGACACAATTCTCCACAACTGATTTTTTTCCCTGCTACACCCGGCTAAGCTGCTTCGCTTCTTCTTCTTCTTGTTTACTACTGGCGGTTGGCTTTGGTCGCAGTACTGCCACCTTCTGCTCTGGAGTGTAATCGCTTCCTCTATGAGAAAAAGGAGCAGCGCATGAACCGAACGAAACACACGCGAACCGAACCGAGACAGTCGAACCGAACGATTCTGACGGTTTTCATAAATCGTCCCATCCCTAATAACTACATATCCATCTGCATACATTACATACATATATACACACAGACATACTACATATGTATTTCAAAATTTTAAAACAAAATGAAATGAAAGGCAGCAGAAGGAAGAAAAAAATCTTATAATATCTGCCCCTTTTTTCTCAGCTCTGAAACTAAACAGGGAAAAAAATGGTTATCTTCTGCAACAAAAACAAAGTCAGTCGTCAATCTCAACTAAACAACGATAGTATGAGCTCACTTTATACTATTTCATACTTCTTCAAGAATCCAGTCTTTAACATTCTCTTAAACATGTGCAGTGATTTGGCATTTTTAACATCATTTTGTAGTTCGTTCCACAGTTTGACTCCTTGTATCGAGGTACATCGTTCTTTCAAACTGGTTCTGAATTTGGGTTTCTTAAAAATCTGTGTCCCCTTAAGGTTATAACTGCTCTCTCTCTTTGCAAAGATTTTTTGGATGTTTGAGGGTAATGTATTTAGGTGTGCCTTATACATAACTAACAAAATATTATAATCAACTAAATCATAGAATTTTAATAACCTCAATTTACAAAACAATATATTTGCCATGTTTTCAAGTAATAACTCTTATAGCCCTTTTTTGCGAAACAAAAACAGATTTTGTACTAGTTTAACATGCCTTTCCCCATACCTCAACACAATAGACCAAGTGTGGAACAATTAATACATTATACAACATATACAGTGCATGATCGATCCCTTACTTTATAAAACACTGCAATTGATTTGGCTATTTTTGTTCTTAAATAATTCAAGTGGGATTTCCATGTTAATCTCTCGTCAATAATCACACCCAAGAACTTCACCTCACTAACTCTACAAATCTCTACACCATCAACTTTAAATGGAATATTAACAGTTCTTTGTCTCCTTGTAAATAACATATATTTTGTTTTATCCAAATTTAAAGATAATTTATTAAGTTTAAACCATTTTTGTATTTGCATAAATTCTGTTTGCATTATTTCTAACATCCATTCTATATCTGTACCTTGACAAAAAAAAGTGGTATCATCCGCAAATAGGACACATTTGAAAAACTCTGACACATTTACCAAGTCATTAACATATAGGATGAACAACTTTGGTCCAATTACTGAACCCTGTGGAACTCCACATGTAATTTCACAAAATTCGGATCTAGTATCATGTACTTGTACAAACTGTTTTCTTTTTTCCAAATAACTCGAGATCCACTGTAATGCCGTCCCTCTAATCCCGTATTTAATGAGTTTTTTGAGTAAAATGCTATGGTCAATCGTGTCGAATGCTTTCTTTAGATCAACGTAAATACTGGCGCAATATTGTTTTTGATCAATTGCATTTGTTATTTGTTCTATCAGTTCCATAAGAGCCATTGATGTCGAGTTTTTGGCTCTAAATCCGTATTGAGTGCTACTTAAAATATTATTTTTTATCAATAAATGTATCTAATCTGATTACAAATAATTTCTCCAAAATTTTTGAGAACTGTGGTAACAACGATATCGGTCTGTAATTACTAAACATACATTTCTCACTGTTTTTGTAAATGGGAATTACCCTTGCACTTTTCATGGTGTCTGGAAATTTTCCTGATGAAAATGACAAATTACAGATATAGGTAAATGGTTTAATTACATAAGACATGATTTCCTTCACAAAGGTCATGTCCATGTCTACCCAATCTTTTGATTTTTTATCCACAATTTTATTGACAATACTCTTTATTTCTTCCTCATCCGTTTTTCCAAGAAAGATGCTATTGATATATTAAAAGCGTGTGTGTATATATATATAAATATATATTAGTGCTGTCAAAATTTTCGCGTTATTAACGCGTTAACGCGAGGCCATTTTAACGGCGATAATTTTTTTTAACGTGAGAATAACGCTATGTGGTTTTATGGTACAATTTTCCAAGTACATCCCGCTGCAGCCTGCGGGAAGGCGGGGCTATTTTCCCTCAGTCTATGCATTTTCCATAGGCTTCGAGAGCGGAGCTCCTCAAGGAAAAAAGACGCTCATACACTGGGTAGCGCTAGTGCCTTTTCTTTAAGCCCCACCACCAACAAACAAGTTGAGTGTCTGGTAACTAGCAGCAACCTGAAATACGCTGAGAAAACAGATTACTGAGGTGAAATGGAATCTGCTACGGCACTCTTGCTGTCTGTGTACGCCACAGGTCAGTATCGCGTGTCTGTGTGTGGGTGGGTGGGTGTGTGTGTGTTCTCATTTTTGTTAAGAGGCTGAAAAGTAACTTTCTAGAGCATAGACTACCTCCATCTAGTGATGTTGGTCTATTGATTTTGATGTATTGATTGAAAATTGTTCATTATTATCTTGGTTAATTAACATCTAATGTTAACTCTACTGCATTTTATAGCAGTAGGGTAAAATGCTTGTCTTTGTTCAAAAGACTGTATTAACTGTAAAGACTGTCTTTTACATCAGCCTGTTTTCAGGGCCTTTTTTTGGCTACATATTTGGTATTTTTTGCTACATGCCTCCCCATCTTCTTGCCATATGTTTCTATGGCATAAATCAGTGTCTGTGACCTGTTTTCATTTTAAAAAAAGAACATTGGCACAAACCTAGCCTGTATGTATTTTTTGTATGTCATCGAGAGTATTTAAATGATTTTCAATCAGAAAAAAAATTTGCGATGAAAATGCGATTAATCGCGAGTTAACTCAGGCATTGATGCGATTAATCTCGATTAAAAAAATTTAATCGATTGACAGCACTAATATATATATATATATATATATGAATGAATAAAAGTATAGTAGTCTTACTCTGTCAAAAATCAGTCAGAAGAGTTAAATCTCCCTTCCCAATAACTGATATTTTAAGTTTTAGAAAGCACCAGGACATTTTTACATAATGTTTAGGATATGGATTTATTTAGGTTTCATTATTTTGGAAAAATCCTAAGAAAACTACAAGGAGTGAGCAATTGATCCAGATCAAGCTAAGATATATCTGTTTATCATTCTTTCATCATAAAAAAGAAATTGCTCACAGCACCATAACTGGTGACAAAATTACCTTAAGTTGACATTTTTAATACTCATTATGTCCTTATTTGCCAAAGTTTCCCTCGTTGCATGCTCTAACCAGTCTAATTGTTTGGTTCTAGCTTCTCCACATTAAGAGTAATAAGTACCTGACGGTGAACAAACGTCTGCCTGCACTACTGGAGAAAAATGCTATGCGGGTTTCTCTGGACCCAGCTGGAAATGAGGGCTCCTGGTTCTACATCCAGCCTTTCTGGAAGCTCCGCAGCGAAGGAGACAATGTAGGTTCCTCTTATTTCATTCTTCTTTTTGTCTCGGGGTTATTCTGTATCCCAGTAACTTGGCATTTCTTTCTGTCTTCAGTGGACTGTCAGTTCATCGTGCTGCTCCAGTAACATTTCCGATTTTTAAAAAAAATGTTTATTTATTTTTTTTGTCCTTCTTTTCTGGCTTTTAGCATCCTGTAATTTAAGGTATTGCCCCTGCTTTTTGCATGGTGCCTGTATGTTTAGACACGGAATAAGAGTGAAAAGCATGGTTGTAAAAACGGTTTCAAAAGCATGGAGACTGTTTCCTGCATTGCACAGTGAAAGGGTTTTATCTCCTGTTCCAGCAGTGGCATTGTGGCTGTGGGTGCTTGCAGAAATGTCTGACCTTAAGGATGCAACTTTTGTGGTTCTCAGTCAGACAGCATGTTATGTGGAAACAATGATAGTTAGGCACAGTTTTCCTCATTATTCACCATGGGTTAGACAAATCCATATGTTGGACATTCTATGAATGCAGTTTTTTTCTCACAATTAGCCCAGCATGTTGTGTTGACACTGCTGTGGAAAAAAAGAAGTTTGCATGAATTCACTGTTGTCTTATGTTTAGTTTTTATGTATAAAAAAAGCACTCTAAAGTGCAGACCTGTCCCTCCTGCCTGTATTTAACTGACTCCGACTTGCATCCAGGTGGTGGTTGGAGACAAGGTGGTGCTGATGCCAGTGAATGCTGGGCAGCCCCTTCATGCCAGCAACATTGAGCTTTTGGACAATCGTGGCTGCAAAGAGGTGGGGAAGCTTCACCTTTTGAACGCTATCGGCATGAAGCAGTGTTTTAGTTTTTTTTTTAACCAGCTTTTTATTAACCGTTACAGGTGAATGCTGTCAACTGTAACACCAGCTGGAAAGTCACCTTGTTCATGAAGTTCAGTGACTACAGGGAAGACGTTTTGAAGGGGGTATGTTGGCTATTTGGTATTTTGCCATGACCAAAATGCAATGCCGTTGTTGGGATTGTATTCTTAGCTGTGGCCTTCTTGAAACAGGGTGATGTGGTGAGGCTGTTTCATGCTGAGCAGGAGAAGTTTCTCACCGGTGATGAGTACAAGGAACAGCAGCATGTCTTTCTCAGGACCACCCTGCGGCAGTCGGCCACCTCGGCCACCAGCTCCAAGGCTCTCTGGGAGATTGAGGTAAAGCACAAAATGGTTTCAGACATTCTTATTTTCAGATCATGTTTTGATTTAAACATTTAATATTTACCTTCCAATTTATTTGGACTTTTAAATCCAACTTTTGGATTTATTAATTTAGTGTCTAAAGGAAATCTGCCTTGACAAATAATTATTTTGAACAAAATCACCCGAGTAGGCTTATTAACTAGCTAGAATAGATAGTAAACCTATTTTTGGTCATTTTTTTTTCTTTCATCTTTAATTTGATCAGGATTTGATTAGTTTACCCTATTTATTCTTTTTTAAGCTTTGGGACACCAGTGGCCAGACTTTTAGCTAGAAATATTTAATGGGGTGTGCACCTTGGTGTATCACATCTTTAGGCTTAGGGGTATCTTCCTTTGGAAAATTTTGAAATTTAGACTCTTCGAAATGCTATTTCCTACATTTTTTGTCTTGTTGCAACACTATTTTTGTCCTGATTATGGTAACTATGTGTGGTTGACTAGATGTGGAAATTTCATAAGGAAAATATGAGATCATATTTAGGTATAATATAATGTTGCAATCAGAAAGTGTTATTTTTATTGCTTGTACTCATTAAGCTCAGACATGCCTCAAGAGTATCTGACCAGCCAGTAGTACGTCCAGTAAAGTGTGTCCAGATGCGTCTGATGCTTGTGCTGCTCCTTGTACTACTCTCATTGGCAGTGAGTGGATTTACTGTATTTGCTGTGATCACTGGGTAAAAAGTAGTTTTAATATATTCTCAAGCGAGAATCCACCTCAAAACACTATCTGTGCAGTCATTTCATCAAGATTACAATCCTGCCTTAAAATATTATTCCGCTGTTGGAGTCGCGCCGACCCCCACATACCAGAGGTGCGATGTCAGATGGAATCCCTAGGAGAAGCTGCTTCAGGCCAGGTCACCTCCTGGGGGATCTTTCTCTACTGTTCATGGTGGTTGGAAGTAGATGTTGTAAGTTAATTTAGGCATTAATAAATTATTTCAGTGGAGCGATCATAGTAACCCTGCATGACCAGTGCTGTCTGTCTCCCTGCAAGCTCGCAGATCAGCTTCTCTGATTGGTTGGTGCATCGAGCAGTCAAAGTTAAATTTTTCCAAATCCAGCAACTACTGCTTGTAAAATTTTTAACATTTGAGTGAAAATTCCAGGGGAAAAACAGGGCCTACAATTTTTTTTTTAGTAAAGGCAGTACCAAGTGCAGCTGTATGCATGGCTAGCTAAAAGCCTGCCAGTGACTTTTAGTTGACAGTAGACTCTTTTATAGTTGTAAAAAAGCATGCTATTTCAGTTGAGGAAGTGTTAATGTTTTGGTCTTTTTAATTCAGGAACTGGATCCTGATCTAAATGTGCCCAGGTCTATAGTCAAAGCTATAATTAAAAGTGGAAAACAACTGGAACTGTGATGAGCAAAGCGGGATGGGGACCCACATTTATTTTGTCTACACCAGCTAGGAGTGATCTGGGGGAGAAAATGACTGCAGCATTTTTTTTTAAATCTCAAATAAGAATAGAAAATAGTGATCCTTGATTTTTCCACGGTGGAAAAATTCAGGTGTTTCAAGAGCAATTTGAAAAGGAAAATAAATAAATAAATAAATACTGTACATTTATTTCAAACATAATACTCAGATCAAAGAAAGTTTGCATCTGATTAAAGCCTCTTCTGACTTAAACATGGCTGCCAGTGTAATCATTCAGTTCATTTTCCCTCTTATGATGCATTTCTGTTACTGTTGGTCAGTAGAGCATTGCTCTATTAAAAACCTTTTAAGAGCAGGTATAGTTTTGGTTAAAAGCACCAACAGAATGACTGTGCTTTAATATGTTTGAATCGAAGCTAGCAAGATGTGTCTGTTAGGCTACTTCGTTTTTCTAGGCTCGATGTTTAATCTTTATCAGCAGGAACATGTTCTAAGTTCCTGTTATTGCACAACTGTTTGTGCCAGGATGCACTTAAGTTACCATATCAGCGGCTGAAAAGCCGTTAGGCAGAACAATGACAAAGCCCCATTCTGTCCCACTGTGATAGGTGAAATATATTGCAAGGGCTTACGAATCAAAAAGGGCACCTCTGACCTCTTTTCTTATCTCACGATTGAATTAATTTAACATGAAGCATTTTGTTTAACAGTCGCTTGCAAAATACTTGCAAAATAGAAGACTTTTTGCAGGCCAACTCAGAAAACACCCTGAAGAGTTGGTGAAAAGAGATAATTCCACGTGAATGATTTTCTTGTTTTGCCTTTGCGGCAGGTTGTGCACTATGACCCCTGCAGGGGTGGAGCGGGTCAGTGGAACAGTCTCTTCCGCTTCAAACACCTGGCCACTGGGAATTACCTGGCTGCAGAGGTGAGACTACACTCAGCTCTCGGTTTCTGTTTTAACCCGTTTCTTTATCCGATGATGTAATGCAGTTTATTTTAAAGTAAATTATCAAAGAAAGAGAATTAACTAAAGGATTCAGTTTGAAGTGAAACTTGTATAGAATTATTACACACAGGGATATATTCATAATGTTTATTTCTGTTAGTTAGGATTGATATGATTATGGCTTGAAGTTAATTAAAACAAAAGATTTTGTTTCTAAGAAGATGCGGTCATGACATAACATCATTAATCTAATTTTATTGTTTTTATATGAAAATGTATTGCTTTTATGTTATGGGCCACTTAATCATGGCGGAAAAAGCTGAATTAACAGGCATGTTGTGACCCTCCAAAAAGGGGGATGATCCATGGAAGGTCATTAAAGAAGCTGGTTGGTCAGACTGGTTCATTCATGTTAAATAATGGAAGATTGGGTTGGAAAAAAAACCCACTGATTACGACTGTATGTTAATCCAAAATTGAACCAGAGACGATGGCAGAATCTTCTCACTTGGTCTCAGCACCAAGAGGACTGGACAGGGCTTCTCTTTTTAAATGTATGAAACATTCTGTAATCTTTAAACTCCCAGCATACACACATGACCTAAAACCTACAAAAGCTCTTTCATCCGCTGATGAAGATGAAACCTGATATAAGGCAGATTAGACGTAGGCAAAGTCTGAAGCAACATGGACTCACTGCGGTGATACAGTAAAGATTCTAAGAAGATAAACTTTAGTTTTTTCTTAGCTATAAGCCATAATCATCAATTATCTTTTTGTCTTCATTAAATGTCTAATATTAATTTCACTTTTTATATCAGATAAGTGAACTTTCGCAAATTAATTCACTTTTTTTTGTACCTTTATAGCAACGATTTTCTATTTTGCTTTCATTGCAACTAAAAGGCTTTTGAAAACCTTGCTGTAGGTGGCAGCATTCCCATTGTTTTCCCTGATACCATCTAATCCTAGGTGTTGTATTTTATGACAGCTGGTCCGTTATAAGAGCTCTCTGATTCTGATTGTTTAATTTCTCCGCAGCTGAATCCGGAATACAAAAACAATATAGAGGAGCCCAAAGGAGAGGTGAGTCAGTGGAGTAAACATGTTTTCAAAGCACCTGATTGTAAAGCCATCGTTCTGCCAATTAATACGAGATTCATTCACACTTATTTGACATTTGTTATGGTTGTTGTTGACATTATGAGTTCCCATTTCCCTCTGCTTGATGCACAGAAAATGAGCTGCGCTGTGATGTATTTATCAGAGTTTCAGTGGTGGTAACAAATACTGCAGCACTTTCAGAATTCAAGGCA
Source organism: Cyprinodon tularosa (assembly GCF_016077235.1). Lineage (NCBI taxonomy): Eukaryota > Metazoa > Chordata > Actinopteri > Cyprinodontiformes > Cyprinodontidae > Cyprinodon > Cyprinodon tularosa. The sequence goes on from NW_024039163.1 coordinate 2,244,833, forward strand.
GCTCCCTGTCTCCTGTGATTATGCAAATCACTTGTTAAGTTGTTAAGTCCGAATTTCAGGCACACAGGGGGCTCCTTACATAACGTCTGGGTGTGGGGGTGCCCAGCAAGCGAGGAAAAAGTGCAAGAGGATGGAGGGGGAAGGCAGACGTGCTGTCTGCTCCGCTTCACTCGTCTGTGCTAAACTGGTTGGGTGAGTCACCAGCGGAGGGGGGGGGGGCTGAGAGGATGGAGAAGCTGAGGCGTAGAGCCAGCTCTGGGGAGCTTCCCATTGACATGCAGAGAACAGTGGGAGACGTTAACCCTTACCTTCTTCTGCTGCATCTGCAAACTGATGCAGCCCAGGAACGTCGTGCCTGTCTGTCTGCTCGTCTGTGTGATTTGATACCTCATTAGTGGGAGATGCAGTCAACTGTACTGTGGCGCATGTCCATCTGTTTTCAGTCAGTCAGCAGTGATTATTAGCATTCATCAACATTTTATTTCTCAAACTTTTTGAATTACGGAATTTAGGGCTGGTTGATATGCTGTAAATCTTTAGGATCTGGTTTAAACTATTATTTTGTTGTTTTTATAAAATTTTTATCATTAATGATGAGTAACATCAATAAAAAAATGTATCTACTTTACTCAGCTTCTACTTTCTGAGAAGGACTGAATTTATTATGTTAATAATCCTGGAAAACATATAATTAGTAGTACAACATATTGTCCTTTGCTATTTATCTGAATCCATCTGTCCGTTCGGTCAGGAAAACCAAACATCTGTCCCCCTATTAATCCCAAAGTGCTTTGTTGCCAGAGGGGATATATATTCCACCAACATGTTCTGGCTCTGCTGAAAACCCCTGGGGATTGAGCCTAGGAGGTATCCTGTTTAGAACCTCAAACGACCTCAGCGGACTCCTTTCAGTGTGAAGGATCTGTAGCTTATGGTTGCAGGTGAGAGCAGGAAGGATAAAGAAGAACTGACTTGGCCCGTTCGTTATTTTATTTCCTGGTCCATCCTGCTGTCACTACTAGATGTTTGAACCTCTTTTCTATAGATTGAAACACTGCTACTAAATTGCTAAATTGAAGCCAAATGAGTGTGGCCCATTGGGTTGGAAAGAAGCAACAGATTTCTCTGTCCTGTTGGACATAAATGCATCCAGCAGCGCTCTGTATGGAGTCCTGACCTCAACCTGACAGCGAGGATTGGAAGGGAGGAGAGAGCCTCATCAGCCAACATCAGCATCTGACCTTCCTTATAAATACTTTTAAAATACTTAAAACCCAAACCCGGTGTACGGGTCCATTGTGATGAAGAGAGAGCTAAGCCAAAAGGCAAAGCTCTCGATTTACCGGTCGATCTTCATTCCTACCCTCATCTATGGTCATGAGCTTTGGGTCATGAACAAAAGCCTGAGATCCCAGATACAAGCAGCCTAAATGAGTTTTCTCCGTAGTGTGTCTGGGAGAGCCCCTTAGAGATAGGGTGATAGGAGCTCAGTCATCCGGGGAGGACTCAGAGTAGAACCGCTGCTCCTCCACGTCGACAGGAGCCAGTTGAGGGGGCTCAGGCATGTCCCACTGGGAGGAGGCTCAGGAGGAGATCCAGGATACGCTTGAGGGACTGTTTCTCGGCTGGCCTTGGAATGCCAGGAGGAGCTGGGCCGAGGGAAGAGGGACGTCTGGGCCTCCCTATAAGCTGCTACCCCCACGACCCGCCGTCGGAAAGTGGAAGAGGATGGATGGATTGTACCCAAACAATAACTAAAAACAATAACTATCACATAGTCCTCACAAATAAAGAACTGTGTGCACTAATTAAGGCCAGCAACTAAGCTATTAGTTCATACATCACAAATTAAGGATTGTATATGTTTAGGTGAGCAGAGGGAAGGATTAATGTGGTAACAGTAATAAGTGTCATCGTTTGTTTTTATTGCAGAATGAGACCGAAGCTGTGTTCTCCAAGAGGAAGCACCAAGCCGCAGAGAAGATTGCCTACACTCTGGTTTCTGTTCCCCATGGGAACGACATTGCCTCTCTGTTTGAGCTGGATGCCACCACCCTGCAGCGGGCGGACTGCCTCGTGCCCAGGTCAGTCCCTCACCAGGTTGCACCAGATGCATTCACTCCTTTGAACCAGAGGAAGTGTGTTAATACTGCTTGACCCACAGATACTTTTGTCGTCATTCATTTATCGTTTTTTCATTGTTATTATGTATGACTATTACAAGTACTGTCGATCCAACTGACTTTAAGGTTCTTATGCCATTTTGAGAACTTTGAAAACTAATTTGATCATTTCCCTGGATAAGTATGTAGAAAAAGATAAGCTTGAAATTTTTATATTTTTTTTTCTTATTCTGTTTTCTAAATTACAGAATTTAATTTTAAATATAAGGCGATTGCTTTAGGGAATATCTACATACAAGTTTATAACTTCAGACAGGAAATTTTGATTTAAATTGCTTTTGCTTAGAAATTGGACAAATAAAGATGAAATAATTAATTTAGATATAAGATAAACAATTTTTTTATGCAGGTTTTGTTTTCCCACAAATGGTGGTAAATGACTACAACGCTCTGCAGGACTTTTTTTCAAACTAACCGACATTTATATCATGTGGTTTTTTAGTCATCAAGTCTGTTAACTCTTCCTCAGAAATTCCTACGTGAGACTTCGACATCTGTGCACCAACACCTGGGTGACAAGCACCAACATTGCCATTGATACAGATGAGGAGCGTCCAGTTATGCTCAAGGTCTGCACAAACTGCTCCACACAAACTTAACAAACACTAATAGGCCCAACATGCAGAATGGGTAACGTGCTTTCTTTTGGGATTAGATTGGAACCTGTTCCACAAAAGAGGACAAAGAGGCGTTTGCCATCGTCTCTGTCCCATTATCAGAGGTCAGAGATTTGGACTTTGCCAATGATGCCAACCAGGTCTTGGAAGCGACCGTGAGGAAGCTTCAGTGCGCCAACATCACTCAGAATGAGAGGAGGTAAAGAACGCTAACTGAAGGGAGGTGGGGAAAAGCTGGGGGCATTTGTACTTTTGGATTTTCAAGCTGCGTTATCCCTTTAGGTTTGTCACGACACTACTGGAGGACCTGATTTTCTTTGTGTGCATGGTGCCAAACCACGGACAGGACATCCTCTCTGTGGCCACCTCTACGCCCAACCGTGAGAGGCAGAAACTCATGAGGGAGCAGTACATCCTTTCCCAGGTAAGTGCAAGAAAAAAAAATATCCTAGTGATTTCCAGCTCTGGGTGTTAATCTGCTCCAATTTATCCTTCATGTTTGGTTCCTTCAGATATTTGGTATCCTGACGGCTCCATTCAAAGATAATGGTGATGGTCCAATGTTCAGGTTGGAGGAACTGGGAGACCAGCGCTACGCTCACTTCAAATACATGTTTAGACTCTGCTACAGAGTGCTGCGACACTCCCAACAGGACTACCGCAAGAACCAGGTATAAAGCGAGCCTTCACGCATCCTGTAGTTATAACAGCTCATCTTTTTTTTTTTTTTTTTTAAGTATAATTGAATTAAATTAAAAATTTTGTTTTCTTGTTTTGTATTATCAAAGAAATATCTGGAAAGTTTGGCATTCACTGCACTGGTCAATGCTTTGTTGCCCAAACAGTCAGTTCAAAGTCCTTTGGAGTACTTCTTTACCATCTTTGAATTGTTTCAGTCAAGCTTCTCATCATTTTTGACATTTTAAAAGGTGTTTTATAATTAGTTGCTCACATAAATAGCTGTTTTAATCTTGACAAAAATAAACTCCAGCTGTGACTTTCAATTTTCTACGAATGTTTTTTTTAGGTTCAGTTTCTTAAGTAGCTTTCAGTCATGCGGAATTTCTTTTTTTTTCTTTACATTTCAAGTTTTCTGTACATAAAAAACAAAGAACATAAGTGTTGTTTTTTTTCTGCCTCATAGGAATATATAGCCAAAAAGTTCCACATCATGCAGGGTCAGATGGGATATGAGATTCTGGCTGAGGACACAATCACCGCCCTGCTGCACAACAACCGCAAGCTGTTGGAAAAACACATCACAGCCAGAGAGATTGAGACCTTCGTTGGCCTGCTGAGGAAAAATCGAGAGCCCAGGTGAGACACAAAATCATTCAACTCTCAAAGCCAGTGGTTATTTTTCAATAAAAATAAAAGAATAAATATACTGTCTATGTTAACTTTAACTGGTCTGTGGTCTTATTTTATATAAAACGTGATCAATTCATGTCTGGTTCATCCTGTCAGATTCTTGGATTACCTGTCTGATCTCTGTGCATCCAACAAGACCGCTATCCCCGTCACACAGGAGCTTATCATTAAATTTATGCTGAATGCCACTAATGCGGACATCCTCATTAAGACAAAGTAAGTCGCTACCATGAGACGTCTACAGTTCAACCATTTTGTCATATTCCACACATTAAAGATGTTTGAACACGCACACAGTCTCCTCTGTGTGTGACAGCACCTTTCCCTCCAATGCTGTGCCTGCTTTGAAATGGATATTTTACCGCTGCAGCAGCTCTATGTCGATTGTGTTTGTTCCTTTTTGTTTGTTTATTTTCTGATAGGCTCTCAATCTGTCCCTGCTCTTCACCAGGCTAATCTCGAGCACGGACAACTCCCTTGATTCCTCCATGTCCCCAGATGAGGGGGAGGAAGAGGAGGTTTGGCTCTACTGGATCGACAAAAACAAGGAGCCTTATGGCAAATCCATCCGCCACCTGGCCCAGGATGCTAAAAACAACCATAAAATGGATGCAGGCGTGCTCACCTTCTACAGGTAATGGTGCTGCTTTTGCATTCATCCTGTTTAGTTTGAGCCAACGATTGTCAAGAAGTGGGGAAAAACCGCCAAGGAGGGGGGGGGTTAAGGGTACAGCAGATTGATGGTATACTACAACAAAAATGGATAAGCAAATCATCTAACAACAAAAAAAAATCTATCTAGGAATCTAAGTTCAAACACAGAATTACTAAAGGGGAAATAAGTGACTTTGCACATGTTGTGGTTGTTTCTTCCATACATATTCCAGATACTTTTCTCACACTAAAGAAAACCATCCTGAGATCTGTTGTTTGGATAAAAACCTAGCTGATGTTAGAGGAGAAGGGGCATATGAGATGATAAAATACATCATTAGGTTGGTTGTAGCCACAGCCAAGGTCTGCTGAATGCCACCTCTAAAGGCATATGTTGAGCTGTGAACCAGATGGGCAGCAGCAGAAGAAGACCAGGCCAAGGTGTCACTCCTCTCAGCTAAATGAGTATAAAACAGTTCCACCAAAGCTGGGTTATAACAGATCAGAAATACTTTGCCTGGTCTAATTAGTTTCCACTTCAGCTGCAGCATATGGTCAGACTTTGGCATAAACAGCATGAAAGCTGTGATCCATCCTGCATTTTATCAACAGTTCTGGCTGCTGGTGAGAAGGATGCTGTATTCTAATAGCACACAAAAAAGAAAACAGGAAAAAAAACTTTAGCGAAGTGTATTAGTTTATTTTGAACATGACTGCAAAAAATAAAATAACCTAAAAAAATATAATAACATTTATAATAAACACTGTTGATAGTACAACTGCCAGAGGTGTCAAGTAACAAAAAATGCAAATACTTTATCTCACTTAAGTAGAAATGTTGTCTCTAAATCTATACTTTACTAGAGTAATTATGTATTAGACAGCTTTTTACTTGTGCTAAAGAAGTAAAAGACTTACAATAATCCAGCCTTGAAGTAAGAAATGCATGGACTAGTTTCTCAGTATCACCCCTGAACAGGAGATTTTAAATTTTAAAATATATTTTACAATATTCCGCACATGAAAGAAGGAAATTCAAGAAACATCTTTGATATGGGATTTAAATGACAGGTCTGGATAAAAAAAAGAATAACACCAAGATTTTTTACTTTATTATCCAAGATAAATTTATTCCCATCTAAATGAGGTAACTGACTAATCAGACTCTGGTCAAAAGCCTATAAAGTCTGTTTTATCTGCATTCAGGAGCAGAAAGTTAAGTCATCCAGGTTTTTATGTTAAGGTTTTTTTTTGTTTTAAAATCAACAAAGATGAATTGCAATGTTCGTTGTCTCCCTCTATTCCTCTCCAGGTGTCAGCTGAACCTTTTTGCCAAAATGTGTCTGGATCGTCAGTATCTCGCCATCAACCAGATCTCTGTCCATCTCCCTGTGGATCTAATCCTGCGTTGCATGTTTGACGACTGCCTGCCCTACAACCTCAGAGCGTCCTTCTGTCGCCTCATGCTTCACATGCATGTGGACTGCGAACCACAGGAGGCCGTGGTTCCCGTCCGCTATGCCCGTCTTTGGACTGAAATTCCCTCCAAGATCTCCATAAAAGAGTGAGCATCTCTATTTTAAAATGACTAGTCTTCTTCTTTTTAATACATTCTCTCACATCTTTGGTTTGTTCTGCAGGTTTGAGTATGAATCCACTGACAACTCCAGAGAGGAAATGAAGAGGAGATTTAAAAGCACTATGGAATTTGTGGACGACTATCTGAAAGATGTGGTCGCCCAACATTATCCGTTTGGGGACAAAGAAAAGAACGAACTCACACAAGAGGTAAATATCCTCTTTAAAAACCCTTTAGTTTATTTCTTGTTATAATTTAAGCTAATAACAAATTTTCACACTCAATAAATACCTTAAAATTTTAGACTTAAACATTACTTGGGTTTTAAAAAGCACTGCTATGTACGGTTAGAATAAATGCTAGCATTTCCTTATGCCCACATACGGATAGGCTTTGACTTCTTAAATTAAGACATGAAGAGACTAAAATGTCATTTTATCTACCAGTTTGATAAAAAAGCTGAAAAATTCTAAAACATTTTAAGTAAGAAAGTAAAAAAAAAAAAGGATTTTTACCACTCGCCCTTCGGGAAAGTGAATTTCACATTTCATTTGCACAGAAACAATTTCTACTTGCCCAGAATAATGTTTGATAAATATAGTTCCTCATATTAAATTTTGTATATATATATATATATATATTTTTTGTAATTCAGTATTTTTTAAGTTTACATGCATGCGTCAGATAATAAACTCAAGCCTACATTACCGTGTTAACATGCTTTTCAATCCTTCCTGCACATTCTTTTCAAACTAAACTTTGCTTTAAACTGTTGTGTGCTTGGAAAATTATAAATTGTAATGTTAAAAATCTAAAAAAAAAACTTGACAGGTTAAAAACTTAAGATAAATCACAAGACAGAAGTCAATGTCACAAATGAATAGCTTTTATTTTAGAGTCACGGTATGTTTATTCAAGATAATACTATTAATATAATGTGACTTTTCTAGAGAATCATTATACAGTTATTTTATACAGGGTTTCCACAGTCTTATATAATTTCAGAATTCCCTGACTTTTAACTGACTCAGGATTAGTTTTCCCTGACAAAATAAATGCAGCAACAAGACAATAATAATAACATAACAGGTCACCAATTTAACATGTTTAGCTCTATAACATTTAAATGCACCTCTCCAATTTCTAAGAGAAAAGAATTTTTTTGAACAGTTTTAAATGTATGACCTGCATCACTGTACAGAGGACTGCCATGTGATAGCCATATTTACACTGTGCGCATGGCATACAATTATGGCAATTTTCCTAATCCCTGACCAATAATTTTTAATCTAGGGTTATCTGGGTGGTGGGTGTGTCTAATTCGTGCCAATTACCGGACAAAAATCACGTCATCTGGCGGAAAATCTCGCGGCTTTTTCAAATCACTCGAGAATGTGTACAAAACAACAAAAATGGCGCCGGGACTGGGATCTTTATTAAGCGAATGTCGGTGATTTAAAAGTAATTTTGAGTGATTAATATATATATATATATAAAATCCATGTCCTAACTTTCCACTACACAGATCAAAGCTTTCAGTACAGGAAAAGTTCCAATGATTTTTTTTCTCATTTGAAGTTTTTTGTTGTGCTTTCTCTGTCAAATCAAATGAAGTGGGTTTAATTTAGGTAGAGGCAATTCACAACTCATGCCATCTCAAGAGAACTCAAAGTCAATTCAATCGAGCCATTCAAGCAAATTAGTTAATATTGTTTTCTATAATAAGGAAGCCCAGCTGGTTGCATTGAGTCATTGACTTTGAAAGATTCTCTCCTCCCGGATTGGCATGCAACTGCTGTGGACAGTTGCTTGCATTTTGATGTGACTTCGCAAAAAATCCATCATACTGAGGAGGAAGGTAGCAGCAGAGGAAAGGACGACTGTTAATATGACATCTGAAAGTTATGTTCTGATCAAAAATAACAAAAAGTTCTGTTTATTTAATGTTTTTTATTTTAAACCAATCTGGAGACCGTGGCTCAAAGTACAGTTTGAGACTAAATGAGAATTGGGCTCTGTTGCTGTCTTTTTCTGTTGTGGTTTATGTTCACGTTCTTTATTTCGATTGATTGAAGTGTAGTAGGATGGTTTGCTATGGTGTGACTGTTTCTTGATACTTGCATGAGTTCAATTTCTTAAATAGATTTATTATTTGGGATGAAGTGAATGCATGGATCCAGATAAGTAGTTTTTACTTCAGTACAAAAAGGAATTATGTAAGCTTATGTTTGAATTAAAATCCTAAATTATATCATGCAGGAACATGTATATGTGTTTCTATGTTTGTGTTTGTGTATAAATATTTAATATATATGTTGCCTGTAAATCGTTATGTCTGAGAAAAATTTATTAAAAACAAATGTAAAATTTGACTGAAAGAGAACTTTGAGAGATTACAACTTGAAATTAGAACTTAAATGCAATAAAAAATCCCTGGGAAAATGCTTAAAGATCAGGCAGAACCTTATTTTGAACAAAGTATTTGTTTATTTTATTTCCACATTCATTCTTTGAAACTTACTCTTTGGTACATCTGTTATGAGTTATTATTTTTTTTATTTATGCAAACTGTCCTTATGAAAAAATCAGGATAAAGACATGAAAATGTCAATGCGTTTTTATTTCAATTATCTGTGAAAATGAATTTAAATAGCCTACTGGCCTACCCGGTTAGTGAAAGCTAGTAGGGAAACTATTACAAGCTAATTTACGCCATTTGAGTCAACTTTATTTTTAAGAAGTTAGATATAGTTTTGATGACATTGGAATTATAAGATAGCCTCCTAAATGTTTTTTTGTATTTTACATACAAGTCGATGTATAGGGAAAATGTATAAAAAAATTAAAATAAAAAATCACACTCACTAAAATCAAGAATAATGGATTATTTAACTCCTTCTGGAGTCCTTTTTCTCTGCACAGATCAGGATTTGTTTTATTCAAAACATGACAAAAACAGAACATTTTGCTTTCAATCCAAATTGTATTTGAGATAAAATCTTAAATATTCTCTTTATTGTCAAAGGCCATATTATAGCATTATACCGGTGCCCTTTCTGTATCTTTCTTTCCTAAAATCTTTGTTATTGTGTAAATATCTATTAGGTGGTGAATCTTGCCCGAAACCTGGTGTACTTTGGTTTCTACAACTTCAGTGAGCTGCTGCGCCTCACGCGGACCCTGCTGGCCATCCTTGACATCGTCCAGCATCCTTTTGGCTTGCTCAACAAGCTCGGCAAGAATCTAGAGGCCGGTTAGTGAACCGAAAATGTCAAACTCTCCTAATCAGGCCATGTTTGTGTTTAAAGGTGCACATGAGTGTTTTGAAGCAAAAGTACTTGATTCTTAACATTGGATTGAATTATATTATACACATAGTGGCAGGTGAGAGCCCTGATCTGACCTCTGCCCACGGGGGTTATGTTTTCAGGAGAGTTTTTTTCTGTCTGTCTGGTTATAGGATAACTTGAAAAGTAATGCAAGGACTTTATTGACATTTACCAGAGGTGAGCGTCATGTCAGGAAACAATCTGTTAAATTTTGGTGATGATTCAGATCATAATTTTGATACAGAAATTTTTTTTTTTTTCGATTCGGATTCGTTAACATTGTGAGATATGGACTTATGGAGGAAAGGAGCAGTGTCCCCCCAAACAACAGGGCGGCTAACCTTGCGCTGCAAGATCATGAGTTCTGAGTTTTCAGTCTAACAGCAAATCCATCTTGAAAGACTCCAGCTAATACGCCCGTCTTAACACAACCAGCAATCGGACCAATGACATGCCAGCAGTGTTTTTTTGGTAAGGGCATGTAGGAATAACGACAGTCAGAAGGATGTTGCCGGGGCATTACAACAAAAGGCTACGCTGGAGGACTCACCTGTCACAATTGACTCAGTTTTAGCTAAAATATGGTCCATTTCTCTTTTTAAAAAGGAGCAAAGAGAGGCAATTTTTACAGTTGTAGATCGGAAAGATGTCTGTGCTTTTCTTCCGACAGGATTTGGAAAAAGTTTGATTTATCAGCTTACGGAACGTCACTTAAAAATGAACTGCTACGATTGGCTGAAAGCATATTAATGAAGGCGGGAACTAGCTGGCACATCAGCTGAAAGTATTGTACTAAACGTCCCTCCTTTTCACGGACAGATTAAAGGGCAGCCATCTCGGATTAATAAAACTCAACTCAGTTCTACACCTGCTGCCAGGTTAGAGGGTGGCAGCAGTGACACATGACAGCTTCAGCATTGGACTTAAAAGTCATGATCCAGTCATGTGAGCTTTAGCTATAGGTATAGGTCATATCTGCTTGGCGGAGGTCTGCGATCTCTGGGTGCTTTTCTAGTTTGAGTATTTCTGATTAAATTAGGCAGCAGATCAATGTATGCAGAATTAAGGAAATATATAAAACCATCAAGATTACTTCAAGCATTCAAGATCAATTGGTTAATGTGGCCTTGGTCGTTAATTATTTTGAAACCTAAAAATAAATTCAAATCTTATAAGATGCTTTAGGAGTGAAAATACAACTCTGAATGACAAATTAATCTTATCTATGCCTTAATTACATATTGACCATTATAAACCCTTATAAGCATAATAAGTTATAAATCATTAGTACTCCTGAATTGTTGTTTATCCTTGTAAGGTGTCCTGCATTTTGTATTTTTATCTTTAATTTTTCTACCATGCATGTCATAAGCTTTTTTTTTTACGTTTTATCGTCTGTAAACAAATATACAGCTAATGCTCCTCTAAACACAAGCAGACTGAATTGGTTGTTCTGTTTAGGAAACAATGTTCTGCGTACAATCCACGGTGTCGGGGAAATGATGACTCAGATGGTGATGAGTCGAGGTGTGCCGCATGGTTTGCCGGACACGCCCCCCTCCCTGCGTTACGGGAAAGGACACCTCATTCCGGACAACGAGGACGTGGTGGTGATGGACACCAAGCTGAAGATCATTGAAATCCTCCAAGTGCGAGCTGCTACTTGATTCTTTTATTCTTTTTAAATTAGCCATCATGTTTTCACAGTTGTTTTAATCAGAATGTTTTGTTAATCTCTGTTTACTTTTTGTGCTCCTTTAAGTTCATCCTAAGCGTCAGGCTGGACTACAGGATCACTTATCTGTTGTCCATCTACAAGAAAGAGTTTGGAGATAAAACGATACCTGACAGCTCTTCCTCAATGTCTGACTTTCTTCCATTTACACGTGAGATCCATCTCCTGTCATGCATATCCATATGACTGTTTTTTTTTTATTTTAATCATTACCATATTTTAATCTGTTCTTCAGCTTCTGAACCAGACATTGATGAGATTGCAGCAAAAGCAGATGGCATGTTTGTAGGAAGGTTGGTGAAGAAAAGCTTAGACTTGGTTTGGTCATTCTTTTTCCACACTGTCTCAAACATTTATTAACAACAAATGTTGTTTTTTTGTTTGTTTTTTTTTAGCTCTGAATTAAGTGCTTTGGAGCTTGATGATGAAGGTGGCCGCACATTTCTGAGGGTTCTTATTCATCTCATCATGCAAGATTATCCACCTCTGGTCTCTGGATCACTACAGCTTATCTTCAAACACTTCAGTCAGAGGTCTGAGATGCTGGTGGCCTTTAAACAGGTACACAGTAAATACACCATTTTTATGACAAAACGGCTCTCGTTTTTCAACATGGGTGAACATAAAGGTAGTGGAGGATGTTCTTTTTCCGGGTGGATCATCTAAATAAGTGGTCCTCTTATTATCAATCATTCTGGTGATATGTTTACGTAATGCTGTGTTGCATGCTCATCCCCATTTTCACTTACTAGTGGTGAGTCTGAAAAAGTGAAAAAATTGCAAATTTCCATTTGGAAATTAAGCTTGTATGAGTGATACAAATAGCAACTTTTAAACAGAGCGTGCACGAGGAGAAATATTGTTGTGCATGCTCTCGCATGTGTTTACTAGGCGTACACCCTCAGGAGTGGGTACAGGGTTGTGCTTTTTTTAAGTGGAGAGGGCGGATCATTTCAAAAATTCACGAGAATCCTTCATTATACCTTTTAATACTGATGCACAGAAACAGAGATAAAACGATAATCTAAATATTTGTCAGCTTTACTTCTGCTTTTATTTCTGTTTTTAGGTACAGCTCCTCGTCTCGGAGCAGGATGTACACAACTATACGCAGATCAAGGAAGACCTGGACAAGCTGCGTCTTATTGTGGAGAAGTCGGAGCTTTGGGTGGAGAAAAGTGGAATGTACAGCAGTGATGAGCTTGGGGTAAGGCAAGGGAAGTACCCAACAAAATTATGTGTTCAACACATCTCTGCATCTTTGGGAGATAATTTTTTTTTATTTTTTTTTGCTGCGTTATTCATATATTTCTGACAAAAGATACAAGTTTTGTAAATTTAGAATTATTTTTTTCTCAATCAGCTGGTAGAGCATTTTATTATGGATTTAGTTTTATGTTTTTTGAATTCTTAAATAAAAAAATAAAAAAAGGCAATATCACCACCCAGTTATCAATAGGAACACAGTCCCGTCCATCACACATTTTTCACTTCTAGAGAAAAAATCCTGAATTGAGATCAGAGAATAAGGTTTTGAATGATAGAGAATGAAAGAAAGATGAGAGAGAAAATGTTTTTTAAGAGAAGATATTTTTACTCTGATTACATAAAATAAAATATATTTGGAAGTAAAAGTATGTTTATGAAAAAGTTTTTCTTTTCCCTTGGGAATCATATTCCAAATGTCAATTTAAATTTCTTTTATATATTAAATGACAAAATCATTCATCTCAAAACTTGTTTCTTCAATCTCAAATTACATAAGTATTTTCTCTCCTATATGTTTATTTTACTTTTGAAATTATTTCCCCCTTTGAGATCGCATTTTTTTCCCTTAAATTTAATAAAAATAACTAAAGTAACTCCATACTTTATTATACTCAAAGTAGGATAAATTAAGCTTTATTAATACTATAGCTGGAAAATTAATATTTTAAAGAAGCAAGCAAAAAGAGAATAAACTGCAGCGAAAAAAGTTATAAAATAAAGCTGAAATATAAAAATACAGCAAGAAAAAATAAATGCAGAAATTGTACATAAGCAAATTTTGACTGTAAATATTAAACTTTTGTTTTCAAGATGAAGGCAAAAAATAAAAGGTATAGAAGTGAGAGATGAAGAGAGGATTTGCATTACATAAGTTACATTTTCATTGCATACAGAACAAAAGAACTTCAGCAAGTTTTGGTGTTTCTGATCCGTATCAGTTAGATGAGGAAATTTCACTTTGATGTCACTTTCTTTATATCACTGTTTTTTTTCAGTTATGCCTTTTTTTTTTTACCATATTCTAATTGATGATTACAGAAGGTATTCGGCTGTACCATCTTGCTTTTTAGAGAAATATCAAGCTTTAGTCAGATTTCCTTCTTTTCTCCACCAGGAGGCTGTTCTAAGTCCGGTACAAGATGGGGAGAGCAAGCCTCAGATGGACAGCAACCAAGAAAACAACTATGACGTTCTTACAAAAGTGAGCATCATGTCCTCATTTTGCTTCTCAGTCTGCTCATTATTTTACTAAAAAAGACTGATCTCCTATTATTAGATCCTGGAGCGCTTCAGTAGGATGTGTTGCATGAATAAGAAGAACCGGCTGCAGCTGCAGAGACTGCTGAAGAACATGGGGGCTCACACTGTGGTCCTGGACCTGCTGCAGATCCCCTACGAAAAGGTGACCGTCTAGATCAGCAATCATTCGCTGGTGGTCTCTCTCTGTTTGACCCTCCAACCCTCTCTGCTGTGGTTTGTTTGATTTCCTTCTAGAATGATGAGAAGATGAATGAGATTATGAAGTTGGCTCATACGTTTTTGCAAAACTTCTGCAAAGGAAACCCTGAAAATCAAGTTCTGCTCCACAAGCACCTGAACCTCTTCCTCACTCCAGGGGTTCGTCGACCTCAACATTCTAAGGATCATGTTTTCTTTTCCTTATACCCCAAGTAGACTTTTTAAATGTCATTTTTTGTTAAATCTGTTATCTTTTTTGTTCCAGTTACTGGAAGCTGAGACAATGCGTCACATCTTCATGAACAACAATCAGCTGTGCAATGATATCAGCGACCGAGTGGTTCACCATTTTGTCCACTGCATTGAGACGCACGGACGGCACGTTCAGTACCTCAGGTTTCTGCAAACAATCGTGAAATGTGAAGGGAAGTACATGAAGAAATGTCAGGACAAAGTCATGACTGAGGTAGGAATTTAGCAGTGCATGTATTTTTTTTAAAGTTGTTATAAGGGGTCCTCCACACTTCGGAAAAGTTAGAAATAGTTCTGTGTTTGCTAAAAATATTTTCAGGATACGTTTTGGGGGGAAAACAGTCCTTCCTTCCTTCCTTCCTTCCTTCCTTCCTTCCTTCCTTCCTTCCTTCCTTCCTTCCTTCCTTCCTTCCTTCCTTCCTTCCTTCCTTCCTTCCTCCTTCCTGCCTCCCTCCCTCCCTCCCTCCCTCCCTCCCTCCCTCCCTCCCTCCCTCCCTCCCTCCCTCCCTCCCTCCCTCCCTCCCTCCCTCCCTCCCTCGAATTTCAAGCATTGTGAATAATATGGTTTAAAGAATTTTGAATATAAAATGAAAACTTAGAATATGCCTTTCTCTCACTTTCTGTTTTCGCTGTCTGTGCGTTTAGCTGGTGAACGCTGGCGAGGACGTTCTGGTCTTCTACAACGATCGCTCGTCGTTTGCTGTGCTGCTCCAGATGATGGCCTCTGAGAGCGAGCGTACGGATGAGAACGGAGCCCTGGCGTACCACAACACCCTGGTGGATCTGCTAGCTGCCTGCACAGAGGGGAAGAACGTTTACACCGAGCTGAAGTGCAACTCTCTGCTGCCGCTGGATGACATTGTGAAAGTGGTCACGGATGTGAACTGTATTCCAGAGGTAATTTTCCTTCTCTGAATTTCTTTACATTTGGACACTGTCATTAATCTGTAAACATTTTTGGATCCTTTCTCCTCCACAGGTTA
The DNA here is from genome assembly GCF_016077235.1 of Cyprinodon tularosa. Taxonomy (NCBI): domain Eukaryota; kingdom Metazoa; phylum Chordata; class Actinopteri; order Cyprinodontiformes; family Cyprinodontidae; genus Cyprinodon; species Cyprinodon tularosa. The sequence goes on from NW_024039163.1 coordinate 2,260,263, forward strand.
AAACGGCGTATGTGAATTTTGTCAATCATTGCTACGTGGACACCGAAGTGGAAATGAAAGAGATCTACACATCTTCTCATATCTGGAGGCTATTTGAAAACTTCCTGGTTGACATGGCCACTGTAAGAAATGACACACTAAAAAACAACAACAGTTTTTTTTGTTTTTGTAATAAGGCAGTGTGTTTTAGCATCTATGAACACTGAATCTGCATACAAAGCCTTTCCTTTGAATGTTCTTACAACCGATGCAATTGATTCATTGATCATTGATTATATTTTAGTGGAATTTCATGAGAAAATATTACAGGACGCTTGTATAACAATATAACGAATTTGCAAACATTAATGCATCCTTCTTTGAGTTCACTGCAAACATAGACCCGAGAAGATGTGCAACCCATCCAGCTTCTTTCGAAATAATCAATATTCTGATCTCAAAAAGAAGTTTTCATTAAAAAAAGTTCCCGTTGGCTGACATTTTTATATGAATGCTGCTACTTTAAGAGTTGTCCTGCCAACAGGCAGATGAATGTGATAGTGACACTGTTGTGACATTGTGCCGCCCTCGTGTTTATTTGTATTTAGGACTATTTTCTGCGGTTCGATTTAGGGCTGCAACTAACGATTATTTTGCAAATCGATTGATCTGTCAAATTTTTTTGATTAATAATCGGATGGCAAAAGGTTTCTAAAAAAAAAAAAAAAAAAAAAGTTTTTGCTAAATTAAACCAAGTGAAAATAAAGCTTTTCCACTTGAGAAGTTCTGTATATAAAAAGATTTTTATCTTAAATGCATATTTTTTTTTTTTACAATTTTGGTATAATTGCTGCTCAAGGTGGGTCGCCCTGTCAGCTAAAGTCACATTTTACAGTCTCTATACTCCAGTTAACAATTAATCAATTACTAAATTAGTTGACGATTATTTCAATAATTTCAATGATATTTATTGGATTAACCTAATAAATATTTTCAGCCCTTGTTCGATTAATTTCCTGATCATTAAGCTAGAAGAACAGTTGTGTGGGTGTGATATAATCTCAGCCCTCACACAGTTGATCTCCAGAGGCCATATTAGAACATTAATTATGAATTACCAACACAGATGGAGGACAGACGAAACAGGATAGAGGAAAAGTAGTCCAGAACTTTAAAGCAGGTATTTTCTCAAACATCTCCTGAGGTATGAACATCTTACAGAGCTCCTGTTCAATCGTATGACACTGATAGGCTGGGGCAAAGCTGCCATAACTCTAACCCGGCAGGCCAGGGCCTTGGTCAGAAGTGAGGGAGTTACAGTGCTTCTCAACTAAAGTGGAGGAATATGTTGACGGGAAAACTATAAGTTGTGCACCTCAACACCGTGGCCTTTATAACAGAGTGGGGAGATGAGAGCCAGCCGTAACATTACCAGCAGGGGACATTACAAATTTTGGTTGAAGGTCGGACGAGAGCCAGATTCACCCCTCTGGCCATTTTAAAGTTTTTATGTGCTTAAAACTGAGACTGGAAAGCCTCCACTCACAAATTCCACTGTAAAGCATGGAGGTGGCTGAATCAGGGTGTGGGAAGGCTTTTTTTCCCCAACCGCACAGGGCAGTTGATGGAAAGAAGAAAAGCAGTCAGAGGCTGTACTCACTCCAGGACAAAAACCTTTAAGAACTATCCTGAGGTACAGCAGGGTGGTTTAAATCAAAGCATGTTTTTTTTTTTAAGAAGAGTCTAAAAGAAAAGCATTTTAACTATTCTACATGCTTTGCAAGTGTTGCCCGACCGGTAAGAAAATGGTTAAAATGCCATTGCAATGCACCTTCCGAGGAGTGAAACTTATCTGCAAGGTAAAGAGCAGACTGGTGGAAAACTGTTTCTCTGTTTATACTTCAGATGTGCAGCTCTACAGAACGCATCCGTCCAGATGCCCTGGACAAGTACGTGACAGAAACGGTGATGGCCATAATCAAAAGTTTCTTTGAGTCGACTTTCTCTGTGAACCACTCCATGCTGCAGGTACTCTTCATTTCCAACTTCTGTGAGTTTTTTGCTTCTGTAAAGTAGCAGTATTTTACCACAGGCTGCTTTTCTCCTTGCACATTCACATGGGATTTTACTTTTTTATATTTCAAACCCAGAGCAGTTGCTCCAGGTGTTCGTTTGTTTTGAACACGAGTTCCCATCGGAGCCACTGTTCGAATCTTCCTTACAAACTTATATACACATTTTTCTACACTTGTTCTCCTCATAAAAAAATAACATCTTAATTTTTTTCCCCCTTCTTTTGCAGAATAACCAGTCTACTTTCATTAAGCTGATCCAGTCATCTTTCAGAATCTACAGCCTTAAGGTTATGAATTCATCCCAGAAGAGCAACATTGAGACCTGTATCAAGGCACTGGCTGATTTTGGTGAGTTCTTCTGCTCTGCTGTTAAGTTAGTATTTGTGTATTTGTTAAAGGTAGGTAATCTTCATGTATCCAGCACCATTTATATAGAGGGAAATGCAAAGAGCAATTTTTTCACGACATCAAAGGAAAATGACCTTTTAAGTTTTGCTTAAAAACCTTAATATATTGAATATTGCAATTGCAATTTTAAATCTTTCTTTGGATTAAAATTCGTTTTATTTATTTATTTTTTTTTTTATCCTTGTTTCATTCAGTCACTCATCAGACAGCAGTTGTTTCATCGGGTTTCTTTTATCAAATGTAAACAAATGTTCTTTTTTTTCAGTTCTGATTTAAAGACTCTGAGTATTTCAGACTCTCACTGAGTTTTTCCAGACCATAGCAAAGAAAAGCAGCGTTTATTTTGCTCTGCTTTTGTTCTGGAAACACTGAGTAAGCCGATCTCTGATGATGGCCTGATGATGTCTACCCTGGAAAAACAATCTAGAAATGAATACAAAATTCTTAAATTAAGTGTATTTAGCCTTAATTTAAGAGGGTTAATAAGATTTTTACCAATGCAATGAGTATTTTGACTCTTAAAATAAGATAATTGGATAATATGCACTTGAAACAAGACCATGCAATGTTTTTTTTCTTATTTTAAATGTAAATTTTCTCGTTCCATTGGCAAAGTCTCTCACTTACCTGCTCAATTCAAGAAAAAATGCACTTATTTTAAGAGAAAATTACTTATTGAGATTTCAATTTTTTTTACAGTGACATGGTTCATACATAAATTAGGTCATTTAGGGTTTTAGTGCAGGTGAATGGATGCATCTAATCATGTTAGTAAAATGTGTCCTATTTGTTATGCAACAATTTCATTCTAAAATAGAAACTGAACAGAAAGGAACTGTTTATAAACTAAATGGCTAACTAACTTTGCATTGTTGTTCATGACTTTTGTATGTAAACCTCTGTCTGAAAATGCATGCATCTTTGTGGATCTGTTGCTGTTAGGCTAACTATGCTGTATTCCCTCTTGGTCTCCGTTTTTTCCTTTCCTCAGCAAAGGCCCGTTCCATTCCCATCCCGGTCGATCTGGACAGTCAGGTCAACACTCTTTCTCTGAATGTCCACACCAATGCGGTTCAGCGGGCGGCAAAAGACTGGAGGACCTCTGCTCGTTCACGACCTCGCAAAGAGCCTCTGGGTAGCCCAGACTACAAGAACATCATCGAGAAACTGCAGGTGAGATTTATTAGATTTTCTACACTAGAAGTTTAACCCAAGGAGAATAAGGCCACTTATTGAAGGTCTTCTTAAAGGAGGGTTCCAGAGTTTTGCAGAGGTTTTCTCCTTCTGGTGACATATTGAAACGAAGAAAAGTGTTGTGCAGAAATGGAAAAAGCACTGGAGTCAGTTCGCTTTAACTCCACTGGTCTTTTCTTTAGAGGAGTTATGTCATCTTGTGTAAGGAAACTATAAATACTGAAGTTATTGTGAGAATCTAACCTTTTTATCAAAAAAGGGCCCTTCCCAGGTCAGATCTGAACTCCCTACTCCAATTTTTCCTCTTCTGATTCCATAGCCGATCAAATTGCAGTTAGCTCTTTTATGTAGAATTAGAAACAATTTTTATTTTTGTGATGTGGTTTGGGGTTCACTTGTTGCCCCACTGTTTCAGAGAGTCAAAAAAGCACCAGGTGAGCGTTACAAGGGAATTCAGCCTGAATCACACACTTTAAATGACTAATAGAACTTTTAGAGAATACAGTAAGTGGAGAAAAGCTCATTACATGGGGGGGAATTGGAAAACTATTATTTAACTTTTAAACTTGGGCTATGCACCCTTAAAGCCTCCGTTTTCTACAATTTTGTAGCATGTAAATAATTCCTATAATGTATTTTAAATAATTCCTATAAAACCTTTTTAAATAATTTCTATAATCTATCTATGTGTCTATCTGTCTGTCTCTCTCTTTTGTTTCTGTTATTAATCCTGCTGTGGAAGAAAAATATCCATTTTGTGAACAGAGAGAAACAGTGTTTCATTGTTTTTCTGACTGTGTTCATCTGTCAGCTCTTTTTGTGCATTTGAGAACCTTTTTTTTTAACCACGTATGGAGAAATTTTCACTAAACATAGATTTATTTGTGGATTTTAATTCACACGACGGGAAAAAAAAGTAAATGTCAAATGATGATTTTTTTTTGTTACGACAGGCTAAAATATATATAAATAGAAAGATGAAGGTGGTGGAAGAGTTGAATATTGACTTTGTTTCTTAATTTATTAACCTGGTGAAGTCTAGGCTATTGCTTAAATTTAATTTTTACAGATCAGTTTCAGATTTAGATACTTTTTGTCGCATCTGGAGTTACGGGAAAGGGATTTTTATTCTGGTAGGAGGAGAACTAATTTGGAAAGGTGTTAATGTAATTTATTCTGTGGTGTAGCTTTTTCTTTTTGTTGAATTTTCTGTTACATAGTTTGTGATTATTTATTGAAAATAAATAAGTTGTTAAAAATCTCTCTATCGATCTCTCTCTCTCTCTTTTCTCTCTCTCTCTCTCTCTATATATATATATATATATATATATATATATATATATATATATATATATATATATATATATATATATATACCGTATTTTCACGACCATAAGGCGCACCGTACTAAAAGGCGCACTCTCAGTTATGTGTCCCATTTCTGTATTTAACACACACATAAGGCGCACCGGACTATAGGGCGCGTTTTTTATATACAGGTACATGTCCTCTACTACCTTTAAATACCTCTACTGCGTATTTAAAAATACAGCGGGGGCAAAACTGAGTATGACTGTGCTTTATTCATGTATTTATTACAAAGTATTAATCAAACCTGGGTGCTGGCCGTGAGACAGACACATCGCAGATGACAGTGCGCTGTGATCACTCTTAAATTAACTTAAAATCCTGAAACCTGACGACGCAATTCGTTCGCTTTTATTACCGGTATCCTGGTGCCTGCAGTTTAAATTATTTAGATGAAAAACACCTGCCAGCAGCCTTCGGTGAACCTGGAGGCTGCCCAGCCTACAGGCTGCTGTTGAAGGGATTTCTGCTGTCGGTGCACCGCTGGTATGTGGGGGTCTGAGCGCCTCCGACAGAAATAGATAATCTGGATGAACTGACTGCAATTATGAAGTTTTCAGGTGTATTTTCTCACTTAGAAACATATTAAAACTACTTTATTCCCACTGATCACAGCAAATATAGCTGCAAGATTTAGATTATTTAGATGAAAAAACACCTGCCAGCCGCCGCGGTGAACCCAGAGGCGACCCGCCCAGAGGCTGCTGTTGAATTAAGTTTTCAGGTAGAAAAATAGAGCGGGAGCAAAACTGAGTATGTTTGTGCTTTATTAATGTATTTATTACAAAGTGGAAGTAGCCTTCCACTTATCGTGAAACTGTGGTCTCCGTCTGTCATCCATCGCTCCCACGCCGCTCGCAGCCTTACTTTGAACGGCCGCTTCACACCGATGTCGAGCGGTGGAAGTTCCTTTGTCAGACCCCCGAGATAACGGCGAGCACAGCGTTTATTTTTTTTCACCATGTTTTTCAAATCAGCTGTGAGATGGGCAAGCATGGAGTCACACATTAAAAGCGATGGTGATGCGTGGAAAAAAACCACCTGGTCTCCTCACATACACCTCCCTCAGCCACGCTTTCATCATCTCCTCATCCATCCAGCCCTTTTCATTTGCGTTAATATCATATGTCATCAGAGCGATGTGTCTGTCTCGCTGTCAGCTCCCAGATCAGCTTCTCTGATTGGTTGATGCGGCGCGTCCAGCAGCAAAACTTCAATTTTTTCCATCTCGAGCAGCAGCAGCGCGTTGGCGGCGCGCTCCCGACTCGCTCGAAACGCGCTGCGGGACCTTTTGCTGCGTCTATACGCTCGTCAACCGTTGACTTTGCATGTAAACTCGCTGCTTCTGCTGCACCTGCTGCGTCCGGTTCACAGCGAGCACAGCATTAATTTGTTTCACCATGTTTTTCACATCAGCTGTGAGATGGGCACGCATGGAGTCAGATTAACAGCGATGGTGTGGTGATGAGTGGAAAAAAAAAACACCTGGTCTCCTTACATTCAGCCACTCTTTCATCATCTCCTCAATGAGGTGGTTTTGAGGGAAAAAAAAAGACGTTTATGTGTGCCTTATAGTCGTGAAAATACGATATATATATATATATATATATATATATATATATATATATATGTATATATATATGTATATATATGTATATGTGTGTGTGTGTGTGTGTATGTATGCATCATGACCACGGTTGCAGGATAAAAGAAGACAATTAGCCTCTTTTTTTCAGTTGGGTTGAATGAACTGGTGGTTGGATGATGAATTCTAGCTTTTTAAGGATGACATCCATGTTCCAGCATCCATGTGTATCTTTGCATGTCTCTGACTCTGATTTTAGGGGGTTGTGACTCGTTTGGAGGAGCAGTTCAATCCGAAGGTTCAGGCTGAATTCTCTGTTCTGGTGGATGTTCTACACAGCCCAGAGCTGCTGTTTCCAGAAGATGCACGTCTACGCTGTGAGAGTGGAGCCTTCATGTCCAAGTGAGTAGCTTCTTGTTCTAACTGGTTATAGTGTGAACTGTCAAAGCAAACCCAAAAGATGGCATTAGGTCGATGACTTTCAGTAATTTTCTTTCTAATATCTTTATACCTGTTAAACACACACACATTTTTCACAAAACATGGACAAATATGGAAGTTCTGAATAAAGGTCTGAAAAGTGTGATGTGCATTTTTATTTACCTCTTTACATTGATAACCTTAAATAAATTTGATTGCTACCAATCCTTTTCAGCAGTCACCTGGGTGCAAGGTAACCTTGGTAGAGGTACAGCTGTTCTGTGACAGCCTAATGTTGCATTCACATCTCTTGCGATTAAAGCAGCTGAAGCAGCTAGTTTACATGCAAAGTCTATGGTTGACACACATCTGGGCGAATCAAAAAGGTCCTGCAGCAGGTCTCGAGTTGCAGGAGAAGCTCATCCTGACGCATCGAAGCAGCTGAAGCAGTGCCTTGTGAGCTTCTGAGCATCTGAGACGTGAGACACGCTTCACCAGCATCAACTGCTGAACTTGAGCTGCTCAATGTGCCACATCAACCAATCAGAGTTGATCTGGGAGATGGCAGGGAGACTGATAGAGCACTGCTGATCCAGAGAACTATAATCACTCCTCTGAAATGGTTTATTAACGCATAAATTAACTTAAAATGTTAAAACCTGCCCTGAAAGTATGGTTGTTTTTATTATTCTGGTGCCTGGCATTTTTACATCTATACTTCCAGCTGTGACCAACAGTAGTGGAAATTCGCAGTGACAGCGCACCACCGGTGTGTGGGAATCTGAAAGGCTCCGACAGCAAAATAATATTTTAAGGCAGGATCATAATCTTGATAAACTGACTGCCACATCATGTTTTGAGGTGGACCTGTTCACTTATAAAGATAATAAAACGGCTTTTTACCCGCTTATCACAGCAAATATAGCAAAGCTGTTCTCTACCATTGAACACAGGAGCATCAGAAGCATCTGGACACACTTTACTGGATGCTCTTCAGGAGCATCGAGGATGCTCTGATGCAGATCTGACCTTAATGTGTACACGTCCGGTGGGATTGTAGCATTAGAGTTGTGGAGATGTGTGAGCAAGTTTGGATTGAAAACTTTATTTGAAGCTTTGGACGTCTCCCTATGAGAAGGGAGTGTTTTCAGCTTGCCAGATTCTTTCAGCAGTTTTCAGATGAAACATGGTGGTGTCTGAATTGCTTAAATGCTTTGGAACCCTCTAAAGAAAAACATATCGGAGGCTTCACAAGGCTAAGGTTAAAGTTCACCTACTAGCAGGAAAATGAGTGTAAAAATGCAATTAGAGCTACAATACAGTAGTTTAGATCGAAGCATGTTAAGGTGTTAACATGGCTGCAATGTCTTTGGTATTTAGACTTTGCCCAAATCTGTGACTGCAGCTACAGGACTCTACACAATGAGGTGATTCAATTAATGTTATTGGATTTAACAGATTATTTATATTTTTTAAGAAATTCTAGAAAACCTTGTATCCTTCCATTCTACTTTAATATGAAAAACTTCTGTGTTTTTTATTTGTTTTGTTACATCATGGCTTTTTAAATATTCTATAAAGACTGGACTGGAGGTCTAACTCTGAGGCTGTGTACAAGAAGGGGATGAGCAGACTCTATTTCTTGAGGAAGCTGAGATCCTTCAATGTGTGCAGCAAGATGTTGGAGATCTTTTACCAGTCTGTTGTTGCCAGCACCATTTTCTTTGCTGCTGTGTGTTGGGGCAGCAGCATCAGAGCCAGCGACACCAACAGACTTGATAAAATCATCAGGAGGGCTGGTTCTGTACTTGGACTCAGGCTGGAGTCTTTTGAGACTGTGGTGGAGAGGAGAACGCTGAATAAACTCTTATCCATCATTGACAATGATCAGCACCCTCTCCACCACACAGTGGTCAGACAGCGGAGCACCTTTTCTCACAGGCTGCTCCAGCTCCGCTGTCGAAGGGACAGATACAGGAAATCTTTCCTACCATATGCCATCACACTGTAAAATAAAAAATAAACTCTTGTTTCAGCATACAGTAACCAGCACTGTACTGTACTGCACTCCATATTTTAATACTTATTTATAATCTGTTCACTGCACCTCAGGGCTGTTCACTGCACCCTTATTATGTAAATTACCCTTATTATGTAAATACGCGTGGATGTTATGTTATTTTTACTTTTTTCTTATCTTATTGTGTTGTGACTGTCACTATGTGTAAAGCTGCTGCTACACTGCAATTTCCCAGCTTGGGATAAATAAAGTACATCTATCTATCTATCTATGTATGCAGCTGTTCTGCTGTTATTCTCTGAAGCGTTGCAACTGGGCTACTCAGACTGCATCAGGCTTCTCTATGAGATTTTTCCTGCACTTCTAACAAACAATTAAGAATGAAATGACACTGCTGAGTCCTCTCTCCGCCAGACTAATTAAACACACAAAGAAGCTCATGGAACAAGAGGAGAAGCTGTGCATAAAGATCCTGGAGACCATCAGAGAGATGATGGAAAAAAAAGAATGTTTTCAAGAATCCGTAAGTTAATTTTTTTTCTTCTTCCCATTAAATCTTTGCTCTTCCATCCTTTTAAAACATGTCAAGTAATATGAAAGTTTGTAATAGGCGCGTCTTCATGAGCCAGCAGAGCAGAGTCCTTGTTTCCCCCCAGTTGTTTCGCCCCAGAGCCTAGTTTTCCCTCATCAGTATGCTGCGGGTTCGCCCGTGTTACATAACATAAGCCAGGGAGGCACTTGAGGACACACTCACAGTGAGAAGGAGAAAAGGGAAAGGAGGGAAGTGGGGGGAGGTAGATATGGTAGGGGTGCAAACACTGAACAAACAAATCAATACTGCAGAGGGGGGGGGGCCTCTGTTCTGCTGAACCTCCCATCTACCAGCCGTGAGGAGGGTCTACTAAAATTTAGTAAAAGGGGTTTTAAAAAGGTGCCTGTGGATGTTTCTGTGCACTCAGGATATTTCTGAACATTACTGTAATAAGCAGGGGTTCAGCACCTGCTGGAAAAGTGAAAGAAATTGGACACATTACATCCGTCCTTATATCTATTTGTGCGTCCGTCCGTCCGTCCGTTTATCTCCTTGTCTATACAGCCATCCGTTTATCAGTAATTTGATTGTATTCTTTTAATATTTGTGCTTACTTTTTTGTGTGAAAATTAGATTTAAATTACTCTCCTAGGGTGGGAAAATATGAAACCTAGCGATGAAGACTGAGTGCACTCTGGAAAACTCTTTAAAAAAAATGATTATTTAAAAAACTGGGGTTATTGATTCTCTGCTATGGTAGCCAGTACTGTCTTTCTCTTCTTCATATTATTATTATTATTGGGTGAAGTTTTCCCCTAACAGTTGTGTTAAAAAAAAAAAAAAAAAAAAAAAAAAAAAAAAGATGAAAAATGTTTTAGCTAAAGGTTTCACTTTTTAAAGCCTGTTCTGCTTATCCATGCCTGACGGTGCGGTGACAATATGCCAAATGCCACATTGTGTATAGGTGCTTGAGTGCATCGTTAGCCTCTTTTTGTCGTTTCCCTTCAGCCCTGAGTGTGGAGCTGCTGCTTCACTGCAGGGGAAGCTGAGAGGGAGCTGGAGGACAGCGACTGACTGAAATAAGCAGAGAGGGAGAGGCAGACAGGAAAAAAAACAGAAGGAGAGAGACAGAGTGACAGCTTAGGCAGCTGAGGTTGGTGGCTCCCCAGGGGTACAATGAGTGGGTGGAGAAGCAAGTGAGAGAGAGAAAAGAGAGGAGCCATGTGAGGAGCCATGTGAGGTGGGGGGGTGAGGGATAGGAGAGAGTCTGCTCGGTCCATGAGGAGACAGGGCAGGGGGTGCGGTTACGCAACAGCCTGCAGTGGCTGAGCCAGAGTCACGTGGAGCCTCACGTTCTCCCTCTCTACCCCTCTCTACCTCTCTCTCTCTCTCTACTTGTTTGATGCTAAGTCTCAGTCAGCCCTATTCTGTCCTCTCGCCCAGCTTATTCTCCCTATCTCGCTGCCGTCTCTTCCCACCCAGACCCTGACCTGCGTTTGCCCGGATCGTGGCTGCTTGGGCAACATGAAGGAGACGTGAAGCTGCGTGTTAGAGCCATCAGATAAGGGCTGATGTGCAAATATTTGTGCTCCAACTTGCCCTGAAGATAGCCAGGGTGTAAGGAGGTTTTATTTTAAAGAGAATGAAAGAATTTTTTATGTGCACTGATACCGTACTGTACCAGGTCACATGGGTAGGGTTGCATCAAAAATAGCCCTTTTTTTTTTTTTTTAGGATTTCTCGTTTCTCAAAGGGTTTCACTGTTCTTTAGAGATGCTTAAGGATTCCTGCAAAACATTTTTATCAGCCAATTTCTCACTTATCGCTTCTTTACATTGGTGATTTGCATTTCAAATGCTGAAGAATGGCGAATGAATTTTAAACTCATTAAACGAATCATTGCATCCATGCACAGCCATATACAGTTCTTTAGTGTACTAAATCTTAAATTGTTTTCTATTTTTATTCCAATTCAAAATGACCATCTCTATCAAAGAACATGGTCTGATTGTAAGGGTTATATTTTAAAATTCTCAAATAAACCAGAAAGCTGTATTTTTTTGTTATTGTACCCCATTCAGTACATATGAAACTCTACATAAAACAGAGATAGCCGGTTAAACCTGGTTTTTAACTTCAGATCCTTACTTTATAAGAATGTTTGACCAGCAGGTCCTGATTTCTCTATGAAGACTTCATATTAAGACACCAAACAAAAATAGTAGCCTCCCTGGCCAGGAGTTGTCATTAATAACAACTTCTCTTGGCAGCCAAGTGACACCGCCGGCTGTGTGAGAGGCCATACTAATAACTAGTTAGTATTGTGGTAACTAATATTAACAAAATAACTAAGGCTTACATTTTTAAAGCCAGCTTATATGTTATGTAGCCATTAGCTTGGTTGGCATTATGGAAAAAGTATTACCGTATATGCGTTCTGTACACAGTCCATCCTTACCTTAACTCTGAAGTTTCTATAAGACCATCGCCCTGCACAAATTAAGACAGATATTGAAAGATCAAAATTATTCAAGTTTTGCCACTACAGTCAGCCTTATCTGCTCTCTTGCAGCCAATAGTATAGAAAGTACAGTTTCTTGTTTGATAGCTTCTTTGTGGGTCTTTTCTTCCTTCGTTCCAAACACCTTACTGGTTCTCGTAGAGTATTGCTGGGGGATAAATCAATTTTGATTTATTATTAATCATACTTTTCATTTATAAACATTTAATTTTTGTAAAATTGGTATTCCAAAAAATACTCCTTGGCTTCAATAGTTCAAAATGATGTGATTTATTTTCTAGCTTTTTTTACAGAGCAACGAAATGAACTCCCTGCATTTAACCCATCCCCTTGGGGAGCAGTGGGGTGCCATTGTGCTGCGCCAAAGGAGCAGTGTGGGGGTTAAGTGTCTTTGCTCAGGGGCCCAGAGTGGCAGTCTGTGGGAATGGGGCTCAAACTCAGAACCTCAGGATTCCAAGCTCTATGCCCTAACCACTAGGCCGACACTACCCTAAATACATGTCTACACATAACTGATATACCATTCAATGCGGCTAGACAGAAACATCTTGTATGTCATATTTTCTTATCTTATGAAGGCAGGACCTGCAAACTCTATTTCTAAGCAAGATTAAAAGCTTTGATTTAGATGCATTTTTTAATTTTTTTCAACTACTAGAAGGGATGTTTGAAATAAAAGCCAGTTTTTGAAAGTAATTTCTGACATTTTTTTTGTTCTTTATCAAGAAACCGAAGTGAAAGAAACAATCTAATTAGGTATGGTATTAAAAAAAAACGTCCTTTTTCTTTTTAAACGAAATTGCCCAGCCCTGATCAAAGGTTAAAACATATTTCCTCAATAGAGGGGCGTCAATTTTGAAACACTTCTTGGTGGTGATTTAATTTACCACCATGATTTGTTTTTAATTTTCCCATTAATTGTTGAAAAGTCAGAGTAGAAAGCAACTTTTTCCTTTCTATTTTGAAACAGTTACTTCCTAAAACTTTAGAATCTCTTGATCCCAACAACAACTGCATGATTAGGCACCAGTAGTCCTGCAATGCTTTACATCTTTTCCAGCAAACTTTGCAAAGCTTTGCTGTAGCAGTTGGTTCTGAATCTGACATGGTTTAATAAACCCAGAAAATATGTATCATATGTCTAAATGATTTATTTGTTTTTGTTTACAAGTAAAAAAAACAAGTACCGTATTTTCACGACTATAAGGCGCACTTAAACGTCTTTTTTTTCCTCAAAATGTGCGGTGTGCCCTATGGTGCGGTGCGCCCTATGTGTGTTGTAACTGCGACTTTTGAGACCATCTCATTGAGGAGATGATGAAAGAGTGGCTGAATGTAAGGAGACCAGGTGTTTTTTTTCCACCCCTCACCATCGCTGTTAATATGTAACTCCATGCGTGCCCGTCTCACAGCTGATGTGAAAAACATGGGGAAACAAATTAACGCTGTGCTCGCTGTTCAACCGCTCGACATCGGTGTGAACCGGACCCAGCAGGTGCAGCAGAAGCAGCGAGTTTACATGCAAAGTCAATGGTTGACGCGCATATAGGTGCAGCAAAAGGTCCTGCAGCGCATTTTGGTGCAGCACGTCGGGAGCGTTTAAGCATCTGACGCACCGCCAACGCGCTGCTGCTGCTCAGATGGAAAAATTGAAGTTTTGCTGCTGGACGCGCCGCATCAACCAATCAGAGAAGCTGATCTGGGAGCTGACAGCGAGACAGACAGCGCTCTGATGACATATGATATTAACGCAAATGGAAAAGGCTGGATGGATGAGGAGATGATGAAAGGCAGGTGTATGTGAGGAGACCAGGTGCTTTTTTCCACGCATCACCATCGCTGCGTGCCCATTTCACAGCCGATGTGAAAAAAAGATGAATCAAATGAACGCTGTGCTCGCCGTTATCCCGGGGGTCTGACAAAGGAACTTCCACCGCTCGACATCGGTGTGACGCGCCCGTTCAAAGTAAGGCTGCGAGCGGCGTGGGAGCGATGGATGACAGACTGAGACCACAGTTTCATGATAAATGGAAGGCAGCGCCGTGCAAGTTACGCCACCGTTTGCGGATGGATTGTAGATGGACTGTGTCTGCTGGCTCTGTTGTTCAAGCTTTCGCAAAAGCCGGCATTATTTCTGAGGAGCTGCGCTGCACGGAAAGTGACTCTGACAGCGCAGAAGGGGAAACTGGCATGTCTGATTTAGCGCAGCTGTTTTATTCAGAGGAATGCTGAGGATAACAGAGGATGATGACTTTGATGGGTTTGATTAATACTTTGTAATAAATACATGAATAAAGCACAATCATACTCAGTTTTGCTCCCGCTCTATTTTTCTACCTGAAAACTTAATTCAACAGCAGCCTGTGGGCGCGTCTCCTCCTCTTCAGCGCGGTGGCTGGCAGGTGTTTTTTCATCTAAATAATCTAAATCTTGCAGCTATATTTGCTGTGATCAGTTGGAATAAAGTAGTTTTAATATGTTTTTAAGTGAGAAAGGCCACCTGAAAACTTAATAATTGCAGTCAGTTCATCCAGATTATCTATTTCTGTCGGAGGCGCTCAGACCCCCACATACCAGCGGTGCGCCGACAGGAGAAATCCTTTCGTTCACCGCGGCTGCTGGCAGGTGTTTTTCATCTAAATAATTTTAGCTGCAGGCACCAGGATACCGGTAATAAAAGCGAACATATTCCGTCGGCAGGTTTCAGGATTTTAAGTTAATTTAGGAGTGACCACAGCGCTGTGTCATCTGCGATGTGTCTGTCTCACGGCCAGCTGCCAGGTTTGATTAATACTTTGTAATAAATACATGAATAAAGCACAGTCATACTCAGTTTTGCCCCCGCTGTATTTTTAAATACGCAGTAGAGGTATTTAAAGGTAGTAGAGGACATGTACCTGTATATAAAAAACGCGCCCTATAGTCCGGTGCGCCTTATGTGTGTGTTAAATACAGAAATGGGACACATAACTGAGAATGCGCCTTTTAGTCCGGTGCGCCTTATGGTCGTGAAAATACGGTAAACCTTAATTTCTTTAGAAATTAACTCTGGTTTAAATGTGTACTTTACATGTCGGGATTTCTGTATATGTCTATGTGCTTTATTTACAGTATTCATCCTCCTGTTACAGTAGACTGAAAAAGCTGTTTATGTAACATAGAACAGTCTCCCAGGATTTCTTCTTCCTCCCACCTTTTCAAACTCTCCACTTTTACTAATACACCATCCGTCTCTCTGTCTGAGCATTTGTCCCACCTCTGTCCTTGCCAGGTTTCACACCAACTTTCCCAAAGGCAAAGCAGATTTACAGATTACCACTGTCTTAAAGCTAAATGCATCACATGCATTCATGTCAAGGTAAAGCTTTGCTAGGGCACATCTGATTTCTGCCTGGCTGGCATAGCTATGCTGTCTATCTCTATGCGTACTCATCCCGTGATGTTGCCCCCTCCCCTTTTTTTGGCTGCCTAATAAGAGCTGAGATGCGAGTCCCTGTGGATCATTGGCTATTTTCCAGATGCAACAGGCCAGTCAGTTGTAGTAGATGTGTGTGTTATACTGTATAGTTTGACCTTTTCTGGTATTTAGGCTCATACAGCATGCTGGGTAAAATCAGAAAGTCTAAACTGGGACGTGTCTGGGCTAAATTTGGAACTGTTAATGCCATTTAAGTCTGTGAGCCAGGAAGTACTCAAAAGTTGTTTAAAAATCTATTTGGGTTGAAATGGTGTGATTTATTCTGGATTTCTATTATTCAGACACAGCTGGGTGTCTATTAGAGGCTTATACTTTGGATTTAAAGGCTATAAGAGATTTGCACTTGTTGTTTGCCTGATCTGGGTATGACTCTGTATCACTGCATTGGGAGTACTGGGAGCACCAGTGTAGGTACCAGATCTGCCTGGTTGGTCAGATATGGTCAGGGCCCTCCCGCTTCTTAAGACATCTTCATATAGCAACGCCACTTGGACAAACTGTATTGCACCCATTTCTTAAAGGTACACTATGCAACCGGTGTTGATTTTCCAGCGAGGCTCCCCCCAGAGGGCGAAAGTAAAAGTGCACTGTCGTAAATATGCACAGCTGTTCTCCTGGTTTCTCCGTCAAGCCAGGCGCGTTTTTTTTTAGCTTAGCAGCGAATGACTAATGCTGCGTTCACACTGGACGTAGCTGGCGCGACAGAAGCAGCGAGTTTACATGCAAAGTCAATGGTTGACGCGCATCAAGGCGCAGCAAAAGGTCCCGCGGCGCGTTTTGAGCAGCAGGCGCAGCACGTCTGAGCAGCTGAAGCAGCGCGTCGGGCGTCGGGCTAAGCATCTGACGCAGGGAGAGAGACACAGCGCTGATGATCACTCCTCTTAAACAGTTTATTGACTCCTAAATTAACTTAAAATGCAGAAATCTGCCGGCAGAATATGCAGTTTGGATTATTTAGATGAAAAACACCTACCAGCTGCCGTGGTGAACCGCGAGGAGGCAACCCGGCCAGAGACTGCTGATGAAGGGATCCCTACTTTCGGCGCATCCCTGGTATGTGGGGGTCTGAGCGGCTCCGACAGAAAACATATTGAAGGCAGGATAATAATCTGAATGAACTGACTGCACTGATTACGTTTTCAGGTGTATTTTCTCACTTAAAAACATATTAAAACTACTTTATTCCCACTGATCACAGCAAATATAGATGCAAGGCAGAGAAAGGATAGTGAAGCTCCGCCCAACGCGTGTCAGACACACTTTTGCAGCCAGAGCAGCAAAGCTGCTTCAGCCGCGCCTCAGAACTAACTGGTACAAGCAGCAAAAATGAAGCAGCAGACGCGATTTTGCTGCTTTTGCTGCGTGAACGTAGCATAACTGAACAAATATTGCCACTGTGCTAGCAACGTGAATGCTTTTAACTGGGGGCGTGTAGCAGTTCTCGCCGTAAAGCAAGACTGACTCTCACGAGACTTCTGAGCCTGTGGGTGCGGGTCGGTGCTCCTGCAGTTGCAAGTGCAGTATTTCTCCCACAGACCACCAGGGCGGCTGAGAATACCTTTGTTCAACCTGAAATTACTCATTTAATCATCCATAACGTTATGGAACACATTAATTAACTGAAAAATGTTGCATAGTGTGCCTTTAAGAATCAGATCTCTTTTGGAATCTCAACATATTATTACCCACATTTGCTATTATTTTACATTTCATTGGCGATCTAAAGTCGCTGAAAGTAGAAGGCAATCATTCAGTCTTGAAGGAAATCACTGCCTTCTAAGACAGACTGAGCTCTGCCGTTTAACACGGTGACATAAAAAGTCTCAGGGCCTCTTCTGGTACTTTTTTTATTAGGATCTGAGAGCAGGGGAGGACAAATGGAACAGCTTAAAAATGAATTTCATACAGATTTTTTACAATTAAAAAACAGTTATTTTACTTGTCGAAAATGAACAGTTGTTGTTGACACAAAGTTAAAAGTAGTATAGTTTAATATGGTTAACTGACAGAGCTAATTTAGGTTAATCTGTTAGCCTCTGAGCACAATGTGGAGTAAAACATTTTTAGGTATGTCTGTTCCTAGCCTCACAGGCTCCAAACAAAAGTCATGAGCGATAACAATGACTTACACGGCTTCCTTCAAGCCATGAAGGGGAGGACTGTATTTTTGAGAAGATCCATCTGGCCAGTGAAAGAGATTTTAACCTGATGGACCTTAACCTGAGGGAACGGCCTTGATGAACTCTTGATTTTCCTCCAAATGTTTAAGTGTGAGAAAGTTCTTTATGCAGGGGGTGGGTTGGTTCCCCTGGGCTTGGTGTGTGTTGGGATTTTTATAATGTATAAATGCATGTTCTGAGGTTGCCTCAATCAGAGCTCTATCTCTCCGTCTGAGGACATCAAATAAATTTTAACATTTTTTTCTTGCAAGAAATGCCTCTGTCTCAGCTTCCCAACTCCACAACAGCTAGCCACAGCACTGCTGAGGTCTCCCCCTTTATACTACGGTGTTGGCAGTTTCTTTGTTCACCATTAAAAGATTTTTTGAGCAATGTTATCAGTCATGTAAAACTTCATCAGTCATTAGACACGCTAACACTACAGATGCTCCCGACTTGACACACGGACTCTGCATTATGTCATTATTGTTGTCTGGAAAACCAAAATGTTTTAGGTCATGTGGCAAAGTTCAGTCAATCATATAGCACAACATCATTGGCATGTGAAGGGCCCGAGGTGATCTGGTACCTACACTGCGTCTGCTTAGTGTCCCCTTCATGAATCATCTTTACCAAAATACTGTTCACTCTTTAAATTGGCTAAACATTAGTGCAGAGCTATGAAAAGCTCATCTTATTTGGTTGTTAGATTCTTGTAAGTAAAAAAGGTTTAACCTCCACTCTCATCTTTTTATTACACCTTTGTTATATCTATATAATGGATCAAATCAACCGCCATATTCCACATAAACTCAGTTATAAGAACTTTATTGACACAAATAGTTGTCATGCATTTGTTGAATTTTAAGAGGTTGTTTTACATCTCTTCTAGATTGAAGAACTATGGGAAAAAATGTTTGAGCATTTCATTTTTTTTCATATTGTTAAAATTTAATTTCAGATGAGAGGATCATGCATCTTAAGGCCTCTATGAATGGGATTAGTTGTGACTGAAAACAGTGTTTGGACACAGTTCATGGTGTGTTATTTGAATCGAATGGTTAAGCTGGTTGGGCTCAAGGAGGCACATGACTTACAAAAGGATTGATGACACTGGGTTGTGGTTCATGATCTAGCTCGCTGCTTCTGTGGTTCAGTTTTGCTAATCAAGCTGATAGACATACCATAAAGACCTCTGACGACCCCCTCCCCACATCCGCCAGGATCTCTGAAGGTCTGTTCTGGTTAATTTGCTTTTTTAATAAGATAACATGGATGTGACAATTATGTTTTTGCTGTGCAGTATTTTCTGTATTTTACTTCTAATTCTGTCAGTAGGTCATTCTTACCTATGGACTTCTTTGGCCCATTCAATGTAGATGACCATTTACCTACCTATAAATCCATCCACCCACTGACCCAACAATCCATCCACCCATCAACCAACCATTTATTCCTTAATTATTCCCACTAATCCATCCCCCTATTGCCCCACACATTAACCCAGTTACTTATCTCCTACTGACCCACCCACTTAAAGGCCTGCCCATTGATTTATCCTTCTACAATTTGCCATTCAGGCTTCCAGTTAAAGGTGCTGTAGGTAACTTATTATATTCCCTTTCCCTTTTTTCTTTTATTAATAGAGATGGATAATTTATCATTACAAACCGGTAAATTTCCCAATAATATGAAAATAGCTAAAGTTATTCCTGTCTACAAAACTGGGGACAAGCATCATTTCACAAATTACAGACCGGTTTCTCTTCTCCCACAGTTTTCAAAAATTCTGGAAAAAGTTGTCAATTACAGGTTAGACAATTTCATAGAAAGACATAATTTACTCTCAGATAATCAATATGGATTCAGACGAAATCGATCAACATCACAAGCATTAATTGAACTAATAGAAGAAACAACAAATTCCATAAATAGCAAGAAATATTCTGTTGGGGTTTTTATTGATCTAAAAAAAACATTTGATACTATAAATCATGATATATTAATTAACAAATTAGAGCAATATGGGATCAGGGGACGGGCACTAGAGTGGGTAAGAAGTTATTTAAAAAACAGGAAGCAATTTGTGAAGATGGGAGCTCATCAGTCAAGATGTTTGGACATTGTGTGTGGTGTACCACAGGGGTCGGTCTTGGGTCCTAAATTATTCATCATGTACATTAATGACATATGTAAGATATCACAAAAACTCAAATTTATTTTATTTGCGGATGACAGAAATATAATAGGATCAGGTGAGAATTTACAGCAACTTTTGGACACTATCACCTCAGAATTCATTAATATTAAATACTGGCTAAATAAAAATAAACTGTCACTAAATTTGAGTAAAACAAAATATATGATATTTGGTAAGAAAAAAATAAATCATCATGCACGGGTACAGATAGGAGGGGTTGATATAGAGAAAGTATATGAAACTAAATTTCTCGGGGTGATAATAAATGACAAGATTTGCTGGAAGTCTCATATTAAATACATCAGCACTAAAATATCTAAAAGCATCTCTGTAATAGCCAAAGTAAGATATTTTTTAGATTACAAATCACTCCATGCTCTGTTCTGTTCTTTGGTCTTTCCTCATTTAATTTACTGTATAGAGGTATGGGGAAGCACATATAAAAGTTCACTAGAGCCACTGTTCATATTGCAAAAAAGAGCCATGAGAATAATTCATAAAGTTGGATATCGAGAACACACCAACACACTATTTATAATATCTAAAATCATGAAGCTTTATGATATGATAGAATTCCAAACAGCACAATTTCTATTTAAAGCTAGAAATAAGCTGTTACCAAGTCACTTGACAAATTTGTTTTATGAGAGAGAGGGGGGGTATGATTTAAGGGAGATAACTAATTTTAAGATTCAAAGATACAGAACTGCAAGGAAACGATTTTGTATAACAAATAGTGGAGTGAGGCTATGGAACAGACTGAGCATGGATTTGAAGCAATGTCCAAACATCAACCAGTTTAAAAACAAATATAAACAAATGATTTTTACAAGATACAGGGAGGAGGGGGCTTGAGGGGGAATAGAACTTGCTCTGCCACTATGAATTAAAATCGATAAGAAGTCAAGAGAGATGAAATAATAAAAAATAAAAAAAAAGTGTGAGAGAAAAGGGTTTTTGGTTTATGGATATGTATGAATATACGTGTACGTAGATAGAGATATGTGTATACTGTCTATAGTAATTGGGGTGTGTATGTATATGCATGTATGTGTGTATGTGTTTGAGATACGGGTGTATGTGTAAGTATGCATGTGTGTATATATATGTATAGGTATCTATGAGTATGTGTATGTATATATATATATATATATATATATATATATATATATATATATATATGTATATATGTATATATGTATGTGTGTGTGTATATATAGATATGTATGTATGCTTAAACATTGGTAGATGTTAATATAGAACAGGGGTAGGATTTAATAAGTTTTATTACTTCTTCCTACTCCTTTTCGAACATGATGGGATGTACATATGTTTTTTTTTCTTTTTCTTCTTTTTTTGTTATGTTTTGTATGACTTTATTAATTTACTTATATTTGCTTTTTATTAAGTGTTCGAAATAAATGATCAATCAATCAAATCAGTCAAATAATCTGGAACAATCAAGCTCCTTTGTCTGCTACCAGTGGTTCTTCTACCATTTGCAGAGCTCCTGGTCAAAAACAACAATGTTGCGTCTGGAGGAATGTCTTTGGAGTGTCAATCATGCTGCTCACACCCTTCGCCATACAGCATGTACCTTGGTTCAAATGCAGTGTTGCTGTTGTGCTGTATATGTGCGCCAGTATAAAGCATACGGTCGATGCTTCATCCTACCAGTAAATCAACCATAGCTGTTCATCTGCTGTCATTAGTGACCCTGCTTACTACTCTGCTATGGAGGGAAGGGCTGTGGCACAGCAAAGGGAAAGAGGAAGTTCCTTATAGAAGTGCTTGTTCAACGTTTAAGGATAAGTCTATTTCCTCAAATCTCCCTTCTACAGCTTTTTAACTGGCTAATGACAACGTACCCATCTACTCACCAATCCCTTCTCCCAATGATCAACACATTCAACTATCTACCCATCAGTCTTTCTGCTTGTTTATCCATTTGTTCAGAGATCCAGTCATAAGATCAACCTACCATAGGTGCATCACTTTACCATCAACCCGCCCTTCCATTTTGTACATTGACCTACACACCATCACATGTACCCAGGGACCCATGCAGTAAACCACTCACCCACTTACTGACTGAATGAAGTCGCTGGGCATAAACCCAAGCAAGTTAAAATCATGCCGGTATCATACGTTCTAAAAATCTTTACTTTTTCTACATACTTAAATTGAAACAAAACAAAATAAATTTTATCATATAGCTTTCATATTTCAATAAACACATTCAGAACCTAACCTTGTAAAGGAAAAACAATTCCAACAGTTAACCAGCAGTTAACCTCGGAAAACTACTTTTTTATGCTGCTGGTCCTGCATGTTCCTGAATTACCAATTGCTTTCACATGTGGTTAATTTGTTTTGCTGTTGTGCTTGCTTGTTGGGTAAAACCATTTCATGCACTGTGAGACTGCTGCTTTAAAATGTTGTAAAACTGCAGCTCGTGATGTTTGTCTCTCTTGTTGGGTTTTATCAGATACAATTTGTCCTTTTTTGCACCATTCACATGCCAGCAGATCATTGTGATGTGTTTGCAAAGAAAAAAAGACAGAATTTTATTTATATATAGAGAGAGCTCATATTGGGTCAAGAAAGTGAAAGTTTATGTGATTTTAATTGTTTTGCTACTGTATAAGGTCTTTACAGGACTATTTGGTAGAAGTTTTAACACTGACCAATTTGCAGAATTGCTATAGCTTAAAGATCCATAGATATCTTGGTCCCATCAGTGGTCAGCCTCTTTCCCACAGGTTTCACATTATATAACTCCCGAATGATCTAATTTATCTACTCAAATAAAGGGTAAATACACTCGATTTAACAAATATTTACTGATTTCTAGATCATTTTTGCAGTGCACATCTGCTTACCAACCCTCAATACACACAAATGGCATCAAAATGGAATTAAACCTCTGCTATTATCAGCTCTGTTTTACCTAATAATACCCATATATTAAACATTTTATAACATCAGCTAGTGCTGTGGTCAATGCGGGTAGATTGTACATCCTTAGTATCAACCGTACCAGTAGTTTAGAGTTGGCATAGTGTTGAAAACTTCCTCTTGCAAGAAGTGTGGGGTGTTGTTTACTGATGCTAATGTTGTTGGACTCCCATGGATCATCAGATAAATGGGCTGTATTAAAGATAGCTGAATCCCAAGGTAGGCATAGTGATTCCTGTTAAGGCAGAAAGTAGGAGAGTAAATAAAGCAACCCCCTTCACCCCTCTTTAAAATCCCTAACCTGCTAGGAGGATTTTTTTTTTTTTTACTCTGGGTTAACTCTGTAACCTCATTTGAACTGAGCAACTCCTGTGCTGCTGATACTTCCCTCTCCTACCTGCAGGAGTTTTCAGACCACCCAAAGAAGCACTTTTTAAATCCAATCTTCTCTCCTGTCTCGAAAAGATTCTCGGACAGCAGAGCTCTGCAAGAGGCTTAGAAGGAGGGAGGAGGGAAACCAGGCTGCTGAGAGACCGACTGTAGGGAATCGGCAGCTCATCCCCAGTTTGGACAGCAGAACCGCAGTGTGGCGTGCCAGTGCACATTTTAAAACATCACGACAGTCTGCCTCCTTGCTCCGCTTTGTTTGCCCTCCCTCTCGTCTGCCTAACTTCTGTCGGCACTTTTAACCTCTAACTCCATCTTTCGTTCTTTTGGCTCTTACATCATCTGACTGGAGTTCTGCTCGTCAATGCAGCACCAGGCAGATGAGTCAGTTTATATTGACTCTCCTCTGTTCTCTCCATTCTTCCCTTCTCTCCTCTCTCTTCCTACAATCGCAACAGCCGACTGCATCGCCCACAGGGAAGGCAAACAGCCCACCTCCTTTTAACTATGCGCTGTTGGATCGTACTTCACTGCTAAGTGCTGAAATGCACTCAGTCAGAAAAAGGGAGAAATCAAGTCTTAACATTCCTTAATTTGGAGTCAATGATACGCTATATTACGATGCTGTAAATAGTATTTGCAGGGCAGTGTGGAAATGAGAGGCTGGCTCCATGGATCATCTTCAACTATGCTTGCGGTTGTGTGTGTTTTGTGAAGCTGCTCAGCCAGACAGTGCAGGCAGACAAGTGTCTGTGCTGACTGCAGATGAGATTGAGTGTTTACTGACATGGAGAGCATCAGCCACACATGCTCTTCCTTATGCACATTCCCAGTTTTAGCTGATCTGCCCTTTTCGTGGAACCCAATTTGTTCTTGAAACTGCCAAAATACCAATGCCGAAAGTTGTTCTTTTAATTTTTTTATGATGCACTGAACATTGAGTTGTTGAATTATTCTAGCTGATATATATTTTGATGAGCTATTTGTATTTTTCTGTTACATCAACTAGCTTGTCAGTCAGTGAAATAGATAGACTCATGTAAAGTTGACAACCATTTGGCCCTGTGTGTCGGCTTTCATAAGGACATTACTGTAAATGAATGTGAATTGTGATCAAATATTTCCATTGTGAATGAATTCATGCAAAATCAGCAGAAAAAAAGAATATGTTTTATATAATATGGTGAAACAGGCACATCATGTTACTGATTGTATTACATGGCTAGTTCCTAGAGTGACAATTTTCAACCTAAGTTGTTGGGATTTTAATTGGCAAAGGGGCCCTTGTTTTCTGTTCAACTCAGGCAGTTGACAACAATCAGCCATAATTCTATCTTTTATGCAAAAGTGTATTGAGAAGACCTCATAAGGAGTCACTCTGCAGTTTGCTGCTAGCTTTAAATGGGTATAGCAAACATGTTGATGACCTCAGATAAAAGCATAATTTAACCTACATACTGCGTGTTATATGTGGTGTAAAGTCTACTCTCTGAAAAATGAGTGACCAGTGTAGCGAATTTAAATCAAGGATGATTTCCTCCACTTTCTTAGTTTTAGACTTATTTTCAAAAATGTTTTTGTAGTTCCTGCCAGTCCATTAATTCTGGAGATGTTATTTAGGTGATATAAGACCAACTGATACTTTCCTTATTTATCTAAGTCTATCACTACACCAGATTTGAATCTAATTCCACATTTGTAAAAAAATAAATAATTTCTGTCAAGACAAAAAAAGGTGGTAGAGGCCTAAAATGATTAAAATGTTTGCAAATGTATCTGAAGTAATACCTGGCAAACAAAAAATTGCAAAGTAATGCAATTGCTTAACACTATTGCTTTCTATTTGTAAGAGAAACTCATGACATAGGTGAAACATATTATTTACTTCTAATTTAGGATTATAATCTTCTTTCTGTTGCTCTGTAGTATAACATACCTATATAATGCACTGATGGCTGCGGTTTGGCAAAGATGTTTGGATGCATTTACAAAGTACTAGAGTTCCTACAATGAGTTCTGGGTCTGCCAGGGGTCTTCTCCAACAACAACATTGATGTGAAAGGAGGGAATTCTAAACCGGTACCTAATTCACCTCTGTTGACTTATATTGATGCAGAGGAGCAGTGGCTTATTCTGACCTTCACCCTGGAGGATGGAAAACGGACTCTGCCTCAATTAAAGGAGTTCATGTGTTTTGGGATCTTCTTCATGATTAGTGACTTGGTTGAAGCCAGAACTGTGGTTCTAGATTAAAACCATGGCTGCTGTAATTTGGCCTCTCCTGTTTTTTAAAAAGGAAAATAGAAAAGAAAGGGGTGGTCAAAAGTACAAGTTGTTGACAGAACATCTCACACAAAAGTGGCTAAAATAAGTATTGTATTAATACTCAAATATAAAGTCTATTGTTTTACCCTTCAAAGTCTTCACTATGTCACAAACCGCCGTCTTAGGGAGCTTCTCCAGTTGGCTCTGCAACCCCCAACCAGCACTTCCCTTTAACATGTTTCGAGGGAAACATCAGGAGGCTTTGTCTTTATACTTCACTCCTCCATATCCTTTTAAACATCCATCTTCTGTGTTGATTTACGTGTGTCAGTACCTGTTGCCACAGAAACCCCCTTATAGTATGTCCCAAACAATAATGACAGATGTGTCAAATTATTTTAATACAAGTTCATCTGGCTGTCAGTCACTTGCTCTCCTATCATACAACCACCACTGAAAGATTATCTTTATGCAGTTTCCATCCGTTTTCTGCTTATCAGCCCTAAATCACTCAAGACGGAAAGGAAAGATAATTGTGGATATAAGGAAAACAAATGGCCTCTTGAAACGAAATCCTGCTACTTCTGTCCATGCAAGTGTATTTTTTGTGAAATGCAGACCTAAATGCTTTATTCACACAGAGCTTTTTGATAAATGGGTGGATTAAGTATAGTTTGCCTCATTTGGGGGATTTACTTTTTTTTTTTTTTTTTGGGAAAGGGTATTTCCTGATGTTTCTGATCATCAGATTTTTTTCAGACAAAGATACTGAAGTTCATTTTGGGATGAATAAAGTATTGTTGAATTTTATTTAATAATCCAACTAAAAAGAAAAGTAGTTTTATGAGCATGTAGTGAGTCGTTAGAACTGTGGACAAGTATAGGTAGAGCTATCCACCACAAACAGAGAATTAAGTTTAACAGTGGTGAACCATTCCAGATGTGCACAGTTAACCAAAATGATCAAGTGTTGAAGAAGGAACCAAGATCAAGTAAGCAGTTGCATACTTGGATTCTTGCAGAGGGTTGACACACTAACCAGTTCAGGTTATATAGTGTCCTAGTCAAAGGTTGGATTATGATCCAAAAAGTTAATTTAAACTTAAAATCCAAGTTTGAGGAGGAAAAGACAGCAACACAATAAACCTGAAAGATAAACCTAGACCCTTATTCAGTTGCAAAATATATATTTTAGGTTTATTAAGGAAAACATTTTTTTTACAACACTATATCTTTTCCTCTGCAAATGTTACAGACTGATGCATGTACTATCATATATCACAACCACTATAAGTTTTTACATTCATGCAGATTTTTGCACAGTCTCTGTCTTAGTCACTTAACATGCTGCTGTCATTTTTGCACATCTCTGGTGTAGGTGCTATTTTTTTCACATATCCATTACTGTAAAAATGTCCACAGCTGTAAATTGAATATTTATTCTCTAGATGCTGATCTAAAAAGAAGTTCCAGAGATTAAGAATAAAATAATTCTTTTGAACCTCATGTTTGTCTCGTGTCCTCAAATATGTTGTGGCCTGGGTGGTCGTAACAGATGCATAGTATTTGTATGGTTAAAAACACTGTGTAGTACAGTATTATATTTGTTTATTTTCTTAACTCTGTCACTTATTCTGTTATTTTTATACACTTTTTAAGGTCCAAATTTGTGTGACTACTTTTTTCCCCATTGTGGGACATTAAAGGGATTTTCTATTCTATTCTATTCTATTCTATTCTATTCTATTCTATTCTATTCTATTCTATTCTATCATGGCAAACAGTTAACACTGTGATCTCAGTCTTTGATTTTTTTGGTTATATCTGCTTTGCCACGCAGCAAGACAGCATTCCCATTACAGCAGAAGTACATCATGGCATAATTGGGAGGATTCCTATTAGCTGGATCGGGACAAAATATGTTCAGCCTCCGATGATTTTCACAATTACTCTTTTCTGTAACTTTAGGATTTGTTATTTATTTCCCAATGGCTGTGAACAACTAATGAAAGAACAGACGCATACACACAAAGTACTTCTAACTTTTAATAAAAAAAGAATACAATAATTTCCACTAAATTTAATGCAGACTATCTGTTAAACAACACAAATGCTGCTAAAAAGAGATGCTGCCAAAAGACATTTGGTTTATCCTGCGCAAAGACTCCTCTTTATTTTCTCTTTTTTGTTCAGTGCTGCACTGCTTCACCATTAAATCTATGAATTCCAGTTTAAATATATGGATTTAATGTGATGGTTTCTGTCTCTGCAGGGAAATGAGCTAAGAAAGGTTCTTCTCACTCGCTACTTTGGAAATCAAAAGCTGCACTCCAAGTCGGAGGGTGGGAGTGGAAACAGCTCTTCGGGATCCTTTGTCAAACAGTCGTCCGGAGGTACAGAGAAACCCCAAATAAACTCAGCAGACACTGAAATAACTGCTCTCTGCAGGGGGAGCAAAGGCAGCTAACATGACAGCATGCTTCCAAGAAGATGCGCTATTTAGAAAATATAGACAGATTTTATTTAGATCCATTAAAAACACTTTCTGTGGCACTGTATACATACATTTGTATTCAGCGTAAGCATGCTTTTGAATGTTGAGGCAATTTCATTTTTTATCTTTGAATAACTAAACAGATCAGTAAAATGTTAAGTGACTTCTAAAATATATTAGGCTTAACTGGCACATCAGTTAAACTTTGTAAAAAGGATAGCTCTTTTTTTTCAGTTTCATTTTTTTCTTTACTTGAATTAAGTTTCTCAGTTTTTATGCGAAAGATTTTAGATTAAGTAATTTTTCAGTGCATTGAATTGAATCAATAACAATAGAATTAATCTGTTCTTATGTCATAGTGGTTTAAGAAGTGGCGGCCTAGTGATTAGGACATAGAGATTGGAATCCTAAGGTTCTGAGTAAGAGCACCACTCCCACAGACTGCAACTCTGGGTTCCTGAGCAAGACCCTTAACCCCTGATTGCTCCCCTGGCGCCCCACGATGGCAGCCCAATGCTCCCCAAGGGGATGGGTTAAATGCAGAAGTAAATTTCTCCAATATGGGATCAATAAAGTTAAATTAGTATAAATTAATTATTATATAGGCTATCATCTACAATTTCCAATATATGCTGATAGAAACTCAATGCTTCTTTTAAAAGTTTATTTAACTCATTGGTTAATTTTACATGCGTCACTTATTTCTATACCTTTTGTTGTTGACTTTTGTTCCCTGTTTTAGTGATATTACTCGATCATCCTTTCCTAACATTCTACAGTAGATAATAATAATAATAATAATAATAATAATAATAATAATAATAATAATAATGATAGAAGCTGGTACCCCTCTTATCTTTCTGTCGGCATAATTTGATCAACATGATTGTTTCATTGTCTCTAGTGGATACATGTCGTTCTGTTTTAACCTCTTTGTTAAACCTGACTTTATAAAAAGTTCTGCATGAATAAAGTTTGATTGATTCATTCATGAATTTTGAGAAACAAATGAATAGACCAAGTATAGTTTTTATGTATAGATGAGGGCAGATGACTAATTACAGTATGTAGATACCTGTACGCTGTCTGCTTCACAGGCGTTTCCTTAAGCAGTTTCTAGATCTAAATTTAATATAACCATCTCTTAGTTAACCATTTTCTGTTGCAAAAACGTTTCATTCTTTTCATTTATTCTCTGCTGAAGGTTCTGCCTCACTGGACACTGACAAGCCAGGCAGCAGCATGGTGGAGATCCAGTGCCTCTTGGATAAGGTTGGGGCAACAGAGCTGGTGATCCACCTCATAGTCAACACAAAGAACGATCGAGTGTTCGAAGAGAGCATTTTGCTTGGCATTGCTCTTCTGAAGGGAGGAAACACACAGATTCAGGTGGGACCCATAGATGTCCATCCCCATTGTTGCCGATCTCTGTGTAGGACATGCCTCCTTATCATTGCTCTCCTTCCAATCCAGAACTCCTTCTACAACCAACTGTATAAGCAGAAGAATTCAGAAAAGTTCTTCAAGGTTTTTTACGACCGCATGCGCTTGGCCCAGCAGGAGATCCGATCCACGGTGTCCGTTAACATGTTTGATTTCAGCTCCAGGAAAAGGGAAGATGACAGCAATTTCTGCAGCACCAGATTTAGAAAAGGTAAAGCCAAGGAATGATGGGAGGTCATATTTGTAGAGGACGTTGACATGTTTCCCCCGTAGTTCTTTATTAAAATAGCCTATTTGAACCTCAGACATGTTTCTAAATGACAGTCTGCTGCGAACGCTATCAATAAAGTGTGATAAAGATTTTTGCAAAGACCAAAATGTTTTGTCAGGGAAGTGAAACACTGGTAGATATGCAGCTAGTAATAACTCAAAAGGCTACATCTTTATCTAATCATGTATAATTGCATTTGTGTTGTATATAAATTCTCATAGGATTCAGTGATGTTTGTTCCCAGATTTAAAAAATATGAAACAGTACACTGTGTTTTAATTACCTCTGCAGTGCACTGTGTGTAATCTCCTACCACAATCCTAACGACACTTTCAGAACCAATATTTGTACCAAATTGTTAAAAGGCCACATTTAAGTGAAAAGCTTAGTCATTTAAGGTCGTGTCCTGAGATCAGACAGACATTACCATAGAAACAATTATTCTTTTACACTGTGTGAGGTCTTGAGGTTCAGCTCAGCTTTTTTTCCCCTTTTTTTTTTGTAATACAGCAGTGGTGGATAAATCTCAAATGTTTTTGACTGCTCTCCTTATAGACTGTTGTTTCGAGTTCATGCAGTCACATGTCAAAGGCCGTGTGATACCCCACACCACAGGATTCACAAAAGCTCATTGTGTCTAGATTTGGTGGTTTTAAGCTGCATCACCCCACTTAACTGTGCCTCACTTGTAAAAAGGCCAATTATGTATCCCTTATTTTATTATGACTGATTTAATGCCTGAAAGGGTAAATGCTCCCCTTTTTTTTCACCTACATCAGTTTACAAAATTCCCCCTTTGCTGATTGCCACCATGATATCCACTTTATCATTGCTTTGCAGGGAAAGACCCTAGCCTTTATATGAAAGAAGATATGCGAGGGCAGCTGAGAGAAGCCTCGTCAGCCACGTCCAAAGCCATCTCCTCCTACAGAAATGAACTGGACCCAGATCTGGAATTTCTTGGCCAGAACCATGAGGCAATTGGAGCCGAAGAGCTTGAAGAAGAACCTGAGATGAGCTGGTCAATCACTGTCATGAAACCCCTCTTGCGATTCCTCCAGCTGCTCTGTGAAAATCACAATTCAGATCTTCAGGTGCTAAAAGCAGTCCAAGAACAACAGATTTATTTTTGGTTTTAAAACGGGAAATAATTTAAAGTTTGACATCTGCTTACATCTCCAGAACTTCCTCCGCTCTCAGCACAATAAGACCAACTACAATTTGGTGTGTGAGACGCTTCAGTTTTTGGACTGCATTTGTGGGAGCACCACTGGAGGTCTGGGGCTGCTGGGACTGTACATCAATGAGAACAATGTGGATCTTGTGCGCCAGACCCTAGAAACCATCACAGAGTACTGCCAGGGACCCTGCCATGAAAACCAGGTATGGCATTATCAAGGAAAGTTCTGTGTTTAGACCTTGAAACTTTCTCTCTCCTCTTCTTCTCCTGAGAAGAGATCACTGAGAAGGCGTGTAAATCACATCCATCATGGCGATTCAATTCAGTATCGATTTCCTGACCCAACCATTTGATTATTTTCGATAATCAAGAATACCCCATGATACGATTTGAATGTTTCAAATTTGAAATAAATCAATGAAAGCTATAATATCGTTATGCATTTTATTTGAGAAACAACAGCAGATAACAGAAGTAGAAAAGTTGTACTCTACCTTGGCCTATTAAAACCTCATTCACTGAAAAATACTAATGCCCCTGCGTTATATATTCTGAAAGGATTTGAATTAAAAAATACTGCACAAAATCAGTGCAATGAGTGCAATTCAATACCTCGGCTCCAGAGTGTCGACATCCCCGCCCCCTCCTCAGACGCTCAGCTGCTCCTCTTCCAAATTGTAGCTGACCGCAGACAGTGCTGCAGACAGGAGGCCGTCTTGTTTTGTTTTAATGGCCGGAATTGCGGAAAACAACTCGTGATGTCTGACCAGCTAGAAGAGCGAGGTGCGCGAGAACGCTGGGACCCTTTTTCCACCTGGATCCCCGCTGTTTTTCAGTCATGTCCCACTTCCTCCTCGCCTTGGCCGTATCTAGACCCACAGTGTGTAGCACAGACCATGCTTCAATATTGAGCATAAATCAAAAATGTCTGTGTCAAGCTCACTGTGACACACTGCTACAAGAGTATAATCAGGACCGAGGCAGGAGGGTAAAATATGTGTAGCGCCACCGCAGCACGGGAGTGATAATTACGCCCAGGAGCAAATGGATAAAAATAGACCGGAGGAAAAAATAAACATGAATCGATACTGTTGGATCGATGGATCGATACAAAACGATTATTATTTACACCCCTACTCAGGATAAACTCTTTAAATAACACTTCATGATGTATATGTCTTAAAGGTATAGTGGAGAATTTTCTCAAATTTTTAAAAAGACATGCAAAATGCACATGAGCAACCCTGTACCCGCTCCCGAGAGGGAACGCCTGTTAAACATGTGCGAGAGCATGCACAGGCCCATTTCTCCTCATGCACGCTCTGTTTAAAAGTTGCTGTTTGCATCGCTCACACAAGCTTACTTTCCAAAAGATTTGTAATATTTCCACTATGTCAGACTCACCACTAGTAAGTAAAAAAAGGGGGTCGAGCACGTAGGACGGCCTTACATAAACGTATCACCAGAATGATTGACAATTAGGAGGACACTTATTTTGATGATCCACCCGGGAAAAAGAACATCCACTGTAACTTTAAATAACCATGAGACATGGCAACAGATTTCTACAAAAATTGTAATCTTTCTCAGTCTAGAGAAGTTGCTCAGTGTTGCAGAATGCAGCTGCTTACCAACAAGGCTCACATGTCATTGGAGTGGCCCCGAATCATAGTTAAAGAAGCACTATGCCACATCATCACATCACGTTATTAGATCAAGGATACCGCTCTTATTTCATTCCAAAATCTTTGCCATGTACATAATGAAGATTGCTTTTTATCCTGACATAAGGAGCTGTCCTAATTAGATAAACTGCTTGAGAATATATTAGCTTTGACATACAACATGCAGGTGATATTAGGGTTCTATTTCATCCCTACTGACCGCCAGAGGGCGGTGCTGAAAGCACTGAATGTTCCCTTCGGGCATGCGCAGTTCGAGTAATTATACCAACAGAGTCACACCTGTGACACCGGATGACCACTCAGAAGCTATATAGCCTGGTGTCATCCTTTGCTCTGCTCCTACAGAATCTTCTCGCAAAAGCAAGGATTCTGAGTGACAGAGAAGCTCTGGCGGTCATCCGGGATTCATAGAACCGTAGTTACATACGTAACTTTCGTTCTATTTCATCCCTACTGACCGCCAGAGGGCGGTGCTGAAAGCACTGAATGACTAATGCCAACGATGTCACAAGGAATCCTGAGCACATACCTCCCAGTGTGAATAACTTCACTGCCGAAGTTATATACGGCTAACGTAGTTAGCTTCTTTAGTTTGTTGGTGTTATACCTGGTGACGGCAGCGGTTTTCGCCCCCTCTCCCAGTATATTCCCTACTTTTGCATCCCTTTTTTCACCGGTCTGCGCTGCTATAATTACTGACGGCCGCGGTTTTCGCCCCCTCTCCCAACCAAGTGTGGTCTACTTCGTTTGCCGAAGTTGGAGACGGCTAACGTTGTTAGCCTTTTTTGGTTTGTTTGCAGCCTTCTTCATCGGTCTGCTTAGTTATAAATGGCAGCGTTTTCGCCCCCTCTCCCAATATCAACCTTTTTTTGCAGCCTTTTCGTTGGTCTGCTCTCTTAATTTGTGACGGCAGCGTTTATCGCTCCTACTCCCTACTTAAGTTGCCATACAGCTAACGTTGTTAGCTTTTTTTGTTTATTGCTTTTATACCTGGTGACGGTAGCGGTTCTCGCCCCCTCTCCCAGTATCGGCTGCCTTGTGTCCGCAGCCTCTCTTGTTTTATCCGCTATAATTGGTGACGGCAGCGTTGTTCGCTCCTACTCCCAACTTAAAGTTTCCATACAGCTAACGTTGTTAGCTTTTTTGGTTTATTGGTTTTATACCTGGTGACGGTAGCGGTTCTCGCCCCCTCTCCCAGTATCGGCTGCCTTGTGCTCGCAGCCTCTTTCGTTTCTCTGCTGTAATTGGTGACGGCTGCGTTTGCGCCCCCTCTCCCGATTTTCGATAACTTTCTGTTCTTTAAGCCTTGTCGGCCTTCGACATGGATGGCTCTCACAGCTGCATAGATTGTGGGGCTGCCCTGCAGGCAGAGGATGGCCACGACCTGTGCCCTACCTGCCTTGGACATGAGCACCTTTTGGAGGCGCTGTCTGAGAACCCCTGTATGAACTGCAGCTTTATGCCCCATGCAGTGAGGGTGGCCCGGTTGGCCCAGTTGTGCCCCCAGGAGGGCTTGGACCTTCCGCCCTCTGGGCAGGTGGTTCCCCCCAAGCGTTCTAAGCGCCGTGGTGGGACCACAGCATCTGTGCCCCTCCCCCGGAGGAAGCGGGCCAAACCTGACCAGGGCCTGTCCACAAGGGTGGAGCAGTTGTCAGCAGAGCTGGCAGAGATGAAGTCCTTGTTGCAGACACGGCAATCTGATCCCTCGCTCCCAGTGGTTGGGCTCTCTTCCCCACCAATGCCCGAGCTGGTTATAGAGGATGACGTTATCTCTCTGGCTGCTTCCGCTTCTCATTTTAGAGATGAGGAGGAGGCAGGGTCCTCTCAAGCCTCTGAGGCTGGTTCATTTTCATCTCAGAGTGCGGTTGGAGAGGCCGGTGACGGTTCCATGCGGGAGGTCATGTCTATGGCCCTGAAGCAGCTGCAGCTGGAACTCCCACAAGGAGAGGCATCCAGCTCTGGCAGTGCTTTTTTCAGACGTGGAAGGGCTCCTACTCCTTTTTCTGTACCTCCATCAGAGGAGTACCTGAAGGAGTTACACGCCTGTTGGCGGGAACCGAGAGCGCTGTCGCGTCTCTCCTCGGATGGTCGTGTATTAGCTGCCATGCATGAGTCAGTGAAGGCCGGCCTGGACCGTATGCCAGCAATTGAACCAGCTGTTGCTTCACTGATTGTGTCACCAGATGAAGCCCTGCGTCCTGATGTCCGGTGCCCGCGGACTCAATGTCGGGTTACAGATGACCTCCTCTGTAAGGCGTACAATGCAGGAGCGCGTGCTGGCCGCCTTGGCAATTCCCTGGCGCACCTCATGTTTGCCCTGTCTGCATCTGTTCAGGACACTGGTGGTGCAAGTGCGGCGATTGGTTATAGTGACGCAGCGCTGCAGGCCTTCGCGCTGATGACCAGAGAGCTTGGACGGGTCATGTCTTTCCTTGTCCAAGCTCGTAGACAGGTCTGGTTGGCACAGTCTCCTCTGACTGAAGCATGCCGTAGGACCCTCAGGGGTGTCCCGGTTGTACCAGGGGAGCTGTTTGGATCAGCTGCCTTGGAGGCGCTGGAACGGACTGCTCAGGCACGTCAGACTAGCCAGCAGCTTTCCGGCCTTCGCAGGAGCATACCTGCCTTTCCCCAGCGTTCGGGCCGCCCTGCCACTACCCCCAGCGTTCAGCCACGACCTCAGACCGGTGGCAGACCTGTTGGTTCCTATCCCCATGATGTGCGGCAGAGACCGAGAAGGGACTTTCGTGAGCCAGTCTGCCGCCCTGTTAGACAGACCCGGGCCTCAAATCCTGGACGCCCTCCCCCCAGAGCCCCCAGGGGCCGTGGGGATAGAAGATGATGCCACCGGGCCAGCCGTCGGACATTTTTCCCATCAGCAGCTGAATTTCTGGGCTGCTCATGCCGTAGATCCATGGGTGGTTGCCACCTTAACCAATGGCTACAGGCTCCAGTTCCGACGGCGGCCCCCCCTCTCACACCGGGTCAAGATGACTGTCATCACAGACCCGGTGAAATCTCAGGCGCTAGACCAGGAGCTTTCCGCGCTCCTGGGCAAGGGGGCAATCGAGTCTGTAGATCCTCTGCAGCAACCCAGAGGCTACTACTCCACATACTTCCTTGTGGCCAAGAAGACCGGCGGTTTTCGCCCCATTTTAGATCTAAGGGGACTGAATCGGTACCTGAAGGTCCTTCCCTTCCACATGCTCACCATAACAGAGGTCCTTCAGACCATTGTGGCGGGAGATTGGTTTACATCAGTAGATCTGACAGACGCCTACTTTCACGTGCCTATTGCGGCAGAACATCGCCGTTTTCTCAGGTTCGCCTATCGGGGGCGCCATTGGCAATTCCGGGTGCTCCCATTCGGGCTCTCCCTTTCCCCGAGGGTGTTTACTCGATGCGTGAAAGCAGCCCTCTCTCCTCTACAGGCCTCCGGAGTCAGGATTCTGCCATACCTGGACGATTGGCTTCTTTGTGCACCCTCTCAGGTAGCTGCCTCTCGGGATACGTCCCAGCTTCTACTTCATGTGTCAATGTTAGGCCTCAAAGTCAACTTGGCAAAGAGTTGTCTGGTTCCATCTCAGACAACCACCTTTCTTGGGATGCATCTGGACTCTGCTACCATGATGGCCCGTCCATCTGTTCACAGGGTGGACGACATACTCCAGCTTGTCCGTCGATTCAGACTGGGCAGGGAGTTTCCCTACATCACCTTCCTGCGAATGCTGGGCAAACTGACATCAGTCACTCGTGTCGTGCCCTTAGGGCTGCTCCTTCTGCGTCCTTTGCAGCGATGGCTCAACAGCTTTCGCCTAGACGCCAGGCTGCACAGGCATCGCAGGCTAATGGTGACCAGGAGCTGCCTCCATGCCCTAGCTCCTTGGCGAGACGGGACCCTTTTGTCCAGTGGTGTTCCAATGGGGCTAGTAGTGTGTCGAAGGGAGGTGGTCACCACGGATGCCAGCCTCATGGGCTGGGGTGCCGTGTGGCAACACAGAGCTGTTCGGGGTCTCTGGGACCCAAGGGAGCGCACCGAACACATAAATGTGCTGGAGCTGCGGGCTGTGCACATGGCCCTCAGGTGCCTTCTGCCCCACCTAGAGGGAAGGCACGTGCTGATTCGGACAGACAACACCTCTGTTGTTTATCATATAAACCACCAAGGTGGCACCAGGTCAGCACGTCTCTTGAAGGTGTCGAGGGATCTCCTGGAATGGGCGTTTCCCCGTCTGTGTACCCTGCGCGCAGCGTATCTGCCAGGATGGCAGAACCAGGTTGCAGACTCTCTATCCCGCCAGGCACCTGCTCCGGGAGAGTGGTCTCTTCACCCCGACGTAGTGCGCATAATCTGGAACCTCTTTGGGCAGGCAGAGGTAGATCTGTTCGCCACAGAGGAGTCGACCCATTGCCCCCTATGGTATTCCCTAACCGGGATGGCGGGCGCACTGGGCCAGGATGCACTGGCTCATCCATGGCCGCAGGTTCTCCTGTATGCCTTTCCACCCCTCTCACTGATTTGGCCGACTCTACGGAGGGTTCTCGAGCAGGGCCACAGAGTGTTGCTGGTAGCTCCGTTCTGGCCAGCGCGGCCGTGGTTCCCGCTGCTTTGGAGTCTGTGTCACAGTACTCCATGGCGTCTTCCAGCAAGGAGGGATCTGCTGTCTCAGTTGGGGGGACAGATATGGCACCCCAACCCTCAACGTCTCCAGCTGTGGGCATGGCCCCTGGGAGGCTGACTGGGTGTTCAGACACCGTGAGACACACCGTATTGAGTGCTAGGGCTTCCTCCACTCGGCTGCAGTATGCTAACAGATGGCGCCTCTTTTCTCAGTGGTGCTCTGCCCACAATGAGAACCCGCTTTCCTGCTCGGTGCCCACTATTTTGGAGTTCCTCCAGTCTCTCCTTGATAAGGGCCGCTCTCCTTCAACCCTTAAAGTGTATGTTGCAGCAATTTCATGTCTTCACCGAACTGTTGACAACCGTACAGTGGGGCGCCATGAACTGGTTTCACTTTTTCTGCGTGGTGCTCGTAGGTTGTGCCAGCGGCCAGCCCCACGAGCCCCAGATTGGGATCTGCCGTTGGTTCTCACAGCTCTGTGCCACCCTCCATTCGAGCCTTTGGCACAAGCAGAACTCAAGTGGCTTTCCTGCAAGACTGCTTTCCTGATGGCTATCGTCTCAGCTAAGAGGGTCAGCGAGCTACATGCTCTTTCTGTCAGCCCTAGGTGTATCAGGTGGAATCCAGATGGCTCTGGTGTTACCCTGTGGCCTAATACTGCGTTTGTGCCTAAGGTGTTGTCTCCTTTTCACCGTAACCAGCCATTGCGGCTCGCTCGGTTTCAGCCTCAATCTGGTACAACTGAGAATGAGTCTGAGTTGTTGTGCCCAGTAAGAGCGTTGGAGGCATACATTGCAGCCACCGCCAATTTGAGACGCTCGGACCAGCTTTTTCTATGCTATGGGGGTCCAAGGTTAGGCTGTCCTCTTTCTAAACAGCGTCTGTCCCATTGGATTGTGAGTGTCATCTGCCACGCCTACGCTGCAGGTCACTGCTCCCTGCCAGTCGGTGTGAGAGCACATTCCACCAGGAGCGTCACCGCTTCCTGGGCTGCTTTGAGAGGGGTTCCGCTGGAAGCTATATGTGCTGCTGCTTCATGGGCTTCCCCAACCACCTTCACCAGGTTCTACAGTGTCAATGTGGCTGCCCCTCATCCCCTGGGTCAGGTCCTTTTACAAGGTTCTGCTGGGCCTCCTCTGTGAGGTATGTGCTCAGGATTCCTTGTGACATCGTTGGCATTAGTCATTCAGTGCTTTCAGCACCGCCCTCTGGCGGTCAGTAGGGATGAAATAGAACGAAAGTTACGTATGTAACTACGGTTCTATGAATCCCGGATGACCGCCAGAGCTTCTCTGTCACTCAGAATCCTTGCTTTTGCGAGAAGATTCTGTAGGAGCAGAGCAAAGGATGACACCAGGCTATATAGCTTCTGAGTGGTCATCCGGTGTCACAGGTGTGACTCTGTTGGTATAATTACTCGAACTGCGCATGCCCGAAGGGAACATTCAGTGCTTTCAGCACCACCCTCTGGCGGTCATTCCGGGATTCATAGAACCGTAGTTACATACGTAACTTTCGTTTCACAGACTCACACGTCATCAATTAGAATAATCCTAAGAGCCTGTTGATGATTTTTATTTGACATAATTTCAAACAGAGAGACATTTTAAAGCACTTCTGTCTCTTTTTCTATCATTATGGCTTAAAGAAAATGTAGACCAACGTTTTCCATTTTACAGGAGATCAAGAGATTGATAAGAAAAGATAAGACACTTCTGATCAAAATTTCAAGAACAGTTCAATACATGTATGAATTTGCATTTTGCACTGTGGGGTCTAAAGAAGGTCATAAGTAGAGCTTCAAAATGGAAAATATATAAGAAATAAGAACAAGAAACTAAATGTTTTCAGTAGATTGTAGTTGTTAGAACTGTAAATATACAGTCACGTGTTTATATTACTGTTTTTATGTATTTTTTTACTATTTTCAAGGCTGCACTATAAAAGAAAGAAATTGTCAAGAGAGCTGTTTTTAACAATATTTCTTTTTGTTTACACTTGTGTATACAAAATGACAAAATAAAATCTAAGATAATTCATAAAAAAAAAAAAAACTAATGAACTCAAATAAGCTGTTCATCAATTCATCAAAGGTTTAAAATCCTAAAACCCTCCTAAAACTAAAATGAAAGTTTTAAGAACTCACTCATTAATATGTACCTGCACTATTATTTTTTTATCCCTTCATAAAATCATTTTGGCATGCTTGGTCCATTGCTGCCAAGTGGGAATGTTGCTCTCCTGGAAAAAAGTC
This sequence comes from Cyprinodon tularosa, assembly GCF_016077235.1. Lineage (NCBI taxonomy): Eukaryota > Metazoa > Chordata > Actinopteri > Cyprinodontiformes > Cyprinodontidae > Cyprinodon > Cyprinodon tularosa. Next base: position 2,299,758 of record NW_024039163.1, read on the forward strand.
GTAGTCAGATGGTTGCTGTGGACTGTAGCATTGTCCTGCTGAAAAAACCCCATCATTACCACACAGACGAGGGCCCTCAGTCGTGAGGGATGTCTGCTGCAACAACTCCACATAGCTGGTGTTGGATGCCCATGCACAACCTGAAGAGGGAAAAAAACACCCAGCTTATAATAGCGGCCCCTCCACTGTGCTTGAAAACTTCTCAGGTGGCATCTTCTCGTCATCCCAGAAAGCCATTAAGGACCTATGAGAATGCCATGGACAAACAGCAATAGATCACATGTCACCCCAAATCATCACTAACTGCAGACTTCTGACTGGTCCTGGTCCTAATGTCCTCTAAACAGACGTTAAAGCTCCAAGCCTACAGACCAGTTCCGTGAAACAGTTAAATCCAGTGTGTGGTAAAAAGTAATTTACCTCTGGGATTATTAAAGTATGTCTGATTCTGATTTCATGTATATCTTTTTTACTCAGCAGTATTTTGCTCACAACAAGCACACCATATATGAATTCAATTCAGTTTATTTATATATTGCCAATTCAATAAGATCATAGTCAAATTGATTCAAAGTTTTCTATCTAAGGAAGAACAAGTTGATTGCATCGACTCATTGACTCAAAGGCAATCCCTCACACTAAGCATGCTTGTAGCAACTGTGGAGAGAGAACTCCCTAGGAAAAAAACCTCCAGCTGAACCAGGCTCAGTGTGAGCCACCATCTGCCAAGGCCGTCTGGGGTTCAAGGAGACAGAAGCAGACATGGCAAAAGAAGCAGAGATTCCAAAGGCAACCGCCAACCAGCTCCATAGGCGGCCCCATCCAGGGAACACACAGCCAGGCAGACGAGCTCCCAGCCAGCTCCCATGTGAGAGGATGAAGAGCGAACATCCAGCCAGTCACAATCAGAGAAACAGGACTACACTGAAAAACAGGCCGAGCTCAAACATCTATCTACAAAGGCGTTGATGGCAGCAGCACAGCTGATATTTCTCTTCAGGATGGTGTCACAGCAAAACAGGAACAGACAAGGTGAAGCTGAAAAAGCAGAGAGAGAGCAGTGTTAGAGATTGAACTAAAAAATTCTGCAAAGTTGGAGAATAGAGATAGAATGAGGCAGAATGATGAAAAAGGGGTCCCTATGTCCTCCAACAGTCTAAGCCTATAGCAGCATAACTGTAGAGGTAGCTTAGGAGTAATACTCTGCATCAGCTGTTTACAGAGGTGTCAAGTAACGAAGTACAAATACTTCGTTACTGTACTTAAGTACAATTTTTAGGTATCTATACTTTACTCAATTACTTGTTTTTCTTCCTACTTCTGACTTCTACTCATTACATTTTCACACAAGTATCTGTACTTTCTATTCCTGACATTTTTAAAACAAACGTTACTCGTTACTCTTGGCTTCGGTTTAATGTTTATAAATATTTATTTCAGTTCTTGAGCACCATCCAATGCAGCTCATTGGCACCATCCACATCTAGTGAAAACTAGTGTAATTGGATGAGTGATATAACGCAAACACTCATTGGTTAGCTAAAAGAAATCATCAGAAGCAAGCAGGTGTTCTTCAAACTGCCAATGTGAATTGTCTATGCCATGCTACAATGTTGGATTCAGAAAAAGATGTTGAAATGTTTGAAAGGTCGGACACAGGCGACAGCGTATCGGGAGACGGGGACCAACAAGACCTCCCTCATCCTTGGCCCTACCTCAAACAATTTTTCGAAATTGTCGTGGAATTGAGCTTTTACTTCATAGTGGTATCTGGCTGTTTATTTTTAAGGTTACTTTATACTTTTATACTTTCAGTAGTTTTTGGAGCACATACTTTTTCACTTTTACTTGAGTAAAGAGGTCAACATGATACTTCAACTTTTACCAAAGTGTTTTTAAACTGCAGTATCTATACTTCTACTTAAGTAACAAATGTGTGTACTTTTGACACCACTGGCTGTTTAGGACTGGGGTGCATGTTGTACTTTTCAAACAAGGAAATGTGCATCACTCTCTTCGTAGCCAGATACTTACAACCAAGCAAATATTGTCCTGCGACATCACCGAGCGCTCTGATCAGTTAAAGATGCAAAACAAATAATTAAATGTACAAAAAGTGAGCATTCTCCTATGACATAATGGATTACAGCGAATGAGTTGATGATCCTCAAAAACACATTAGTTACTGCTACTCGCTAATCTAAATCAAACATGAGTTTTACTTATTCATACTGTTAAACACTGGTTTTATTTTTTTTTTTTTTTTTCAATTTTAAATAGTTTTTTAATAGTACGTTCTCATTTTGTTTGAGGTTTAACTTTTTATGTTTCTTTACTGTAGACATGCATAGCAAAACATGAGTCCAATGGCATTGACATTATTATTGCGCTGATTGTGAACTCCATCAACCCCCTTGGAGAGAATCGACTAGACCTGGTATTGGATCTAAAGGTGAGGAGCAGCCCTTTATTATCAGAAGCCTGCTTGTTAGTACTGCAATGCTTTTATGGTGTTCTTCAGCAGAGACTGTTAAAATGTAAATGGTTTAACTTCAAGGTAGGGCTGAATCTAACGATTATTTAGCAAATTGTTTAATCTGTCGATTATTTTTCAGATTAATCCATTAATAATCAGATAGCCAAAGGTTCCTTAAAGACTTTTTTACCAAATTAAAGCAGGTGAAACTAAAACATTTCCACTTTTCCTGACGAAATTCTTTTTTTAAAATCTTAAATGCAAAATTTGTATGTAATTTTTTTTATAATTTTGATACAACTATAGTTCTAAATGGGTTGCTATGACAGCTAAAGGCATATATTTCAGTCGCTATACTCCAGTTAATGATTCATTGATTACGGAATTAGTTGACAAATATTACAGTAATCGATTAATCATGATTAATCGGATTAATTGTTTCAGCCCTACTTCAAGGAAAATTCTGGAGTTGTTTTTATGTGCAGTTTAACAGTTTTTTTTTTTTTTCTGGAACAGAACAATGCTTCCAAGCTCCTGCTGGCCATCATGGAGAGCCGCCATGACAGTGAGAACGCAGAGAAGATTCTCTACAAGATGAGACCCACTGAGTTGGTGGGTGCTTGTGTTTGTAAAGACAGATTGACATTTTTTTTATTTAACTGACAATCGTTTCCTAACCTGTGATGTTTAGGTGGATGTAATGAAGGAAGCCTACGCTCAGGGGTATGACGCTGAGGAGAACACAGATGGCGTTGGAGAGCGGATCAGACCCAGAGATGTTGGACACAACATTTATATCCTGGCCCATCAGGTTGTTAATGACTCACTCTTTGCTACTTTTCTGTCTGATTCTACACTAACCTCTGAACTGTGAACTATTAATGATGAAATGATGACTCCACGTAAATAGTTTTTTCAAGATTATGCGCAGTTAAATTTGACACTGATTCTATTAGTTATAAAACTAAGAAAATTAAGTATAAGGAGGTTATCATCCAGAATTTTAGAAAAATGTTCTTTCAATATGGTAGCGCAGTAATGAGTAAAAGTTTTAATCCATCTGTCCTTAACATTTATTGCTGCATCACTTTTACTTTTATACTTTAGTTTTTAAAAATCTAACTTTTGCACTTTTACTTGAGCAAAGCTGAAGTTGCTATTCTAACTTCTACCACAGTATTTTTAAACAGTAGGATTTATATTTCTACTTAAGTAATAAACATGAATACTTTTGACATCTCTGTTGATTGACACTGAGGTCAGAATTTCTTACATGCAAAATGTACAAATTAACAAACTTGGAGATGCCAGAGCCATCCAGGGTCCTTGACCTTAAAGAGGGAACTTTTATATACTTTGTAAAATAACCTTTGGCACTTATGACAGATTTTTCTTAGATCATATTAAAGAGGCTGCAAATGATGGTGCACAAGAGTCATTCTACAGAGGATACATCTTGAATACAGAAATCTTCTAAAATCTGTATTTCTTTACAAACAATAGAGATGAAAGATCTAGTTGAATTTAACAAATAAGTGGTTCACTTGAAACTATCTTAGCTAAATTCACTATCAAAAAATATGCAATAATTATGCATATTCACTATTTTTCTTGTAACATATTTACAAGGAAAATAGTTTATTTTTATACATAAAAACCAAAAATATGCCCTGGTAGCAGCCAGCTGAATAATTTTGGCACAGTTGGGTATTTTTTCTGTTGAAAATTTTTGTGTTTTTACCCAGGGTGGTCTTGGTATGGATGCGCTTTTTTATTTAAAAATTGAAAGTTTTATGTTCAAATTTCATTACTGAGTTTCTTATGTTAGTTTGGGGTGACTGACCTCTTTTAAAATCTCTGCAATATCAAGAGTATTGAATTTGACAAATGTATTCTTTGTCTAGCGTTTCATGTTTCTGGCGCTTTATTAACCTAATTTAATTCTGTTTGCTGGTGGCTTAGTTGAAGTGTTTTGTGCCTCATATTGCCATTAAAGATGACTGTTTTCCATTCAAGCCAACTGCTTGTAATACGTTTTTTTAGAATAGGTATAATTTTTGAGTATTTTAGGTCAGCTTTCATTTTTCAGTAATTGTTTTTTTTCTGTTTTCACTCAGAATTACAGTTTTCTTTTTTAACCGTTTTCCGTCTCCCATCAATCTTCTTAAAATTAAAGAAATTCAGATTACGGTATTAACATCTTTCCATTTTTTAGTTGGCCAGACACAACAAGATCTTGCAGCAGAGCCTCAGGCTGAGTCCTGGCCCGGGTCTGGATAACGATAAAGACGAAGCTCTTCATTACTACGCCAAGCACACGGCACAGATAGAGGTGAACCTCCTCTTCATCCAATCAGGATATATTTATGATTGAAAATCGTTATGCAAACTAGTTTCTCTTTTCAGATTGTGCGTCATGATCGGAGTATGGAGCAGATCGTGTTTCCAGTTCCAAACATCTGTGAGTACCTCACTGAGGAGTCCAAGACCCGAGTTTTCACCACCACCGAGAGAGACGACCAGGGCAGCAAGGTGAACGACTTCTTCCAGCAGTTTGACAACCTCTACAATGAGATGAGATGGCAGAAGAAGATCCGCAGTAAGTATTTCTAAGGGATGGCTGCGATTCCAGGATCCAGTCAGTAATGGTGGCTCATGGATAGTATCAATAATGACTATTGGAGCAAACTGAACTTGTTTCTGTTCTGCTTTGCACAGATAATAAGGTTCTCTTCTGGTTCTCACGGCACTTCTCTCTTTGGGGGAGCATCTCCTTCTACCTGGCCTGTGTGCTCAACCTCACTGTGGGTGCTTTTTACCCATTTGGAGATGATGGAGATGAGGGTAAATATTATATCAGGATTTTTGCATTCGTTGATCAGTCATAAATTGTCTACTTTAAATTATTTGAAGTGTTGATTTTCCTGTTTAGAAATATATATACCTATTGATATTTACTTAAATGTCAGTCATCGTTCTGATTAGCAGCTTCTGGCCTAATTCCTGCTGCATGTTTAACCACTTAGGTTAGAACCTCTCCTTTATGTTAGTAAAATGAAGAAGCTTGTTCAAAGCTTTTTCCACAAAGCTGACTTACCGTGTGTTATCCAATAGAGTAGAGGTCAGTTTCATCCTAAAGGTCTAATGTCTAATCGTTTTATCCACAACCAGTTTTCTGAGTGTTGGGAGCATTTTCCTGTCTGAACACCCAATTCTGACTAAGTTCCTACCAATCAAACCAGAATTTTGGGAATATGTATAATTTGACTGTGTTGGATAAGAGAAAATGGACAATAACTCAAAATTCCTGATGCAGACTCTAGAGAAGAAAATTAAGTTTGGCTTTGTATTAGCAGATCACCCTGAAAAAAAAAAAAGTTCCAATAGTTAATCGTATCCAAAACATACTGTGGGTTTCATGTCCATAATTAACCTGTGCCGACCTCTGGCCAAATCTCTAAATGAAATTAGTTTATATTTCCTTTCAGCAGTTGTTTATTGTTAGGTTTTTAACAAACTTTATCTGAAGGTTTTAATTTTTTTTTAAGTTCTGTGGCAAAACACTCTCCACACTTATTGTAAAACGATTATGTATTCACACTGTTTTCCTTAGACAATGGGAGACAGGCCAGTTCCTAAGTAAAAACCTAGAAATTATTTTATAAGAACTGTAGGTCATGCACATGTGCATACTTTATGTAAATTACAAAAACACTTCTTACAACTTTATAGACCAAGTTGGTTTTAAATTCAGATATTTATGCAGTAGGTATAAACCAGAAGAATTGTTTTCATTTGCTTCTGCATTGCTTCTGCAGATAAAAATGGATTCTTTACATTTCAATTTAAACACAGTAAGAAATAAATACCCAGTAATGCTTCTGAAGTTTAATTAAATTATCTTTAAAATACATGACTTATTTCTCCAGGTGTTTCTATTTTATAATCACTGTGTGTTTACACATAATCAGACCTTTGCACGTAAATTACTAGTTGTGTTTGGAATGTGCTGCTTAATTCTTCTGATGGAGGACGATCTGGACTTTAACAGAGTTTATTGGCAGAGCTCTTCATGTTGCAGTGTCTCCACCAAGTTTATTCCTGATATTTAATTAATATAGAAAGATAACAGCTATCCAAATGAGATGGTTGTTTTTAAATTTACAAATAAAAGTCCTTGGAAGACATATCAAGTACTGTGCTACAGCTCACAGTCACACCATGTTTTTTTTTGTTTTTTTTTTTGTTAAAGAGCAACACCAGGTTGAAATATTTAATCCAGGTTATTGTGACTGATTAATGAAACAATTTTAAAGTAATGTAGTAATTGAACAATATTCACCTGGAAAAATACAGAATAAAAAAAATACATTTACTGAAAGAACAACTTGTAGGAGTAATTAAGCCATAATTGTACTCTTTGCATGTTGATGGAAAAACCTCTGTGTGTGCCATCCTTAACTCTTCAAGTGGTCTAGGTTTAGCTTCTCTTCTTTGAAATTCTATAAAATAATGAAAAGTATTTTATTGAACACCTTTTGATATGCAGTTATTAATTAGTTAATTAATCACCAAATTATTTGTATAGCTAGTTGTATATAAGACATTTAGATTTATTCTGGTCCTGATCACTAACTTTCAAGATTTATGGGCTTCTTACCACTCCGCCTCAACGCACATTGTTTTGACAAGAAAGTGAAGCAGGCATTTTCAAAAGTAAACATTTGGTTCTTCAATTTAAAGTTATTTTTATGAGGAGCTTAAAAAAGCCCAGAGAATGACTGATCCAGCCTTTAAGAAAAGGATTATAGAAACGTCTTTTGCTTAGAGACCGGATTCAAATCTTGCGTTTTCTAAAACTCCCTTTATAGCAGCTGTTCTCGCTCCAGTTTTCCAAACCTTTTTAAGTGCATCAGCAAATTTGTTTCTTTGTATTTGACCAGTGAGTCTAAATTATTATCTTTTTAAATCATTGCTCTCAGTTACTTATTACTACTTTGCAGGTTCTTTGACAACCCCGAGCCTCAGCGGTTTGTTTACCCTGTAATCTCCTGCATAGATGTTAGCACTAACTTCCCTTTGGACTGTTGTTTTGACATATTTAAGTGTTGCTTTCTTACAACGTGCCAATTTAAGCTCTCAGCACAGGTGAATAATTTATCCATGATCCGCCATGCCTCAAAGTCTGTTGATTGTTACTGGTTTCTTTTATTTTCTTTTTATCCAGGCACCTTATCTCCTTTCTGGAATATCTTTCTGTGGGTAGCCTTAGGGATCACCACCGCCCTGCTTCCTGTCCTACCCAAACAGTGGGGCATCATGTCCTTCCTCATCTCCCTGATTCTCCGAGCCATTTACACTATGGGCCTCACGCCTGCTCTGTTTTTGCTGGGTTCTATAAATGTGAGTATAGGATGCTATGACCCAGTCTTTGGGTAGTGATCCATCATGTGTCTTCTTACGTCATGTTTTTTCCCTCAGCTCTTCAACAAGTTAGTGTTCCTTGTAAGTTTCGTGGGCAACCAGGGAACATTTGCTCGAGGCTACAAAGCAGTTGTGATGGACATGCTCTTTATCTACAATTTGGTTTTTGCCTTCTTCTGTGTCCTGGGCCTCTTTGTTCATGAGTTCTTCTACAGCTTTTTGGTAAGAAATATATATTTTTTCTGTTGAAACAATCATTAGGGTTCCCTCTGAGGTGGATTTTCTTTTCAGTTGTTTGACCTGGTGTCCAGAGAAGAGACGCTGCTGAATGTGATAAAAAGTGTTACAAGAAACGGCCGCTCCATCATCTTAACGGCAATTCTTGCCCTGTTCCTCGTCTACTGTTTCTCCATCGTTGGCTTCGTCCTCTTTAAGAATGACTTTCGGATGGAGGTGGACCCACTGCATTCATCAGGTGAAAACGGCAGCTTCACATTTTACCTATTTTTCTCATAAAGGTCATTAATGTTAAAAAAAGCATTTTTTTTTTTTTTGTCTTGACTTTACTTCAACTTAATTAGCACAATCTTAGTTGTGAGCTATTTTTTTATTTTCTTTTTTTTTCACCAACCAATCAGTAAAAGGGAAAAAAACAATCCCCAAAATGTAATAATGATGAAGCTAAAATGAATGCCCCAATGTAGCTGCATGTGTGTGCACACCCTAACAGGGTTGAAAACTAAAAATATAGAAAATGATCCTCTTTATTTTATACTGGTGTTGCGTCGATGCCATTTTTTTGCCCGATACTGGATACCTGGCTGTGCAGTATTGGCCAATACCGATACCATACCAATACAATTTATTTGAAATTGATGTGTGTTTGTATATATGAAGAACTACATACTACTTGGATGTAAAACAATTGCCATCATGGCTTCGTCAAGCTGCTGCCTGCCTTTGTGAAGCAGGAAAAGGACTAATACAAAGTTAATCCAGTGGAACATTTTATTGCCTACCTGGAATGGGTGACAATAGTTTAATCAACTTTTGGCTCTCAAACAGGTATTTGTTGGTACTCGCCAATGCTGATACCACCATTTTAGTGCTGGGTCAGGGCCCCGCCCAATACTGGTATAGTTATCGGTGTGCAGGTGGTGCAATGGTTAGTGTGCACAACCCATGTATGGAGGCCTTAGTCCTTGACGCAGCCGACCTGGGTTCGAATCCAGCTTGTGGTCCTTTGCCGCATGTCTCTCCCCCTCTCTCATATCCCCTTTCCTGTCAACCTACTGTCAGATAAACGGGCCTCTAGTGCCATAAACACTCAAAACAAAACAAAACAAGACTATTTTATACCTGCCATGTATAACAGTGACTCTGCTGAACCAGACATTCTGACTTTTCTATAACTTGAATCACCAAAGTTTACAGGTTGCAAAGAACTAGAGGACCCATTTTGACAAAAGTCTATTTTATTCTCTGTGTTTCCAGACTTAAGAGTCGTAATTTAGTCCAGAAAAAGCATTACTGGCTAAATTGGCTGAAATCCTGTTGTTGGAAGAGTTATAGATTAATAAAGATGATTAAAGTATTATACTCTATCACAGAAAAATATAAGTTCACTAACTAAAACGCACAAATTAATCTACTAAGTAAGAACATTTCCATGCAGACAACACAATCTAGCTGTAAGTGGATCAGCATCTTACTGACTGACCAGCATCAAGTCAGGCTGGGGAGCATCTTTTCCTCTTAAGAACCATCCATACTGGCATCCCCCAAGGGTGTGTTCTCTGTTCACTTCTCTTGCCTATGTGCACGAAGGTCAGAAGCCCATCTATCAAACTCCTAAAGTTTGCAGATGGCACCACTTTCATTGGTCAGAACTTCTTTTTTTATCAAAAACCTGTAAGAATCATTGGCAAGATAAAAAAAAAAGTAAATCTTTAGGAGCAAGAGGTTAGAATTAAAGCATCCAAAATACTTCAAGAGTTCACCAAAATAGAGCTCTGCAAGAGAAACCTGGAGAAGCTTAGCAGCATGAAGCAGATAAGTCAAGAGATAGGATGTTGATAAACCTCCTCTAAAAAAGACCAACTCTCAGATTAAAAGGCGTTTCAGAGAGGCATTAGTTTGAACGTGGGCTTATTTACGCAACAACATTTTCAGTTGTATTGATATTTTTTGGTATTTTATGTTTGCACATAATTGTTCAGAATACAATACCTAAAGATAAAAAAATGCTTAACTTTGCTGGCAGAAATAGCTAGCATTTAAACACTACTAAAAGCCCTTTTTAGATTAACTCTCATTACAATGCCAGTAACTGAGTTTCATTTGACAGCAAAAACAAACATAAAATCAAACATTGACTACTTTCAAAATTGTATTATTTGTAATGTACATTTAGGCTAAAACTGGGTTTCCCTGAATATTTTTCAGATTTTAATGCTAATCTTTGTTTGGTCTAATCTTAGGTGCCGTTTGGAGTTATAAACTTTTGTTTTTTACAATTTCTCCTTAGAGAGCTCTTTAGGTGTGCTTTTATAGACATAAAGTACATAGAACACGTATTGTATGCTGTATATAGATCCATAGCCACATGTTTTGATAAAAGCAGGGATTGTGTGGGTGTTTTAATGAGCTGACGAACAGGAAGACATCCTGCTTGCACATGTGCACCTGTTGCATAACCTAGTGGCCATGCCATCCTGTGTTTTGCTGAACAGAGCAGAGCAGACACAGCAGAGCGGCTTATGTAACTAGCTGGGCTCATGCCTGTCTGTATGTTAGCTGAGGGCTGGGCTTTGGAAAAGCTGAGGAGCACTCCCTCCACATTGATGCTGCTGTGGAGCTCTGGCCCTCACAGGCCTCCCAAACATCCTGTTTAACTGTCTTCCTCCTCATCCTCTGACTGATTACTTTAATTTTTAGTTACGTGACCGGATTGAATCTCAGCGGTATCCCGTTCTTGATTACTGATCAGGGCTTTGCACGTTAAAATTATTTGTTCAGGTTTGGTGTTTTTTAGCAGCTCTTCACCGCCCACCCAACAGCTGCTGCTTCAGTTTACATAATGTCTGAATATACAGTATAATTTCTTTCTGGTTTAAATATCTAATATAAACTGTGACATTTTGATAAAACTTCTCCAAACAATTTTCATTGAAAAAGGATATCTAAAACCTGCTTCCTTTTGTTTTAAAGGGAGATCAGATATGCTGTGCGACGTCGAAGCCGCAGATTCAACCATGAAGACCAGCTGCCCTGCGTCACCTTCCAAATCACTTCCTGGTAAAATGTTACCATTAAAATATGATTTTAGTTTTTTAATCCCATCCATTTAGAAAGCCTCAGCTGAGTAGTTTGCTTTGTGGCTTGACATTTTAAGCCATAGAAAGGTTACTCATCCAAACACACAGTGGCATCCTCACAGACCCGCACCGAGGCGTGCACGCACAGAAACCCAATGAGGCAGTGACTCACACTTCTTGGATCCCAGGATCACCTGCACTGCAGGGGCACACACGTGATCCGATCCACATCCTTCACCATGCTGCGTGCGGCTTCACCCATTAACAGCATCTCTGTGCATTTCACACCTCATAAAAATAGCAAGATACATTTCTTTGTCACTCATTAGTGACAGCAGAGTGGAGGTGGTTTTAGATAAGGTCATGATGATTCATTAGCAGTCTCTTTTTTAACATGTATTGTAACATAACTAACAAAGAGATGTATAGAAATATGGCTTCATTGATATTTGGCAGAGTAAATTATTAGAATAGAAGTGCCTTCAGCTCCTCGCAAAGATATTTAAACCTCTTTATCATTTGATAGAACAGACCAACACAAAGTTGCTCATTACTTTGAGATGGGAAGAAAATGATGCATAATTTTTAGTTTCAAAGAAAACTTATGAGTCATTCCATCATATGTTTAGACTTTAGAATTTCAGGCGATTTTTCAGGGCTTAGTCTTGTTTCTCTCCTAGGCATTGCTATAGGCTCTTTTACTGTGGCTAACTGTATGTGCCCTATTTCGTCCCTTTTTGGCTTGAAAACTGTAAAATCTCATCTGCTTAACATACCTAATTTTACAGTTACCTTTTCTAACCTAGAAAGTATTTATAGAGCTGTGTTGTTTTGTTCACTTGGTTTGTCTGCTTCAGTCTCCTCGAACCCCAGTCTGTGTCGGCTGATGGCCGCTGTCACTACCAGATCCGTTCCGGAAGCACTTATTTGCAAATTTGCACATGCGCATCCAGATATACATTCTGGTCGGCCTCAATTTTATTTTGTAAAAAAATAACTAAATTACGTTTTTCCCTGCCCAAAAATGGTAAGCGTACTAAAATATAATGTTTTGAATGTTAGTAATGTATTTCCTGAGAAAATAAACGCCTTAAAATCCTTTGTTTTTTCACTCATCCGTGCCTGATCTGTACCGGAAAATGGAATTTTCATTTTTTTTTTTCAATAAAGTTTGACAAATTTATATCTCCCACCTGAAAAAACCGTTCCCAGACCATGATGCTGCCAACATCATGTTTCACTTCAGGGATTATATTTTTATTTTGATATACTATTTTGCTGTTCTAACAAGTTACGGAACTTTGACCTTATTAGACTCAGGCACTTTGTTTTGAATGTTAGTCAGCTCCTCTGCATGACTCGTTTCCAAATATCTGCATTTTTAACCACAATAAAAGATTATCATGTCAGTACAGATGGCATAAACAGCTGATAGATTCCTTTATCAGTTTGTAAGCAATATTTCCCCTTATTTCTGGTGGTTTTAGCATAAACACACTTTACCGTTATCATTTTTGTTACTGTACCTTTAGTTTTCTGTCGAGAATCACATATCCATACTCTAGTTGAATTGTGATCACCTGTTAGATCCTGCCCTCAGCTTTAGAAAACACTATTCTTCAGTTGTGTGTGAAGTTATGATAATCTTACTGTTTGGTGATAATTCCATTTACTGTAGATCAAGTCTATGAATTGCACCTCTGTTTTTGTTAGTGGGTCGACAGATTCTCCCTACTGACCTGTGGATCTCTGCAGCTCCTCTAGATTTGCTAGAAGAGCTGCTTCTCTGTTTAACGATCTCCTGAAAGATTGGCCATGTTTTTTGACTATATAAATGAGATGCATTTGAAATGAAACTAAATCACTGAATGACACTGTGGCTACTTGTACTGAGGGCGATCGTTTCCCCAGGGTTTTTAAGTTCAAGTGCCTGCATATAAAATGCATGACACATTTTCTCATTTTTCCTTTTACAAAAAAACAATCATTTTCTTTCCTCTTAACAAGACCCAATGAAATCTGAAGAAGTTCTGAAAAAGAGGCAAAAAATTAAAATTCTGCTTTATTGCTTAATTACTTCTTACTTTTTATCTTTAATTTGTTTTTGTTTCATTCCAGATGAAGATGAAGGAGTTGAGCGTGTGTGTGACACTTTGCGCATGTGCATAATCACTGTGCTGAACCAAGGATTACGCAATGGTGGAGGTGTCGGGGACATTCTCCGGAGACCATCCAAAGAGGTCACATTTAAATCTTAAATCAGTTTTCCTCACTTAATGTCCTTTTGTACTAATATGACCCAAAGTTGATCTTTTATTTTATTAATTTTTTGTCGTTTTGTTCGGTGAACTGATGAGTTGATTCCATATTTTACTCCTAACCATGCAGGAGCCTCTCTTTGCGGCCCGAGTCATTTATGACCTCCTCTTCTTCTTCATCGTCATCATTATTGTGCTTAATCTAATATTTGGTGTGATCATCGACACTTTTGCCGACTTGAGGAGTGAGAAACAGAGGAAGGAAGAGATTCTTAAAACATCCTGTTTCATTTGTGGTGAGTGCTACAGAGTGAAGGCTTAAGTCTGCAGCGGTGAAAAAGGGGACATTTTATTTTATAGAGTAGTTTTTACTAACGTGTTACTGATGTTTTTCAGGGTTGGAAAGGGACAAATTTGACAACAAGACGGTGTCCTTTGAGGAGCACATCAAATCAGAGCACAACATGTGGCACTACCTTTACTTCCTGGTTCTGGTGAGGGTAAAGGATCCAACAGAGTACACTGGACCTGAGAGCTACGTGGCCCAGATGATTGCTGTAAGTCTACATACACTTTGGTATGACCTCTGGATTGTTGATTGTAGTTTGATGCTCCCTACAGGTTGCATCTTGGATACATGAATACATTTTTCAGTTATTAGACACCAAAACTAGTTTAACAAACATGTCCATCTTCTTATCATTCCAGAGATAAATCACTTCATTTCCCAATTTCCATTTTGTTGCTGAGCTTTACCAGAATTAGGAGTATATGAGAGTACAGATTTCAAAGTTATGCAGTCTAAAAGTTGCACCACTTTCCTGAGTCGGACTGTTTGGAGATTCTGCTGCAGAGCTGTCTGAGTGTTGAAAAAAAAAAAAAAACAAGTCCAAGCCCCCAGGCCAGTGCCAGGCATCCCAATTTATTCTCATTCACTCTCACTGCTCGAGGGGGACAGATCTCGCTCCCTAGATAATCCTAACTCAGCCGACCTCCTAACCTGTTAGGACACAGTGCATTTACATATTATTAATCCTCCTTCTTCACTGCTATCATCATTGTAATAAGTACCTGCATTGTTACATAGACAACAAGCTGAAGGATAAAGGGGCAGCGAGATGAGTTTATCTTAGTGGAGGCAAATAAAGCCTAGCTGCATAATGGCACATTTTGTAATTAGCGTTTGTCTGTGATGGGCATAGAAATAGCTGTATTATTGGAAACAATTTGCATTACAAACAGGTGACAGACGTCAAATTAAAATGCATCAGTGGTTCTTCCAACAGGTCTGCTCTCTGATGCCTGACCTGGGTGTTTCTGGGTAGGTGGAGGTAATGATGAGTCAGGATTTCAAAGAACACCCTTACATGAAAACACATAGGAAAGCAAAATGTTATACTTTTTTCCCCATATTTGTGGTAAAACCTATAAAGCATTATCTTATGATATAATTTAAAAAATGGAACCAAAGGTAATTCAGCAACAGATGCAGTTTTAAATGTTCCTTCTGATGCATTTTTTATTTAATCCTGGTTGTAGAAAAATGCTACTCTTAAAAATGGCTTAGTTGTTGGTCTTAATATTTGAAAACGGGCTAAATCAATTTGGATTACTTTATGGAAACATGGCTTATTTTTATGTATTTTAAAAGAGCGATGCTGTTATGTTAAGCTATCCTTAGGCTGTCTAGTTGTTACTAAAATTAATTTCAGAACACAAAAGTTAGGTATAATATTGGGTTAAATTTTGTAATTTCTGCTTCAGTTCTGATCAGAATTGTTGTTCTGTTGTCCTCCACTGCCAGGAAGGTCATTTTAAAAGCGCTCACCAGATGGGCCTATTTTATAACGGCCAACAATACAAAGGTTACATACACATAATTAATCTGTTATTTACTACATAATTATAGCTGTCAAACCAAAATACACAAAGGTAAGAGTGCTGCCATTTTCATTTTGTTTGACCTTTGAAAGTCACTTATCATTTATGCTTTACAAAGTGAATGAAAGAACAGCTAAACTACGTAGTCTTATACAATGAATCTGCAGCTACAGTGAAATAATGTAGCTGTAGATAAAGCTAATTGTTGTTGGAACATCTTTGAAAGCATTATTGGAAAATGGTGTATCTAAGGACATCAGCAGGTGTCTTGTAATTAGGGAGGATGCCTAAAAATTAAACTAGACTTCTAACATTAGAATAAGTCTGTCCCCTAAATGCAAGATCTTAACAACACAAGAAAAGCTCATTTTAATTGACATACATGTGTGAGCGTTTGGCCTGGCTTGCAAATTTATGATTGGTGACCAGATATCTCCATATTCCTTTTAAGAAGACACCTTTAGCCCTTCACAGTTCGTCCTCTCCGAAGTAATGAAGTGTTGCTTATTTTTCCTATAAACCTTGAAAATCACCCCCTATGTTTGATGCCTTTGGAAAAACAGCTTGTGACCAAACATGTGATTGCAACATGGAACTTAAAGAAGCTCATCGGTTTGATCTTTAAGAATATGTCGGAACGTATTGTTTTCAAAGTCCATGTGTTGATAGTGATCTGCTTTGAAATGATTTTACCTTCTTTCACGGGAAAAAAAAAAAAGTTTTTAGATTGCTCCACCAGAAATTACATATCTGGTATGTTGTGTAAATTACCTGAACAATCATCTATTTAAAGAGAACATTGTTAGAAGCTTGAGACTTAACAAAAACTGTAGGCTTAATGTAAAGCATTTCATTGAAGCAGTACGGTACAAATTTAGTTTCTGGTATTTCAATGCATCGTCGTTTTGTCATATTTATATCCAATTTATTATGGTGTAATTTGATCCTAAATATAGCGAAGTACAATTAAAGTTGGTCACATGTTTTTGTAAGGAAGCCCAGCAGACTGAATTAAACCATAGATTTTTCTACAGTCCCTCACTCTGAGAAAGCATGTACTGTCAAACCGGCCACAACAATGGCAACATTAGACATCTCAAAACCAGTCAGATTATTAATGAATACTTTAAGGGCAGGCTTGTATTTCAGGATCTAGATTTTTGATCTAGTTTACTTATTGCTTTTATTTCATAAGCTATTTGTTTTGTAAATTAGAATAAATTGAGGGCAGTGTTTTGTTAGTTATAATAAAGTTATAAAGGATTTTCATATTGCAAAGTATTCATAATAAAGTCCCAATTGCATCCAATGTACAGTCAAATTAAAGACCTCTCCAAACCAAGCTACTTCGGCTGGGGATTTCAACCGCACCTTCCTCCTGTTTGTAACAGAGGTGCATGATCTAGAAATCTATCATGACATTGAAGCCTGGGCTACTTCCTTCACTGCTCGCTGGGGCACCATGTGGGCCAAATATCCGTGGTGTTATGTTTCTCTCTTGAGAGAAGACCAGACTGCATCTTTTGGCTTTTTATGACCACTGATCTTGTTGCTTAGGATCTTCCAGACCCTAAAACTGCAATCACTTGGACTTGGTGGCCTCGTTTTAACTATAGCAGAAACTAAACTCTCTGCAGCATGCAATAAAGAAACTGGAAGAAAAAAAACACAAGGTGAACGGCTCTCGAGTTTTTCATTTATTTCCTTTCAAATGCAACTTAAACTTTCTGCTTTGTCCGTTCTAAAGTGACACCTTGTTTGCTGTTGGAACAGTTATTATTTGGCCTTTCGAAATGATTACTATTTAATCAGAAATGTAAAGGTTAGATAATTTGCTGTTTCTGATTGGCTGCTTTATGTGATAACACATTTTAAAAATAGACATTTTAAATTGTATGATTGGCTACTGTTACACCGAGCTAACTAAAGTTGGCTCTCAACTGCAATTTTAAAAACACCACAATAAATCTAAAATATAAATGTGAAAATAAGAAAATATCTTTTTCTTTTCACTTGGGTTTGTTTTGCCATGGAAACAATTAAATCCTTAGCAATATTCTTTTTCTCCAAATTTCAAAAAAAAAAAATAAGAAACGCCAATATTAAGCATCAAGATTGATTAAAAAAAATTATTATTTTTATACATGAATTGCAAGTAGACTAAGGGCACTTGCACACTTTATCTGGGACAACAAAGGAGATCTAACTCGACCTGTTCAACACATCTCAAGAGGTGGTCACACAGTCACTGAGTAGGAAAAAAAATATCTGCTACTGATATAACTAAAGTCAAGCATGCATTTAATTTAGGCAAATAGGGAAACAGCTCTTAAATGCTACATTTCCCTCGAAATAGTTACTCAGAAATGGGTCAGCATGACAATGTGTTAAATTTGCTCTCCAGCCATAAAACGCTGCATTTTCATTCCACAACAGTAACTCACTAAATGAACTAGCATTAGAACAACCAAGCCCACTTAAACTGGGACTTGACACGACTTACTGTAACCTACCTTTGCAAGAATACTAGTGCTGAGAGCCTTTAGGGGCGGTTTCAGAGCTGTGGTATTTTCCCTTCTACTTTATGTTGACATGTACCACCATCTCTCTCGGTAATAGTTTTTCTCTCCGATCATATTTCAGTTATTTTTATAGATTATTTTGTGGTTTTCGAACACCAACCATTAACATATGTTTATGTTTATGTTATCAAAGAGCAATGTATATTTTGTCAATTTTTCATCATTATAAAAAAATGGGCTTTAAGAAATATTTTTGTTTGGGAAAACACTGGCAATGCTAGGGACTAAAAATATCTTACATTTTATTAACAAAGTTGTCTAGTTTATCATCCCTATTTCATAAAATCTGCAATAATAAGCAGTAAATGATTTTATTTCACCCTAATCATGGACACTTGGTATGTTATTTATGGACCCTGAAGTAGTCTGCATTGTTTCTTTCTCAAAACTCCTTAGAAGAAAGTCCTCTCTGAGATGGCTCATTCTGCCTGTCTATACATCCTCTCGTCTCTTAGGTCAGCTGATCAGCTGCTCTTCAGTAACTTTTTTTCTTTTTTTCATTTGTTGCTCTTAAGATGTGAACAATCCTATGACAGCAAGGTAGACAGGCCTTTTTTCTTTCTATTATTAAATCACTTCTTAAAGCTATTTTCTTTGCTTTGACCTTTAAAACCACTTGAAACGCTGATATTTTGACCCAGTTTTTGTTTTTCTTTGATTCTTCATGATGTTTTAAAATGTTCTATGAATGGAGCTGGATTGGAAGATGGAAAAAATGAAACTATTTTGAAACCTGATGACCTAAAACACACATTTAGGAGGACATGATCCTGACTCAGGATCTGCTTGGCAGCTGAAATTGACGCAGTGCCAAGCAGGAGAGTCGGCTCATGTTACTCTGAGTGTCGGTTCCGTCTGTGTGTTTGGGATTTGAATTTGTGAGTCAGTCAGCGTGCAGGTGTTTGTGTGTAAAATGATGACAGTGACTACAGGCCTAGCACGTACTGCAGCAGCAGTCACAACGCTATTACATAACCCATCTCAAGTGGCCTGCTAATAGCTCAGCCCTGCAGAGCACGTGCTGTCCTGTCCCTTTTTCTCTCATCCTCTTTTATCCCTCTCTCACACACACTCAGTCAGTTCATGAACCCCTCTTTCACCATGCAACACCCACTGAACAAGTTAACAGCTACAAATGCAACAACAAAAGGTTGAACACTTACAATATTATATTAAGAGTGGAGTGAAGTTTACCTGTAACTTTGGCGATCCTGTTGATCTTTTATTAACCATTTTTTGCCCTTTTTTTTTTTACCTCCAATCAGAGTGCTTTATAATCTAACCATACTTTTTCCTCCTGATTAATTAAAAAGTATTCTCCGAAAACTACTTTCCACTACCTGACATCATTATTTGACCCAAATTCCTGACTAAAAAATGAGCCTCATTCACTCTAAAAATGTATCAACTTGTTGGGATTGAATACTGTTAGTAGTGTTTTTTCTGTCCTCCTGCCTGCTTTAAAATAAAATAAAATCTTTATTGGCAATAAGCTGAGCTTTGAAAGTTGAAACATATTAGGGTTACACTGAAAAAGGCAACCCCAGTTTTACACAAATGAGGTGACAATAAATTCATAATTTTAAATACAATACTGCTTTTACTGTGCATCAAAATTATAGTAATATTGTAGTTCACCATAAATTAATGTTTTGATGTAATACCGGTGGGGACTGGCGGTTTCATCATTTTGGGTTAACCAGATTTATATACAATCAAATTGATATCTTTAACATTGAACCTTAGGATTCAGACCGCATTCACTGTGAAAACATTTCTAAAGAAAAGTGTCTGCATGATTCTTTAATGTTTACTTTCATATTAATGGCTATCGCTGCCTTCAAATTTCTGGGGCTTTTTTGAAGGGTAAATTTGAGCAAAATTCTGTGAAAAGTTGCTTGCATTTTTCATAATTGTTTTTTAACTGATACAGCATTACACCATATGCATGACAGAAGTTGAACAATACAGCTTATATAAATAGTACGTTACAATTTTGCTGAAAAACGATGTAGACATTGGACGGTGTAATTGTTAACTCATAACTTGTTAACTTATAATTAGGTTAGCACCGTTGAGATATTTTGCATTGCCGACTATGACACCAGTTTTTTTGTATAAAAGTCTTTTAATTCTCTGCCATTTTTCAAAATCCTTAATTGCACAGAAATCTTTCCTCAGTTATTACAGAAGAATTCAACATTTTGGAAGATCAAACAAAGAAGACGCAAGATCTAGATTAGGTTATGATTTAATCAATCAAAAAGTGAACTTTGTAAAGTCTGTATAGTGGTTCACCACAACACGACATCTAATGCTTTTATTGTTTGCTCATAGCTCAACAATATTCTTTTAAATGGTTCCAAATAAAACTACTATTAAGAAAGCGCCTTCAATGATACATAATTTATTTAAATTTAAAGTGGCCCAGGTCAAGCTTTACGTCGTATTGCAATATTGCATCACAGCTGTCCAAACTGTACGCAAGAGCAGAGTAATATATTCTCCTTAACAAGGTGGCAAGATCAAATAAAATGTTTTTGTTTCACTATTCATGCTGGTCAACGCCTAGAAAGCCCATTGACTGTAGCTTATGTCAACACCTAAGCCTACCAATATTCAAAACTATCCATTAAAATATCAGATATTTCACTATGATGGACGGAGAAGTACAGTAAGGACAGTATGCACAGGTTTTATTCAAAAAATAGGCTTCTTTTATTTAACCCCAAAAGTAAAATACAGTATAACATACACAAAAAAGGATAGGCCCATAAGAGAGGTCAAACTAACAAAAACTACTCAAAGTAATTAGCAACAGAACATAACTAATTCAAATAAACTGACCTACCATAATAAGAGATACAAGGGAACCTAAATAGTGGCTGATCAGACCTCAAAAGAACCATGCAGGGTTAAACATACCAAAACCTCAACTGAACCAAATAAAGCAAAACCCCATTTTCGGCCATAGCATTGATATGGCATGGTCCAAATCAGCTCAGCCCCTTGGTCACCTGCTGGTTCATCAGCAAATATCTAAAAGATCATTAATTCTATAAAACCATGCACTATAACAATAAATAGATATTACAACAAGAGGATAATTTACTATAAAAAAGGTTTATGTCATCCTAAGTCATTTAGTTTACAAGTCATTGTTTAAAATAATTCAGTATTGCAGAATTGTTCATTGGAATATCAAAGACAAAACAATGACCAATCAATGAACAGTAAATGTCAGTTATTTTCAGTAAAAAAAAAACTAATTTAGTGTCAGTGAGGATCCGCTCACGAGTTTATTTTAAAGGGACGGCACACTATTCTCACTGTGCAGAAAATACTGAAAGACAGTACAGTCTAATGATGAGCAGCAAGACATTGCTTTAATATGTCAGATTCTGCACGGCCACACTTTGACTGTACTTCCTAAATTAGGCATTGATTCCTGAACCAGCAGGAGTGACTTCATCCAAAATAATATTCTTCATCTTTAACATAATCCATCAGTAATGAGTAATTGAATCAGGCATTAGATAGCAGCTCCAAGGTTGTTTTTGAGTTAACAGAGCTACCATTGTCCTTTGGAAAGTGTAGGAAATAAAACTATTTTTGTTTTTTGTGCCCCTTGATGCCTGAGGCCCCAATTAGCCAAAACATTATAGGACAAGCTCTTCTATAAAGACTCTATTCATACTGTGGAGCCAAATGGATTAAAAAACAGGCAAGGAGAAAGTTGATAAGTGAAGAGCCCAGTGCTACTGAGGAATGTGGCAGATCTGTTGTACATGTATTTAGTAGAAATTAAAACTGTGGGGAAAAAAAAATCTAAATTATGGAGGACGGCAACATAGAAACAGAATAATTAAAACTGTCTGAATTACAAGATGTGTGAGTAACAGGGATGGAGTCAAGAGTCTTTGAATGTTTCAGGACAGTGCTTTTTTTTTGTACCCAACAAAATGAAAAAATTAATCGAATAATAGCAAATTAATCAACCAAAATGACCTCCTGCTATCAAATTGATAATTGTCATAGTGAGTTAAAAATAAATTTACTAGAAAAGTCCTTAGAGAGCCCAGACTCTGCAGGGTGGAAAGTTTATTTGATACTGTGACTTACATCTATACAGTAGATAAAACTTGCACATGATCTGGATCATTGCCAAATTTTTATGAATTGTTCCTTTGCATGAGGCATACCTGTGGTAAATATTTCCTTAAAATCTTTTAAAGTTCATAAGTAAGACAGAGAGTGTGTCTGCAGCCTCTGGTGTGTGTTCTGCTCACCTTCTTCATTCGCTCTGCACTTTGCCCTCTTGTTTGGTCAGCGGCTCGAGTAATTGAGTAAGGCACATCTGTCCTTGCTTATGTTTTTGCATTTCTTTTTCTTCATTATAATACATCCTGACTTTTTGAGTCCAATGCTGAAGCTGTAAATAGTCAGTGCTGCCACCCTCTGTTTTAGGAGGGAACTCCTTGTGCCGAATAATGTTAAAGAATCCTTAAAAATGCATGTTTTGAGATTATGAACTGGATCATTACCAACATTTAATGGGTTTTTCCTTAGACTGAAGTGCACCTTTGACAAAAATTTCATTAAAATAAATTTATAACTTTAAGTTATCCTGTACACACATGCAGACAAACACACAAACTCTCCTTAAAATATAACCTAATTGGTGGAGGTAAAAAATGCAGTCACACTTAGATACACATTCTCTAAACTTAATAGTTATATGATGAATTTTTGAAAACAGTATATAAGTCAATGTTTTTTTTACATTTCAAGATAAAAATTTTGCGTCAAATTGGGATAAAAGGTGTCTTGTTAAAGAAGTATTTTTTGTGTATTTACATAATTGCAGACCCTAAAATAGTTATTTCCAATATTACTGATAAATAATATCTGACTTGATATCTATTAAAGGGCAAGCTTGTTAATCCTAACATAATCCTTAACATTAATGGAAGTACAATAAAACTTTTTTTGATTTTTTTTTTTCTCCTCAAGTTTTGTTTAGAAATTAAGATTAAAAGATAAGTCAACTCAATGCATTAAATCCCTTTATTATAAACCTTAGGCTAGACAATGGTTCACTAACAGAGAGATTCACTCTTAAAAAATATCAGAAATTGAAGTTAACCAACTGATGCATATCATAAGTCACTTCATGGACGACAAAATTATATACTTATCCAATCCCATTAAATCCCTTAAAGAGTTAATAAAGATTTTTGATAGGTTTGGTTTGTGTTCTGGCTATAAAATGAATATAAACAAGACTCAAACCCTTATGTTCAAATGTGCTCCAAATCAAGATATGTAGAAATGGGAAATAAAGTGGGGAAAACAATCCCTGGATTACTTAGGAGTGAATATACAAAAAGAGAAAACAAAATTATATAAAAACAATTATCAGTTCATAGTAGTTAAAATGAGGAAAGACATTGAAAGGTGGGTGACCAATCAATTGAGATTAAGTGAGAGAAAAAGTATGCTAAAATTAGCATATTACCACCTTTTTTGTATCTGTTTATGTCATTGCCAGTAAATGTCTCACAAACCAGTTCTGTAAATGGGATAAACTTGTGTCGAGATTTATATTGGAAGAAAAACCACCAAGAATATGCTACACAACATTACAGCTACCGAGAGAAAAAGGTGGAATGGCACTTTAATGCTGCCCAAATACACTGCTTAGCATACTGGTGCTACACTGAATATGTGGCTTGGTGGTAGATAGAAACCTCTGCACTTAAAATATCAACACAAACAAACATTGGGAAGAAATAAATCTTAGTTATTATTAAAGAAAATACAGACATTAAACCACTATAATGTTTTACTTAAGAAAAAGGGTACTCTATAATAAAACAGCTTAAACTAGGAGAGGAACTTGGCTTACTAAAATGAATTACTTATGATGATAACTTTAAGCCAGGCTATTATAAATCTAAGATTAAACAGTGGTCAGAGAAAGCTGGTGAAGTAAAATGAAAAGCTTTCAGGAACTCAAACTTCTTGTCCTGCATTTTATCTGAGATACTGGCAGGAAAATGTGCATGGGAATGACGGAAATCTACTGAATAAACTCTTTGTGGTTTAAGACTGAAACAGCAACCTATGGACATCGGCTGTGTATCATAGAAAATATCTCAAAGGAAAGACTCTCTTACAAGGTTATCATAACAATACACAATTTCCCAAAAGACTTGGAAAAATTAATGTAGTATAAAAAAAAAAATGGGCTTTTATCAAGTCAGAAAGATTTAAATGTACTCCCACAGACTGTGTTCATTTTCAACTCCACAATATTTAAATTTTTGTACCCCATTTTTTCTGTTTGCCTTAATTTAGATTTGCAATTTTGCTGAAATTAATGTGGATCACAAACAAAAGTGTCAAAATCAACAAAGAAGAGCAAAAACAAGAAAAAGATTTTGTGAAATATGTTCACGTTCATCACAAACATTACTTTAAATAACAAAATATTTATTCTAAAAAGAATATGCCTGAAAATTACTCTATAGGTATTTTCTAATTTGCTTTTTAACTCTGATTAAGCTCAATTTTGGAAACCCACATCCTGCCTTGATTGCTGTCTGACCTGTTAAACATCACATCCAGACTGGATCCCTGTCCCTGACCCCATCAAAGGCAGTAAGAAACTTGGGTGCCATGACTGATGACCAGCTGACCTTTAAACATCATGTTACCTCCGTCTCTTGATCTTGTCACTTCACCCTTCTAAACATAAGAAAGATCCGTTCATACCTACAGTAACCCATCATGCTACCCAGATCCTTGTGTAGTCTATGGTTATCCAGACTGTTTTCATGGGTCGTTCAAAGATGGTGGAATGACCTTCCAAGCGCTACAAGAACAGAACTATCTTCAGGAAAATCTTAAAGACCCACCTCTTCAAAGAGCATCTCCTATCCTGACTCTTACCCATAGCTCTGTACCCCTTTACTACTCTTTCTGCACTTCGCTCTATCTCTTTGCTTTCACCACTGATTCTGACTTGGGATTTCCCTCCTGTAGCATTGTGTCTACTTTGTAAGTCTCTATGGATAAAAGCGTCTGCTAAATGTTTAAGCACAAACAACATAAAACTAGACATTTTTTGAACATATGAGTTTGATCTGACTGCAGGAAGTAGACTGAAAGGAAAAAATAAAAAGCAGCTCACCATGCTGCAAAATTAATAACGGATAAGAAATAAGATCTATCAATGTCAAAAGGATTACAAAAGCCATTCCTGATGCCTTGAAACTTTAGTGATCCACTGCAAGAGCCTTTATTCAAACCTGGAGAGAAATGGAGAGATGGGGAACCTTTCCAACCAAAGTCCCTCCAAGAGTGCAATAGCAATTAAGCAGGTCACAAAAGAGCCAAGAACAATATCTAACGAACTGTAAGCCTCATGCGCCTCGGTTCAGATCAGTACTTATGATCCAACAATGGAGGGAGACTTGAGAAAAAAGGCAAAGTATGAGAGCTCCAGGTCAAAAACCTCAGCTGACCAGAAAGAAACAAACAGTTGTCTCACATTAACTCATAAATATTTCAGTGAATCAAGAGAGGTTAGGGAAGATTTTTTGTGGTCTGAAGAGACCAAAGTGGAACATTTTTGCATTTTAGCTGCTTTGGCACATCCAGATCTGTGTCACAGACCTTAATCAATCAATGATGTCATCCATGAAATCCTGAAGGAGAAAGTGTAACCACTAGTTTGAGACTTTAAACTCATGCACAGTTGTTTTATCCAGCAGAACAAAATTAAAACTAAGATTTTCAGGTGGCTAAAGAAGATGTTGTAGCTTGACATGAAACTATCCATTCGTGTGTATAACCCTGTAGTGGGACTGAACTCATACTGTTCTGCAATGAAAAAGGGGTCAAAAGTTCCTAACAGCTTTATTTAATGACGTAAAACACTTGGGTGTGACAAAAAGTCATACAATCAAATAGGGAAAATAGATTAAAAAGTCTGAAAATCTAAGCTAAACTAACAACAATATTTTTTTTTTATATATGCTCCTCTTGCTTGGGCCTTAATTATGTTTTATTGAATTTTCTTTTTCTCATTTGTTTTAAATTAAGTATACTTTAAATAAATTTTATTTTTGCACCATTTTTATCCTACTGTTCCTCAATGTACTTTTTATCACTCAGTGTTTTTGTGATGATTTGCAATCATCTTTTGCAGTGCTTTTATGATCTCTTTCTTGAATTTGCTCCAGTTAAAAAAGTAAAGTTTATGTTTATACACTAGAAAAGCTTTTACTAGCATTATAGCAATGAATCTTACCAGGCATAGTCATTTCTTTTGCTAATGTCTAACTCAGGCTGGTCCAACTATTATAGAACTCTTAATTTGTTGAAAGAGAGAGTTTGTCAGAGTTTAGCTTTCACAATATATCTTTTGAGCAACCTTGTGTCAGAATCCGTCCGACCAGTCTATGTTGTTAGATTGATAACTAACGCTGAAATTGGTTGCACATAAAGACCAGCATATTATAAAAGGGTGCAGCTTTTCCTGGTATTGCATACCTCTAAATCTTTTACTGGCAGTCAGTACCAAACTGTTCCGACTTCCTTTCAAATGTGCTTTTTCCTGTCTCTTCTGAAATCTACAATCAACTCTTTTTCACATTTAGAATCAGGGTTTACAGAGCGTGCCACAAAGCAGTACACTGACTCCCTGTTCTCAGTTTCTTCTCTATTTCTTATAGACCCTAAGAAGAGTCATGCAAGTATTCCTATAGATGACAGAAGTCTGTCTTGTACTGGAAGTCTGAGGTGTAAAGAGTGAAAAGGAATGGGAAGCTCACCATCCCCTATGGTGCTGGCTAATTGGTTAGATACTTTACCATTTAATCTAAGAAATTGTGGTCTGTTTTAGGTAATCTTTGACACAGGTAATTGCTGAGGCTTCTACTTACTTTTTATGGGGTTCCTAACAAAGCAAATCTGGCTGAATCATGTTAAATGCACTGAATAAATCATAGAATATAATTCTCACACTATTGTCTTAATGTCTTAATGTAGATGGAGTTAAAGGTTTAATCATAAACTTATTCAATAGAACCAAGTCCATGGTGATAAGCAAATTGTAAGGGGCCCTGATAGTGTCTTGTTTGCTAGCTTAGGTCACAGGAATCTCTTGGACCTTCACGATGAGGGATGTCAGGGGAGTACGGTGCATGACATCATCCAACACCAGAGGGAAATATAAAACATCCCAAAAAAGATGAAATAATGTTGATTTAAAAAGAATGATCAGAATAAAACTATAAAGGCCACTTTAAAATGAAGCTACGTGGCAGAGCACAATTTTTTAACACCATTACCTCCATGCAATATGGGCAACGCCCAGGTCAGGATAAGTGTCCAGTAGTGTTCTTTAAAAAATTCCAACATAAATTGTTTCCATGATGGCTTCAAATGTTTAATAGAACTCTTGCATGTTTTAAGTTATTTATTTAAATTAGACGACTACTCCTATCAAGCAGTTATCTTGTCCAATGCTGATTGTAGAATTTTATGCAATACCCTTACCAAGTATTTAGAAACAGTTTATATCCCCTGTACAAACAGACTCTCCAAATAAACCTGTAATAGGCTTTTGTTTTTATTTGAGTCTTTTATCATCCCCCTTCTTCACCTGTATAAACTAAAATACAGTGGACAAGAGTTGACAAGACTTTCTGTGACCATGAATATTCAGCAAAGCAGACTTTATTTCTTGTTTTTGAAACCTTGAGAACAAAACGATATATCTTGGTTCTTGCAGAGAATCTAACAAGCTTAAGTGGTTACAGTGAGGAAAATAAGTATTTGAACACCCTGCTATTTTGCAAGTTCTCCCTCTTAAAAATCATGGATGGGTCTGAAAATTTCACCATAGGTGGATGTCCCCTGGGAGAGATATAATCTAAAAAATAATCTAGAAATCGCAGTATATGATTTTTTTTTTACTATTTTTTTTAGCTGCAAATGGGTATTTGAACACCTGAGAAAATTAATTTAAATATTTGGTACAGTAGCCTATGTTTTCAATTACAGAGGTCAAACATGTCCTCTAGTTTTTCACCAGGTTTGCACACACTACAGGAGGGATTTTGGCCCACTCCTCCACACAGATCTTCTCTAAATCAGTACGGTTTCTGGGCTATCGCTGAGATACACAGAGTTTGAGCTCCCTCCAAAGATTCTCTATTGGGTTTAGCTCTGGAGACTGGCTAGGCCACACTAGAACCTTGAGATGCTTCTTACAGAGCCACTCCTTTGTTATCCTTGTTTTGTGCTTCGGGTCATTGTCATGTTGGAAGACTCAGCCTCGACCCATCTTCAGTTCTCTGAAGGAAGGAGGTTGTTTCCCAATATCTTGCAATACATGGCCCCGGTCATCCACTCCTTAATATAGTGCAGTTGTCCTGTCCCATGTGCAGAAAAACACCCCCAAAGCATGATGCTACCACCCCAATGCTTCACAGTAGGGATGGAATTATGACCAGATTTAAATTCAAATCAGATGGTTCAATAGTTGGTTTTTTTAAGAAGGACAAAGGATCTGTAAAAGGTCACAACTGCCTCTCTATCTCCAACCCAGATGGGACAAAGTCTAAAAAAAAAACAAAAAACCCACACCAAACTCCACACCTTCATATGCCCTCTTGCTAAACTCCCCTCTTGTCCCTGTCCTCCTCTCAGCAGTTCTCAACCTCATCTTTCCATCTCACCCTGCAGTTTTTTTCTTATATAAGAGAAGGTGGAAGCACACCTCACTCAATGCTCCCAGTGGATTTAATCGCACCAGTCAAATCCGGCTATCGGTGCCTTGTAAATGATTTTCATCAGCAAAACCAGCGGGGAAATATTACATAACCGCCAACTGATGGCATCTGTATCTGTGACACCTATCTCACTTTGCACAAGAGCATGCTGTTGTTAAATACATTCACGCTCGCAGTCCACCAGGTCCATTTCCAGCACTTTGCACACCCACACACACGCAAACAGATACATTACACAATTCTATATAGGTGTATTTCACCCTCAGTTGTCTTAGTTGTCTGTTGCAGCTTGTTTGGTCTATCCAGTGCTCTATTAATGAACATAAAACAGTTTGCTTGAAACCAACAGAAACATACCCAAACTTTTCTCTCTATATTTTCCTCGTTTTCCATTGACGTGAATTCATTTTTAACACATTTCTAAAGCCAAAACGTGAACCTAACCCTAAATCAAACCATTTGGGGTTCATTAATTTTAGTCACTGCATTTATGCCTAACCAAGACATTTACCCGAACCCATTATCAGTATATTCTTAATCCTAACCTTAACTCACACCATACCTCTGAGTCCAGTCTTAACATGATGACTTGATGAGATGACTGGAGTCTGGTGTGCTATTGCTTGATTGGAAAGAAAACCTGCAGCCTCACGGCCCTTTCTGGAACCAGTTTGAGACCCCTGCTCTAGATGGACCCTCTAACATTAAAAATGGGGTTCTGCCACATTAGGCCCAGCGTGTTGGTCCTCAGAGATTTAGTTGATATCTTAAAAGGGTCCTAATTTGGTGACATAAACAAGTACACACACACAGTTATGTTCCGCTATCCTTAGGGGGACTTTCCAGTAATTTCCATAATTTCCCATTCATCTCTATGACCTAAACAAGACCCTTATGCTGACTGTAACCATTACCAACACATTCCTAAATCTAAGCCTAACCAAAACTCTTATTTACACCTTACTCCTGAAGAAAAGAACCTATTCTTATTTGGAGCAGACGAGTATTATATTTAGGTCCACACAGTGTGGAATATTCCTAGGAATTTGACCTTGCACTGTCCCTGCAAGGTTGCAAATACACAGCCAGACACACAAGCTTGTCTTTAAGTTGCAACATACTTCAGTTCCTGCTGTAGGACGACAGTGACTCATCCCCACATCAGAGGTCTGTTTGTAGAGTGGGTGAGAATTGAAATATCAGTTGCTATTCATTTAGTGTGTAGCTGCTGTGTGCAGTAACATGGAGATGGCAGAGCTGCTTTAAATATTCTACATGTAGCTGCTTCCATTCTGATGAGATGATTAATGTTAAAACCTCTAACAACTACCTTTCTGTTTACTTTGCTCTTACAGGATGACTGTAGCCTTGAGGCGCTCCCTTTGTTGATGCATAATCGTTGAATCAATGCTCCTATTGTCTAGTTTTATGAATAAATTTTTTTTATTCATATTCTCATGTATGTATTTACTTTCTGCAGGAGAAGAACTTAGACTGGTTCCCTCGCATGAGAGCCATGTCATTGGTGAGCAACGAAGGAGACAACGAACAGAATGAGATCCGATCCCTGCAGGAGAAACTGGAAAACACAGTCACTCTGGTGTCACAGCTGTCGAGCCAGCTGTATGAGCTCAAAGAACAGGTAGAGTGTATTTTTAGCTCAGCTTTAGATTTAGCCATAACCATATCCAAATGGTTCCACTAAGTTCGGCCCTCAAAGCAGCGAAGGTTCGTGGGAGCCCTTGATCTCTAACAATGCAGGTGGTTGAAAAGTTGAAATATTTTTGTAATTCAGCTCAAACAGAATGTGTATTCTTAAGAAACATTATTAAAATGGCTTCCAGTGCAGAAGTTTTGCCTTGACCTTCACATAGGTAAGTCTGTTAACTTGCTCAAGCTGAGTGGAAGGAAAAGGGATGATAGAGTACTCACAGAGTTAAACAAACTCCAATAGGAGTTTAGGAGAGTATTCTATTTAGTGTTTGTGTATTATTATTGTTGTTTTTTCTAAGAAACTGAATCTTGATTTCCTTTTACCATAAATAATCTTGAAAAAAATCCAGAAATCACAATATATCATTTGTTAAATGTTAATTTTTTTAATACTTATTTTCCTCTCTCTCTCTCTCTCTCTCTCGCTATATCTATAGATATATATATATATATCTATAGATATATAGATATATATATATATATATTATATAATATAATTTTTATTTATTTTTAATAAAAAACACAAGTTATTAACAGAATGGTTTTAGTGTCTGATGGGCAGTGGTGGGTAAATATATATTCTGCTTAGGGCACTATAGAAACATGCGCTCTGCCTGATAAGCTTTATATTATTATCTTCTAAGCAGATGGAGAGATTAAACGATCTCTTGTTCTTAAATGTTTGATCATTTGTTCAGGAGCTTGTTTTACACTTTGAACTCTGTTTGCTCTCTGTGAGGCTCTTTTCACCTCAAAACACCAGCGGAGAAAAAGGTGGATGTCATGTTGTCATAAGCCCGCTCTGAGCCGAGCGTCGTCGACAGCTTCTGTCAGGCTCAGTCGGACACAGCCCGACAGGTGACCATCATGTTGGCTGAAAACACAACCGCCAGTGAGCCTCTGGCTGTTTGGATGACTAGTTGCTTTGCTGCAGTGTGACCGATCTCTCCAATCACCTGCCTACCGTGCATGTGATCTCAGGCACAGGCTTGTTCTTGTTCCCCCTTCTGCCAGATGTGCGAAAACAGTTCCTGCTGCGGCAGGATCACACTCCAATAAACAAAACAACAGCCTTTGCTGACCTCCTCGTCCTGTAAAGCTGAAAACAGCTTCCTGCTGCCTTCCAGTCCCTCATCCAACAACAAAGCCTCTGTGTTGCAATAGCACCCTTTGGCAAAGAGAGAAATGTTTATCTTTACATCTGGGTTGAGGCCAATGCTGACAATCCAATTCATATTTAGCTTCCATGCTCTTCACAATAACTTATACTACAGACTTGCATTTATTACACTAAGTTTCAGAAATGATTCTGCCCATGCAGAAACAACAGGGACCTGACTGAAACTGCAGGTCTCTTATAAAATAGTTTTCATGCACCTTGAAACATCAACGCCACCTCTGCTCACATCCAAACATCCTGCATTTATATCTGACATACACTATATTGCTAAAAGTATTTGCTCACCTGCCTTGACTCACATATGAGCTTAAGTGACATCCCGTTCCTAATCCATAGGGTTCAATATGACGTCGGTCCACCCTTTGCAGCTAGAACAGCTTCAACTCTTCTGGGAAGGCTGTCCACAAGGTTTAGGAGTGTGTTTATGGGAATTTTTGACCATTCTTCCAGAAGCGCATTTGTGAGGTCGCACACTGATGTTGGACGAGAAGGCCTGGCTCTCAGTCTCCGCTCTAATTCATCCCAAAGGTGTTCTATCGGGTTGAGGTCAGGACTCTGTGCAGGCCAGTCAAGTTCATCCACACCAGACTCTGTCATCCATGTCTTTATGGACCTTGCTTTGTGCACTGGTGCACAGTCATGTTGGAAGAGGAAGGGGCCAGCTCCAAACTGTTCCCACAAAGTTGGGAGCATGGAATTGTCCAAAATGTCTTGGTATGCTGAAGCATTCAGAGTTCCTTTCACTGGAACTAAGGGGCCAAGCCCAGCTCCTGAAAAACAACCCCACACCATAATCCCCCCTCCACCAAACTTTACACTTGGCACAATGCAGTCAGACAAGTACCGTTCTCCTGGCAACCGCCAAACCCAGACCCGTCCATCAGATTGCCAGATGGAGAAGCGCGATTCGTCACTCCAGAGAACGCGTCTCCACTGCTCTAGAGTCCAGTGGCGGCGTGCTTTACACCACCGCATCCGACGCTTTGCATTGCACTTGGTGATGTATGGCTTGGATGCAGCTGCTCGACCATGGAAACCCATTCCATGAAGCTCTCTGCGCACTGTTCTTGAGCTAATCTGAAGGCCACATGAAGTTTGGAGGTCTGTAGTGATTGACTCTGCAGAAAGTTGGCGACCTCTTCGCACTATGCGCGTCAGCATCCGCTGACCCCGCTCCGTCAGTTTTAGTGGCCTACCACTTCGTGGCTGAGTTGCTGTCGTTCCCAAACACTTCCATTTTCTTATAATACAGCTGACAGTTGACTGTGGAATATTTAGGAGCGAGGAAATTTCACGACTGGATTTGTTGCACAGGTGGCATCCTATCACAGTTCCACGCTGGAATTCACTGAGCTCCTGAGAGCGACCCATTCTTTCACAAATGTTTGTAAAAACAGTCTGCATGCCTAGGTGCTTGAATTTATACACCTGTGGCCATGGAAGTGATTGGAACACCTGATTCCAATAATTTGGATGGGTGAGCAAATACTTTTGGCAATATAGTGTATTTGTGCAGCTTCATGTTTTTTAATGCAGCAAAATGCATTTACTTCACTCGTTTGATTTCTCAATGGGGTATAAAAGAAATCAGGAGAGACTGGACTTTTTCCATACCAACACATTGCTCTCTTCTTTTACACTGCCTATAAGGAATTTCCAATTTTTCAAATATAAATGATTGGAAACAATGGAAATCATTGATTTGGGACTTTACTGAGTTATGGTTGTTGTTTGTTGTTAAATTCATACTTTCTGTACATCCCTCTTAATATGGTAACGTGGTTAAATGTCTCTCAGCAAGTTGTAAAGAGATGCAAATTTTGAAGCCTTTAACAAGACATGATTCTGACTGGATATTGGAGTTCTCTCCTTGATGCA
Source organism: Cyprinodon tularosa (assembly GCF_016077235.1). Lineage (NCBI taxonomy): Eukaryota > Metazoa > Chordata > Actinopteri > Cyprinodontiformes > Cyprinodontidae > Cyprinodon > Cyprinodon tularosa. Next base: position 2,333,272 of record NW_024039163.1, read on the forward strand.
ATTGTTTGAACTTATTACGTAAAATTGGAAGGTTTTCCAGTACTGACAGAGTCTGACTTACTTGCATTCATAAAGCTCATAATTATTCAATCAGAAAACCGTTTTTATTGGGGCTTTAGACCATTGTTTTTCTCAAACAGTTCAGCATGGTGGTTGTGGTATCATGCTGAGGGTCTCTTTTGCACTGATGCATATGAAAAATTGTGAAATAAATGTGACTATGGAGTAACTTAATTTTTTTTTTTACTTCAGCTCAATTCAAACTTTAAAGTAAAATGCTGTCCCACAGGACAAAGCTCTCAAACACTGATCAAAACCAGATTAGCATAAAATGTACGTATTTTATCCCAAACCTGTGGACTTAGTTCAAAGCTAGGTTAGTGCCTAGAATACAACAATCTTCATATAAGCAGCATGAACAAAAAATATTGATGCACTGACTTATGACAGAAGAAATTTTAAAGGCTACTAAAAAGTAGTTTATATTTAAATAATTTTTTTTTTTTTTTAAACCATCCGGATTCAGTATGGATTAGTGTGAGTGGTTGCGGTTAGAGCATTGTGCTTGGGTCCCAGAGGTTCAACTTCACTCCCACGGTCTGCCACTCTGGGTCCCTGGGCAAGACCCTTAACCCCACACTGCCCCTGGGCACCAACAGTGGCCACCCACTGCGGGGATGGGCTAAATGCAGAGAGAGAATTTCTCCGTTGGAAAATTAAACTTGAGCTGCCAGTTTTGGTTTTTGTATTGTTGAAGCTGGTTGCTGCCTCATCTTTCTAACATGCTCTAGAAAGTCGTTAAAGGCCCGAATTCTTGCTAATCAAATTCATGTTTAACATTCTCATCATTGCACTGATAAATGAACAAACATCCCTCTGGAAGGCCAGTGAGACTATTTTCATTTTGCACATTCAAGTGGCCACTAGAAAAGCTAAACACGGCTTTGCATGTAATGTGTTTGCAACAAGCGGCATTAAAAGCCACTCCAGCTTAATTGTGTTTTCTTTGTTTGCTCCACAGATGACAGAGCAGCGTAAGAACAAGCAAAGGCTTGGATTCCTGGGTCCTCCACAGCTCAACCATCACATCCCAACACACTGAGAACTGCTTCTAATAAAAGTATGCCGACTTTAGCCTTAAAGAACAACACACGTCCTCAGATGTGTTCCGTCAACCACTGGAGTCGAAAATGCAAGCAGCCAGTGGGAAAGTTTGGACTAGATGCTTTCGTTGTGACTCAAACACTTTCTTTTTGGATACTAAATGTGTTTCATGTGTCCAGTCAGCAGTAGGACGCAGTCCACATCTGTAGCATTGATGGGCCAGATCTAAGGTCTAAGAGGGCGCACACTGTTAAAGTATTTACCCTTTAGGTTTCCTTTTGGTATTTATGAAAACATTTTCCTTTCATAACTTGAGTATTACTTTTGTGTTCTAAGAAGAAATCATGCTGCCTTACTGTATTTTATAAACTGCACACTGGAATAGTGCACTTTTAAAGAAAAAAGGGAAAATGTTAAGGTTGGAACTGGAAGTTCTGGTTTGTTCGAGATCTCACGTTTAATCATCATGTAAAGTGTCATGTTCAGATATTAATTCACTGCACCACTTCTGTTGCCTTTTACACATTTCTATGTAACTGTGAGCAAAAATATTGATAGCCTGTGGAAAACTTACTTGAATTTTCCTTAAGATATTATTTTTTGTTAATAATTTAGTGATGGTGGATGATAACCCTGGTTTTCTTTGTTACATTTCTGTTATTAAATTTCACACGACAATGATGACATAATTCACTCATAGTATTCATTTAATCTTGTTTTGGTTTGAAATCTTTGCCCCTATTTGTTTTCCTAGAGCTAAGATCACACCTAAATTAAAACTTGTTTTAATCTCACACAGCAGCACAACTGCAGAGGTTTGTTACTGACCTGTGACACTTTGTTCTCAAACCCAGTGTATGAAAGATCCATTTTATATGCTCAGAAGATCTAATAAATTTATAACGACAGTTGTTTGGATGACTCAGGAGAGTTTGTCTTGATCTTTACTTTTTATTCTTGTAGCTTTGGATTTTTGCTCGCCTCTCAATTCACTTTCTCATATTTGTTCCTGGAAAGGTAATAAAATAAAATGGACAGATATGACCTTATTTCAACACACAGTTTATTTCAGCTCATATACAGTCTTCTAATGATATAAACAAATATGCTGCTTTTGTTCAGATCTTTAATTATAATTGGATGTTTGGCTCACTTCACATCACACCTTTGATATTTGAATATATTCCATGGAAACACACCGAATAGAAATTCTACGTCAGCCACAAAAATCTCATCTGATTTTGATACAATCTTTTCAGAATGTTTATGGAGTTAAGGGAAAAAAATCCAATGAATTAATTTATAAGAATCATTGGTGCTCCTTTCCAAGCTGAACATGTAGGAATTAAGTTACCCCCTAAGTTACTCTCTGTCGCTCTTATTCAAAAAGGTCAACTCAATCATTCTGAATACAAACAAATGTATATTGCAGCGATTTATCTCATGGAGGTAAACCAGAACTGATACATTGGACTCCAACAGTAACACATTTCAAGCATTCATTTTTCTAACATTATGAAAAATGTTAATTTCAATTTAAGTAGTATAGCAAATAAAAAACAAATTCACGGTTTAGTTTATTGCAAAAAATTAGCATTTAGATGGGATTTTGAGGACAATAGATTGCAGTATAAATTTTAAGGTGTCAGAATCCAGAGTCTATCATCAGACTAGAAGATCATAGTCCTTTTTTTGTTTTGTTTGTTTGCTGAACCATGTAACCTTTTTAAGCGAATACAAATGTATCTTACTAGCAATACAAAATTGAACAAACAAGCAATGTAAATCCACTACAACTAAGGTGAATTGGTTATACCTGGTATGTCTGTTACGTTCTGGACTAGGTGCAGATAATGGAGTAGAGTGATTTCCTTTTCCAAATCTAAAATATAATAGTACTAATCATTTATTAAACAAGAATAAAAGGTATCAACAGTGAATAAATTGGATTCTTTTTTTAAGGGGCCAAGTCGAGTTCATCCTTTGAGTTTGGGAGCTGTTTTTACAGCTGACTGTTTTAACGCGATTATGCAATTTTGTATTATAAAATGCCTTTTTTTTATTTTCATTATTGTGCAGAAATCAAAATTTACACATACTCTGGGGGTAAAGTATAAACCTCTTTCCCACCCCTACACTAATCATGTCATTACCTCGTTTTTTTTCTAGTTTTATAATAAAATCCCTTTCAATTATTCACCATTGACATATTCTAGTATTGTTAATAGATCATAACTAATAATGAGAGCTTTATGTTATGGAAATGATAGGAATAACGATAGTAACACAAATGAGAAAAGGTTTAGGCAAATTTTTATTAACCATCTTTTCATACCAGGATTTAAAATGTTTCACATTTGGACATTAATTGTGCTCCACATTCAGACCTTTCTTTGGTTTTTGTTTTTCTCCCCACAAACGGAAACATTTTCCTGTTGTTGTGATAATTTGTGGCAGTTGGTTATTTTTAGTGCGATTTGTTTCTGAATAGAATTTTTAAGATTTAATGGTACATTTGTGTGAGCCAGGTTATTCAGCATAGGGGATTACATTTATTTATTTTTTTATATTTATTAATAAATGTAATGTAGTTTCATAATTGTTACCCTGAACCCCTGCACAATAACAGACGTATGGTAAGACTAAGGAACAATACAGAATTGGAACCGCATTCTGATAAATGCAAGTTTTTCTTTACATATTCAAAAAAAAACCTTTGTTATAGTTTCTTCTGAATTCATTTGTTATGCATGTTCAGGTTTAGTGCTATCCAACAAGCAGCTGAAATCCACACAGTTTTTTAATTTACGTATTTGATGGACCAACACAAAGTTGAAAAAACAATTTATTTCTAATGTTATACTGAAAACTCAGCCACCACTGAGTCAATGATTTGCAGAACTATTCACTGCAGACACAACTGCAAGGTTTTTTCATCTGAAGACTCAGTGTTTCGCCCTTTATTTGTTGCAACATTGCTTGAGCTCAGTTAGATTGGAAGGAGTCTGTAGACATTTTTTCCCCAAGTCTCAAGACAGATTCTCAAATTAGTTTTTGAGAGCTATAACTAAAGCATTTGGATTTATAGTCGTATAACAGACAATGACATGCTTCTGTAAAGGGTCAGATAAGGCTTGCCCAAAGTCGGTCCTTGAGGGCCGGTGTCCTGCAAGTTCTAGAAGTTTCCTGTTACAGCACAACTGATTCTCATTGATTGCTGATTAAAAGGCTTTTGCTGAACTGCAATCATCAGAATCAGCTGTGCTAAAGCAGATAAATCTTTAAAAAATGCAGCACAGCGGCTGTTAAGAACTGACTTTGGGCATGCCTGGGTTAGATGGTGGAGGAAAAAATGCTCAAAATCAAATTAAGATCTTTGTTAGACCTTCAGAGAGTTTAAGAACTTTAGTTAATAAGACCTTTGTGCTAATATTAAAACATTTGAAGCACGTCTCAAAACCTTTAAGCAATGAAAATGAGACAAATTGTTTTTAATCTCCCCATATAAAACCCTTTTTACAATATATAACACTTTAAACATTGCTTTGCAAACAGACACTTGAAGAAAACTGCAAATAAAAGTTTTGTTAAAGAACTCATGGAGATGGAGCTCATCAGAAGAGCTGAACTGTTTTGGAAGGGGGCAGAACTGGAGTTATGACGCTGCCTGATCTGCTGCATGCCCACACTCCGCTTCCCTGTTTTAGCTGATAAACGAATCACAGGGCGCAAACTAGTGTTTCCTCCCATCCTGTCATTTACCCTCCGCTGAGAGGACCATCCGTCTTTGGCTCCGGGTTTGTTGTTTACGCTGGCAGGCCTGCTTTCACTCCTGCTGCCGGTGACAGCCATTAAAATTAGTTCATGCAGTGCCATAATGGTGAGCAGCTGTCACTGCGTAGACATGAGGGGTAAAGTGCAGCATTACTGGAATGTGTTGCAGTTACAGAGGGAGGAAGAGAGTAATATTGAAACCATCATTACTGTCAGGGAGAGGTTTTTAGAATTTGCCATGTTCAGATAGTTCTGTCAGTCTGAGTGGCTCTTCAAACTACACAGCTCAATTTGACTAATTTCCTTTTTTACTTTAAATTTTACCCTCTCAGTGTGGACCTACTTTAGGATTGTTTTTAACATCTTTCCAGTCAAACCGCAGGGATAAATCACATGCTTTGCCTTTGTGTATTCAGTAGAGAGAGAGGGAAAACAGCTAGAGAGGGTGAACAAACACAAGATAACAAGCACCTCTGTGGCTGCAGGCAGTTGGAGATTCAGACCTCTCACCAATAACACCCTGACCAATGCATGTTCTGCAGGGAATTTTCATGTAAAAAAAACACATGTTTGGTTTGTTTGTGAAATGGTCCATTTTGTTCAGCAGCGTTTTGGGCTTTAATATTATCCTACGAATGCCATCTTTATTCATCTTCTTTCTTATTGTTGAGGAACACCGAACTCCCGGTGAAGTCTTAGAGCTTTAGATGTTTCAGAATGATTTCAGTTTACCACTGTGCTGTTTTCCCCATTCGTTTATAGTGATTCTCAGTTTGAGTACTCATGTCTCCAAAATCCTAGAAATGATCTAATAAACATTTCCAGACTGTTGTCTGAACATCAATACATTTGTTTCTCATTCATTTTTTTTTATTATTTCTTTAGATCAGGAGATAATCTAAAATACTCTGACCCATTTCAAAGGAGTAATTTAGGTGATTCTCAATATATTTACTCATATAATTGATATAAAATCTGCAGTGGGGTCAAAACTTTTTAACAGGACTGGAAATACTAACTGCTTTATTGTGTTATCATTTTTTTGTTGTTGTTTCAGCTGACCACACCTTAAGGCGATACTAACACACAGAAGGCTCGGCGACAGTCAGCTTCATCTGTCAGGTTTATAAATAAACTTGCCCCCATGATGACTGGCATGTGATTTCCAGCATCTGGCTGTAAACTTTGAGCCTTGCAGTCACATGACCCATTTACATCACAGCACAAAATAAGCACGTGAAAACTAAATAGTCTGGGCTTGGACAGGCTCTTTCTTCTGGTGCAATGTGAGCTCATACTTTTAAAAAACATCTAAACAAAAATAGATAATTTGTCCCCATGAACCCTGGCACCCTTGCACCTTTCCACCATAGCTCTGGCGATGTGTTTAAGGTCCCTATCCTGCTAGAAAGGAAACTTCTCTCCCAGTCTCGAATCATTTACAACCTCTAACAAATTTTCCTCCAGGATTTATTTCCCTGTTTTTAGCCCCATCCATCCTCTCCTCATTTCTGACAAGTTTCTTTCCATTGTAATGAAAAACATCCGATAACAGAATGCTGCCACCAAGATTCATCAAGAAGAAAAGGCTGCTTTCACCTTTTTTAGTGGTGTATATTTTCTGTCTCTCATTGGTGTTTTGCATGTAGGTCAGAAAAGTTCAGTTTGGTCTTGTTTGAGTAAAGAATCTATGCCTGCAGAGCTCTTCCTCCAGCATGGCTGCCCGGTCAACATTTTCCCATTCAGCGGGCTTCTTATTTTCCCCAGAAAGAAACATAACATCTATTCTCTATAAAGAATGTCAGCATAAAATTTAAAATTTATAGGCCTGTACGTGTCGATTTTCTGCTGTTCATTAGAGTCACAATTCTGAGAGCTAAAAACAATTAAAGCTAATGTATATATTTTTTTGTTTTCCCTTTTTTTTTCTCCTTTTGGCTTTGCCATGTGTAAATGAACACACATTTAAAAAAAGAGGATGTTATGTCTCTCCAGCTGCCTGTCTGATTCCCCAGAGTCATGCTGGTGACTGGCACTGCATCCTTCTCCACCATGAGCTCAGTTTGGTTCTGCTTCCAGTCTAATGAGGTGATATCTGCCTAGACTGTTACAGGACTCATGACAAGCTTTTCAACCTACAAACTGTTCAAAAGGAAACAGTACATAGTAGACCCTTTCCCATCTCTGTTTTTGTTTTGGTTGCTTTTTTAAGTAATGATTTTTTTACTCTTGTGTTTGAAATAATCAAACTGATTTTTGTTCAGCTAACAAAGCTGAATTGATTAAAAAGTCAGATTTTAATGTTATTCCAATTACTTAAAATATATATATATATATATATCCCAACTGTCCTTGCCTATTGTAAAAAAGTTATTCCCCTCTTTGATAAATAGTTGTTTCACTATGAAAATATAGTGAAACAATGATCATAGTGATTTTCATGTTTCACTATGAACAAACAGGAAAAAAACAAAATGTAGTTATTGACCAATCAACTAATTAGACAAGTATCTGAGTTAAACATAGATGAATTCAAGTAGGAACAATGGAACTTCGATAATGCTTTATTTTACCATTTCACTATGGGAGTATCCTATTTTAAAGCTTGTAATAATATAATTTAAAAATTATAACTTTGCAAAAGGTAAACTCTAAACCCAGCTCATGCTGGCACCAAAGAATCAGTCAGTCAATGTTTATTTATGAAGCACTTTAACAAACAAGGCGCCCAAAGTGCTGCAGGTATAAATAAAAATATCAGTTGCGATACTAAAGCAGAATCAGATTGTATGCATTAAACCATCACTTTTATAGAAAATAAAAAGGTACAGAGCAAAAGGATCACTGAGGCAACTAATTGTGATTAGTAAATCCCAGCTACAAAGAATCCATAGAAATTGTGCACAATTTCAGTATTTTCAGCAAAAAAAAAAAAAAAAAAAAAATACTGCTTTCTGGTATGTGTCTGGGATTGTAGTCTGTGCACATAGCAGGAATATATCAAAAATATTTAGAAACAAAGCAAAAGTAATGTACAATATTTAAAAAATATATATATTTTGTGTTTGGATGCATAATATCCACACTTGGCAACAATGGAAACTGCAAGTATAAAGTTTTGTGTAAAACGCTAGCACCACAATATCTCTAACTACAGATGCATGACAAATTAAAGGAAAATGTTATCATAAAGTGAGAAAATCAGGAGATGGCTGCATAGCTCAGAACAAAATCTTTCTGGTCAATCAACTTGATCTGGTGATGCAATACTTTGTTAGGAAGTGAGACGTGTCCTCCAGGATAGCGGCCTCTGTCCATAGAAGCATAAAATTCAATGATTTGCTGAAAATATGTTTTTTTGTTGTTGTTTTTTTTTGTTTTGTTTTTTCAACTTAATAATAATGATCTCTACTGAAACTATTAGGTGAACTTTTGCAGGAAACAAAAAAAGCAATCCCAGCAAACATCCCTTTAGGAAGGAAGGTTCCTCTAAAGATCAAACTTCCTCTTGGTTGGATAATAACGTGTTTTATTTAAACCTCGATGTTTGTCATCTTACTTTACTTTCATTACAACACTGAAACTCTGATATTAATGTAACCTCAACCAGCTGAGGTGACACCATATCCCCTGTTGGCTGCGAATACTTAATAGATTTTTTGCTGCAATGAGGAGTAGGTGTATAAAATATCCTGGTTTTCTTACTTTTAAGGTCCTGCACACTGTTCAGAGGCAGTATCACATTTCAACATTATTCCTCTAATTTGTCACCTGTCTGTAACAGATTTTTAAAAGGAAGTACACACTAACTACACACAAAAAAGGCCCTGTTCTGGAGAGTCTAACACTCTAAAAATCAGGGTTCTTGTTTTACTCTGACTGACCATAGTCATTCTCAGTGGGTTAAACTTTTTGCCACTGCTGGGTGGAGGGAGATCGGATCTGTATCCCGGCAAAGAAGACTTGGTAGCGATCCTTCCACATGATGAAGGCTCCGGTGGCACAGACCAGCGCCTGGGCGAGGTTCAGCAGGATCTGGAGCAGGAAGTAAAAGGTCAGTGTGCTGGTGATCGCCTCGCAATCGCCGGCCCCTTGGTAGTTAAAAGTGCGGGCTATCGGGTCACTTTGATCCAGCACACACACACAGTCCACTCCCGCATTTTGGCAGTTGAAGCTGCTGGCCTGGGAATGGTGGTGTCCAGCAAACGCCACAACCAGCAATGAGATGACCAGGCCGATGGTGCACAGGACAAAGTACAGCAGCTGGTGGGAGAGGAGGAATACAGCAGAAATAAACAATTTGCTAGGTCACTTCACTAGGACAGGGAGTGAACAGCCAGACCACTAACATGACCAATGTTGTCAGTGGGCTTTAAGTTTTTAAAGTTAGAAAGCAGTGTCACAATCCATTCGTAGATTACGCAGGAGATTACACAGGATTATTTTACATAAGCCCCTAAAAAAATAAACCCACTCGCTTTTTTCAAATAGTATAAATATTTCTTTTTCAATCTATTTAACAAATGCATTGAATTAGCCTAAGGTGACTTTTTAGGGCAAGGCGATATGTTGTAGGGGAGAGCTAACTGCAGACTGACTAAATTATTACTTAATTTAGTTGACAGACAGATGGTGTCTTTTAAATGTGGCTTTGACAGCTACAATAATCAAGCTTTGCTTTTTAACCCTTATGAGGAAAATAATCAGATTTTGTGGTTGAAATTCAGACTTGAGATCCACTGTCTTGCATGCTAATATAAATTGGGCCACCCTGTTAATGTATATAATTATCAGGAGGAACATGCTGATGCATGCCTATGTACATCACAGAAACGCAACAGAAGTTACGTCTAAATGAATGCTGCCAGATTTTTCTTGATTTAGAAAATATTTTCTTAACTTTTTATCTTTTTCTGATTAAGTTTAATACCCTATTTATAAGCTAAAATTCAGGATAACGATTTCGGAATCCCTTTTTTGTCTTTGGTAAACATTGTCCTATGCGACGAGCCTTGGGTTTGGCTTTCCAAAAGTCATTGTTGCTTATTTTTGTTTGCACTTTTAGCTGTTTGCTTGTTTGTAGCTTTTGTACTTTTCAAAAAAATGTTAGTCAATTTCCAACACAAAAAGAAATATTCTTATTGTAAGCTACAACCTTGGACACAATTACATTTTTTTTACGTTTGGTTGTGCTATAATTTAATCACCAAGCTGTAGACATTCTCATCCTTCAAAACAAATTTACTTACAAGTTTAAGTAAAGAAAAAAAGAAAAGAAAACTGTACTTGAACCAGTGCATTTTTATATATTTATATATAATCTGCCTTTTGCTTCAGTCTGTTGTCTCATGATCACCACATAGTGCCAAACGTGGGGCTTAGAAACTGAAATTCTGGCTCTGTGCCTGCTAAAAAAAAATTCAGTTCAAAGAGATTACCCACAACACTGCAGGGCGAGCTCTGACCCTCAGGGTGGGAGCTCAGCTTTTAGCACAGAGGAGACATGAGTCACGACACACTGCCAGGCAGTGTTAATGGACGTCCTGCATCGGTATTCTGACCTGCAGAGATTGTCTAAAAATACATCTGCAAAATGTAACAGAGGCCTTTTCTTGTTTATGCAATTGTTCAATCTCAATAACGCTAAACCTTTCATTTTAATCCAGCCGTTATATAACAGGAGCTCTCATTCTCCAACACGTTTTAGTCTCTGTTGGGGAATTATGCAAGTGATGAATTAAGCGTGATTTGTAATGGTGTTTATGTTCATTTTGCAATATCATACAAAGGTTTAAGTGGACATGCTGCATGGATGTGAAACTAAGATGCTAAATCGAATAACACTGTGTAAAAACATCATCTAATGAATCATTTTAAACCATGAAAGTAAATATTTACTTTATTCAACTCTCAACATTACAACCCTTATGATAATCCCCACCTAGAAGTGTTCACACCCCTTGAAGTTGATCATGTTTTTAATTAGATAGACTAGCAATAAAGTAGGGAGAACATGAAAGATGGATTTCAAAAGGAAAAAAATCCACACTTCTTCCAATATACTTAACAGTGTGCTGTCTGTTCACTCTCACCTTTCTAGTATGGTACAATGAAAAAAAAGTGCAAAATCCCTTTAGGGGTTTTTAAAAAGGCAGCATTTGTATAATTTAATCTTATAGTATCAATCTAGTCGTTCTCAGAAAGCCCAGGATGTTTGTTAAAAAACATAAGTGAACAAACAGCATCATAAAAACCAAGGAACAATAGACATATGTATGTGTAACAATAATATTATAGATTATAGACAAACAAAGAAGAGGCTGGTGTCAACTGAAGATGACTGAATGATTTCCTGAGGTCAGGAGGGAGAATCTGTAAGCTGTTTACCCAACAAATATAGACTTTATGGAAGAGTGCCGAAGAACAAATCAATTCTTTGAAACATACTGAGTCAATTTTTTTCAGTTTGTCATGTAGAGCATGTAGAGTACACATACCCTTAGTGGTATAAAATACTGCTGGGACAGTTTTACTTTGGAAGGACCATATTGAAAAATTAAAAAAACTTTTATCAACCAAAAAGTTTTGCTTTTTTTTCTTATATTTTTAAGTTCACCAAAATGAGGCAGAAGAACAAACTGGAAGTAGAGAACAGCCTGGTATCAGCTGTTTTTCACACTGACCTATCAGAGCTGGTGTCTGGATAAAAAACAAAGTAAAACTGAACAAGTCAGTTTAATTCCAATTTTTGTTCTGTATTTTGTTCCCAATTTATCAAGTTTAAAGGTGATTATAGGGGAGTTACTCAGAGGAGCTCCAGTTTATAAATACAGGTTTGTAATATGATTTTATTTCGTATCTATTATGATTCCTTACTCACTTCCAAGCAACATACTAATTGTTTTTTTATTTGACATGGAAAGAATAAACTCCTAAGAATTAAATGCTAAGGTTAAAAGATTTAGTAAAATAGTTTTTGTTTAATAATCAGTCATTGTATGTCCACTTTTGGACAATCATCAATACATTTGACTGAGAAGGTTACTCATGGTAAGCCAAAATCGCAAAGGGGTAAACAAGTGCACACCTGCACCCTAAATGCACAAGGAAACGTTGTCAAAGATCCTTCCTCCCAGTTACTGTAAGACATTATAACCACCACGGTTCCAAACAACATCAATAAGTCACTACATTGATACTGATTTTTGTACAGTTTCTGTCTTAGTCAGTGAAATAAAATACTGCTGTCATTTTTTCACATCTCTGATGTTTGCTGCTATTTTTCATATATCCTCATACACTTATCCACTACATAAAAAATGTCTCTTTATTGATTAATTATTCCCCAGATACATAGTATATATTGTAAAAACACTGTACAGTACAGTATTTTATTTTTTTATTTTCCTAACTCACTTATTCTGTTATTTTTATACATTTTTCTAAGGTCCACATTGTGTGACAACTTCTGCTATAACCTTTTGCTGCTGCTGTAACACCACAATTTCCCTATTGTGGGACAATAAAGGGATTTTGTATTCTATTCTATTTTATTATACCAAAGCCCATTAACCTGGTATGCTCCACTTCTCCTGCCATGGGGAAGCTGACCTTATCAAATTCTTAACTGTCAAAAGAATAAAGAAGATTAAAAAAAACTTATAGCATTTCCTTTCACTCTTTAATTAGTGTGAAGTAATGTTTTCTGTCACATTAAATCAAATTACAGTATAGTGTAGTTTGTGTGTGTAATGTGACCGAATGTAAAAAGGCATTAAATGCATGTAGAGGCGGTGCATCAACAAGCATTGTGTAAAACATAATCAAAATGACATGAGTACAACAAAACAAAGCAAATGGAGTACACTGAATTACTTGTTGATTCGGCTTATTTATGTACATTTGTCCTCTGCACAGAACAACTGAAATAAAGTTAGCTGCCTGGAAAAAAAACATTATTCTCCTTACGCAAGAAGGAAAATAATGAAGCTATTGGAGCAAAGCGCATCATAAATTACAGCACATTTGCTTCAAGGGCTGGAGAAAGGTGCTCTGATGTTCATATAATTAACAGCAGGGTGCTTTGCCTGCGATACATTCTGAACGATTAATGGTGACAAAGGATGCATGCCTGGAGACCTGGAGAGGTATTTAGTTTTTTCTGGATCTTAATGACCAATACAGGTGGATCTTTCGGTGAGGGAACTTTTTATATATATCACTAGGGCTGGATAAAAAAATCAATTTAATTGATTTTGAATAGCTTCCTGTACATTTTTGCAAAATCGATGTCTAGGGAATGAGATCGATTAATTTTATAGTCACACGTGACTTTCACATTCAAATGAGCAGGAAAGATGCACTCAAGATTACTTCAAGCTGCAAATATAGCCAATAGGTTGACTGAAGACATTAACAAATGGGGGCTGACCAGCAAACACCCTGTAGTTGTTACAGACAACGCTGCAGCTCATGCAGTTCACACTTCTGCCGTGTCCCCTCTGTGTCACGTTTTGTTCACATCTCAAGTTTAAACTGTCTGATTTACAAGTTTGCACTTAGTGTTTAATATGGCAGGAGAAAATAAAATGCAGGAGCATTTTTAAACACAGTTGAACCACTTTCGTTATTGTAAAAACAGATCAAATCGAAATTAATCGATTTAGAACCCTATGAATCAAAATCGAATCGATTCAGGACTTTGGCAAAAATACCCAGCCCTATATATCACTCTGTGCTTTATAAAATGTAAACGAGGAAAGCTCATACTTTAAATTTCAGTAAAAAGGAGCAAATATATAAAAATGTTTTAAAGCGCTTTGAGTCATCTTTACATCCTTCAGAGTTTACATATTTAAACATGGTGTACACAAGGGAGCTCTATAAAGAAAAAAAAGAAATCCCTCTTTGGAAAAAGAACAACAGTGGACAGATTTTAATTGCTTGGAAAATCCAACTGCATGCATTGTGTGGCTAATTAAGCTGTACAATCAAGTCACATTAAGAAAAGTGCTCTGCTACTCATACCAATCCCTGTGGAGCACTTTCGTACAGGAATACAGTTATATTCTCTACAACAGCCTATGTGATTGGATAAGTCGATGTTCTCTGCACAGATCAGCCAACACCTTTCTCCCTCAGGTACCTTTTTTATGCTTGCATTGTATTTTAATTTCAATCTAATAGATGTCAACTTACCTTGACAATAAACTGCATAGATGTTCTCTCATCTGGCTGGTAGGTGATGAAGTAGAGGACGAACCCAACGACAGAAGCTAAACAAAGCTGCAACAGCAAGAAAATATATAAAAAGTTATTCAGTCAGGTAAAAGAATCTGCATTTAAAAAAGGTGTGGTTATCATTTCAACAATGTAAAGTTCTTTAATATGGTATTATTTATTGCCATTGTATATTGCATTATAGGCAAGGTAACGTATAAATACGGAAAAAAACAATTAACTCCTCTTTATTTGCCTCATAATACTGTATGATTCAGCAGTAATCAGCTGTCTGATTTCATTACTTTGCTTTTCTCCTTTCTTTTCTGACAACACACACACACACAACACACAGAGACTCGCACTCTATCTCTTCAGTGCAATTGGAGTCTTGTGACCGACGTGCAGCATCATATTTGAATGTTTTTCCCAGGTTCTTAAGCACCCAGGATTCTCTGGAAAGTTCTCGATGACCTCAATGTTTTTCACTCTGCTGAATCTCGTGAGGATCTAACTCGGGATGTTGGTGTCGAGGGATGTTTTCCAGAGCCGATGGCATCTGTGATAGGCCGAATAACAGCACAAAACGGGAAAAACATGTTTGTGTGACCCTGAGGCCTTATGAAAACTCTACCTATTCAAGCTTTTTTTTTTTTTTTACTTCTTCACATTTTTTAACATTTCAGCACCAGAACTTAGTGTCTTTGCATGAGATGTATTTTTATAAATCAGAAAAAAAGGTGCATACTACATAAAAAATATTGATGCAAACCATGATTCGAAATAAAGGTGGGATGGAAAATGCAAAATAGGGAAACTTTAATGATACTTTACTGGAGTTTTGGTGGTTTTTCAAGGCAAGCCTTACACAAATACATATCGCCGTGGATGGAAGGTTTCTATCTATATCAGATTATATGGAATAAGCAGCTTTTGTAGAGAGAGAGAGCTGTTTTTTATTTCAGATTTCTAGAAAAATCTAAGTGTGTGGAGCATCTTTTCACAGCAACCAGTTCTCTGCTGTTGGTTTTAGCCAGCAGAAGTAAAAAAAAAAACATCTGCACCTACCCCCCACCTTGGTCCTTGCAAGTCCCCCAGGGAGCCCTAACCCATGGACCAGGTCAATGTGACACATACATGTAAATACAGTTTGCCAGCTATTCCATTGCAGTGCTGCTTATGTTCATGTTTGTTTCCCTGCTGTGGAAGGTGAAGAAAGCTAACATTAACATGCTGTGTTGGTGGAGGTGTCATGAAGCCCCACAGGCATAATACTACCTCCACCATGCAACACAGCTCTGTGTTCAATGAAATTTACATCTAGGTTGACCCCACCACATTTCTCTCCCCTTGCAATTCTTCCATGAATATTACATTTTGGTGGAGTGCAGGACAAATAGTTATTGATACCAAACTGACTTTCCACCCTGAGCTATAATTATTTCCTATTGGGCTCCAGGTTGCTTCTCTGATGGAAGCTCTTGCAGAGTTTTCGGTGGACAGTCTTAGTGTCTTTTTAACTCTAAATGGGTGGAAATTATTGTTTTATAACTCCACTGTTTCTGTTTCTCCACATTGTTATCCCTGATTACTGATGTCCCTTATTAAACCTCTTAGTTGACCGGATATGGGAAAAATACAACATTTTCAGAGGTTTTGATTTTTATGTTTAAAATATATATGAAAATTTGGCATAATTCTGGTTACATTAAAACAGCAGGGCTATCCATTCTAATGCTTGTAACATTAAACAAAAGGTATTTGTGATATGTGTGGAAATCTAAAGAAAAAAACTTAACCAAAGTAGCGTAAAAATTATGAAAAAAAAAATGCTTGATTTTATTTCTGCTTTCAAGTTTGCAAATATGCAGATGAAGGAATGAAAACATATTGACACCAAATAACTGCAGGGTTTCAGATGCTGCTAATGTGCTCATGAGGTGGCTGGAAGACAGTACCCTGGAATTGGATGGTTTGGCTCACCTCCCAGGATCCTTAAAGCTCCTTGAGCTTCAAATGCAAACAACAGAACATGCAGAACCATGCTGCTGAGAGGGATCAGAGGCTTATGGATATGCATTCAGACAGGTTCATTTCAATGTAAGTCTGCGGTCGCCCTGCCAAGGGTGTTGGGAGACACTGTCGCCATGAATTGTGGGTCATGCAATATAAAATATGGGATATTCATGTTCCATGCAAACAAGTAGCTTATAGAGGAGGATGCAGTCAGAGCTTACAGTGATCCCAGCCCAGTGAGAAGTCTCCCGGGCTATGAGTGAGGAGCTGATGGCCAACATGAGGAAGGCCACGGCTGTGACAGCCACTCCTAGCAGCAGCTGCAGCAGGGCGACGAGCAGAGGGAAACGACAGACTCTGCACCTTTTACCGTCCTCTGGTGCTGGGCTGGCATCTCTATTCTTCTGGCTCTGTTTGTTGTCAGAGGAACGTTTCTGTCCCTGTCCCATTTTTCCTCCTGCTTTAACACTCTTTCCCTGTTTGAGACTTTTTTTCTGTTCAGTGTTTGAGGTGGATGTGCCTCTCTGTTGCTTCCCCTCCCTTCCCCTCCCCGTCTGCCTTTACCAAGCCTAGCTAAGCTGCTATTTGAAAACAGAGAAGGCTCTGAACTAATATGGAAAACATTTGGACTGGGTTCCCACACCGGCTCCCAAGCCACATATAGAACAGGCAACATGCTGAGGGGGGAAGGAAGAGGAGGAAAGGGGGAGGCGGTGAGAGGCAAAGGGGGCTTCCAACACACGACACAGAGGAGGTTTCTAAGGATAACACAGGGAAAGTACAGGGGAAATCAGCAGGTATGAGTTAATAAAAAGCCAAGAGAGAGAGGAGGTCACACTTGGTTAAACAGCAGCAGTGACTGTATCACTCTTTGTGTCAGCCTTGTTACACAAGAGCCATATGCTGCCAGCCAGAAAACAGTCACATGACTAACAGGAGAAGTAATGTGATCACCAGGCATGTGAGGGCATTACAAAGGCTCAGAAAGGAATACTTAAATGTACAAAAGAGTAGCAAGTGTCTCTGATATAAGGTCCCACAGGTCATAATGAATGCAACTTACTGCAAACTGTGTTATTTAAATGGCGTAGAAAAAGAGTGACTAAGAGATTAACAAAGAAGCACAAAGCTAAGCACGTGTTTGTGCACACAGCTGGGCCGCTGCCATGGTTACTGACAACGCAGCTCGGGAGGACAACCCTGCAGGTGCGCACAACAACAAGCTGCACACACTTAACTCCTACGGATCACACAGAGATCAGGCACAACATTATGACCACTGACAGGTGGGGTGTTCCCTCTGCAGTTTTCAGTATCTTTAGAAAGAGATCCAAGTAAATACTTTTGATGAAGTAGCAAAAGGTTCATGGGTGGCCTTTTTGCATGGTAGACGTTATGTCTGGCCTGATGGGTCCAGTCCAACAGATAGGCTGCTGCCCCGACTCCCCCTTCTGAACACGTTGCCACTTGCAGCATAGACTCACAATATCAAATCAAAGCTTAAATTAATGGTATAACTTTAGAATTGTGATGCAGTTACATTATACATTTAAGGGCTTATTCAGAAGTGTCTAGTCATTTATTTATGACATAATTATCTATCCGTCCATCCATCCATTTTCTCCTGCTTAGTCTTGTCAGGTTCATGGTGTGACCACTGCCTATCTCTTAAAGTGTATGGGCGAGAGGCGGGGTACAACCTGGACATGTCGCCAGTCTGTCGCAGGGCAAAACAGACACATAACCACTCATGCACACACTCACACCTAAGGACAATTCAGAGAATCCAATTAACCATGTTTTTGGACTGTGGGAGGAAGCCGGCGTACCTGAAGAGAACCCACGCATGCTCAGGGAGAACATGCAAACTCCATGAAGAAAGACCCCGAACTTGCTGCAAGGCAACAGCCTCTGTGAGGCTTGACATAATCCTAAATACGTAAATGTTGCACTAAAATGAATCTTGTCTTCTCTTTTATCACTATGATCTTCAATATTCACACCTCCTGGTCATTTAGAATAGTAAAGTAAATCCAGGTCATGATCTATCTAATAAACATTAATCTCTTTCCCTCGGCTTTATTAAAGGATTATTTTCTACCCTCAAAAAAGGTACTTGCTTTGTGTGTAAATTAGCTAACTTTAATACATCTTTTTAATGTTGCTTTTGAAGTAATTCCCTCTTGTTTGTAATGAGGCATTTTAAAACCATAGAGGCAAACCGGGCTTACTTAATGATAAAATTAACAGGCTCTTTACAACATCTTTTGCTTTTGTTCCGGGGTCATTTAGGCTTAAAATAAAACCCTGTCATTAGATTATAATAGATCTCACACAAGGAAGCAGTGTGTTGAGGCTTTTCCTTGGAATACATCATCTGGCCCTCCATTTAACTATTTTATTTTATTATATTACCAGCTGGGATTTCCCAAAAGATGGACATTCTAAGGAATGTTTGTGAACTTCTAACTGGGAAATAAAAATAAGAGCAAATTATTATTCTGACTTTTCTGCTATACATATTTCTAACTGAAATGTGAGAAATGTAATTTATTTTTATAAAGTGTAAATAACTGGTTTAAAATATATACATATATGTATATTTAATCAATGTGATACAATCTGTATTTATATAGACTATTAAACACATCTAGAGGAAATTCTATAAAATATATAGATTTATAGAGGTATTTGGATATTATTTCTTGATTTTATGTTTCAGATTATTAACTATTATCAGGTAATAAATCATTCCTATCAACTCCAGTTGTAAAGTTATAGCAGTTAGTGCTGAGTGCAAACAAAGAAAAAAAAACCATTTGATCCGTTTCCAAAAGCTCTTACCTGCATTCATGCATTTTGCGCATGAATCACGTTTCAGGTCGTAACGGCGCGCAGCAGATCACTGCAGGAAGAGCGACACAATTAGCTGCTGTAGTCCTCATATACACACACACACATACACAAACACAGACACACACACACAGAGTAGTAATTACTGGACTTTGCGCTGGTGCAGCCAACACGTGAGACGGAAGCTGTTCCCAGCCAGCGGCGCGCGTGCGCTCTGACAGCAGAGCTGAGCGCTTTTTTTTTTTTTTTTTTTTTGCAAAGTGGCAGCTCCGGCTTCTCTCTCCAGACATCAGTCTGAACCGCAGCTCCACCGGAGGACACACTCTGCGCACCATCTCCCGGGTTTGAACCGCAAAGCAACAAAACATTTGTCCCCTCCAAAAAAACAAAAAACCAAAGAGCCAGTTTATGAGCTGCAGAGAGGCGATGGATGAAAGGATACCGCACTTACAGGACAGGCAGTTCATGGAGCACACGGATTTTTTGGGGTAAGATTCCCTTTTGCCAAACTCTATAAAACTAATAAAAAAATGATACATCCTATTTATTAATAGTGGCGCTTCCTTTATATTACAGTATGGATTTCCCTCCGCTCTACATGTGCAAATCTAAACGAGGCATAAAGAGGGAGGACGGCGGGAAGGTGCGCGCTGATTTGTTTTATACCAGTCATGATTTTAAAGTACAACCCATGAAGGAAATCAAATGTTTAACTCCATCGTTATATTTCTGTCAGCAGGACGCATACAAGTTACCGCATCGGCTCATAGAGAAGAAGAGGAGAGACAGGATAAATGAATGTATCGGCCAACTTAAGGATCTACTGCCCGAACATCTGAAGCTGTCGGTGAGATCAGGACCCTCCATTAACAAAAAAAGTTTTGACGCGCTCTGGAAATCGCGGACTCAGCTGAAATTGTTTAATCCCAACAGACGCTCGGGCATTTGGAGAAAGCGGTTGTTCTGGAGTTAACGCTGAAGCATCTGAACGCATTGACTGCTGTCACTGAGCAGCAGCACCAGAAGATCATCGCTTTGCAGAATGGTAAGAACTCATCTAAATGATTAGGATGGATACTTCTGGGGAGAAAAACCAAACATCTGTGTGCGTAATCTTCCCATTTAAATAACTTTCTGAGCTTAAAAAGCAGACTGAAAATTAAGATGATTCTTAATAAATAAATGTAATTGGTCACTCTTTCAACTTTTTTTCCCCCGTAGGAGATCGCTCAATGAAACCCCCCATCCATGCTGATCTAGATGCGTTCCACTCTGGGTTCCAGACCTGCGCCAAAGAGGTCCTGCAATACCTGAGCCAAGCTGAGAATTGGACCGCCAGAGAACAGAGATGCGCACAGCTGATCAACCATCTCCACAAGGTGCTGGCGCAGTTCCACCCTGATGCTCCGCCGCTCAAGCATCAGCTACCCGCCGGGGACGCGCAGAATGCGCAAAAGTCCGAGGGTCAGGCCAACTGCGTCCCTGTCATCCAAAGGACCCAGGGAGGGGAGTTTAACGAAAACGACACAGACACGGACAGTGGATATGGTGGGGAGGCAGAGAAAAGCGAAAGGAAAGATAAAGAATGTGAGCGAAACAAAGCGGTGAAAATTAAGCAAGAGTTTGGAGGTGACAGAGTGCCCAAGAAAGCTAAAATGTGCTGGTCTGCCGGGGACCCGACCAGGCCAGATGTGGCGTTTATGAACTCTTTGATGGGAATAAGTGGTGTACAACAGACACCCATTTGCATGCCTTTCTACTTCATCAATCCATCAGCAGCGGCGTCATGTATGCCTTTTTTTGACAAAAACAACATTGAAAAGTACATGTACCCAGCAGCGGCCGCCCTTGCGTCTCCGTTCCCCTGGCTGTATCCGGCGCACGCGTCAGCAGCAGCGGCCGCGGCGGCAGCTGCCGCTTTCCCTGGTCTCTCTGCGCACATCGCCGCTCACCCCAAAGACTCGCAGCTTCAAGACGAGACTGGATCATCACGCGAGACCAGGGCGAGCTCACCTGAGGAGTGCGAGGAAACTCCCCTGAGTGACGACGGAGAGGATGACGTAGATGACGCGTCCCCAGACAGCAAGAATAGCCCACAGGAGCAGTTTTCTGCCTGTCAGACCAGCTAATAAGTCTATGTACCTCTCTGAGTTTCTGTATTTACATTTTTTTTTTTTATTATTCAGGCTACTTTTGAAACGGGTAGGTTATCATGTATACAATATCTTGGGGCAGCAGGGGACAGCAGTATGGAAGCCCAGATCTGCCATTTTAAAGTATGAATGAAACATGGTATAATAATATGGGCTGAAATGTCATTGTTTTGAGATACAAAGTCATTTGCACTGTAGCAGTGTTGCCCAGCTGCAAGAAGGTTCTGGGTTCAAATCCCAGACTGCATCAAGTTTGTGTACTCAGGCTTCCTCCCACAGTTAGATAATGATGCTGTTTGATTAGTGATCATGCTATTTAGGTATGAGTGTTTTATTTATAGTTGCTTTGAATCAGCCTATATCCAGTTACTGCTGGAGATGGGCACCAGGCCCCTGAGCAAGCTGGTTTTTAGAACATTTAGAATAATGATTATGAAATGCAAGTATAGGAAATGGTTTGTTAAAAAAAATAACAAAATAGTTCAAATAGTTTTTTTATTTACCTATTTATTACAAATTAGATACAAAGTCATATTAACTTCATAATTTCAACATCTGAAGTCAGTTGTGTTACTTCTAAACTCATAACTATGAGACACAAAGATAATTTGGACGTCAAACAGTTAAAACTTCAACTTTATATATATTTTCAAACATAATTTAGTCTTTAAAAGTTGGAATTTTGAGATTAAAATTAGTTAAATGTTGACTTTTGAAAAGAAAATCCAAGTTTTCAGTTTAAAAAATTTTATTCTGACCTTAAAATGCACCCTTACATAAAAAAAATTATAATTAACAATTTAATAATTACATAGTTCATATTTCATAGTAAATATTGATGACTCTGAAACTCACAACAATGACAGAAACTTACAAGTATGACATTTAGTATACCATGTTTTCTTTTTTAAAGTGATGAGATTTGCCTTCCATACAGTTGTAATTTTGTGTGCCTTTTGCACTTCTGCTTGTGTTAAACAATCTGAATGACTATCGACAATGATTGACACGTCACGGCTGTGCTGTGCTGCAGATACTTGTGGTTTTCTTTTCCTTAAATCCTATTTGATAAAATATTTTGACATGGAAGCATTGTTTCCAAATCTCTAAGTAACCTACACAGCAGTGCACAATGTTCCAACTATAACACATCTCATACATGCATGGATGTCTCCAGAAAGTTACGAAAAGGGGAGCACTGATAATCTTGGGGTGGCACACTAAAACAAAAAGAGAAAAATAAGAGTTTTATTCAGGGACCTTTTTATTGTTGACAAAAAAAAAAAAAAAAAAAAAGATCTGTGTATGGATTTCTTGATGGCACATTTTACGTGTTGTAAAGTAATTACACCACAAATCAGCTGATAAATGTAATTATACCCTGTTTTCTCATAAATCCTTTCATAACAAATAAGAATGTCTGACTAATACATTTGTAGCAGAGGCCACTGCCCCCCTTGGGACCCCCTCAGTGACACCCATGCAGGTGTGAGAGCTGAAACTGACCTCTGCTTATAAATAAGAACTGGGGAAACTTTGGTTGTAAATATTAGCCTGAAGTGTAAATGTGAGCTACAGAAGCCTGGGGAAGACATGTATTCCTCATTACCTCACTCCAACTTTCCATGAGGCTGGTTAGCTGAGATTGACTGGGTAGTTACTGACATGGCCACCATACAACCTTGAACAAAACACAAGATCAGTTTTAACAATCTATAACTGAGCCTGATATCCTTAAGCCTGTCATAAATGTTTCTTTCAATTGCCGGTGCTGTTGAGAGAACATAACTGGAAGCTGAGACCCTTAAACTAGTTTTCTTGACCAGAACATTGTAGTAACCTGTACCTCCGGGAAACATTGTAGGATAGCACCTTATAGATCTTTGATATTGAATGTACCTGTACTTTCCCAAGTTTCCATATAGGATGATGAGACGTTAAGTGCACTTTTTTCTGCTTTTCATCCCTCCTAAGCAGTCACCTTATCTTTCAGAAAGTCGATCACTGTAGGTCTCTGATGTGTTTAGGTTTATCTTTCAGAGAGTTCCAATTAAGTTTGAATAGATTTTAATGCTGTAAATGCTGAGTGTTTATTTTTTTCTTGTTTGTTTTAAAGATGTTTTAATGGGAAATGGAGATTTGTAAAACCTGCTCCCTGCTATGCTTCAGGCAATCATTCTGTAAAACCTACATAGCTGGGAGAAAAACTGTAGTCATTGCCATGTTAAGAACCCTTTTCTGCTCCTTTTTTAATTTTTACCAAATTCTGCAACTGTAATAATGTTCTGCTTTGTTTTTTTATTGTTTCACATGCCACTGAAGAGGCACAAACTTCATTGTGTTTTGCAAACATTTCAATGCTTTCGTGATTTTTGCTCAGTTGGTTTTTGCCTCAAAGATTTTATCAATGCTACACAGTAGCATGTGTATTTTTTTGTACATAGCTTTTTGCAAATATACCATTAAGTATACGTTTCGTCAATGTTGTATAGGACCCTAGATTTTTTTTTCTTCTTTTAAAAGTCCTACCTGAGCAACTGGTGCACATTTCTTTTGCGCTTTACACGTAAACTGTTCTAAGTTATTGCTGATGAGTTGTAAAATAAATATAAAAAAATCAAACTTTGTTAGAGTTGTGTTCTGCTTTTCATTTTCTTCATAGTCTTGCAGGTAAAAGTGACTTTAAAACAACAAATACTGAGGAGTTGAATTAACCTGTCATAAATAAACAATATTGCTGTTATTTTAGCAGAAGAAATACGTTTCAACAGTCAGTTTTCAGCAGAAAAATGTACAGCAAGCCAAAGCTTTTCAAAAGCGTCATGTGATAAAAAGCTGATGAAGAAAGGTTACAGTGTGTGCAGTCTAATGGAAAAAAGAGGCCTCCTGCTTGTTAGAGGCTATATGCAAGATTAAGAATAAGATTAGGGTCTTTTAGTTTTTAACATGAAAGTGCTTGTTGTAACAATGAGTTATTCTTTTCACAAAAGTATTCTGTTCTTCTTTGTACTTATATCTCATGTCTGTCTGTTTTCCCCAAATGAGGCAGTTACAGCTAATAGATAGATTTGAACACTTCAAGCTTATTGCCTCAGGCTTTTTTTCCAGCAGATCTACCAATGCTGACTAAAGTTCAAGCTTACATTTTGCATCCTACAGTTCTATGTGAAATCCCACACAAAAAAAAACGGTTGATAGATTTTAAGATTTTCCTGACCTTTAAATATTTTTTCTACATATCGCTATATAAATGTAACATGATTGTTTTATTTAACTTAAAAATGAGACTTCAAATATTGTTTTCTTTTTATTTACACTATCATAATATCTGTAACATATAAAAACTTCATAAATGCAGATGTTACAACTTATTTAAAAGTTAAATGTAATGTATTTATGTAATTTTCTATAGTGCAGCCACAAACTTTATCAATGATCCAATGTGCCTTAAAAGACTTAAACCATTTCAAGTTTTGACTCATGATGAATCACTTTTTTTTCTCTTTTTTTAGAATTTAATTTGATCGATCAACACAACTTTCACCTCCAATAAAACGTGTGATTACTGTGGTCAGCATTTCAAATATCCCCATCTCAGTGTTAGTACTGTTTTCAAAAAGTTTAAAATTATGAGTTTCCCCTGAATGGTTCCTGTTAAAAGAAAAATTCCCATAACATGATACTGCCACTGCCATGCCTAGCAGAGTGGATGTCCTGTTTTTCACCACACTCATAGGCAGAATAAAAAGTTCAGTATTGGTCTCCTCTGATCACAACACATTCTGTTAACTGTGTCTTCAATGGCTTTTTTACAACATCTTACAACTTTTTTTCTTTTACTCCCAATACTTTTTTTGTTGTTGCAACTTTCCCATATGTTGCAACAACAACAAAATGCACTTGTGGAATACATTACATACACTTTACCTATGGACTTACTCACCTGGGTGGTGGATATCTGCAGCTTTTTCAAAGTTACTGCAAGCTTATAGGGGCTTCTATTGTTAATGATTGCCTTGTTAAGGCTGAGGGCATAAGTTAATACCCAGGGTTTGTAGGGTGTGTACATGTGCCAAACTCTGCATATATATATATATATATATATATATATATATATATATATATATATATATATATATATATATATATATATATATATATTTTACAATTAACCCAGTTTAAAACTCCAAAACGTTCCGCCTGAGCTGTCTGCTGTGTTATTCAAGCAGCAATGTTCTATAGGTCAGACAGAACAGGTGGATTCATGCTGAGGTCAGATTACAGACAGATGGACGATACTTTATAGTTAAGGGACTAATGAAAGGGTGTTGCTCATACCAAATGAATTCTAAAGATGCATGCCACACTTTTTCATTTTTAACAGACATTAAACATGACAAGATAAACACTGTTCAAATTGAGTTTCTTATACATATATTTGGAGAACACTTGTGAAGAAGGTAGGAGGACATCAGATGAAAAAACCTTTCTTTAGGTAGAAGTGATTAGAAAAGCTTCTTTTAAAAGATTCCATCGAGCCAACAAAAATTGGTGCATAAACTAAAAAAACCTCCACAGGAGTGACTCACCCATAAAGGCCAATTTAATCATATTCCTCTTGTATGTGCTTCATTAAAATGTTTTTCAGCCCAGCACGACAACAACAAACATCAAAAACATTTGTCTAATTCTTTTAGAAAAAGGAGACTACTATGAAGAGATTATTTATTCAATACAATGATCATAGAAAAGGTTGAAATCATAACCTATAAAAACTACAAATATGATTTTTTGACTCAAAATGAAACAAAGCATAAAATACTACAAACTATTATTTCTGAGAAAAAGTCTCCCTCTGCTGGTCTGAAGGTTGAACTTCTGTTGTGGTTGGGCAGTAGATTGGTGGAACAAAAGAAGTAGATAACTCTTCAGTTCAAAGGTTTTTAGTCTAAACTTTCCTCCAGTGTGTAAACAGTATGTCTCACACAGTTTTTAGGAAAATAATTAAGATGTGTGTGAAGAACTACAGTCACCCATTGCCAAAATAAGAAAAAACAAAATCACTGAAATTTTTTGTCCAAATTTGAAGACGTTTCGCTTCGTCTGAAGTAGTGTTGAGCTCTAGGCTTATAGAATAGCCCAACAAAAGCCTTGTTCTAGCCTAAAAAACATGCAAATTGAACTGAAACAGGTCCACCCCTTGCAATGGAGAGACATTGAGGTCGTTCTTGATCTGCAAATTGAACCAAAACTGGCCCATGCCTCGGTAATGGTCATTAGGGTCGTTATTGGCCTGGCTTACAGGAGCGATGTTTTGACC
The DNA here is from genome assembly GCF_016077235.1 of Cyprinodon tularosa. Classification (NCBI taxonomy): domain Eukaryota; kingdom Metazoa; phylum Chordata; class Actinopteri; order Cyprinodontiformes; family Cyprinodontidae; genus Cyprinodon; species Cyprinodon tularosa. The sequence goes on from NW_024039163.1 coordinate 2,359,711, forward strand.
ACCTGTATGGTGATGTGAACTGAGATGATAGCAGGAAGGAATCAACGAAAGGTGAAACCTGAGTCCTCCCCCTCTGTTTAAGGTTGTTTTTTTCTCTCTTAATGTAAATGGCTTCCTTCACATCCCTTTCAACACATCAGTCTTCTTTGTCCAAAATGTGAAAATCTTGGTCCTCAAAAGAGTGTCCTTTGTCCTTAAGATGAAGGTGGACAGCAGAGTCATGTCCGGAGGAGGTAGCTCTCTAGTCACCGCATGGTTAGGTAGCCTGAAGAACCACCTCTGGTGGCAAACATTTGAAGTAGATGCAAGTGTTTCTAAAGAGGACATTTCATACTCCATAAAAAAAAAAGTAAACACTGTAAGCCCTTTTTTGGCCTTCCACTGGAACATGTTTCAATGCAGAAACAGGGCCAACTACAAATGCATGACAATCACTCTAAAGTTATTTCACGGAATATAGAGATGTAAGATCCCATTATTACACTTTAAACTGAGGTTTGGACTATGCAGCATAAACAAGGCAAAGATAATCAGCATTCTGCTTCCATACTTGGGGGTATATATTTATATGCTGTGCTACTGCAAAGTTCTTAGAGATTCGATTTCTCTTTCAAAAAAGGCGCCACTTTTCACTGTTTTTCAGATAGTAATGTAAAGAGTTTTATCACTTAAAACACCTTCTGATATCCATAGAGACTGATGAGCTTTGCCTGATGTTTAACCTTAGCCCCAACTTTCCGGGACGTCACTTAAGCATCCTGGATGGAAAGCGAAACGTCTTCAAACTTGGAAACAAAGTCAAGTGGATTGTTTTTTAACTTTTTATCTGTCACTTCTAGGTAAAATCTTGGGGTTTCCGATGTTTTTCATTTGTGAATCATTTTTACCCATCTTTATAAATTCTAAACTTTATATTATTTAGAAAAAATCCTTCTACTCCTTCCTTGATTAATGTGTAAAGGTTCGTTGTAAGGTCATTGCTGAAATGTTTCCACACATCTTGGTGCTGAAGAGCAACAAGTGGACAAGACTCATTTGAGCTTTCATGAAGAGGCTCACGTTTGCTTTTGTTTAGATCTCCAAGCTCATTAATTAGCAGCAGCTAAGATCTTTCCACTTTTAATTTGACAAATACAGCACAGATGTACTCAGCATTACTAAACAGCTTTCCCGTACTGGAATTTTAGTTAAACAAATGACTGTGTGGAATCCCTGACTAGATCATTGTTTATTGTGTCCTCAGTCACATTAGACAGTTCGAGCAAACACTACTCACAAAGCAAGATTTTATTCAGATGGTTTATTGAACCATGCAATTCATATCATATCTGCATTCTGTTACAGCCGTACACAACTGGCCACAATACGCAGTAGATTAAGGCAGGAAAAACAAAAAAATTTATTCAAAGTTGACATCTTATTAGAGCTCTAGAAGATATGAAGTTGTAAACAGTGACCACAACAATGCAGAGTTCTCATTCAAATTACAGTACATGTGTTGCATATTAAAAACACTAAACATAGGAAAAAAAATGTTTAACTTCATTGTTGGTAGTATTATGGTAACTGTACAGTAGCAAAGTAGACATGTTTTCTGTTTACTTTGACACCTCTACAAAAGACTGAAAAAAAACGTCTAGTTTCTGGTTCTCACATTGCATACCAGCACTAATTTCTGAAGTTGTTTTTAATCTCAGCTACTAATGACTTTTCCTTCAGCACCTTCCGTAAGACCACTCTGTGCTGTATCTGGAAACACCATTAAAGGAATGAGGATAAGGCACTTGGATGCGTTTAGCAGCTTATCTACAACCTAAGTGAAGCTTCATAACTTGGCTTTCCTCCACACACACAGGCGAATGTCTTGAATCACCGTCATATATGCAAACACACACATTCGTTTTCTACTCTCCAAGAAGTGCTTTGAACCTTGTGACCACGCGTGCACGCATGCAGACGAACCACTTTAATTACTGATTTGCACTCTTACTTCACATTGCAGCTCTAACTGTCCACCGAATGACTACCGATGCCATCGTCGACCAATCAGGTGTAAGCATTCTCTCTGCACATTCAAAGATGGCCAACACAGTCATGCAACAAGCTCAAACTTTGGCCACACACAGTTCATAAGATAAACAAGCATAAAATACATTCGGAGAAAAAAAATATATATACACACTGTTGTTATTAAACAACAGAAATACATCTAAAAAGGAGATTAAAGACTGCTTTTATATGCAGTTATTACTGCAGGAATGCACACCTTCAGAAATAAAATGCATTCACTGAATAAAGCTAAAGAGTACAAACATCTACAGTAAGCCTTCATTTTGGTAAGTACACATAGAAACATTCAGTAACAAAAATATGACCAGTTTGTGCATAGTTTTAACTTGAACCAACAGAGCACAGGGAGAGATTGTTCACAGTTCGACAACAGAGACGAGTGGATCCTTCACTTCAATGAGAGTCAGACGTTTTGCTGGAAAGGGAAAGATTCTCACGATCGCTTTCTAAAAGGCAAAAAGATGAATACAAATCATTCAGCAGGCAGTAAAGGGAAAAGTACAATATGTGGATATGTTTATGGGGGATGCCCAAAACAGCCAGATGTTTAAGAGACGGACAGAAAGGGAGGGGGTGCCAGTCAATAGGCTGCAGTGGTTTTTATTGACCAGAGCTGTCTGCTGGTTTTCTTCAAGCAAGTGCTCAATCATTTCCATTATGGGATTGTATCTTCACCGTAACTAAACACCTCACACATTACGGTTGCCTTTAGGTTAAAAAAGAATTAATGCATAGTTCAAGCTGCAAAGATGTACTGCTAGGGTCAGTTCTGGAGGTCAAACGTAGATCCCCTCTGGGTTCAGGCCAGAGCTGAGGGGGTTGGCGAGGACGCGAAGGTGGCTGGACACAGGCTGGGTTGACACAGGACGCTTCAGGGAACCAGTCAGTGCTGCCAAATCTGAAAAGGAAACAAATGTCAAAAAAAGAATTAAAAAAAAAGAACTTATCTTAGCTTTGAAAGGATTTTTCTTGTTGAGCATCGAGATAGAACCTACAGCACTAAGATACAGAGACAATTCAACTTATTATATAGCTCATAAAGAGACATTCGCATTCATTCAAAATTACAGATTAAATGATAAAGAGCAGGGGAACACAGAAAAATTATATCAAAATAAAAAAATATAAAATGTAACGGCTATATGTAACCTCTGCTTGAATCAAACACTAAAAATAAAGATGGATCCTGAGCACAGATTTAAGAGTCTTGATTGATCGTTAATCTGACTATTTAAAAGTGATTTGTTCTAAAAGGCTGACCAGTTCTGCTTTTTAGTTTGGATCTACGAACATCTAAAAGAAACTGGTTGGTTGACGAGCATGCTCTTACTAGAGTCTAACATAGAGAGTAACATAAGTATTACAAGAAGGAAGCTTTGAAAACTTTAAAAACCACAAGTTACAGTCTTTAAAAAAAATAGACGGACCAAAGAAGTTTTTAAGATGCCTAACTAAATAATTACCATTCTAGTTTTTACTTTCATTGTTTTTTTTTTTATATATACATTTTAACCTCAACCTCAATAACAAAAAATACATAAAAAAACAGAAACTCTGGGGTTGCCTTTCAATTTCATTCAAAAAAAAAAAAAAAAAGATACACTATATTGCCAAAAGTATTTGCTCACCTGCCTTGACTCACATATGAGCTTAAGTGACATCCCGTTCCTAATCCATAGGGTTCAATATGACGTCGGTCCACCCTTTGCAGCTAGAACAGCTTCAACTCTTCTGGGAAGGCTGTCCACAAGGTTTAGGAGTGTGTTTATGGGAATTTTTGACCATTCTTCCAGAAGCGCATTTGTGAGGTCGCACACTGATGTTGGACGAGAAGGCCTGGCTCTCAGTCTCCGCTCTAATTCATCCCAAAGGTGTTCTATCGGGTTGAGGTCAGGACTCTGTGCAGGCCAGTCAAGTTCATCCACACCAGACTCTGTCATCCATGTCTTTATGGACCTTGCTTTGTGCACTGGTGCACAGTCATGTTGGAAGAGGAAGGGGCCAGCTCCAAACTGTTCCCACAAAGTTGGGAGCATGGAATTGTCCAAAATGTCTTGGTATGCTGAAGCATTCAGAGTTCCTTTCACTGGAACTAAGGGGCCAAGCCCAGCTCCTGAAAAACAACCCCACACCATAATCCCCCCTTCACCAAACTTTACACTTGGCACAATGCAGTCAGACAAGTACCGTTCTCCTGGCAACCGCCAAACCCAGACCCGTCCATCAGATTGCCAGATGGAGAAGCGCGATTCGTCACTCCAGAGAACGCGTCTCCACTGCTCTAGAGTCCAGTGGCGGCGTGCTTTACACCACCGCATCCGACGCTTTGCATTGCACTTGGTGATGTATGGCTTGGATGCAGCTGCTCGACCATGGAAACCCATTCCATGAAGCTCTCTGCGCACTGTTCTTGAGCTAATCTGAAGGCCACATGAAGTTTGGAGGTCTGTAGTGATTGACTCTGCAGAAAGTTGGCGACCTCTTCGCACTATGCGCTTCAGCATCCGCTGACCCCGCTCCGTCAGTTTACGTGGCCTACCTCTTCGTGGCTGAGTTGCTGTCGTTCCCAAACACTTCCATTTTCTTATAATACAGCTGACAGTTGACTGTGGAATATTTAGGAGCGAGGAAATTTCACGACTGGATTTGTTGCACAGGTGGCATCCTATCACAGTTCCACGCTGGAATTCACTGAGCTCCTGAGAGCGACCCATTCTTTCACAAATGTTTGTAAAAACAGTCTGCATGCCTAGGTGCTTGAATTTATACACCTGTGGCCATGTAAGTGATTGGAACACCTGATTCCAATAATTTGGATGGGTGAGCAAATACTTTTGGCAATATAGTGTATATGACAAACAGAAAAAAGCAACAAGGATGCAATGTTATGCATTTCTTCATTGAAGCCACAGGGGGGCGAGACTGAGCTTTGCAAAAGGACATCTATGAATTTTATGCTACAAATATGACTTGTCCTTGGAATGCATGTATGGAAGAGTACTAGAGCATAATCGTACACTTATTAGTATAATAGAGGCCATGACAGAGGGCATGTCATTAATAATCCAGAATGAACAGCTTCATACAAGCAGCACAAAAAAAACAGATGCAAATGCTACCCGCTACCCCCCCCGATGCCCGCTTTCACATGATAATTTCTTCAGATCAGTTTCAAAACAACAGCAGGGAACTTTATTGTGCCCATCTTGGGAGACTACAAACATTTTGAGCACATCATTTTAAATCTAAGCCCTTAAACATGACTTCTACAATGTCAACGGTTCTAAATCCCTCTCACCACCAGCAGATCTTGGACCTAAGACAGCTCTCATGCGAGAACACTTGTAAAACTTTTGTAATGCTTAAAGCTAAGTTTCTGATGGTGGAGAACTTTTCTACTAAATCTTATCTAATTAACAGGCACCATTATAAAAAAAGGTTATATGTACTAAACTTTTACTGCCCTTTAAATCTACCGAGTTTCTAAGGATGAAAGTTGAATTAATTTAGTCTATTATGATCAAATATCGGAGTAGAGGTCTTTATAGTTGATGCATATATTTAACCTACCCTGATGATTATTAGGACCCAAATAATTCAAGTTGTGACATTCTTAATTTTAATATTTAATTCAAGATGAGATTTTGCAAATCTCTAAAAGCAAACCAAACATGATAAGAATTAGACAGTTCAAGACTTTTGTTAAAAGCCTCACTGACTTAGCCGCCAAAACTATAATAATAAGCTCTAAAACTTGTTATGCCCCATGCATCCGACTGCTCTACAAGTCCTGTGATTGATCGGCTTTCAGCTCCAAAAGGCCAGTGGGGGGGGGGGGCCTTAGAAACCTAAAAAGAACATTTCTACCAGGGCCGGTTCTGCTTGCAGGATGTTGATAGCAGGTTTGAACTATTCTATAGTGAAAGTCTTTATAAATCAGCTTAGATACTTTAAAAAAGATGAATAAAAAAAATAAATCGCTTTTTATGAACGGGCTTTTGTACAGCCTTCACTTCACTCTCATGAGCAGCATCTGTTCTCTGTTGCTTGCAGGGAGCACAGAACTGCCACTTACACAGGAACAAAGATCCGTACTGCATCTTTCCTTATTTTTTCCTCCCTTCACATACAGACGCAAAAAGCGGCAAGACACACAGTGTTGAGTCATTTTCTCTCAGCAGGCTGTCAGAGACCAGAAGCCTCAGAATAAAGTGCACCTTGACAGAATAAATTGATTTCCCTAACAAAAACTGAACCATGCTTTCATTTGCACATTCAACATACATGATGTCCTGTTCGGTCAAAAAGCACCATTATTATTATTATTATTATTATCACAGTCTGCAGATTGTAAGATGGAATCCATCTCAGGTTACAATCATGCTTCACTGAACTGTCAGGAACTATACACCCCTTCATCTCATGTAGGGTCTGGACTTGAACAAAGTTTTCTTACAAAAAGTTTGAAGTAAAACTGTACTTTCATTACCCGTACCAGAACTGCTGCTTGCACAATCGTCCTCCGTCGGTTCAGCTGGCAGCACTGTGACCTTGGTTCCGGTCTGCTGTATGAACTGCTGCAAGTTCACCTGCCTCAGCTCCTTGGTCAGCTGCTCCAGCTCCTGCTGCATGTCCTTCAAAGGAGCAGCAACAGGGAAAAAATTACTCTTCCTATAGCTTTATACTCCAATGTTGTGCTCCCAATTTACAGGGAGCGGCAATAGTTTAAACAGGGTATTTTAAGGACTATCAGGTTAAGTCATAAGTAAAATGTAGTAAAATGTTTCTACTGTAGTAAAAAAGGCAGTAAAATGTTTCAGTTTATGTTATCCATACAGCATCAGTTCACTTTACATAACAGATCTGAATCCTACAGAGATACTGAACTGAAATGCTTGTCATTTTATTCTATAACAGCCAATAAATTGCAGCCAAATTCAATTTATGATGGAACGAAGGAAAGGTAGATGGAAATAAGAGAATAATAAAAGAGGGATGGATGGATTGATGTACATGGAAAAAAAATAAAGGTCCAAACTGGTTATTGGATGTTAAAAGCCCACCTGCAGTTTCTTACTGCTCTGTCCCAGCGATCTGTCCACAGCCCTGCAGCTGCTCTCCAGCTGGATGGCCTGTCTCTCTTGGGCCTTTAGCTCAGCCTTGACCCGGAGGGCCTGAGCCCGGGCCTCTGCCTCACTGACCCACTGGGTCTCCTGGTGCTCTCTCTGCAGCTTCTCCTCCTCAAGTCCTGCTGCTACCCCCTGATAAATAAAAGAAAAGGCAATGCTAAGAAAATAAAAGAAAACCTTTTACTAAACAGAGCAGTGTTGTAACGTATACCACTATGATAAATGAGCTCTATTTTTAGATAATGTGCAGTGAAAATCCACCATAGATAACACACCTTTAACATGGCAAGCTTTTCTTCTATTTCCATCTCGCAGCCCTGCAGCCGTCCTCGCAGCTCCTGCAGTCTTTCCTCAAGCTGTCTCTCGCTCTCGATCTCAATCTGCAGCTCAGTGGCCCAAAACTCCTCCTCCTCCATCTCCACCTCATTCTTCCTAAGGTGCTTCTCCAGCCTCAGGATCTCCTCTAATAACCCTCCCCCTCTGCCAAGATCTGCACTGCATCCAGCTCCTCTTCGTCCTCGGCCCTCCGACCAGGCTTGGAGCTCTGCCTCATAGGCTTCCAGCTTCTTCTCCAGCACATTCAGAGTCTCTCTTTGCAGACTGACCAGTCTGATCAGATCTTCCATGCGACAGGTCCACAGGCCTGGAGGAGCTGTTCCAAAGGCTGGCCGCGCATGGTGGGGGTTCCCACCGTTACCCATGAGAAGTCTCCGCTTCCCCTCGGCCTCAGGCATCCGGCCCCCGCTCAGGATCTCCCTCAGGCTCCTTGGTGCACCGCTGAAGGTTAGGGACTTGCGGCGCGGTTCACGCCGTCGAAGAGAACCATCATTGGGGTGACGGAACTTTGCAAGAGGAGGTAGACTCTGACGATAAAGCCCACGTTCAGGACCCCTAAGCGGGGTGCCCTCAGAAGGGGGCCGTTCCGTGAGTGAGGGGCCGGTGCGATGAAGGATTAGCTGGACGTCACCAGCATACTGACCCCAGGTGTTTAAAGATGCCACAGGGCTCTCATGAGGTGCTAAGTGACGCTCTGTGTCCCGCCATTTCTCTACTAAAGTATATCTCCCTGTGCGCCCTGTAAACGACAAAGACAGTAAAGTAACATAAATAGAGATTACATCACAGCGCGCTGCATATAAAGCTGAAAAGGAACGATAAAAGAAACTTCATTCAAAAAGGAGAAATGATAATAAAGAAAAATGAACAAACCACAGATAATTGAACAGATTTTTTTTTTCTCAGGTTGAAATAGGAACGAAAAAATGTTTTCAAAAAGGACTTTTCTTGCATAAAAGGAAATGTTATGATTGAATTCCAATTTTTTTTTTTTTTGTTTAACTTTAACAAGGGATGAAAACATAATTTCTAAGACATCAAAAATAAAAGGCCAATAAAAAAAATTGGGGGATTTTCAGAGACCGACTAAATACTATACGACTCAAAGAAGGGGTATAATTATTGTGTAAAGACTAATGTGCACTTTTATTTTATCTATTTTAATTCATTAAAATGTTAAGAAAATGCATCAAGGGACAGGATTTCGAGTTTAAATCCTACCACAAATAAAGCACTTCTGTGAGGTCCACATGTTTGTTAGAGAACATTAAAGAGTAAACAACCGACAGGTCAGGGAGTGTCAGGGTTGTATAAAGCAGCGCTAGGTTATAAAACTAAATCATGAACCATAAATACCTCAGAGCTTCACTCTAATCATTTGAACATTGAAAGAATACAGAAAGCTACAACCCTTTTGAGACATAGAAATTATAATTGAGAAGGTAAAGAGAGTGATAATCAGAGAAGCATCCAGACTGTTCATCACTCCAAACACACAGTTCACACACTGAAACATGTGGATGTTGTGATATTGTTATACTTTCTCCACCAGGCAAAGGAAGGCAGGTCAAAGTTCACTGGAAGATAAATCGAGAATGAACCCATCACGGTCCAAGTTTGATCTGGAGGATGAATTTAGTACAACTTCAATAAAATGGTCTAGTCAAAGTCCAAAGCTAAATTAATTCTCTATCTACTCTAAAACAAATACAAACCAAACCTTACATTTTATTTGAAATTAATTTTGGAAGCTATGCATCCAATACTTTCTTCTTAATAGTTATGCTCGACTTTATGTTGATACATTTTTAAAAGATCTGAAGTTTGCTTTTAATGTGTGAATGTTTTTTTTAAAGGCATTGACTGCACACAAAAGGAAATGAAACAAATCTTTGGATCTACAGTTTCAGCACTCTGAGCGACCCATTTTTACTATTTGGCTCATTGATTAAAGCATAGATTTCTTGCATACAGGAAGATCACCCTATAAATGTTAAAGCACAAAATCGATATCTATGTTTGATCATTTGGAAAATACTGGAATAGGGAGGATGGAGTATAGAGAGAAGTGCTGCTTTCACAGTTTGGCAGGATACGAAGGGGATGAGTCAGACTTTCCTTCCTCCCCTGCGCTTAGTGGGAAGTGATGTCAATACATTATGCTCAAGTGCCCCCATTTCTGCAGCAGCCATAAAGGAAAGCGGGGTGCGTAAAGCCAAGAAAGAACCAATATAGCCGCTGATTATGGCCCACCATTTCCCAGCGGGAGCTTCAAGTGAAGGCGGGAAGGATGACAGTTGTTTACCTCATTAGAACCTTTATTTCTGTCTTAGAAAAAAAAAAAGCTTGCCATTTTCGAATTATGCATAAATTACATAACTTTATCTGATCATTTCATCAGATTAAAGACATGAAATCCTTTAAAAAACAAATACGTCACAGTGTTGGTAAACACGAGAAATTCAATCTAATCAGTGTTCTTCAGCCAGTGAGAGCAGAGCTTTATCTCAGGGAAGATAATGCTGGATTACATTTATGGGTCAGAAACATCATCAAGACGCCTTTGGAAGCGGAGGAAGGTCATGATCTAAACGCTACAATATGATCTAAGGATAACATTATCATTAGCTTTGAGTGAACCAAAACCGAGTCCAGCACTCTACAGTACAGGTTGGATGGTGATTAGAAACAGTTTAACGTCCCCAACAATACATTTTTTTTAATTAATGTAATGGGAGTTTTTGGCCTTTGTAAAATGGTGCCGTAAACTGCATTTATTCACTCACAAATGATGGTGGTAAGCTATATTGAACCCCAAGCTGCCCTTGGGCGCACGGAACGACCCCCAACTGTAGACAACGCAGATGAAGTGCCTTGCCCAAGGACCAAACGACTGATACAGAGTTGGGTTTAGTGGCTTACAGGACAAACCTCTACCTCCTGACCGCCACTGTTGCCCCTATTTTAGCATAGCTTGCATTGTATATCATAGGCTTCGCACAAATTTGCTTAATTAACAAAAACGTATTGTTTTACACTTCAGATGACTAAAACTGGACTGATTCAGGAGTACTTCAATTGAAACTTCTTTGACTAACAATTCATACAATAATTGTGTTTATTTTGTTGTGATTTATAACAATGGAATCAATTTTAATGATATTATGTAAAATTTTTACATTACTTCCAAACTACTATATCCTGGTTTAAAGAAGGCAGCGAGGGAAACACAATTTGATGAGGATTTAGGCAATCCAATCAGAAGTGTTTTTCTAAAAGTATTATTTGAGCATGATGCAAAAAATATATTAACCCGATATGATATTATCATGAATCATGCCAGCCTTATCAGATGACTTATAATGTTAGAAAAGGCTTGATCACATAATATTACTAAAACTGGGAACAAAAGGTCAACATCAAAAGGTAAGAAAACAACTGACTCATGTAAAATTAAAGAGTTTCAGAAACCCTGAACAGAAGCAGAGTGAAAATATCAGAGAGTTTAAATGCGGGCCGATAGAATCCAATATTAGCTTTTGTCTAATATCAGACCAGTCTATAATAAATTCTCATCAACTACAAAATATAAACTGTGTAATATTCAGGAAATCTGAAGTTATTTTGCTGAATAAAAAGCTCAAAAGGGGATGAGCTTATTCTTAGGTTAAGACTTAAAATATGTGTTTCTTTACTACTACTTTACTTTTTTTTTTAAACCTGAGAACTTCAGATTCCTTTAAGACGTCAGAAAATTGTGTTTATGAAAAAAAATTAAATTATATATATATATATATATATATATATATATATATATATATATATATATATATATATATATATATATATATATATATATATATATATATAAACACATGCTTTGATTGAAGGCTAGGGGACACATGTTTGTAGTTGTAAAACACAGAGGTATTTACCAATAGCCTGGGCCAAAGCAATCACCACTTCCTGGCAGGTGGTTGCCTCTGTGACCCCACATACAACCCTCTGGACGCCATCCACCCAAACCTTCAGCTCCATTTTTGGGTCAGAAGTGAGCAGGGCTGTTATGGTGTCTGGGCCCCAACATCATTCAACGCAGGAAAGAAGTCAGTATGCAGGAATTCCTCTGGCTAAGTTACTGTAGGAAACAAAAGGGAAAACAGGAAGTGGTTAGTCAGGATGTGCTCATACAGCCAGGGTTACACAAGTTGATTGAGCCACCAGTGAGCGATTTAGCAATAAATCCATACAACAACAAACCAAGAAAAAAAAATATGTACATGTAAAACATTGCAAGTAGAGAAACTGACTCCAGGCAAGCCTGGCCACCTGGCCTTAACAGTGCTGTTTTGTTCATTCTAAGAATAGGTACATGACTGTTGGGGGTGCAGGAAGACTCTGCCAGCAGATCTTCCCAAGGCCAGTTCCTGCTTTTGTACCAAGAACTGAATAGAAGGAGAGACGACAGAAAAAGTGACCTCAGAAGGGATGGTAAGTAACAAGACCTAAAAACGTGGGTAGAGTCCAAAAAAAATCAAGGCTTCCCTGTGAATTTTTCTGCTTTGTTAGCAGTTCTACACACACTTAGGAATTTTTAACCTGTTCTGTACAGAAATGCAAAAAGTATTTTTTTTAAACTTTGCCTTAATATAGATGCAAGTAAATAACACCTAATCAGACTAAATACAAAACAGATGTAAAAAAAAGGATAATTAGTGACAGGAATGCTTCCACACATTCTTCAAGGACATTAAATCGGGACAGAATCAATGGCCCGTCTCCATCCCTCTCTATGAATCTAACCTTCATTGCACCTACACAGTTGTCTGAAAAGGGCCTTTTGTCCCCCCCCCACAGCAATTAAACCTCCCCCGGCTCAGGTATTGCCTGTCCACATGCAGAAAGTCCTCCACACTAGTCTGTTTGTCCTAACCTTAGCTAACATGCAGCCAAAGACGCATTGCGGTCCTGAAAGGCAGAATTAGTGAAAGATGACAAACGACCAGAGTGAACTAATTTCCTAATGTCTACTTTTTTATTTAAATAAATGATAATACATATAACCATGAACAAAAATAGGGAATGGTGTCTGATCATTCAGAAAAGAAAATTTAACGCTGTTTCGGTCCTGTGCATCTCATTTTTGTACCGATCAATAAAAACTCCACTTTGCGTTTTTGCAGGTACATGAATGTGCTCTGCTCACTCTATTCTTGGCACATTCACAGCTGTTTGGAAAGTGCCTTTGTCGCTCTTTTCAGACTTCCCTTAAATGGCAGTGAAACACCGACGGATGAGACAGAGATGGAAAACAGTCACGGTCAAGTAAGCGGAAAAACCTTTATGTTCCATGAACCAAAAACTTTGTTTTCAAAAGTACATTTATTAATGGTAATAGTGTCTGTTTGGAGGGGAAGAGAGCAATGCAGCTGAGAAATTGGAAAAACTAATGGGGAAAACGCCAAGCAAACCATGAATCATTGAAAATGCTTTACGTTTTGTTTCTGGTTGTATTATTATTTGGAGAAACACAACAGATCATTAGTACCTTTAACAGCAATAACCCTTCTCCAGTACACAAGTTTGTGTATTGTTTATGCATTTATGCCCTACCCTGACCCTAAACATTGCCAGTATATCTAATCCTAACAAAAAAATAAGCTCATACCATACCTCTGAACTGACTTCCTAACGTTGAAAATTTGGGGTTCAACATATTAGGACCAGCCGTTGGTCCCCACAAGGCCAATAAGACCTCAGAAGGTTAGTAAATATACCAAAATTTAGTATTTTTATACAATTTTCATATAGATTAAACAGTGCTTATTTCCAAAGCTAGGAATGTCATTTTATAACATAATCCCGTCATAAAAAAACAACTTCAAAACAGCTTCACCATAGACCAGTCTAAAACACAGCTTCCTAAACTTTTCAGTCCCACAATGGAGGACTTACGATCCAACCTATTTGTTGAGTACATTAATGCTTCTACAAATCAATTAACCATTGCTGAAGCAATATAAAAAAAATGCACCACACAGCAGAGTAATTAGTTTTATCAGTATTTAAGTGATGCACATATCTTAAAAGGTATAAAGGACAATCTTTTATTTCCGGGTGGATCATCTAAATAAGTGGTCCCCCTAATTGTCATTCATTCTGATGATACGTTTACATTGGGCCATCCAATGTGCTCGCCTAGTTAGCTACCTTTTTCTGTGCATGCACACTTTCAGGTGTGTATGTGTGGTGAGCTACGGTTCAGATAGTCATGGAAGCTCACCTTTCTCACCGCAGTTATTTGAAATTGGCCAAGGGTTGTAAGAGAAAAAGTGTCTACGAAGTTTATGAGAAGAAACAAAAGGCCTTAGAAGAGGCAGATGTATCCAAGAATACTTTGCGCGGACAGCTGTCCTCGCAAAGCACTATGGGATTTGCTGACGTAGCAGCCCCCTGTCACCATAGGCTGTCGCTACCTGACAGTGGTAAAGATAGCGCAGGCAACATGCAGAGCAGAGTTACGTGACCAATGGAGCAAATAGCAGTCACCATCTGTCCGAACGGTCAGTTAACTGAGTTTACCATAAAGTTCCCTATATAGTCCCTGCTGTATGTGGACACAGTAAGCTTGTATGAGCTATAAGAATAGCACATTTTAAAAAGGGCATGCACAAGGAGAAATGGGATTGTGCATGCTCTTGCACACCAATTTTGTGTGCAAGAGCATGCATGAGCAGTGCAAGAGCATGTAGGAGCGATGCAAGAGCATGTGTGCAATGCATAAGTGGCGAGGGCGGGTCTTTTAAAGTCTTAGGGAAGCGGCATTGCCAACCGTTGCATTTCCGAATTCGCCCGAGTGGTGCCCGAATTTACGAGATTGATGAAAGTAAATGTGATTGGTTGTTTATCATGGGCGCAAGATTGTTGCGGTGGAAGGTTCGCAAGCAAGTTTTGTTGTGGCCGGTGTCTGGGAAGCCTCTTGCTAACCAGTTAGCAACTTAGTGCTAGTATGTTCCCAATGGGAAATTACATTGGGACCAAGTAGCAATAAATTGGTAACTTAGAAACGACACTGTCAAGGAACACTATGGAGAGTGGAAATATGCGGAAGAGAGTTGTGTCGGAGGTCGTGGATGAGTCTCCTCCCTTGGTTTGGTGTAGAAGGCTTACAGCCATACATGTTTGAGCCCTTACCTCGCAACACTGCCAGTTCTGTCTCCTGCCGAAGACACAGACATCCATCGAAGTGAACACTGGGATGTAACTCAATGTTAAAGTAAATAATGATTCTTATTTCAACCGTTGCGTATATTAGCTGCAACATATGCATCAAGATGCTAGGATCGAAAAAATTTTATTAACAGATAACCGTTGATACGATCTTTAAAAAATCCTACACAATACCTTTAAGTAGTTTAACATAAATTTTTATCGTTTAGTTTTTAATACTGCAGTGGATCTAAAGACTCCATACTGGTTGATAAAGGACCCCAACTTTGTGGATCAAGGGTCTAAACTGTCTATCAATCTTTGTGATTTGGCTAGTATTTTGAGGAGCATCAGAGTGAACCAGGCTAAAAAAAAAAAAAAAAAAAAAAACAAGCATAAACTAATCAAATATAACTTTACATTTTTCTTTGTAAAGATGCATAAATGTTGTGTATTACTATCAATCCACTTTACTATAATTTACTCCTATAGGGCAGTTTATCAAATAAAATAATCAATGTTGGGTTGTTTTTTCAACATGACAAAATATGAAGATACATTTTTCGTCAGGCATTGAATATCGTGTCCCTAAATAAAAAGCTGTGCTCAGATTCAGGAATTTCTTTCTTCGTTCTCAATTGTTGACATTAACCCAAAAAAAACTAAGTAATGATACAGGCACAGTGGTGCAGGGCAGAGCGCCATCCTGAGCTCTGCAAGCTCTAGTTTGTTGGCCCGTCAAAGCTGCAGCCTGGGGGGATGCCCATCTCTTGATTTGCACAGTCTGCATTTTTGCCAGAAAAGCATTCCACAAGGCAGATGAGCTCTTGGATTTCCATTAAAGCTCAGCTGAGATGATAAACTTCAGCAAAACCTCAAATCCAGACGATTTCAGTGCCTGCTCTCAATTGTTACAGTCTGGTGTTTAGCAACAATCACTGGACCTGCATTCCTCTTTTAGAGAAGTGTGTGAGCAGCACCAAACAGCTTGCCTCTCCGGCTGCTGATGACAGCTCTCCAGACCTATAGGAGCATACCAAGCTGGCAGGGAAAAGACTTCAGCTGGCTGCTGGTGTAAACATTCTACCATATGCTCCTGTGCGTGCTTCAGTTGAATCAATATGTCCTCAGTAACACAAAAAAGGAAGGGTTAATTTGAGTAGCAATGCAGCTACTGAATTTAGTGCTGCTAGTGCATTGTGAAGATTAGGACTGCTTAGGGTTTGTATAAAAAAACGTGTTGTGCAAACAAAAGTTTCTGATGAATTTATAGTAGTCAGACTCCAAATATCCAGA
Organism: Cyprinodon tularosa; assembly: GCF_016077235.1. Lineage (NCBI taxonomy): Eukaryota > Metazoa > Chordata > Actinopteri > Cyprinodontiformes > Cyprinodontidae > Cyprinodon > Cyprinodon tularosa. The sequence continues at coordinate 2,375,751 of NW_024039163.1, forward strand.
CTGCATTGATGAACTAAAGGATGGATAGACAGCTGGATGGATGGGTGGACATGCTGACAATTGGTTGGACCCAGTTACAAATTGAACTTTTAGATAAAATGTTGGGGAATTACACACTTTGTCAAAGCTGGGGTTTTATTTTAAAACAAAAAAAAACTAAACCAAAATAAAAAACAATGGTCACGGAAATAAACCGAATGTGACAAAATTAATACTAAATAAGAAAACATATAAAATAAAAGTCAGACATTGCATTTTAACCAAGCTTCAACAGAATAATAATCCCCCCGACAAAAAACAAAAATAAAAAACAGATGAAATAGGCCTGGACAAAAGTGAGTGTCACATAAGCAGAGAGATCCAATAAATCAAGGCATTCCTACTAATTAGCATCACTAAAATTTTAATCAGTCAGTGGGCCTGTATATATGGCTTCAGGCCGTAACTGTGCTGTTTGATGACATGGTGTGTACCACACTCACCACAGGAAGCAAAACAAATAAAAGTAATAAAAGAGCTCTCCTAGCAGCTTTATGTCCCTGTGAATACAGTTGCACATATTCAGAAATTTAAGATCAGTGAGACTGTAGCCAACCTGACGACAAATAGCACAGATGGATAATATGAATGTCAACAGAAAAGTTTAGAAAAACGTTCAAAGAGATTAAAGGTGAACTCTAAGTTCAAGGAGCACCACTGTCAGATCGCACCATCCGTCGTTTTTTGAGCCAAGTGGACAACTGGATATGACCAAGGAGGACACCATTTCTAAAAACACAAATCCCAAAAAAGCCAGAGTGGAATTTGCCAAACAACATATTGACATGCCACAAAGAAGACTTCTTTGCAAAGTTAATAGAGAAATTGATTTTTTTTTTTTTTGCCAAGGCAAATATTACCTCCATGGTTAAAGATGGAAAAATGAAAATAAAAGAACACTCTCCCTAACATGGAGGAGGCTCTATTATGTTCTGGGCTGCTTTGCTTCATCTGCCACAGGATTACCTAAATCTCTGCAGGGTCCAAAGAAATCTCAAGACCATGAAGGGCTTCAATGACAAATGCGCTGCTCAGTATGAGAAAGCTTGGTCTCAGTTGCATGACATGGGTCTCACAACTAGAACTGGAAAATTAATTGCATTTGCAACTAGTTCTGCAACTAAAGATTATTTTGCAATTTGATTATACTGTCGATTATTTTTTTTTTGATTAATCGATAATCAAAATTAAACCATGTGAAACTCAAACTTTTCCACTTGGGGAGTTCCGGATAGAGCAGATTGACAGACGACCTTTTTTTTTTTATTTAAATGCAAAATATTTATAAATTTTTTTACAATCTTGGTATAATTACTGCTCTGGGTGGGTTAATCTGTCAACTAAAGGCATGTTTTAGAGTCTCTATACTCCAATTAACGATTACAAAATTAGCTGACGATTATTTCAATAACTGATTAATCATGATTAATCCAATTCCTTATTTTCAAATTGCAGATGAACTCAATTTAATTCACATTACATTTAACAAAAGTAAGACACTACATTTTCCCCTCCAACTGTTTAGTTGGTGATAATACACTTACAGTGGGTTTGCCACCACACAGATGGGAAGAGAGCTGCAGCTAGATCCATGCAGAATAATAGAAGTAAGAACTTTTTTCATGCAAAGGTTACAGTAAAGTCCTGCAACTATAGACTCTGGACAAGCAAACTTCAAGATTATTAACCAAAAACCAGGAGTGAAGCATCCACATGCTTGAGGTGAGTGTAAAGAAGTGCAATGAATTTCCAATCCCAATATTGATTAAAAAAAAATTATAATTTTGGCTAAATTGCTCAGCCCTACTCAAAACCAATTAATTACCTAAATCACATAGGTAAAAAAAAAAAAAAATTGCTAAGAGGAAAAGATTGGACTATTCTGAAGTGGCCTTCTATGAGCCCTGATCTTGAGCATCTTTGGAAGGAGCTGAAACATGCTGTTTGGAAAAGGCATTCTTCAGACCTGAGGCAACTGGAGCCGTTTGCTCATGAGGAGCGGACCAAAATACCTGCTGAAAGGTGCAAAAAATCTCATGACATTTACAGAAATCATTTGATTACAGTTATTGCCTGAAAGGTTGTGCAACGAAATACTAATTTAATTGTTTTTGTCCAAGCCTGTTCCATAAATTCACCTTTTAAACTGGTTCTGTTGAAGCAAGGTTGAACAGTAGTCTGACTTTCGTTTATTTTCATAGAATTTGTATTTAATTTGTCAGATTCAAGCCATTTCTGTGACCATTGTGGGTTTTTCTTTCACTAACATGTGTATATTTCTAGAAACACTTTTTTTTTAAATGTATCCAGTTTTCCCAGACTTAGAATAACCATTGTTTCCGTATTTTAGGAAAACAAAACCAGTGTTCGTTACATTGCATCATAGGCCATAGTAAATCCATTTCACAGGAAATCACCAATGTTCTAACACAAAAACATGCTGCACTATTTCCTGTTCACTTTCAGTGACCATTGTTCATTTAAAAAAAAAAAGACAATACATCCACACAATAGTTAGAAAAATCATTCTGCATAATTAACTGTCAAATAAAGTAGTGCAGTCAAAGTAATTCAAAACAAGCACTTGTGGTTCCAAACACTGCTGTTAATTAGAGACAGAAGGATATTCCTCAGACTTGAGCAACATCAGAATAATGCTCTAACTCCTCCTCTCTGTTGGTTACCAAACTTTATGTCAATCTGTGCACTGAGTAGGGCAGCATGTAATTACAAGCAATTTATACTGGGCTGTAATTGGCAGCAGCTCTGTTGTGAAATAGATCTCTGTGAGCAATCAGAGCCAGACGGTGGTTTTATTGTTGAGGCAGGAATCTCTTTCCGCTCTCCCAAATAGCCAACATGCGCTTGGAAAATAACACATTCAACTTATTGGGCCAAATAGATAAATAAATAAGTAATATAATTAGTTTCCCAACACATTTTCATACCCTCTGAATTTTTCTTTTTTATACGACAACCTCAAAACCTAACTTGTCCAAAAAAACCACATGGATGCAACAAAGTAAATTAGAGCCTTCCTCTGAATAATTACTAATAGATGATTGTTTTGCAGCTGTTAACAAGTTGTGCAACTCAAACTGTTTAAGATTTTCATCTGGTGTAGAAGCCAATTATTTTTTGTTAATAATTAAAAATGATTTTTGTTTTTGTGTATTATCTAGCTAAGTTTATTTTACTTTATTGCTAGATTTCTGTTATGAAATTATGTTTTTTGGTTATTTAGTCATGTTTCTTTGTTTTTGGTTAGTTATGATTAATTTAGGTGAATTATTTTTTATGAATGGGCAGTCAATGGTAGGACCAGCATGCATCTGGGTGGGCATATGTTTGTTTTTTTACCAGCGAAAGAGAAACATGGAGGAAATGTTTGTCTTTTTTGTTTGCTTGCCTGAGGAAAAAATTAACTGAGAAAACTAAAAGGAGTTTACCTAGAACATTTTTTCTTTTGCCTGTGTAAAATAAGTCCATGGTGCATCTGTGGCCTTTGTTGATTTCCACTTTTTTGTGTCATCAAAGCTGGGCCACAACATCTGGTAAACCACGATGTCAAGTCACATGAAATGCTTGCAAACTATTGAATGGCCCAAGTTCCAGTTAAACTATTGGTGTATAAAGCAAAGAAAAAAAAAACTTAAAGCGATTCCAGGAACAAGCAGAATTGGTTATGAACAGAGCAACCTATCATTAAAGGTAAAATGGATATTGAGGAACATCTGGTGGGAAAAAAAAGCTCCTCAAGGAAAGTGATCAAAGATAACCTAAATGTTTGGAGAATTGAACCATAAAAAAAAAACATCAGCAGGACTCCCAGCCATGTGCAACATTGAAGTGAGAGTATTTCAACACACACAGTGTGAAAGTAACTCAACGGTTGGGGGCTAAACAGCTGTGTCCCCTTCAGAAATCCACTAATCAGTGACGCTGTTCTGGAAAATAGGCTTTAGTTTGGTAGGCAATATAAAAATTGGAAAGAAGATCATGCGATCTGATGAGACGAGGAGTGCAGTTTGGGAAAAGAGGGCTTTAAAAATATGCACTCACAATGCATAGCATCAAAATAATGATATTCCAAAATAAATCTGCAAGTGGACTGCCTGATTATATAGAATGAGCAGATTATTGCTCTGGATTTTTCACTAAGAGTAAAGTGATATAAAATACGACACTTGAAAATTGTTTGCCAATGCCTAATTCAAACTACTGTAATCTAACACCCCTAAATAAAATCCAGAGCAAACAATGGCATTCCAAGGTCATCTGTTTAGTAAAAAGAGCCCTACTATGTTTGATCTAACCTCAATATAAAAACAGTTGTTCTATAAATACCTCCCAGGTTTATTAGAAATCAGGAGCAAACCTAAAGCATCACAACCAAGGAACACTGCGGTTATAGAACTTTAAAGCTGAATTTTGCTTTAAAAAAACATCCATAGCTTTGAACATCTCACAGATCACTGTTCAATCAATAATCAGAAAAAGAAAGCATTGCACAAACAAAAACATCCATCATTTAAGAGTTATGCTGACTTATACATACAGGCCAGGCAGTGATAGTATTAATGACAGAATCTGTGGGACAGTAGAGATCCAGGTAGGAAAATCTTTTGACAGGACGACTAATAGGCAACCCTCAAAACACTGGCCTTCAAGGAAGAGCTGAAAGCAGTTTTTAAAAGAAAGGAACAAGAAGCCCGGTGAGAAGTCTCTGATATGTATGCAGGGGATCTAGGAAAAATAGGAAATATGCTCTGATGGGAAGAAAGACCAACACTAAAGTTGTTCTACTTCTGAAAAAACGCCATTGGAGGCCAAAATAAACTCCTAACGCCACCCTGAATACATCACACCCCAAAGTTAGACAGTATGGTGGCAGCATAATCCTGTGAGGAAGGTTTCCTTTGACTGATTGGCCAGAGATGTAGATTTAGAAAGTTACCCTGAAAATCCTATAGAACAAAGCAATTCCCTTATAATGATTTTCTTGTTATAGTTCTGACCTAAATCAAGTTTGTGTTCTGTTACAATTTCCATTCGGTGTGATCGAGGTTTCCTTTGTGAATAAAAATGAACAAAAATGTAATGAGTATGCATTGTCGATAGGGACGAATCAAAACATTGCAATTGCACAGAGAGCTGGATTTACAAAGTATGACATTTGACATAAACACACCTTACTGTTAACATTTTTGGGTGTTCTCAGGGGCGTCTCTAGGTTTAAGACACAAGGGTGGCTACGCGCGCGCCGAATTTTTTCAGTGCACCTGCTAAGGCGTTGTCTAAGACAAGGGTGTAACTTTGTGTTGAAAGTTGGTGGGGACGGCTCATAAGGAAAGGGAGCTACCTGCGCGACGCCTTTTTTTTTTTGTTGGAAAGGATAAAGCCAAAAAAATGCGAATAACATTTATCAATTTAATGCTTACAGTTGAAAACATAACTGTTACAATATTCACTTATATATTTTGTGCAAAAAATATCACATAAATATAAACAGACAGTACAAATCAAATAAATATATCAATTTTGTAGAACATTTATTGACAGTCAATTTTGGGTCACTTTTTAAAATTAATTTACTTTTAAACCAGGACTCGGACAAGATCTTATGGGACCTTAAGCAGAATATGATTAAGCAACTCCGTCTTTCTGTCAAGAACATCCACTAGCAGGGTATCCAGGGGGGGATTTACCATTAGGCAATACTAGGCAGTTGCCCAGGGCCCCAAGTTCTGGGGGCCCCATAAAACTCTGTTTCCATGTATGGTTAATACAACTAATCCTTATTTGTGCATATTAATTATGTTTTTGATAAAAATCCTTTGTCTAAAATGCCATCAGAACGCTGATAAATAGAGAGAAAAAAGGGACAAGAAGAGAGGGACAAAACCTAGAACAGATAATGGATGTCTATTCTATTAACATTTCTCTATCTGTAGAATGGGTCTGTTTTATGGGTTTTCTTCTCAGGGGGCCCCCTGCCTGTCTTTGCCTAGGGCCCCAAATTTCCTAAATCCGCCCCTGAGGGTATCACTACTGATTTGATAGAATCTGGGAGAGCGGACCATGTTCAACCATCCATTTTCTTTAACCTTATCCCTCAGTGGGATCAGGAGGTGCTGGTGCATATCTCCAGCCAGGTTCTGGGTGAGAGGTGGGATCACCCTGGACAGGTCACCAGTCTGTCGCAGTATGTTCAACCAGCTTAAAAGTAATCGGTAATCAGATTTATTATTTGCACTTTTACTAAGTGAACTTTCTAACTCCCTTAAATCTGAAATTCCAATGCCAAAATTGTTTAAAGCTTTTATCTTTGGACCCCCTGCAGAGTGACGTCACACCTGCAAGATCCTATCCTTACCTTCCTGCTAGATTGCAAAAAGCAGCTTGCTCATGAGTTGTCAACTTAACACGCTAAATCTTAAATGTACGTGTACATATAAAAGAAAAAGGGGCGCAGTGCTTGCTACTGAATGGCAACACTATCAAAGTCAGGAAAAAGTTTTAAGTAAAGCCGGGATTAAAACAGTAGCTACAAGAAGCTTCAAATAAAAGGTGTTCTTTATGTTCAACCTAAACACCAACTCCGATAGACCATCAGTAGAGCAGCTGTTTAAATTAATCAATCACTGCTGCGAAAGCTTATAGCAGTGAAAGCTAATATACCACAGCCATCACTTAATAAACGCAAAATAAACAACCCTCTAAAAACGGAAAACTGTAATGGACTGAAAGTCCTGTTTTTTATGTGGGAAATTATTTGCGTGTGTTTTAGTATAATTCTGATATATTGGCGCTGTTGTCTGTTTCTATGGCAACGATACTGAATGTAGTGTAGCTTAGAGACCTGCATGGGTCGAGTTTTACCAACCCGCACCCGCCCGAACCCGTTAGGATGACTACCGAACCCGTTAGGATGACTACTATGGAGAGATATTTGTGCCATCGGTTTGAGCGCGCAGGAACCAATCCGAGCGTGCAGTGAGACAACACGCGCGCGCGCAAAACCGGTCTGGCGCGCGCTCAACTCTGAAAAACCCTCTCAACACACTGTTCTCGCGCTCAGTTTCATCTCTGCGCGTGCTCGAATCCGTCTCTGCTCGCGCTCGCTCGACCTGCTCTCTCTCCGCGCTCAACACCAGCTGTGCGCTCGGATGTTTCTCCGCTCGCTCGACTCTCTGCGCTCGCAACTTCAGCAATGTATGTAAATGAACCATACCATCAGCCAATCACACCCAGCTTCTTTTCATCCAATGAAAGCATTCCTTCCTTCTTCTTCTTCTTTTCTATCATGGCGGATCGCAAGCAACTTTAAGGTGCATACCGCCACCTACTGTTCATGAGTGTGTAGCAACATTGTTTTACATCTATTAAATTCTATTTTTTAATTTTGCATTCTGAAGATAACTAAATAATGCTTTCCTTAATCTATAAACATCCTTTATATTTCCTTTATTTCCCAATAATCCTTTAAGACTCCATTCTTGGCCTGTCATTTCAACTACTCTTCTCAATTTTTCCCTTTCAGGTTCATATGTTTTACAGTTCATTAATATGTAAGCATTCGTTCCAAATACTACATCCGGTTAGATGAAAAAAAAAATACATAAATAAATAAAAACACAATCAGGAAAATCAAACAACTCTTACAGTTATTTTGTCAACATTCCTAAGATAGTACTATAAAATATCTTGAATTATCTCAAATAAACTTCAGTAAAACCATACTTGAACCTGAAATATCCTCCTTATTTTTCTTTTAAAACAGCAAATTTAAATCCATATCAATAGCAGGTAAAAGAGATGGATGAGGCAATGATCTAATAACTGTTTTACTGAAGTTTATTTGAGATAATTCAAGATATTTTATAGTACTATCTTAGGAATGTTGACAAAATAACTGTAAGAGTAGTTTGATTTTCCTGATTGTGTTTTTATTTATTTATTTTTTTTTCATCTAACCGGATGTAGTATTTGGAACGAATGCTTACATATTAATGAACTGTAAAACATATGAACCTGAAAGGGAAAAATTGAGAAGAGTAGTTGAAATGACAGGCCAAGAATGGAGTCTTAAAGGATTATTGGGAAATAAAGGAAATATAAAGGATGTTTATAGATTAAGGAAAGCATTATTTAGTTATCTTCAGAATGCAAAATTAAAAAATAGAATTTAATAGATGTAAAACAATGTTGCTACACACTCATGAACAGTAGGTGGCGGTATGCACCTTGAAGTTGCTTGCGAACCGCCATGATAGAAAAGAAGAAGAAGGAAGGAATGCTTTCATTGGATGAAAAGAAGCTGAGTGTGATTGGCTGATGGTGTGGTTCATTTACATACATTGCTGAAGCGTCTCTCTGAAGCGCAGAGAGTCGAGCGAGCGGAGAAACATCCGAGCGCACAGCTGGTGTTGAGCGCGGAGAGAGAGCAGGAGAGCAAGCGCGAGCAGAGACGGATTCGAGCACGGGCAGAGATGAAACTGAGCGCGAGAACAGTGTGTTGAGAGGGTTTTTCAGAGTTGAGCGTGCGCCAGACCGGTTTTGCGCGCGCGCGTGTTGTCTCACTGCGCGCTCGGATTGGTTCCTGCGCGCTCAAACCGATGGCACAAATATCTCTCCATAGACTACCGAACCCGACCCGTCACCCGCGGATATCTTCAATTCAAATGTTATGGGGAGAGGTTGGAGGGGGGTGATGGGGAGAAAGCGAGAGGCAACAGATTTTTTTTTCTGAGTTTTTTTGTCGGGGTTTGTGGACGGTGAGCAGCGGGGAGAACTTTTTTTATTTTCTTTCTGAGGAGCGGCATGAATGGGGTTTTAATCAGATATACACAGCACCGAAAGCAAAATACGTGTACAAAATATTGGTGGGGACATGTCCACACCAGTCCTTAAGGAAGTTACGCCTATGATTGTTCAGATTAACTTGTCTTCTTTATGGCTTTTATTCGGTGCTTTACTGCATTTGTTTTGGGAAAATATGAGGAAAAAATAAATACAGAAAAAAAATATATATTTTTTAAAATCGCAAAATAATTATAGGGTGGCTAATGCCAAAGAAAGGGTGGCTGAAGCCAATAGGTCTAACGACGCTTATGGGTGTTCTCATTCTTTTATTGACTTTACAAAATCTTTATTTACTTTATGTTAGTCTATCACATTAAATATTTGTAAACTTTGGGTTCTGACAAAATGCAAAGCGAAGGAATGGAGACTGTTTCAAAACCATGCATGTCATCCAGACAGGATTAACCCAGTTGTTGTGACTCAGTTGCAAAGCTACTTATTACAAATTATGCCTACTAATTGTGTGTAAAATAAAGAAAAAAGAAAGAAAGAACATGGTAGAGACCAGAGGAAGGCCTTGATCCTGAAGGGTGGGAACTGATAACAAACGGAGGATGCATTCCTGCAGTGTGAGAAAGCAACCGGCCACGAGAACAAGATAAGAAAGATATGAGTTCCTCCTTGCCAAGGGATCCTGGATGCCTAGCAGCAATGGCCATACAGTAAAGTGCATCTTCTTTAAGATGCATTCATCTAAAATCTCTTTTAGAACATTCCCTTCATATTTGGAAGCAGAGCTTATTTATGCAAAGTTTTTCCTAGACCGTAAGATTAAACGTTGAATTTAAGATGCAATGTCTACTAAATTATTTATCAAAACTTACGTACAATATGTTTTTTTTTTTCCAGTCTAAAACTTTAAAATGTATTTTATCTGAGCAACATATAGCACCAAAGTTCCACTGAAAAGAAAACTAAAGGGAATAAGCAATGCTCCGCAATTGCTCAGAACTATTTAACTCTACTTTAAAGACTGGGGAGTTTGGGATTAAACTCACATCTAGTCACGCTACACACAACACCCACAGCTCCTCTGAGCTGTTCAACAGCCCCCGCCCTGGAGCTATAGACTCCTCTCTCTGAGTCTGCCTGCTTGATATTAAACTAATAGCAGCTGAGGCACCCCCCTTTCCTCATTTTGGGAGGTCAGTCCTGGCAGGATCTCCAACATCTGGACGGCACGTTCAGCCAGCTATAATGCTGCCTTTGTTCCCCTGCCATATTCACTGCTCACTAGGCAGCTTTGAGGGAGCAGCAGGGGCGGGCAAGAGGCTCCTGCAGCGGGGCAGAGGCGCAGAAGCTCCACAGCAGGGCTGTGGGAGGCATCTGGCCAATTTATACATGTTACTGAGGTTCGTAAAACATCGGCTGGAATGGACTCCTTTGCACTGCTCATACAGAGCTTAACGGTTAAAGAGGACCAGCTGGGATAGCCACACTTATGTGCTTTTTAGCAAGGAGGGGAATTTTTTTTTTGAGCTGCCAGAAAATTACAAAAATCTCTACAGTGTAATCTAAAAACAAACTGACCTTGCACTATATAATTGTAGATTATCGGGTTACACATGGAATACAGGTGATGCAATAAAGTATTCATACTCTTTAAACTTCAAAAATATAACTAAAAAAATGGAAAAGCGTGAAACTTATTTGTATTCAACCAACTTTTGTTATGATATACCTAAAAACGGTGCAGCAATGAGACAAATATACAAAATAACAAAGGTAGGTTTAAACATCTATAACACAAACATTTTGAGGGAGTCAGCTGCATTGGTCATGAAAAATTTTGATTTCAATTTGAAAGTGAACACTGATAACCATTCAAATTGGTTGAAAATTAAAACGAAAAATTGTGATTTTGTTGTGTTGTCATTTTTTCTGTTTTCTAAACTTATCGCCTAAACTGAATAAAATGCAAACAACTTCCTTTAAAATCCATTAACTAAATAGGGTCCATCTCTACATAACTGAACCTAAAAGCAGAGATTGAATTAAGATGTTTGGAGCAGGGCTCAAATATAAATCACTATCCAAAACTTTGAACCCAGCCTCTAAAAATGTGAAGGATTATGGCCCAATTGCAATCTATCAAAACATGGCTGACAAGATGGACAAAGAGAGCATTATTCAGAGAATAAGATGGTAAGGATAAAGCTGTTATGAAAAATAAAATGATAAAAAAAAACTAAACTGTAAAGTTTGGCACAAGCCCTGCAAATGTGACCAAAAGTGAACTAAAACAGACACTGAATCTCCCTAAACACCCCAAAAACACGCAGAAACAAAGTGGCAGCAGCATCATGCTGTGGGATTGCTTTTCTTCAGTGGATAAAGGAAAGCTGTTGAAAGATGGATTACCCTAAATACAGAAAGATCTTTAAAACATCTAGGGCTGAAACAATAATCGCTTATTGAAATAATGCTAAACTAATTTAGTAATCCATTATTCATTACCTTGAGTAAAGAGACTCTAAAACGTGACTTTAGATGACAGAGCGACAAACTTAGAACAGTAATTAGATCAAAATTGTTAACAAATATCTTGCATTTAAGATAAAAACAAAAAAAAAATGTTTATCTGTCAATTTGCTCTATCCAGAAATTCCTTTAAAGTTTAAAAACCAATTCACTGGACTAAAAGTTTTTAAAACTTTTACGGAATGACCGTATGACCTGGATGACTGAGAATCTTCATCAGCATATCTATCCAGAAAGTTTTAGTTTCACATGGTTTAAATTCATAAAAAGTCTTCTTTAAGGAACCTTTTAAATGTAAATCCCTTTATTGTCCCAGAATGGGGAAATTCACTCTCTGCATTTGACCTATTCCCTTGGGGAACAGTGGGCTGCCATTGTGCGGCACCAGGGGAGCAGTGTGAGGTTAAACCCAGAGTGCAGGCTGTGGGGATCGAACCGAGTATTTGCAACCTCCTAGAACACAAACGCACTGCTCTAACCACTAGGCCAACACTACCCCATCGCTGTCTGATTATTAAACGAATAATCGAGAAAAATAATCGACAGATTAATCGATTTGCAAAACAATTGTTAGTTGCAGCCCTAAAAAAAAATAAATAAATAAAAAACAAAACAAAAAAATCAATAAGAGGCAATGAGACTGGGTTTTTACCGAGTTTGAGATTTACTTTTTAGCCAGAAAAAATGAGCTAAGCTTCAGAAGGTTTTAGTTAAATGAAACCATATGATTGATTTAGTATGGTCCAGTTAAAGTCCAACTGCTAAATTAGTTTTAAAGGTGTTCTCCATCCAATCTGATAGAGATGGGGTTATTTTTCTTAAGAAGAATAAACTTACATTTAATTTAAGGTGAGTAGCTGTTAATAATAATAATACTCTGATGTTATGGGTGTCTAACTTGACAAAATGTGAAAAAGCAAAAATAGAAAAGCTTTGGCGAGCACTGATTTTTCACCCTGACTCTTTTATGTGTCTGACAGTTCAAATCAAAGAGGGAAAAGGGCTTAAGAATGTAAAGGCTTTTCAAAGGATAAAAGAAAGATCAGAAAGCAGAAGGTGGGGAAAGAGAAAAGACATTCAGGAGAATCTTCTGCAAAACATTCGGCCTGTTGAGCAAGTATTAAAAAAACTGCATCAGCTGAGATAAACAAAACATCTGAAGTTAATCTACAGCTGAAGGCTAAACAGCAGAAAGAAAATGCAGGAGTACAGAGTGCGAATCTATGCAGGCTTGATGCGCCTCTAATGGCGTTAACGGGCTGTAGTTGGATCAGAGTAGCAGAAGTATCCCACTATGGAAATGTTTCCGCTATTTCAGCCCCACACTACAACAAACTGCGGCAGCAGTCTGCAGCAATCGGCTCTCTGATATTCTCCTACCTTGGACGCAGAAGCAGATCCAGCTCAGTTTCCCCTCTGTGTGGGGAAGTTTGGGAGGAAAACACAGATGAAAGCGCGGATTCCGCAAAATCTATCCCCTTCCACCATGGCTTAATGAATAATTCCCAGTGATATGCGTCAAAACACGAAAGGAAAACAAAATAAATCACGTTTCACGCACAGAGAAAGACTGTGGATGATTCCAGATTTGGAAAAGGGGGGATCGCTGTGTGAAAGTTTGTGTTTGTCCTCTGCGGTCTGAGCTGCGGAAAACGCTCCTCTCTCTCCTGCCTCCTGGTTTGATTCCTCCTGCTGGTAGGAGCGCTCCATCGCCCTGGAAGAACTGGGACACCGCAAGGCATTGTGGACCCTTTAAAGCTGCAATCACACTCAGACGGGGGAGGGATACCTTCAACTTCTACATCCACTGGACACATAAACTCAGCATTTTACACAAAATTGAAAATTGGAGCATATTTTGTGACTGATAAAAGAATGTAATAATTACGGAAGAGGAATCGGGACACTGAAAAAATAAAAAAGTTAACTGATTTTTACATTTTATTTTAGTTTAATATGGGAAAAAAAGTCATAAGCCTGAGAAAAAAGTCAGAATTCTAAGATTAAAGTCAGAATTATGAGTTTAAAGTCAGAATTCTGAGAAAAAAAGTCAAAGTTCGGAGATTAAAGTCAGAATTCTGAGGAAAAAATTCTGAGAAAATAGTCATAATTCTGAGATTAAAGTCAGTATTCTGAGATTAAAGCCAGAATTCTGAGATGCAAGTCAGTATTCTGAGAAAAATATTCTGAGAAAAAAGTCAGAATGTCATGATCTGGCCTTCTTCTTCTTCTTATGGGATTTTATGGCGGTTGGCAGACTTGTGAATTGTGCATTACCGCCACCAACTGATATGGAGTAAAGCAAGAAAACAGGAAACGATTCACCCCCCCCAAAAAAAAAAAAAAAAAAAAAAAAAAAAAAAAAAAAAAAAAAAAAAAAAACCTGTGTAACTTAAACCAACATAATACTAAATCACATTTGCCCATATAATTTTAATTTACTCTAGGTCATCGTAACTCTGCCAGTTTCTGATGGTCCCATCGGTCCTCCCATCATACTTCCAACCATCTCCCAGTTCAAATCTTTAATGTCCAGGTATTTTTCTGCAGCCTTCACTATTATTTTGATTTTTTCCGTTTTTTTTGTTGTCTGTGCAGTACAGTTAATCACTTCTACCATGAAAAGAACAAAATTTGTCTTTTTAACAATAAGTGAGTCTTCATCAATTTTTAGAGATTTCTCTAGAGGTTTGGAATTTGCCGTGTGTTGAACTGTAGGTTTGGGTTTTTCTGACTGAGATGGGATCCTTTTTGCAGCTTCAGCGTAGGTTATTCCGAGCTCAAATTTCATTTTTTTAATTTCCTCAGACCTTTTGCTTGCTTCACAGCCGCGATAAGCAGCAGTATGTTCTCCACCACAATTACAGCATTTTATTTTAGCTTCTTTTCCACATTTTCCGTACTCATGTTCTCCTGCACACCTTCCACACCTCTGTTTCCCTTTACAAACTGCTGCAATGTGACCGAATTTTTGGCATTTGAAACATCTCAATGGTGGAGGATTGTAGATTTTGACATTATAGCTTATGTAACCGATGAATACTTTGCTTGGTAATTGCTCTTCTTCGAATTTAATTAGCACAGATAAACTGTCAGATCTTTCTCCGTTTCTTGTTGTTTTTAACCGTTTTACTTCTTTTACTTTTGCACCGCTTATGTTTTCCAGAATCTCTTTTTCAGAAATTTTTAGAGGAACTCCTCCAATGACTCCCCTGCTGATCTTTTTGTTCTCCATTAAGCTGCACTGAACTCTTATCCCGTCAATTTTGTTGATCCGTATTGCTTTGCCTTGCTGGGCGCTGTCTCTGCAGTTAATTAGCAGGTCTCCACTGTACAGAATTCTGGCACCTTTGACTTCTCCGACAAGTTTATTGATGGTTTTTGTTAAGTGAACCGGATTCCAATTTGTAAAAGAGTCTGCCTGATTAACGACTTTGAATATGACTTTGAATTCATTTTGTTGTGCTGTGGAATGTATGGAATAATCATCACTGGATTGTTCTGAACTAGATTCCCCTTGAACTGATCTCTGTTTTTTCCGCTTTTTCTCATTTTTTGGTGTTGCTATCTTCCAACCTTCATTGTCACTATTTCCCTCTTCCATCCCACAAGAATCGCTTCCTGTTTCCTCACTACTCACGGCCCAGGACATTTCTCCATAAGCAGCTTCAAAACACGCGCCATGCACCAAACGACCATCCACATGCAAATCCAATTCATCACAGGCCTTCCCTGCCTGAGACTCCAATCAACAACGCCTTCTTTTCCTCTCTCTCTCCTCCCCGGCCCATGATCTGGCCTGTTTGCTCTCCCTTAATTAGTAATTCCTCTCACCTGCCGTTTTCCCTCTTCTTCTTCTTCTTCTTATGAGATTTTATGGCGGTTGGCAAACTTGTGAAATGTGCATTACCGCCACCAACTGATATGGAGTAAAGCAAGGAAACAGGAAACGATTCACCCCCCCCAAAAAAAAAAAAAAAAAAAAAAAAAAAAAAAAAAAAAAAAAAAAAAAAAAAAAAAAAAAAATACAATAAAATAACCTGTGTAACTTAAACCCACATAATACTAAATTATACTAAATTACATTTGCCCGTATAATTTTAATTTACTCTAGGTCATCGTACCTCTGCCAGTTTCTGATGGTCCCATTGGTCTTACCATCATGCTTCCAACCATCTCCCAGTTCATATCTTTAACATCCAGATATTTTTCTGCAGCCTTCACTATTATTTTGATTTTTTCTGTTTTTTTTGTCGTCTGAGCAGTACAATTAATCACTTCCACCATGAAAAGAACAAAATTTGTCTTTTTAACAATTAGTGAGTCTTCATCAATTTTTGGAGATTTCTCTAGAGGTTTGAAATTTGCCGTGTGTTGAACTGTAGGTTTGGGTTTTTCTGACTGAGATGGGATCCTTTTTGCAGCTTCAGCATAAGTTATTCCAAGCTCAAATTTCATTTTTTTTATTTCTTCAGACCTTTTGCTTGCTTCACAGCCGCGATAAGCAGCAGTATGTTCTCCACCACAATTACAGCATTTTATTTTAGCTTCTTTTCCACATTTACCATATTCATGTTCTCCTGCACACCTTCCACACCTCTGTTTCCCTTTACAAACTGCTGCAATGTGTCCGAATTTTTGACATTTGAAACATCTCAATGGTGGTGGATTGTAGATTTTGACATTGTAACTGATGTAACCGATGAATACTTTGCTTGGTAATTGCTCTTCCTCGAATTTAATTAGTACAGATAAACTGTCAGATCTTTCTCCGTTTCTTGTTGTTTTTAACCGTTTTACTTCTTTTACTTTTGCACCGCTTATGTTTTCCAGAATCTCTTTTTCAGAAATTTTCAGAGGAACTCCTCCAATGACTCCCCTGCTGATCTTTTTGTTCTCCATTAGGCTGCACTGAACTCTTATCCCGTCAATTTTGTTAATACGTATTGCTTTGCCTTGCTGGGCGCTGTCTCTGCAGTTAATTAGCAGGTCTCCACTGTACAGAATTCTGGCACCTCTGACTTCTCCAACAAGTTTATTGATGGTTTTTGTTAAGTGAACCGGATTCCAGTTTGTAAAAGAGTCTGCCTGATTAACGACTTTGAATATGACTTTGAATTCATTTTGTTGTGCTGTGGAATGTATGGATTGATCATCACTGGATTGTTCTGAACTAGATTCCCCTTTAACTGATCTCTGTTTTTTCCGCTTTTTCTCATTTTTTGATGCTGCTATCTTCCAACCTTCATTGTCACTATTTCCCTCTTCCATCCCACAAGAATCGCTTCCTGTTTCCTCACTACTCACGGCCCAGGACATTTCTCCACAAGCAGAGCAGCTTCAAAACACGCGCCATGCACCAAAACCCCCAGAATCTGCTAGAAAACCAATGTCCGAGGATCGCCGTTTTCCCTCCCAGCCTCAATCATAATTTATTCCTCTCACCTGTTTCCTCTTGGTTATATTCAGTTCAGCCAGAGCATTCAGTGCCAGATAATTGCTTGTCTTTCTGTCAGTCTTTCTGTTCAGTTTTATTTTATGGTTCATGTCCTGGATCCTAGCAGCCAGTGGAAAGAGGGTTTTAGTGTTTGTCTCGTCTCCTGATCGTCCACTGTTCCTCCCCCACGGAGTCCTCTGGGTTTTTGGCTCAATATTTTGGGGAGGTTCAGTTTTTATCCAGTAAGCCTGGCTCCAGGGAGGAGACCAGTTTAAAGTCCTGCTTCAAGTTCCGGTTCCTACGTCCTGTCTCGGCTACCCTCCACCACTGTGCCTGCCTGTCTGCACCTGATCCTGTGTGCTCCTGTGCGGGACCACCTGGTCATGCTTCTGGTCCCAGTCAGACTCTGAACCCTCCTGGAAGCTTGTGGATGCCTGGAAGTCTGGATCCTGCCACCTGTTTCTGTTCCTGCCTGATCTGGATCCTGCCTGTTTCTGTCTATTCTGGATCCCTCAACAGGATCGGCTTCCAAGCATCACCTCTGGGACTGCAGCACTGGGGACACTCATGGTCTGGACTGTTAAACCAGGTAAGTGACCAACACAGTTAATCTTCTATCAGTTGATTGTGGTCACTTACCTGTGTTTCTCCCCCAGAGTATCTGAGATTGGGCGGTGCCCCGCCCCCCGCCTGCAGTGTCCGCGAGCCACAGCTCCGCTTCTGTTTTGTTTTATTTAATAAACGTTTGAACTTTCCTACTGACTGTCTCTCCTTGAATACTGGGTCCATCTGTCTCGTTTCCTGACACAGAATTCTGAGATTAAAGTCAGAATTCTGACTCTTTTCCCATGTTAAACTGAAATAATTAAAAATCAGTTAACTTTTTTTTTTTTTTTTTTTTTTTTTCCAGTGGCCCCAATCCTCTTCCGTAAATAATGCTATGCGTGTGACTGCCTTCAAATCTAAATTATTTAATGATTACTATCATAGTTTTTTTTTTTTTTTGACAACTACTGTAATTTGCCTTTATTTGAGAAGGCATTCTCTAAGTTTGTTAAATGACCGGTTTCACCAAAGGTTAAAGAGAGTCACTTTAAAATCTCGCACAATATATACCCAGTGGCAGAATGTATGCACAAATATCTAAATTTGATTTAACAGGCTGTGACTTTTGTGAATGTCCGGATGAATCCCTTAATAATCTTTTTTTCCCCTGTCTATTTTCTTTTAAACTATGGAGAGACATCAAAAATGTGGTGTTCCTTAAAATTGAGGACATCCTACAAATAACAATCTTGATAGTAAAATTTTAGATATGGTTAATATTGTTTTCTTGCTTGTCAAATATCATATACATTGCTGTAAATGGAGAGGTTCAACTTTTTTCTTGACCAATTTAAATTGTATTACACCTCATTAAAACATTTGAAATCTGTTTCTGCCAAAAAAATAAAATAACTGCCAGTATTTCTACTTTTCTTTTGTTTTAAGTCTTGCTCTATATTTATTAATTGGCCTTATTTATGTATCTGTTGTTTTTAGCCCCATGTTCTATCAATTTTTTTCTCTACCCATGTAATGTTTGTACCTCAGCGAATCTTTGTACACTAGTGGTTTGTTATATACTGTAAATAAACTTAAAACAATATAGATAAACTGAACATTTTCTCCTGGTAAAACACAATGGGATCAGTGTCTCTTATATTTACTTATAATCAAGGTAACCCAGAATACAAAGAAACAGTAGCTCTCCTAAAAGCGTATGATTGGTTTTTATATCCAGTAAATGTAAATATAGTGACACTGCCACTCAAAGATTAAATGTGATGATGTCCACCATGATATTTTATTTCAATCAAAATAAATAAATACACAAAGGCACAAGTCTATTCTTACCTGAAAAAAGATTGCAAGATAAACATGAAGAGTTGTGATAAAATTGGTTATTTTCATATAGAGAAAAATAACATTTCTAGACAAGATAAAATATATTACACTAATCAAACATCTACAGCCTTCTTTGACTTGGCTGCAAATCAAATCCTTCATTTTCTAAGTTGTACCATCTTATCATACCAAATAATTATCAGTTATTGTAGAGTAAAAAAAAAAAAAAAACTATGCAGCATGGCTGGGTGATTAATTGATAAAATCGAGGAATTTAATTTTATGTTTATGAAGATTCAGTATTTGGAAAATCCTGATTTTCCCCCCCCCCGGTGTACTTCTTAGGCTTCCATAGTTCATGGTGACTTTGGTTCCTCCTTTTCCTTTATTTAAATAAGCACTTATAACTGATAAACTACATGACTGTGCAACACCTCTAGCTGCAAACATTTGTTTTTTTACATTTTCATTGTTTGTTGGGGAACAACATTTTATTGACCTTTAAGTTAAGGTCTCCTCCCAAAGAGGACGATTGAAATAAAAGCTAGTTTTTGAAATAAACATATTTCATTTGTCATTTTTATCATGAATTTAAGGGAGAAAAAAATCAATTATTTGGAATGGGTAGAAAAAATTGTGATCTGATATAAATTAGATTTTCAAGCTATATGATCCAGCCCTGACATGTATGTTACATTTAAGGATTGTTCATGGTTGCAGTTGAGATGTGTGTTTTTTTTTCAGTTTATAACATTAAAAGTTAAAAGCCAAGTTAAATTTTAAAATGAAACTTTTTTAATATTTTTCATCATTTAACCGGATGAGGTCTTTTTTTTTCACAAAAAAAAAAAACAACAAAAAATCCCAAATGAAAATAGACTAAAACATATAACAGAAGAAGCCTACTATAAAAATCGTAAAATATCTTAAATTTGTCTGTTTTCATGGTATTGTGATGATTTTGGAAATATTTTTACTTTCTCTACAAAAAGCATCTAACAAAACAGCCAACACCCATTACATGTAGAAAATCCAAAAAACTTTTCCTGTTTTTCTTCCAAAGAAAATGTCAAAAAGCAGATAAATTAATCACATACTCAACAACAAAAAAATATCTTTCACTACAGCAAAAGTTCTGTATGCACAAATGCACAAAATAAAAGTGGATAAACCTGGACCACTGTTTTTCCAGATGGTTTGTTATTCCAGAACCAGGCAGCCCTCCTTTTTCCTTGCTTTAGACTTGAGTGCACTTCTTTTCTTCAATTTACAAAATACACACCCCGGCCACTTTATTAGGTATAAACTACAAAGCACAACAGGCACTATACTTTGTATTTACAGCCTCTGTGTAGACATTCAAAGAACTTTTATCTCTGCTTTATGGTATCATTTGACTCTTTTGGCTCCTGGAGCTAAATTGTAGTGATGAGCCTTAAGTTTGACACATGACATGGTGTCTTTTGGACTGAGATGGGTGCAGCCAGCATAAACACTGCGGTCATGAAGAGCTGAATGTAGGCAACATCATAACCATTGCTGCCTCTCTATCATCCCATGCCAATCTACTTATTCATCACCAAAAAGATAATTAAATTTGATTGGTCATTGCAAATATACAACACAATAAAATGGGTCGTCTGCGTATAACCTCAAAGGAAGAGCCGCTTGCAAGATTTCGGCTCTAAACACTGGGCCTTTTTATTTACTGATATCAACAAGGTATTGTCATTCAAACATCTGTTTCTGACTGATTATTTTTCATTGAATTAGTGTTCAAATGCTTATTCATACAGGCTGCTTTTTATAGCCCCTGGCTCCTTTTCCTAGTTCACGTTCCTTTACCTTTCAAGAGGTCACCAGTAAGAACTCTACAGTGGGATGTAGAGAGATAACAGACTGCTGTGCGTATTTTGGATGTTTAGACTTCCAGAAACACATATGGATGATGATAGTCAAATCTGAACTGCAGCTTAAAAAAACACCTACAAATGTGTAACTATTACTGAAATTAATACTGAAGCTCTGAATTAAACATGCAAAAACAAATAAAAGTGCGTATATATGGATGTGTCACATATATAAGTACATGTAAAGCAATAATGTATGCTCATTTCCTCCAAATGGGCTGTCCATAGATGTCATGTCATAGACAGAACATGAATCCTATATATATATATATATATATATATATATATATATATATATATATATATATATATATATATATATATATATATATATATATATATATATATATATATATATATATATATATATATATATATATATATATATATATATATATATATATATATATATATATATATATATATATATACAGGTGCTGGTCATAAAATTAGAATATCATGAAAAAGTAGATTGATTTCAGTAATTCCATTTAAAAAGTGAAACTTGTATATTATATTCATACATTACATACAAACTCATATATTTCAGATGTTTATTTTGTTTAATTTTGATGATTACAAATGACAACAAATGAAAATCTCAAATTCATCATATCAGAAAATTAGAATATTGTGAAAAGGTTCAAAATTTATGGCCCCTGGTGCCACACTCTAATCAGCTAATTAACTCAAACCACCTGCAAAAGCCTTTAAATGGTCTTTCAGTCTAGTTCTATAGGCTACACAATCATGGGGAAGACTGCTGACTTGACAGTTGTCCAAAAGACGACCATCGACACCTTGCACAAGGAGGGCAAGACACAAAAGGTAATCGCTAAAGAGGCTGGCTGTTCACAGAGCTCAGTGTCCAAGCACATTAATAGAGAGGCGAAGGGAATGAAAAGATGTGGTCGAAAAAAGTGTACAAGCAAGAGAGATAACCGCACCCTGGAGAGGATTGTGAAACAAAACCCATTCAAAAATGTGGGGGAGATTCACAAAGAGTGGACTGCAGCTGGAGTGAGTGCTTCAAGAACCACCACACACAGACGTATGAAAGACATGGGTTTCTGCTGTCGCATTCCTTGTGTCAAGCCACTCTTGAACCACAGACAGCGTCAGAAGCGTCTAAAGAGAAACAGGACTGGACTGCTGGTGAGTGGTCCAAAGTCATGTTCTCTGATGAAAGTAAATTTTGCATTTCCTTTGGAAATCAAGGTCCCAGAGTCTGGAGGAAAAGAAGAGAGGCACTTCATCCACGTTGCTTGAAGTCCAGTGTAAAGTTTCCACAGTCAGTGATGGTTTGGGGTGCCATGTCATCTGCTGGTGTTGGTCCATTGTGTTTTCTGAGGTCCAGGGTCAACGCAGCCACATACCAGGAAGTTTTAGAGCACTTCATGGTTCCTGCAGCTGACCAACTTTTTGGAGATGCAGATTTCATTTTCCAACAGGACTTGGCACCTGCATACAGTGCCAAAGCTACCAGTACCTGGTTGAAGGACCATGGTATCCCTGTTCTTAATTGGCCAGCAAACTCTCCTGACCTTAACCCCATAGAAAATCTATGGGGTATTGTGAAGAAGAAGATGCAATACACCAGACCCAACAATTCAGAAGAGCTAAAAGCCACTATTAGAGCAACCTGGGCTATCATAACACCTGAGCAGTGCCACAGACTGATCGACTCCATGCCACGCCGCATTGCTGCAGTAATACAGGCCAAAGGAGGCCCAACTAAATACTGAGTGCTGTACATGCTCATACTTTTCATGTTCATACTTTTCAGTTGGCCAACATTTCTATAAATCCTTTGTTTTTATTGGTCTTCAGTAATATTCTAATTTTCTGATATGATGAATTTGGGATTTTCATTTGTTGTCATTTGTAATCATCAAAATTAAACAAAATAAACATCTGAAATATATGAGTTTGTATGTAATGTATGAATATAATATACAAGTTTCACTTTTTAAATGGAATTACTGAAATCAATCTACTTTTTCATGATATTCTAATTTTATGACCAGCACCTGTATATGATATAAAGAAAGACAGCAGTTTAGTGCCATCTTGTGGCAGAACACATTTTAATTTTTCAACGATTGACAAAAATGGTATGTCTGCAGATGTATATGATCCAACATGAGCTCCTGTTAAGTTTCATATTAATTGAAATACTTTAGTAGGTGTTACTTACACATTAAAGCTTCAAGGTCCCTTTTACATTGTCACCTTGCACAAAGTGAGACAAATACTATAATAATTGCCATCTTATTTCATGGCTCAAAAAACCTCTGTGAAAGAAAACACTTTACCTTTTCCAGTTCTACAAAGTATAATGGCAAATAATAATGTTAATGGGGGCTTTTGTCAGTACAGTGCCTCAGTGGTGACTCACTTCACATAAGTTAAATATGCAGCAATTGTTAATGATACTGGGTGTATTTTACAGTCTTGAGGTGTACAGATAATGAGCTTAGAAAAGGTCAGAGTTTAAGAAAGAAAAATCAATTTATGATCATTTTATTGTTGAGATGGGAATATGTTTATAGAATTTTACCAGTTTAACATTTGAAGTGTTGTCTTGATTCATATATGATGTATGTTTTTACTGGCAATTATCTAAAAGTACCCTGGTATGTCCCTTTTTCCTTGATTTATGAATCCTTCTTATAGAAAATCTTAAAAAATAAAATAAAACATAGGAAGCTGTTAGATATATGAGACGGCACTGGTTATTTTTGGCCACAGTAAAAAAAAAAAAGTCCAGACCTATCGAGGCAGGTAAACAGATTTTTCCTACTTAGACATTTGCTAAAAAGAAAAGTTGCTACCATGTGTAGATTAGCTGCTAAAAGAGTCACTTCCTCTCAAGTTTAAGCCAAGATCACCCCGCCTGGCCTCAAATCACCCCCTCCTGGATGGAAAAAGTGGGGGTTAGTTTTCAGTGCCTGCACAGTAGGTTTAGACAGGGCTTCCTGGAGGCAGCCTTCTTAAATAAAGGTGGTACAAAGATGGCTCCCTGAACAGTCACTCTATGCAAAACGATCATGACTGTGAAGGCTCAGGTCCAATGACTCCATTGAAGTCACAGTCTGACTCAGATTGTAACTTCAGACTGTCTGAGAAAAGAGTGGGGGCCATGGAAAGGGAGACAAATCCCAGGTCTCTTATAATGCCATATTTGAAGCTATTGTGAGTTTGAAGAAGAGAGTGGAAACTCAGCTCAAAGACATCAAAGGGCAGATGGGACCAAGCAGTGCTGAAATTGGAAAGCTAAACAATGCAAACAGCTGTTAAAGACAATTATGAGAGACGAATAATGGAAGGGATGAAAGAGAAGAAGTTTGATCTTAGTGAAAGTGGTGCAAATGATAGAGAAAATTATTCCGTGCCATGCCATGCTGTGCATGCTGTCCATTGACTGATAAAAGAAGACATCAGAATTAGGAGTTTGCTCAGAGAATCATAAAAGAAGAGCTTTGGAAGTTAAGTAAAAGGTCAGCGGTTTGCACAGAGGAAGCCATCAGCTTTACAAGTCTGTTACCGAAGGAAGACCTGGAGGAGCAGCGTCGCTTGTGACTGATGAAGCAGTGAAAGAAGGGAAACGCATCAGATGATGCGAGTGGAAAATAATGGATACATTTTAGAAACTGTCGACTGTGTGGAAATATGGCAGCGGTAACGGAGCTTGTTTGGAAAGGGCTGTTTTTTCAATTTTTGCTCTATTATGTGATCATTTTTGACTTTGTTAAACTGGTTTTAGGTTTATGTTATATGTTAAATCTCTTTTGGTTATTTAAATGTTAGGATCTTGAATGATAAACAATAATTTGAATAATATTTGGAGAAAAATTATCCCTACATTTCAAGTTTTTTATGGTTTAAATAAAATGGAAGCTGTACATCTATGATTAACTGTTGTTGGAAATGAACGAATGTAAGAAATGACCAGCATTAACAATATTTAACAGTGTTCTTTATTGTTATTTATTGTTATGGTCATTGAAATCCCCTGCAATAACCCAATAAATATCTGTAAAAACTACAGTGTTCTTGGATTTTAAAGGATTATATTTTTTACAGTATAATCCAGCAATAAAAAACCCTGTTATAACACAACATGGTCTGTAATATCACATCAACAAAAAATGCAAGGGTTTTACATCATTCATTAATAATATTACAGTGAAATACTGTATAGAAATATGTATAGGAAATTGGCACTACTTGAATCAAAGACATAGTTTCCCTTATCCAGGCTGAATGCAGAAGGTAAGCAGCATGCACAACCGTTTGCAGCACAACACTAGTGTTACTTTAATATTTACTGTTGTAATAAAGTTTATCTCATGACACAACTCATATTCTGTTAGTAGGTGTCAGACATCTCACAGCTATACTATAGTATTTGGTAGTAGTATAGCTAGGAAGAGGCTTGAGTGAGATCATGCTGCAGCACATCTAAGTGTTCTGCTGAGTATTGAATCAAATATTCAGTGGAACACCTTAACACTGTGTTTCTGTGTGCTAATAAAGTTATTAAGGCTTGGGCATCATTACTTGGCTAAAATGGTTTTTAAAAAATGATGGTGAAAATTTATTAGAGGAAGACTCAACAAGTTTTGATGATAAGACTACTGGTGAGCTAGTTAACACCTTAAAGCAGTGTTTTTCAACCCTGGTCCTCAAGGCACACAGCTCTGCATGTTTTGGATGTTTCTGAGGTTAAGCACACCTGATTCAGATGATTGCAGTTCAACAAAGCCCGATAATCTGCTATCAATTGTTAACAGGTGTGTGAAAGCTGGGAAACATCTAAAATATGCTGGGCAGTGTGCCTTGAGGACCAGGGTTGTAAAACACTGCCTTAAAGAATGCAGCCTGCTATACATCTATTTAAAAGTATCTTTGCTCATTTACAGGTGCCTCTTGGGCATCATTCCTGAAACAGAAGTGGGCAACAATGAACCCTCCTCTATGCACCCTTTTCCCTTTGAGTGGGCACCATCGTTTTGTTCAGCAATAGTAGTTGTTAGGCTCAGTTTAAAATAGCCTAGTTCTTTCAGTACTTATTAAAGACAGCTTCATCTATAGGACAGGGGTCTTCAACGTTTTCTAGGCCAAGGACCCCTAAATTAATGGTGAGATGGAGCAGGGACCCCCTAATTATATATGTTGTATGAAATTGTGTTCTATCAAACTGGCCCTATAATAACTCTATTAAATATGGAGTAATGTAACAAAATAAATTTTGCCTTGGGATTATTAAACTATTTCTGATTCTGATTCCTTGTTGATGGGACAGGTGTTGTGAATGAAACGGTGCCCAACTTTGAAAGAGCTCCTGTGTGTCGCTGAATGTGTGCATTGACGACAGAAAGACATCTTCTGGCACCATTTATCTGTTTACTACAGTGTGTTGAATTCATGTGAATGTGTATTTAAAGACATTTTAATTAGAGGAAAAAATTGCAGGGGGGAAATATAAAAAAAGTCGAATCAACCAAAACTTTCGTGACCCCCATGCAATACCTCTGTGGACCCCCTAAGGGTTGCAGACCCCCTGTTGAAGACCTCTGCTATATGACATCCCTACTACACTGTAGCCTGTGTATTGCAATGTTTTAGTGAGAGATAAGTTGATTAAGATTCTCAGTCATCCAGGTAATAGTTATTCCGTAATTGTTCAGAATCATAGACATGTTTCAGATAACAATGGAACCAAACGACCCATTCATCGGTTACCATTTGCATGTTTCCAAGCGAACAAGGCTTTGTCTAAGACTCAAACTCACTGCGGATCCAGACATTTGAATTGAGAAAGCTTCCTGAAGAGGTGGCGAAACGTCTTCAAATCTTGGAAACCAAGTCCGGTGGATATTTTTTGAACTTTTACGGAAAGTTTTAGTGAGAGAATTGCCTCATCCCTTTATGGCATCCCTTTATCACTCTCCTTCTTGTCCTCTCTTATCTTGTTAAGTGTAAAAAAAACTACTTAATCAAGAATCTAACTTTTTTTTATTAACTTAACTATAAGTGAACTTCATCTTAGATATGAATTAAATAAAAGGCTTTATTGTAGTTGTACAGCAGCTTTGCAGGGTCTCTTTGGAAGCATAAAAGGATCAAAAGAACACTGAGCTTCTAACTCAAAAGCAGCTTCAAAGGTTGCTTTTCCCACATTACACAACAAAAGCAATAAAGTTGGCTGAACTTTCACCTTTTGAAATAATTGACAACAGAAAAGTGTAAGTACTGGCAACTCAATTAATAAAGTTAAAGATTATTACTACCTTGTTTTTCTGAACTGACTTTAATTATGGTCCCAATATTTGACACTCAGTGTTTCAGGTTAATCCAACTGATAAGAGGTTTTAGCCCAAAAAAAGGAAGTTGTCTTTTTTTACAGTGTGGAAATGGAGTTGTTCTGTTTCTACAATTTTACAAGGCATTGATTTAGTTGAATATTCATTTATCTTTTAAACCCTTCCTTATTTTTGTGTTTAGAAAAAGATTTGGGGAACTTAATTAGGATTTTATGTAATAACATAAACAGCCCTGTTGCTCTAAGTCAAGGAACATGCAACATATTTCAGATTTATTGAGGAATTATAAAGTTTGTGGACGTTTGCTGTTGTTATAGTGTCATTCCTGGATTCAATACAATGGACATGAGTTGTATGTTAAGTCAATTGGTTGATGACACCACCGTGTTTTTAAAAAGGAGCAACAGATTCCTATAGCTCTTCAGAACATCAATCTGTTTTCTAAGCACTATAGCTAAACTTAGGTGCAAACCTGTTCAATGCCAAATATTCAAAATGTGCGCGAGAAAAGAAATGCTAGTAAATGCTGTACCTTCTTTGCTTACATTTAATGAAAATCCTGTTTTATGAAAATGCCTTATATTTTGATTGCTCTGACGCCTTTGGTTTTGCTTTTTTGCCGTTTTGTGCTGTTATGAAGCACCTCTTGAAATGTTATGACCAAGAAGTGTTACCTGCTCACAGT
The DNA here is from genome assembly GCF_016077235.1 of Cyprinodon tularosa. Lineage (NCBI taxonomy): Eukaryota > Metazoa > Chordata > Actinopteri > Cyprinodontiformes > Cyprinodontidae > Cyprinodon > Cyprinodon tularosa. The sequence continues at coordinate 2,403,384 of NW_024039163.1, forward strand.
GTTAATGTTTCATCTCAATAAAAAAGCCTCTTCCATTGATGTGTATGAGTGCTAACCACTCATTTTCACAGGTCGGAGAGGTGCTACTAATCAGACAGCAGGGCTCATGAGGATTACTCGGACATGTAGGTTCTCCTGGTTCTGCTGGAGATTTCTTCCTGGTAAAAGGGAGTTTTCCTCTCCAATGTCGCTACAAGCATGTTTGATGTAAGGGATTGCCTTCGAGTCAATGGAACGATGCAATCAACTGGTTTTCCTTAGATTGAAAACTTTTAATACTTTTGCCTGTATGATCTGGTTGAATTGTCTATATACGGTAAATTGCCTTGGGATGACGTGGTATGAATTGGCGCTATATAAATAAACTGAACTGAATTTAAATTGAATAGGAATCACGTGAATTATGCACTTTGTGCATAACTGTAACATAAATTTATAAATATTGCAAATCATTAAATTATTATCATATTGAAAAGCTTGTAAAGCCACTCAGAGCCAAAAGGTTCTGAAAACAGCTTAGCTTACCACTGCAGGGGCAGTGGTAAGGCAAATTCAGGGCAAGTATCATTAATAAGTGTTGCTAATATTTCTGCAGCAAAGAAAATATTTGTTTTCAGAGGTTAAAATATTTTGTTTTATTTTGTTGTGGCTCACGATAAAAGAAATTTCTCATGAATAAGATACATTTATTATGTCACAAAACTCTTAGTCATTGCTCTTGTGGGAAGTCTTATATGTGACCATAAGAGGCTGCTAAAACTATTTAAGCAGCTGGAAGCAAATGAAAGGTCTTGTTTTTAATTATCTGCAGCAGCCTAGGTTAGCTTTTTTTGCTTGCTCTAAAATGTAATTTGTAATTATTGTGTTGTAATATTAGTAAATTTGTTGTCTAAGGTTTTCTAATTATGTTTATATAATTAGAACACCCCTCCCCCACACACACACCACTTACATGTACTTCTCAACTATAGCTGTATATAAACTGTTAATATTTATCTGTCATTATTTTTCCTGTATTATAACCCCACTAATATATATGTATATATATAAAATTCATATACTGACTTTCCTTGATAATCTGTATATAGCTTCCATATTTATTAATTATATAGCCTTTTACAATTACAGTTATATGTATTACTATATGTACCATTTATAGTCCATACATACATAGCTTCTTTACACGTCTAAATATTTATGCCCTGTATAGCATTTTTGGATAGATGCAAACTACATGACAATGTCATGACAACAAAGTTGAATTCTATTCTATGTTTAGTGTATAAGACTTTCACACTAACAACCTAGGATCTCTAAAGTGGCATGTGGTGATGAGGTGATAATTATTTGGTGAAACACATATTTTTTTTGTAGCTTGATAAAGTTCTAAAGCTTTTGTATTTATTTCTGTAGTTTTCACGGCATCAAATAAACAAAGCAGAGTTCCCGTATAGAAGAAGCTGTGCTAGTGCTGTCATTTAAGAATAATGCTAAATCTGATACCAATACTTTTTAATATTTATTTTTATTATACCACCAGACTTTGCAAACCCTTTTTTGTGGTTTTTCCTTTGTCCTGCATTTGAACAAAGTTTATAGAAGACTACCTTAATGACATAATTAATATAAAAAGAAAACATAGAAAAAGAGAAAAAAACTTGGATGCAGTTTTTCTCTTAAAAAAAGAAAGTGATACAGTTGATACAGTTGTTTTTTTTATATATATATCTGCCATGATCTCTTCCTATACACCTTGTCTGTGTTTTTTCTAAAACCCCTGTTTCTCTATTTAACCCAGCTGTCTGATTTGTTGTAGTACCTTATGGCTAAAACAAATTCATAAGGCATACACAACTTGGCAAAAGCCTTTTCTGATTCTGATTCGAAAATTCTATTGTGAAATATCGTCCACTACTGTTCATAAAGTGGAAGTGTACCAAATTGAGCACACAGGTAAAATTCTGGAAAACGCTTTCTATACAGAAGTCTTCTACATATTGTGTAGTTATGCAGGAGATACAATTACTATTCCAATCAGTATAGAATATTTTGCATATACATGTTGTATACTTTTATCAAAGTTTCATAATTTTGGGTTTTATATATTTTCGATTTCATAATCAATCACAATCATAATCAAATAAATAGCTTTGATTATTATTTTTTTCAAGTCACATACACGTTTTTTTCACGATTCTTTTTCCATAAAAGAAAAAAAAAACAAATCCAAACATTAGCTTAAAAATGTACTTATTTTTCTTTCAATTTAGCGTAATTTTATTCCTGTTTTTTGATAGATATATATAAAGATAATACGCGTCATAAAAAAATGACTCTGTGCCTTGTCACATTCAGTCATGCGTTTGTGTTGCGCAGCAGCAGTCCCGTTGAATACATAGGGGAACTGACAAGGAATTAGCCAATCATTTCCTTGCTTGGGAATGACGTTCCTCCAGCGCGTTCCAGTTATATTTAGAACCTATATATACTGAAGTCGCCCCCTATGCTTTGTTGACTCTGCAGCAGGCAGCTGTAGTGTCAGTTGGAATGCTGGAGGGCATGAAACTAAAACAGACTGTCCTGTATAGCCACATTACTTTATGTAGGCATCAAAATTAATAGTGGAAAACTGCGTTTGTTTTGATTCCATGACATATAAGTTCAGTTGTAATATTTGGTATTAACTATCCGAATAAACGGCTATTTAAAGTCAGTTAAGATACAATAGTAAATCAAGTGTATAGAGGTGACAAAGCAAAGGGCATTGTGGGTAATATATTCCTACTGATAGGGGTGACCGATTTGCCACAGACCGGTTAAAAATCACCCTGCTATGATTTCTGGGTAAAGTCCGCCCTGCTTGGTATCCGCCCATATTCTCATAACGCAGGCGGCCCTGAGCAGCAGCAGTAGCAGCTAGGCCGAACCGAAGAGACGCTGGATTAGATGGCCTCCACTCTTTCTTTTTTTTTTTTTTCTTCCCTGATTGCTTTATTTTTTCCCGTCTGTATGCTCCCATTTACTTCCGAAACGACACCGAACCGACTGGAATGCGGGCATTTTGGTAAGAAGCAGAAGTAGGAAATGCAGAGATCGAGTAAAACGGGAGGATTATCTGCTTGACTTCTTTGGTCGCTGCTTCAGACGCGGAACTCCTATCGTTAAAGGTAACAAACGGAGAAGATACTTTCAAGTGGAGGCATTTTACTTTTTACTACTTCTTTCTTTTTTTTTCTTTTTACTAATAAACACAGACTGGTGCACATGTCACGAAAACGGTGAGCTGCAACGTTGTAGTAAAACCATTTTAATTTTAGTCCAAACTACGCCCAATTGTTAACCTACCGCTTGGCCCTGCATTGCAGACCTAGCTAGCCCCTCAATGGCGGCTTCCTTTCCGCTTTGAATGAATGATAGGACTTTATCCCGGAACATTTATCAGAGAATAGCCTATAAAGGCATTTTTATCCTTAAACGTAAAGGAATAAATGGCAAAAACCGGGTTTAGCTTACTTTTAGGGTTGTAAGCTAACTCGGTGGCTAGGCTAGCTAGCAGACAGACTGATCGCAGGATTTAAATGAATTTACTTTCGACTTTAAACCCTAGACACATGTTTTTCTCTCCGGGCAGCACACCGAGCTTTTACTGAACTTTCAGTCCAGTTCGAACATGTTCAAACGGCTCGTTTAGAAAAAGAAAATGTTTATTTGGCTGCTAATCAATAAGCCCTCTGATCAGATTGTGTGGGTATTTTTTCCAGTATCTGCTATCTGCTTCATACAGGCATATAGGTCTGCACCAAAAATTCTAAAGCACAAATAAAAATAATAATCATATGATAACATGATATAGTTGCAAAAGTTAAAATGGGAAAATTACGATTATTCTTAATGCTTCTGAAAAAGCTGTTATAGTATCTCTTATAATCCATCATCATCACAATAATGATGTAAACACTATCAAATTAATCTCAATTTATATATATTGTATTATATTATAATGTACCTTTCAACCTTCAAAAAATATATTTCACAACTTTTATGATTATATGTTGACTTCCAACTAGTGGAATGACCCCCACTGTCATGGCCTGAGGGGTATACATTGCTTTCCCCAGCACTAAGCTTCCTTGAGGAGGGTGGCAGAGTTACCCTGCTATACAAAACGACTTCAGACAGCATTACAGCATACCTCACTTCTCCCTTTCCCCATTCTTTATAAAAGCCTCTTTTCCACCAAAAATAGCGGTTTAATGCATGTTTTTCAATCATGGATCGACCCGCTAATATTCGGCATTAAGCTCGCTTCCCACTGGCTAAAAGAAGCTGGGTCTAACGCCTCGCTGTCTGGCGACACCATCACGCAGTGTTAGCATTGATGTCACCAGTGCGACAGAAATCAGGAAAGTAAACAATGGAGAGCAACATGGAATGAAGCCAGGGCTTAGTAGGTGTGCTGTTTTGTTTCCCAATTTTGTCTCCGAATCTCTCTCACCAGAGCCGCGCCATGTTTATCGATTGTAAACTGAGCTGTTTCGGCTTGTTACGTCAGAAGCAACTGACCTAACAAGCGGCGTGTTGACATCTGTCCGTTATGCGCGATGGTATCATGTAATTGAGCGTGTCGACCCAGGTCTGGTGTTCCAACGGCATGCCGATCAGCCTAGGCGATTTTAACTTGGGTCACTTTGACTCATTTGACCCGGTTAGACACGTGTCAGTGAGCTGTTCCACTGTTCCACTGTTGCCACTAAAAACCAATTGTTCCCGGGTTTAAACAGGTTTTTCGGCCATTGGTGGTAAAAGAAAGAAGTCAATGCCACAAAATTTCTCTTAGAGACTGTGGCTGTGTCGGAACATCATCCCTATCCCCTATATAGAGCTATATGTAGTGGTTGCAGCATTTTATAAGTTTCCGAATGTCAAGTGGATAAAAAAAGTAGTGGCCATCTGTCCGAACGGTCAGATAACTGAGTTCACTATATACTCCCCACTCTATATAGTGATGGAGGAGTTTGGGCGGACGGTTGGACACAGACTGAATAGTTGTGCAAATTGTGCCGGGTTGATATTCAGGCATGTTTGTCAGCATGTGCTCCCCAGTTGATAAAAGCTATGCCTTTAAGACAAGTTAAAGGTATAGTGGAGGATTTTGGTGAACTTTGTAAAAACACCCGCCCTCTCCAGTGCACACGCACCACCCTGTAATCGCTCCAGTGAGAGAACGCCTATTAAACCATTTTTCCCCGTGCGTGCTCTGTTGCCGTTTGCATCGCTCGTACAAGCTTTCTTTCCAAAAGAAGATTTGCAATTTTTCAAGTATATCAGACTCTCCAGCGGTAAGTGAAAATGGAGCGGAGCACGTTGGGCGGCCTTGCGTAAACATATCAACAGAATAATTAACAATTAGGAGGACCACTTATTTTGATGATCCACCTGGAAAAAGAACATCCTCCACTATACCTTTAATAAAGTAACTTGAATATTGCGAAACGGTCCGTGAGGACAAGAACTTTTTGCACCTAACAAAGTCTAAAGCAAACAATAAAATGAAAGACATATTAAAATATTTGGCCTTTTACATCTCTGCTTGTTGAATCGATGCCTCTGCCATCTGTCTCTCTTACTATCTACTTTCATTAAGTGCAAAGATTTAAAAAAATAATCAAAATTTTCATGAAAGCATAGGGCAGATTTGTATCCTCGGCTGCAGTGTTTTCTTGCATTCCAACCATCCTGTCTGATCTGTTAGAGATAAGCTTGTACCTCATATCATTAGACATAAGTATTTACGGTATGTCTGATATGCTGCTGATAGTTTTGGGGAGATAAAAGTGCATACCGCAACACCTGTCAAACTTTATTGTTTCTGATATTTTCCTGTTTTAATTGTAGCTTTAATATTGAGTAGAGAGTTCAACCCTGGCTGCAGGCTGTAGACTTTCTACAGTTTACACTGTATCTTCTGTAAAGGCCAAGCGCCTCTATTGACGGATGCTCCACAAAGCAGGCAGACAATAGAGAGTTTCACAGTCACTTGTCAATTTTAGAGCTTTAATGTAATGTCATTGATTTCAGCCTGGGGTTAGTTCCTGCTATTGGTTCTTTGCAATTTTAGAAACGGGACTGAATCAGGAGCTGGAGAAAGATTTGAATACATGTGCAAACAATATGTTAATTGTATTTTAGATGACTTCCCGGTTTCTAATCTGAAGTCTATTTGTTTGGCCTTCCACATTCAGTTTGAATAAGCAAAATGGGAAATATAGAAATTTATTGTTTGATTAAAGATTTTTTTTTTTTTTAAGATTTTTGAATCCTAGATCTTAAACTCTAGGTCTTTATTTTCTGTGGTTTGATACTACATGAGTCTGTTTCTTAATTCTTGTTTTTTATTTATATTACAAAAAAAAATATTTAAAACTCAGAGTAACCTTTGAACCAAATTTTAGCCCCCCATATCCTTATAGGTTTTTTAAATCTCTAAACTGAACCCAAGTTTCTTAACCTTTTACATTTCCTATTCTTTTGTGTCTGTGTTCAATAGAGAAATTGCTGATCACAGTCTGTGGTTTTCACTAAAAACCTGCAATTGTCGATACCCCTCCTTTTAGTTTATTCAACTATTAGACGTTTCTGCTAAAGCCTAAAAAAGGGGAAATGGAATTTTATATCTGAACTGAAGCCCGATTTAGCATTTCTTTGGTCAGGATTTCTGAAAAACGCATTTACATATTGTTTCAAATTAAAAAATATATCTTGAGAATTGAGTGAGGGAAAGTATGGAATGATTAAATAGTTTGAGCCCCATTAACATGTTCCTAAATTTACTGAATCTGCAAAATCTCATTCTGAATAACCAGTATTGTGTAATTTATAGAGGTTGATTTTATAGAAGTTGATTTTTATAAATGTATTTTTCTATTTCAATGCTTCTTGTTAAATACTAAAATGGGCGTTAAAAAACCCGTGTAAAGTGGAATATATTATTCCATATTTTTATGTAAGTGTCGTCCTTTTTGTTTCTGTGTAAATTGGATGAATTAAATTTTTTTTTCTCTTCTTCCCAGGTAAATCATGACTGAATATAAGCTGGTTGTGGTGGGAGCTGGAGGCGTTGGCAAGAGCGCGCTTACCATCCAGCTCATTCAGAATCATTTTGTGGATGAATATGACCCGACTATTGAGGTAAAGTAAAAAAAAAAAACTAAGTTATTTCTGGATGTGTTTTTGTAAAAGAAAATTTTGCCAAGTTCCCAGTATGTTTGCATATCAGGGAAAAAAACGGGGAAAAGCTAAAGCAAAAAAAAACAACAAAAAAACAGGAATTAAGAACATGCTAAACTGGTTTAAAGCTTTGAAAGGACACTAAACAGGTTTATAATGACTTTTTATGTCTGGCACTCTGCCCAGTTTCCCGAGTGCCAACCTTTTCTGTGCGAACACTCTAATCACGCTTTCAATCAATTATTGATGTGCAGTGGCAGGTTTGAGCACGCCTATACATTACTTAGATACAAGATAGCATCTGAGAGTATTGCTTCACATGGGAGCAGAAGGTAATTATTTCTGGCTGAGTACGGCCATTGGCGACGAACAACAATACTATTGTGACGCTGACTGGAACGTTGTTGTAATTTGACCTCTTTCCAGAAAATACAGCACACTCGTACAGCTGGAGATCGGTGCTAATTAACTTTTTGTCTGTAGAAGAATAGTTCAGAGTTGATTAGAAGACCTGATCAACTTTTCCAGCAACTGGCTTTGTTTATTCAACCATGAAAACTTTATGATTGTAAAGTGAAACATTCCCTAATGTGGCAAAGACGTCTCTGTGTCTTGATTTTAGATTTTTGATCATTTGTTCTTTTTATTACATCTTCATCCTTCAGGATTCCTACAGAAAGCAGGTGGTTATTGATGGAGAGACGTGTCTGCTGGACATCCTGGACACTGCAGGTCAAGAGGAGTACAGCGCCATGAGGGATCAGTACATGAGGACAGGGGAGGGATTCCTCTGTGTCTTTGCCATCAACAACACCAAGTCCTATGAAGACATTCACCACTATAGGTGAGTTAGGACAGATATAAGAAAGACTGAAGATTGCAGATTGAGGAAACCATTGTACATATTTATATAGCACTATGTGCAAGTATGTGCTATACAAATACACTTTACTTGCTTAAACCTGGCAAAAAACATTAGTCCAATATCTAAAATTGTTCTATTATGGTTCTCAGGTTCCTTTACAAAAAAAATAGAAATGTATAGAACCACAAGTCATATATAATTCAATTCAGTTTTTTTATATACCGACAATTCACAACACATCATCTCAAGGCACTTTACAATTTAAACAGGTCATACTGTGAAATTTATTCAAAGTTTTCTATCTAAGGAAAACCAGTTAATTGCATCGACTCATTGACTCTTAGGCAATCCCTCACAGCAAGCATTCTTGTAGCGACAGTGGAGAGGAAAACTTTCTTTTAACAGCAAGAAACCTCCAGCAGAACCAGACTAGGTGTGAGCGGCCATCTGCTGAGGCCAAGTGGGGTTTAAGGAAATAGAAGCAGACAGAAAAAGAAGCAGAGATGTGAAAGGCGGCCCTGTCCAGGGAACACACAGCCAGGCAGACGAGTTACGAGCCAGCTCCCACGTCACAGGACGAAGAGAGCACTTTGGGCCAGTCACAGTCAGAGGTACAAGACTACACTGCAAAAAACGCAGAGCTCAAACATCTAACATCTATATACTTGGTTGCAGTTCATTGTTTTTTTTTATTATTATTTTTTTTTAAGATCTAGATTACTTCGAATATAATTGTATAATCCAATGATAATGAGTTCAATCTCTTCTTTATCTTGAAAAATCAGAGGTGCAAAATATCAGAGTAGGATTACAATGCAGTCTTAAATGTAAGCATTGCTCACTTTTTTTTGTTGTTTTTTTTTTTTTTTTTGTTTGTCTAGAGAACAAATCAAACGGGTGAAGGACTCTGAGGATGTCCCAATGGTGTTGGTGGGAAACAAGTGTGACCTCCCATCCCGAACGGTGGATACAAAGTCGGCTCAGGATTTAGCACGCAGCTTCGGCATCCCCTTTATTGAGACCTCAGCCAAAACGAGACAGGTATGTGTTCACCTGGGGCTGCTATTGGATTCCTCTCACGCTCAAATTAGCTTTGATTCTAATTCTTAGAAGAAAAAAAAGTCAAGAAATTAGAACAATCTAATTTTATCAAATGGGGCAAAAAAAAAGAAAATTTCCCTTTAATTTTGGCTACGAAATTTGACTGTATCATGTGGTGGTGTTGACTTGTGCCATTTACCCTCTCTCTTTTTAATGATCTTTTTATAATTATGTCACTGGGAAATTTACCGGCTAATGTTTTGAGCCTCATTAGGTCCCTTTTTTTTTTTGGTTAATTGGATTTTTTTATTTATGGGTGATAATGTGATCATTGCATGCCAGTTGCTCATGGAAATGGGAAATTATATCGTCATTACGACCACCTGCAAAGCACCCTTGGTGATAAATAATCAGCGAATCAGTTAATTTGTGTCAAGTTGTCTGCATGAAAGGACAAACTGTCTGTAATTACTTGGAGGGTTAACGATTCTGCTTACTGGTCACTGTGACTTGGTGCTGGAAGATTTGCTGTCCAGGTGTGGGTGTGCGTGTGTGAGCATGGCCTTAGGACACTGGTTGGCTGATGGAGTGATCTCCAATTGTACAGGTGCTGGTCATAAAATTAGAATATCATGAAAAAGTAGATTGATTTCAGTAATTCCATTTAAAAAGTGAAACTTGTATACTATATTCATACATTACATACAAACTCATATATTTCAGATGTTTATTTTGTTTAATTTTGATGATTACAAATGACAACAAATGAAAATCTCAAATTCATCATATCAGAAAATTAGAATATTACTGAAGACCAATAAAAACAAAGGATTTATAGAAATGTTGGCCAACTGAAAAGTATGAACATGAAAAGTATGAGCATGTACAGCACTCAGTATTTAGTTGGGCCTCCTTTGGCCTGTATTACTGCAGCAATGCGGCGTGGCATGGAGTCGATCAGTCTGTGGCACTGCTCAGGTGTTATGCTAGCCCAGGTTGCTCTAATAGTGGCTTTTAGCTCTTCTGAATTGTTGGGTCTGGTGTATTGCATCTTCTTCTTCACAATACTCCATAGATTTTCTATGGGGTTAAGGTCAGGAGAGTTTGCTGGCCAATTAAGAACAGGGATACCATGGTCCTTCAACCAGGTACTGGTAGCTTTGGCACTGTGTGCAGGTGCCAAGTCCTGTTGGAAAATGAAATCTGCATCTCCAAAAAGTTGGTCAGCTGCAGGAAGCATGAAGTGCTCTAAAACTTCCTGGTATGTGGCTGCGTTGACCCTGGACCTCAGAAAACACAATGGACCAACACCAGCAGATGACATGGCACCCCAAACCATCACTGACTGTGGAAACTTTACACTGGACTTCAAGCAACGTGGATGAAGTGCCTCTCTTCTTTTCCTCCAGACTCTGGGACCTTGATTTCCAAAGGAAATGCAAAATTTACTTTCATCAGAGAACATGACTTTGGACCACTCACCAGCAGTCCAGTCCTGTTTCTCTTTAGCCCAGGCAAGACGCTTCTGACGCTGTCTGTGGTTCAAGAGTGGCTTGACACAAGGAATGCGACAGCAGAAACCCATGTCTTTCATACGTCTGTGTGTGGTGGTTCTTGAAGCACTCACTCCAGCTGCAGTCCACTCTTTGTGAATCTCCCCCACATTTTTGAAGGGGTTTTGTTTCACAATCCTCTCCAGGGTGCGGTTATCTCTCTTGCTTGTACACTTTTTTCGACCACATCTTTTCCTTCCCTTCGCCTCTCTATTAATGTGCTTGGACACTGAGCTCTGTGAACAGCCAGCCTCTTTAGCGATGACCTTTTGTGTCTTGCCCTCCTTGTGCAAGGTGTCGATGGTCGTCTTTTGGACAACTGTCAAGTCAGCAGTCTTCCCCATGATTGTGTAGCCTATAGAACTAGACTGAAAGACCATTTAAAGGCTTTTGCAGGTGGTTTGAGTTAATTAGCTGATTAGAGTGTGGCACCAGGGGCCATCAATTTTGAACCTTTTCACAATATTCTAATTTTCTGATATGATGAATTTGAGATTTTCATTTGTTGTCATTTGTAATCATCAAAATTAAACAAAATAAACATCTGAAATATATGAGTTTGTATGTAATGTATGAAGATAATATACAAGTTTCACTTTTTAAATGGAATTACTGAAATCAATCTACTTTTTCATGATATTCTAATTTTATGACCAGCACCTGTATTTTTCCTGGTCCCTGACCTGGGCTGAATCACGGCTCACGCGGTGGGGGGGAATTGATGTTGCAGGAATAATTTCTTTGAGCTTTGGTCGTCTAATTCTACCTTTGTGTTGGTTATTTCTGTCCACACGGTGTTGGTTCTGATGGGCTACTGTCTATTTCCTGAAGAAATTATCAATAATTTCATTTGATTCTTCTGGGAAAGATAATGTAATGTTTTGCACAATACATTAAATAATCTAACCTTCACTCATTCCCATGAGTCAAAGGGGTTTTCACCTTAGGATTCCAGTGCAAGACTAGGACTGATGCCAGGGCTTGCTCTAATTGGTTCAATGAATTAATTCTGTAATTGGCTCAAAGCTGCACCTCAAAGATGCATCCTTACATGATTTAGGGCTTAAACATTAAAACTTCAGACTAAATCAGAGGTCTTCAACAGGGGGTCAGCGACCCCTAGGGGGTCCCCAGAGGTACTGCATGGGGGTCGCGAAAGTTTTGGTTGATTACACTTTTTTTTTTTTATTTCGAGAGAATTTTGTCCCTTTTTCACAAATCGGTGAAGGCTACAGGGAATAAATCAAAACCATAATTTTACATCAGTATTAGGGATTCTCATTTAATTTTACTCTCATTATAGTATTAATTGGATAAAGGTAAGGTGAGTAGGTTAGTTATAGGGTTAAAAGTAAACTTTAATTTGGCTCTGAGTTCAAGTAATTGACCTAAAAAGGTTTTAATAAAGATAATGAATCCCTTAAAACAAACGCTAGATAACCGCTTTTAAAATGATAAAAGCTGGTTTAACAACACTTTAATAAAAGCCCTAACACTAATTGTTGTTTAAACAGCATCTTCAGTTCAAAATGTATCTAAAAAGTACCAGTTCTGGTTTGGCGCTGGAATTATTTCTCCTACTACAGGCTTGGAAGATGTTTTCTTCTCTTTTTTTAATTTCTCTTTTATAATTGTTTTGGATAGACTTAGTGATCGATACATGTCAGTCCATTGATCATCCCTGATCTAATTAACTCCATAGTCCACTTGTCAGAGCTACGAATTAGGGATGCACTGATTCCTCAGCAGATCTACAAAAAGGCTTGTTTCAGCTTGATGGACAAATAGTAAAATAGACTTCTTTTTGGTATGAAATACAATTATTATTTTTTTGTTATATCATTAATAGAGGTGAACAAATTGTCTTAATTGGGGCTGCTACAGAAAAGTATATTTAAACACTGTATCCAGATACAAGTTTTATTTGGCATGGTATGGATACTAAAGACAAGTGTCATTTGCATATTTTTGCAATTCTTGATTTAAGATTTCTAGATTATTTTCTAATTAAAAGAACCTCAGACAACCTTAAAGTATTACCAAATTCTTATAATAGTTTTTTTAAGCCTTTATTTACACAGATTTAATTAGTATGTCTGCTCTGAAAGCCTGTGCCAAGTAAGTTTTTATTATTTTTCAGCAAATGGCAAGTTTTAGTCTTTATTTTTCACTTAACTATTATTTGAATACTGAATTAGTTTACAATTATTTTAGTAATTAAGTTTTCCCGAATGATCTTATTTGGTCCTTTCCATAAACTGATTTAGTTTTGAAGCCGAAGAATTTTCTTATGTGAAGAACACTTATGCGTCTTTTAAAAAATAGTCAGATATAGTACCAGCTCTGAATAAAGGCCACAGCCCTGGAAGAAAACTGTCCATTAGTGTGTGCAGTTCTCTTTCCAACTATAAACGATTTGCTAAATTTTCCTCAAAATTGTATCCAAATGAGTTTATTAGTTGCGTCGAGATCATCAGCAGATTATCATCTGAAAAGCCCTAAAGTGACTGAACGTTTCAGCAGGCTAGCATTGCATGTAATTGGATGTTTTTAACCATATTGAAAGTATTGCAGACAAAATCAAGGAGCTATAATCTGGATTTTGATCGGGATGTTCCTTTAATATATTACGATTTGTACATACAGACCTACTAACATTAGCGGAACATCTCGGAGATTTCTTTAAAACTTTTATGTGAGAAATTCATATGTTGTGTACATATTTGTATTTATAATAGGGCTGCTCAGTATTAGAAAGTCATATGATGGTGATTTATTTGATCCTCCCATCACTCACACATTGACATTTAGCATTTTGGGCAATGTCATTTCAGTCTGGTGTTAGCATCTGTTAGCATCTGCTGCTGTAAGTCTCTAAAAGTGGACATATTGTAGGTTAGGGGAAAAAAACTCCCAACTCTGGGAACATATTGATATATTAGCCAACAAGTGTTCGAGTCTGTACCCTTATAATGAGATTTATTGTTGTGCCTGTAGTTAACATTGCAGGGGGAAAAAGTCTTTTTAAGCTCACATTTAAAAAATCAGATGAAGCCTAGAAATCTGCAATCAGTGCATCTCTTCTTTGAAGAAGCCTTTATAAAATTTAAAGCAATATGGTTATTTGATTGTAATCAAACTATCAACATTCTGAATAAAATACTGATTTTTATTTCTGTGCTCATATTTTAAATAATCCCTGCTTTTAAAGCCTGCAGGAGGAGAATAATTCATAATCAAAGAATAAAAATGGCGGCGCCCCTGGCGGCAGCGGCTGGCATACAGCTCCGACCAACTTGCGGAGATTTTCATAAAAATATACCGCCAAACCCGCTGCAAACTGCTTATCTACCTAGCAGATCATCACTGGACCGCCAGCGCCTGCTGGAGTTACGATCATGCAGTGTATTTGGACTTGTAACCACCACTACGCTCGACTGTTTACGTGACTCCGGAGTGCTCCGGGATCAAGCCCCGGAGGCCTGCGATGCAGCGGACCCGTCGAGCGGCTCACGCTGGAGGAGAGCCAAGCGAAAGCGGTGCAGCCGGCCGAGGAAACGCGGCTGTCGCGGAGGTTTAGCAGCCAAGCTAAAGGCTAACCCCCACAGACCATCGCTTCCATCCATCCTGCTCTCCAACGTACGTTCACTGGATAACAAAACTGACCATCTTCAACTCGAGCTCTCAGCAAAGAGGGAGTTTAGGGACTGTTGCGCTCTCATTCTGACAGAGACGTGGCTCACATCATCAACCCCGGACAACGCCATTAGCCTGGAGGGGCTAGCTACTTTCCGCGCCGACAGAAACAAAGAACTCAGCGGTAAGAGCCGAGGAGGCGGACTCTGTGTTTACATCAATAACAACTGGTGTAAAAATGCTAGAATAGTCTCAAGTTTTTGCTCTCCGGACATAGAGCTTCTGACTGTTAGCTGCAGACCCTTTTACCTGCCCAGAGAGTTCACTGTTGTTACCATCACAGCGGTGTATGTCCCCCCCAGCGCTGATACAAAGGAGGCCATGAGTGTTCTCTATCGGACTGTCTCTGAGCTGCAATCTACACACACAGAGGGCGTTTTCATCATTGCTGGAGATTTTAATCAGGCGAATATGAAAACTGTTCTCCCTCATTTTTATCAACACGTGGATTTTGCTACTCGTGGAGAGAACACTCTGGACTTAGTTTATACAAACATAAAAGACGCATTCAGAGCAGCCCCCCGCCCCCACATCGGCTCCTCAGACCACCTTTCTGTGATGCTAATTCCTGCATACAGACCCCTGCTGATCAGAGCAAAACCTACAGTGAAGCAGGTGAGGGTCTGGACGGAGGGGGCCATGGATGCACTCCAGGACTGCTTTGAATGCTCTGAATGGGACATGTTCAAATCAGCAGCAACATATGACAACAAGATCAATGTTGATGAGTACGCCATGACTGTTTCAGCCTACATCAACCACTGCATCGAGGACGTCAGCACAACAAAGACCATCACCACCCGAGCCAACCAACGGCCCTGGATGACTGAGGAGGTCCGCCACGCGCTAAAAGCACGGAACTCAGCCTTCAAGTCTGGTGACAAGGAGGCACTGAGGACAGCTAGAGCCACCCTGAACCGTGCCATCAGGTTAGCAAAGCGGAACCATAACCAGAAAATCCAGCATCTGTTCCACGACGCCAACAACACCAGGAGCATGTGGCAAGGCATACGGGCGATCACAGACTACAACACGCCCCCTGCCCCGGTGGATGAAGTTGATGCTGACTTCCTAAACGGACTAAATAACTTCTTTGGGAGGTTTGAGGCACTAAATCGCACTCCAGCAGTGAAGGCTGTCCCACATCAGGAAGAGGAGGTTCTCTGCCTTGACACAGCCGACGTGTGGAAGACTCTGAGGAGGGTCAACCCGCGGAAGGCCCCAGGTCCCGACAACATACCTGGGCGGGTGCTCAAGGAGTGTGCAGGTCAGCTAGCTGGTGTCCTCACGGACATTTTTAACACCTCGCTGGAGCAAGCCACAGTGCCAGCATGCTTCAAGTCTGCCTCCATCATCCCAGTGCCAAAGAAACCTCAAGTCACCTGCTACAACGACTACCGGCCCGTCGCACTGACTCCCATCATGATGAAGTGCTTTGAAAGGCTGGTAAAGGAACACATCGTCTCCAGTCTCCCCCCAACACTCGACCCGTTCCAGTTTGCCTACCGGCGAAACCGCTCCACTGAGGACGCCATCTCCTCTGCTCTTCACCTGAGCCTGGCCCACCTGGAGGAGAAGAACACCCACGTGCGGATGCTGTTCCTGGACTTCAGTTCAGCGTTTAACACCATCATCCCACAGCACCTGGTGGGAAAGCTGGAACATCTGGGCTTCAACACACCCCTTCGAAACTGGCTGCTGGACTTCCTCACCAACAGACCTCAGTCAGTCCGGGTCGGTCAGAACACCTCTGATGTCATCACCCTCAGCACGGGCTCCCCTCAGGGCTGCGTCCTGAGCCCCCTGCTGTTCACCCTGATGACATATGACTGCGTCCCCAGGTTCACCACCAATCACATCGTGAAGTTTGCGGACGACACCACGGTGGTGGGCCTCATCAGGGACGACAACGACCGGGACTACAGAGAGGAGGTGGAGCAGCTGGTGGACTGGTGCAGTGAAAACAGTCTGATCCTGAACGTGGAGAAGACGAAGGAGATCATCGTCGACTTCAGGAAAAACCGCCCCCACCATGCTCCACTGCTCATCAACAGCTCAGCTGTGGAGGTGGTCAGCAGCACAAAGTTCCTGGGGGTGCACATCACGGACAACCTCACCTGGACTGTAAACACTTCATCTCTAGTGAAGAGGGCACAGAAGCGCTTGTACTTTCTGCGGAGGATGAGGAGAGCCCGCCTGCCCCCGCCCATCCTCACAACCTTCTACAGAAGCACCATAGAGAGCGTTCTGACCAGCTGTCTCTCTCTGTGGTGTGGAGGCTGCAGAGCTTCTGACTGGAAGAATGTGAGGAGGGTGGTGAGGACAGCGGAAGGAATCATTGGGGCTCCTCTTCCCTCCATTAAGGACATTTCATCACAGCGCTGTGTGTCCCGAGCCCGTAATATCATCAAAGACCCCTCACACCCCCACCATGGACTGTTCTCCCTGCTGCCCTCTGGAAAGAGGTTCCGCAGCATCCGCTGCAGATCCACCAGGTTGTGCAACAGCTTCTTCCCCACTGCCATCAGACTGTTGAACCTTTGATCCACAATCCGAACTCTGCACCTATTGCACATTATCGGGCATCAAATGCTGCTGAACTTTTAACTTTTAGCCCTTTAAATTGTTCATCTCATTGTATTTTTCAATAACGCATTTTTTGCACAAATGCCATTTTGCACTGAACCACTGCAACTTGCACACTGTCTCTTATCCTCTGCACTGTTCACACTTTGACCACTGCTGCACTTTTTGTATTTTTCTATAACTCGTGCCATTGTGAAATATCAATGCAACGTTCATAAGCTGTATGTAACGCAATTTCGTTCTGTATGCACCCTGTGCATACAAAATGACAAATAAAGAAGTCTAAGTCTAAGTCTAAGTCTAAGATTAGCATGGCAAACAATGCAACACACTACATCTAAGATGAAAAAGAAAGAAATAATGTTGTCTGTGGTGTATAAGACGATGTTGTTCCACTGCCTTCCTCTACATTGAGGAAAGTTGTGTCTTGTACTGCAGAGAGTTGAAGATGCCTTTTACACTCTGGTACGGGAGATCAGGCTGTACCGGCTCAATAAGATCAGCAAGGAAGAAAAGACTCCAAAGTGTGTCAAGCTTAAAAAGTGTGTTGTGATGTAAAAAGGGGTAAGTGTACACGGCCGCGCATCCACCAGCTCTGTTTGTGTTTGTGGGGAATCATGGAGGAGCCAGTGAACGGTGACGCTTCATGTGTTCTTACAGCTTTAGCTGCTGGTTTTTCTACAAGGGCTGTGGTGGCACTCTAACAGGAGGCTGATTTCTTCTTCTTTTAGTGTCTGTCTGCATCCAAAGGGATTATTATCCAAGGTCATTTTCACACTGGATTCATTCTCTGAGTCTGAAAAACTTAATCCTTTTAACTGGGCAGCGTTGGGAAAATTTCGTCCATTTACATTTTCTGCTGTTATTATTAAACATTTAAAAACTATGAAAAAATTAACCACAGTGCTAACATTAGTTCTCTGCTTCATTTAAGCACATTACAACATTATCACAGTAAAGAATAGCCTTTGAAGGGGCTTTAGTAAATCCCCGTTTCTATAATCATAACAAATGAAGACATTTAGATTGGAGGAAGAATCCTGCTGAGGTAAAATCTTTCATAACACGAGACATTCAGTGTGAAAGTGTCCAAATGGGCAGAGAGGGAGATGAGCAATGAAGTTTGTGCTTTTTAATAAGGATATAACTGTGAAAGTGGGATCTAATTATGTTGAAATGCTTAACGTGTCTTAATAAACTGTCAGATTTAGGTGTGTTATTGTTCTGCTTTTTATTGCAAAAACCTGAGCTGGTATACAGCTGTTTATCAGTGTTTTTTTAAGAATGTTTTTATTGATTTATTTTTTAGATGGCTACATGTAGAGCGCCATCTCCTGTGTGTGGCATCAGCAGATACTAGCTGTAATAACAAAAGACTTTCCCTTCATGACTGAGACGAAAAGCAGAGAGCTGAACTGATCCTGGGGTTTAAAAACATTTAGAGTATAAGTAATAATGACACCTGGTGTTTACAATTGGAACTACCGTTAAGAGGCTAAATTCAAGAGGACTACCGGTATTAGGTAAATTGCTTTGAAAGATGCCAAGACCTCTTATGTATTGTTGAGACTCTTTCTTTTCTGCTTCCATGTTTACAGGCTGATATGAAGAGGAAAAGCAGTTCTGTCATGTTCTAAGTCAGCAATTATTGTGATGTTCAAAAGGAGGGAATTGCACTTCTGTTACTGCAACTACTGTTTGCTTTGCTGTTGTGGGCAACAGAGGTGGCTTTTACTTTATGATGGATTTTATATCTGTACTTAACCCATTTTTCAAACCTGGTAGAAGTATTTATATCCCCTGTGTGAAAAGGCAGCCCTCCCTTTTCACAAATGCCACAGAACAGCACGCTACAATGTAGCTGGCTAACGTCACACACACCTGCACACACCTCCATACACAAGCGCGCACACACGAATCTGAGACTTTCACTCGCGGAGCCGGCAACCGCATATGAGAGCTCTTTGTCACGCCAACACTCCAAAAACTTTCAGTACTTACCTGAGTGACCAGCCATCGCAGCGTTCGGTGAGGTACCCGCCGATATCGCTCCATAATCCCATACCGCTCCAGTTTCCACACATTGCACACACAAACACAAACGCGCACACACACTTCCTGGTCCGACAACTTCTCCTCCCCTGGGAAACACGAACTGTGGGTAGGGGAATAATTTATGTCTCATTCAGCCAATCAGAGGCTTTGATTACCTGACGGGGTGAAACTGAGTGTTTGATGCATTTAAAATGCTATTTTTAGGTGTAATGTTGATGTAATGAGAAATGTGTTTTATTGAATGTATGCATACAGTAATGTGGTTAATGTAGATTGCTTAGGCATGTAATTTAACAGTGAAAATGAAGTAGTGCATTGTTTCAGCTGTACCTTTTTTTTCTTGCATAGTGGTCTCATCCAATCAGTGATTTAGTCCAGTAGGCATGCAATTTGCCAATTATGTCTGTTTGTATAAAAACCCTACTTTTTCCTCAGTTTGTGGGTTGGATGCTAGGAGAAAGGTTGGTGCCTGAGACTGTCGTGTTCAAAAGAGGTATTGCTCTCTGTGCTTAGATTTATTATTAGTTATTATTTTGAACAACCATCGTGTTGATTTTGTTTATGTTTTGGAAAGTCTTTTTGTTACTGCACTTTTTGGTTAGAGCACTGTAAATAAATATACACCACGTCATTTGCACTGGACCTCCTTGTTGAGTGCTTTCATTCCATTTGGGTGGCCATCCTGCAGTGAAACCTGAGCCAGAGGGCTCACCAGTTTCACATTTGGTGTCAGAAGTGGGATCGTGGCGCCGACACGAAAGTCAACAAGAAAGAAGTGCAAGCAGAGTGAGATGGCTTACAGGAAGTTGAAGAAGACCAACCCCCTGGGTCCAGGTGAGGAAGAGGTCGAAGGAGCCATAGGAGGAGAGCAACAAACACAACCTGATGACGACGACAGGCCGCAAGAAGCACTCAACCTTTCAGACCTGTACAGCCTACTGCAACGGTCCATGCGGACGCAGGAGAAAGAGAGGGAGAAACAAGAGCAGCGGTGGCGCAACATTCAAGTTCAACTGGGTAACGTCCGTGATGAGCTGGAGGACCATCGCAGGAGTTCCAGGGGAGGGCAGCAGCAGCCAGATGGAGCAGCGGCAGCGACCCTCCCAGCAGCAGCGGCGCATCCAGCGGCAGCGACCCTCCCAGCAGCAGCGGCGCATCCAGCGGCAGCGACCCTCCCAGCAGTGGCGGCACATCCAGCGGCAGCAGCCCTCATGACAGTAGCAGCAGCACCGGCACATCCAGTGGCAGCAACCCTCCAAGCAGCACCGGCAGCAGGGTATCCAGCACCACCACCAGCCCCATGGATGCCAGCGGCAGGCCCATCGATCCTGTTTCCTGATCCAGCAGCACCAGCGCCAGCAACATGGACCAGAGCAGCAGTGCCGAAGCTAGAGGACAGCGATGATGTGGAGCAATACATGACCACCTTTGAACGTCTAGCCACAGCCTACAGGTGGCCCTTAGCCCAGTGGGCTACATTCCTTGTACCGTACCTGTCTGGCAAAGCTCGGGCTGCATACGTCGCCATGGATCCTTATGAAGCCGTGGACTACTTCAAGGTGAAGAATGCCATCTTAGCCAAATATGAGATAAACGCCGAAAGCTACCGAACACGGTTCAGGGAGCCGAACATTCAATCTGGTGAGACGCCGAAAGAATTCTACAACCGGCTGAAGGACTTGTACCAAAAATGGATTCGCCCAGCGGAGCACACTGTGGAAGAAATCGGTGAAGTGCTCATTCTGGAACAATTCTTGCGCTCACTCTCCCCGGAGGTAAGAGTGTGGGTCAAAGAGCACAACCCCAGCACAGGCCTGAAGGCCGCAGAGCTCGTGGATGGTTACCTGTCAGCCCGCCGCGGACCGAAGGACTTCAGATTCCAAGGCCCCAACAGAGCACCTCAACCGCCGAAGGGTAAGTCTGTGGGATATGGGAGTGGAGTTGGTCCTGGTCCGGGGAGTGGTACACAGAGTAGGGGCCCAAGCACTAGACATTACATGCCTCAACACCCCTCTCAGCCTAGACCTACTGACACATCCACAACACACAATACACCTGCTAACACACAGGCTGTATGTCATTATTGTGGTAAGCCAGGTCACTGGGCTAGAGTTTGTCCTCTGAAGAAGGTTAGGGGTGCTACTTGCAGTATGGTTTCTGTGCCTAGACCTATGACTGATGCTGTGTATGCTGACAGTGTGCCAGTAATGGGTGTGATTGTGAATGATAAACCGGCAAGGGCTCTCCTGGACACAGGCAGCACCCACACTTTGGTGCAACCTCACCTGGTTCAGCAGCCTGAAGCTTTGACTGGCGAGAAACTGCGAGTAGTGTGTGTGAATGGTGATGTCCATGAATACCCCATAGCACTTGTGTCTGTTAAAGTGCAAGATCAGATGTTCAGGTTAGAAGCCGGGGTTGTTAAAGGCTTGAATTATCCTGTGGTCTTAGGTCAGGATGTGGGGATTCTGCCAGACCTGGTGCAGGCTTCTCTCCCAATGAGTTGCGTTGCAACCAGGGCACAGGCTAAAAAGGCGCAGGAGTTGTTACGTGAAATGCCATACAGTGGAGAAGATTTTGGTTCCCCTGTAAAAATGAGAGACAGGAAGACACGCCGACAGCGTAGGCATGACAAACTAGTTGGCACAGTCAAAGTCATGTCTGGTGAAGAGCTAGCGGCAGTTCCTGATGCAGGGAAGGAGATGTGGCAAGTTCCTGATGATCTGAAAGAATTGCAAAACCAAGATGTTTCACTGAAGGAGCTGTTTGACCAAGTTGTTGAAGTGGATGGTGTGGGCACAGGCCAGGAAAAGACATTGCTGGGTGAATTTTACTTTGTGCGTGATGGCTTGCTGTATCATCAGCCTGAAGGTGGCAGTGCAGAGCAGCTAGTAATACCAACCTGTCTAAGACAGAAGATTTTGTGTTTGGGTCATGACATTCCTTGGTCGGCACATTTGGGAAGTGTGAAAACTTTGCAGAGGATTTCAGACAGATTCTTCTGGCCCGGGTTGTATACTGATGTGCAAAAACACTGCAAAACATGCCCCACATGCCAGCTTTACAGCAAACACAAAGTCAGGCCATATCCACTTCAGCCGTTGCCAGGTGTAGATGTCCCATTCACCCGAATAGGTATGGACATTGTAGGACCTTTAGAGCGCACACAATCAGGCCACCAGTACATTTTGGTAATCTGTGATTACGCCACACGTTATCCTGAAGTGTTTCCCTTACGCAAGGTTACGGCTAGAGCCATTGCCCCTGCACTATTACAGTTATTCTCAAGGGTGGGAATTCCCCGGGAAATACTGACGGATCAGGGAACAGCTTTCCTTTCAAACACCTTAAAGCAGGTTTATGGGTTGTTGGGTATTGGTGCGATCAGGACCACTCCCTACCATCCCCAGACAGATGGACTTGTTGAGAGGTACAATCAGACACTGAAAGGTATGCTGAGGAAATTTGTGTCTGCCAACGGCAAAGATTGGGACCGCTGGCTGCCGTACCTGATGTTTGCCTACCGTGAGGTACCTCAAGCATCCACGGGGTTCTCGCCGTTCGAACTCCTGTACGGCAGACATGTGCGCGGACCCCTTGACCTGCTGAAGGATGCCTGGGAGTCGCCCAAGGCCACCACCTCCAACGTGATCTCCTACGTCATTGCCATGAGGGACAGGATGGAGGAGATGGCCAGCCTCGTTCGAGACAACCTCCAGAGTGCCCAGGTGACCCAGACCACCTGGTACGACCGGAGTGCACGACAGAGAACCTTCCAGCCTGCCTGGCCAGAAAGTCCTCCTTCTCCTGCCCACTGAAGAGAATAAGTTGCTGGCGAGGTGGCAGGGTCCTTACAGCATCAGCAGACAGTTGGGGCCTACCACCTATGAGCTGGAGATGCCAGAGAGGAGGAAGAAGCGGCAAGCGTTCCACGTCAACCTCCTGAAAGAGTGGAATGAAAGGGAGGCACCACCTAGTCCACAGCTGTTGGTGCAGGCCGTGAAGGAAGAGGAGGACACCCCTGAGCAATTCTTCCCGACCGAACAGCCAGCTGGGACATTGGACTTGTCCCATCTAACCCGTCAGCAGCAGCAAGAGATACAGGCCATTGTTCCTGAAGGCCTGCTCAGTGACCAGCCGGGGTACACACCGGTGGCAGAGCACCCCATCCGTCTGAAAGACTCTACACCCGCCAGACAACGGATGTACAGAGTTCCAGAGCGCCTGTTACCTGCTCTCCGGGAGGAGCTTCAGGTCATGCAGAGACTGGGGGTGATTGAGCGTTCGGAGAGTGCCTAGAGCAGCCCAGTGGTCCTTGTGCCGAAGAAGGACGGCACAATGCGCTTCTGCATTGACTTCCGCCAGGTGAACGCTCAGTCACACTTCGACGCCTACCCCATGCCCCGACTTGAAGACCTCATCGAGCGTCTGGGAGGCGCCCAGTACATTACCACGCTGGACCTTAGCAAGGGGTACTGGCAGGTGCCCCTGGCAAAAGAAGCAAGACCCTACACCGCCTTCAGGACACCCCAGGGCCTCTTTCAATTCACGGTGATGCCCTTCGGCCTGCAGGGGGCGCCTGCAACATTCCAGCGCCTGATGGACCGGGTGCTGGACGGCACCGGCGCCTTCGCGGGTGCTTATCTTGATGACATCATCATCTACAGCAGCAGTTGGGCGGAGCATGTGCAGCACCTGGCCGAGGTGTTGCACCGCATTCACCAAGCGGGGTTGACCATCCAGCCCAACAAGTGTGCCTTTGTTCAGCAAGAGGTGCGCTACCTGGGGCACATTGTTGGACGCAGAGTCATCAAGCCTCAACAAGACAAGCTCCAGGCAATCCCGGACTGCCCGCGGCCAGAGACCAAGAAGGGGGTCCGCTCTTTCTTGGGGCTCGCAGGGTGGTACCGGAGGTTCGTCCCCAACTTTGCCACCAGAGCAGCCCCTCTCACCAATCTCACCAGGAAGTCTGGCTCAGTCCGAGTCAGGTGGGAGGACCAGCATGAAACGGCCTTCAACGACCTGAAGGAGGCCCTCTGCAGCGGGCCAGTACTGCAGAGTCCAGACTTCAAGCAGCCGATGACCGTCCAGACTGACGCCTCCGGTGTTGGTCTGGGGGCCGTGCTCCTTCAAGGTGAAGGAGATCAGCAGCGACCTGTGGCTTACATAAGCCGCAAACTTTTTCCAAGAGAGACAAGGTACTCTGCTGTTGAATTGGAGTGCCTTGCTGTGAAATGGGCCCTGGACTCCTTTCGTTACTATCTCTTGGGTCGACAGTTTGTTTTAGAGACTGACCACCGGGCCTTGAAGTGGCTCGGGCAGATGAAAGACACAAATACCCGCATCACCCGTTGGTTTTTGGCCTTGCAGCCATACAGTTTCCAGGTCCGCTATCGGGCGGGCACGCAGAATGCAGTGGCGGATTATCTGTCTCGCCACCCAAGTGGCGAGCCTCCAGAGGAAGGGGGAAATGTGAAAAGGCAGCCCTCCCTTTTCACAAATGCCACAGAACAGCACGCTACAATGTAGCTGGCTAACGTCACACACACCTGCACACACCTCCATACACAAGCGCGCACACACGAATCTGAGACTTTCACTCGCGGAGCCGGCAACCGCATATGAGAGCTCTTTGTCACGCCAACACTCCAAAAACTTTCAGTACTTACCTGAGTGACCAGCCATCGCAGCGTTCGGTGAGGTACCCGCCGATATCGCTCCATAATCCCATACCGCTCCAGTTTCCACACATTGCACACACAAACACAAACGCGCACACACACTTCCTAGTCCGACAACTTCTCCTCCCCTGGGAAACACGAACTGTGGGTAGGGGAATAATTTATGTCTCATTCAGCCAATCAGAGGCTTTGATTACCTGACGGGGTGAAACTGAGTGTTTGATGCATTTAAAATGCTATTTTTAGGTGTAATGTTGATGTAATGAGAAATGTGTTTTATTGAATGTATGCATACAGTAATGTGGTTAATGTAGATTGCTTAGGCATGTAATTTAACAGTGAAAATGAAGTAGTGCATTGTTTCAGCTGTACCTTTTTTTTCTTGCATAGTGGTCTCATCCAATCAGTCAGTGATTTAGTCCAGTAGGCATGCAATTTGCCAATTATGTCTGTTTGTATAAAAACCCTACTTTTTCCTCAGTTTGTGGGTTGGATGCTAGGAGAAAGGTTGGTGCCTGAGACTGTCGCGTTCAAAAGAGGTATTGCTCTCTGTGCTTAGATTTATTATTAGTTATTATTTTGAACAACCATCGTGTTGATTTTGTTTATGTTTTGGAAAGTCTTTTTGTTACTGCACTTTTTGGTTAGAGCACTGTAAATAAATATACACCACGTCATTTGCACTGGACCTCCTTGTTGAGTGCTTTCATTCCATTTGGGTGGCCATCCTGCAGTGAAACCTGAGCCAGAGGGCTCACCAGTTTCACACCCTGCCTGAATCTTTTCACATGTGGTCATGTTTTGCCAAACCCCAATGTATTTGGTGTAAGGTAAACCTTCACAAAATTGTTAAACAAAAGGAGAAAAAAAAAAAACAATGGTTTGCAGATGAGGGAAGATGGGGATCGGATTAATAATATTAGTAATCGAACAGTGTCCATTTAAACACTTGTTCATCATGTCATTCAGATTTGGCCAACTATCCCCGCAGACCAGCAGCATGTGTAGCTGCATCTACAGCTTAATTAGGAAGTCCAGTCACGTCTCAACTGAGGCTGCAACTAACAATTAGTTTGCAAATTGATTACCCCTGTCAATTATTCCATAAAGAAGAGGTTTTACAAACTTAAACCAGGTGAAAATAAAAACTTTTCACTTCAGTTCTGGATTTTAATCTTTAATCCAAGATATTAATATATATTATTTTGCAATTTTGATATAATTACTGCTCTAAGTGGGTTGTTCGCTCAGCTAAAGGCATGTTTTAGAGTCTCTATACTCCAGTTAACATTTAATTGATGCCTAAAACAGTTAACGATTATTTCAATAACTGATTAATCATGATTTATCTGATTAATCCGATTGTTTCAGCTCTAGTCTCAACCAATCTTGCCTACATTTATGTGTGGCAGAATGGATACACTTTTTTTGGTAGAATAGACCACCGTGTGCAGGTCAAAGCTGCTGTTCTCAATAATGCTGCTGCGGGTCAAAAAATATCCTGATTGATTTAACTGATTTTTTTATTCCCCTGAAACGATGTATTTACTATATACTTTTCAATTTTAATGTGAAAAAAATGTGTATCGTATCAAGGAAATAAAGTCCACATGTGCAGTTAACTAGTGACTGACCCATATTGCAAAGAAAATGAAACTTAAATTTCTAAATGTACAAACCTGCTAAGAAATAGACGGCTATAGCCGTATTTGACAGCTGCAGGGGAGCTGATTTAAAAAAAAAAAAAAAAAAAAAAAAAAAAAAAAATGCAAACCATATTTTCTGTTTATTTGTGAGGGTTAAAAAAAAATCTGCAAACCAACAATCATTTAATTTCCACTGGACAGTTGGACGTTTAATCTGTTCCAAAGAATGAATGTTGTCTTCTAAAATGTGGAGGTTTAACCAGGTGGTTTGGTATGAGTGTCTTACTCTGCTTTTTAAATGTTCTAAAAAAAAAAAAAATGACCTGTTTTTTTTCTTTCCCTCAGGGGGTCGATGATGCTTTTTACACATTAGTCCGAGAAATCCGAAAGCATAAGGAGAAGATGAGCAAGGAGGGCAAAAAGAAGAAAAAGAAGTCCAAGACAAAGTGTATACTCATGTGAATAATCACCCCCCCCCTTTTTTTTTTTCAAGACAGACTAAAAAAAACAAAACTATGTTGAACAGTTCAAAGTAATAACATTTTGTACAGTACACTAAATTATTAGCCTTTGTATTTGTTAGAGCCTTCCTTAATAAATACTAAATCCAAGCTGATTCTTTTATTCGGACATGGATAAGCTTCATTTTCAGTGTAGTGCCAGATGCTGACCTGCAAGAACCAGATTAGCCAGAATTTTTTCTTTCTTTCTAATTCTAGAAAAACATGTTTGACATGTCTGCCCAACCAGGAGGAGACTGTATTACCAATAGCATTTAACAAAACATCTATTCTGATTCACTTGTTCTTGCTGAAATGCAACCACCTGGGTTTTATGGGATGCCAAAGAATGAAAACTCCTCCCGTTTGTGTGGAAAAAGCAGATGAAGGCTCAGCTCTCAGCCTAGTGAGGTCTAAATGTCCCAGCCACTGTGGAATTTCCCCATCAGTTCATTTTCACTGATAGTATGCACTCGGACTCCTAAGTACAAAAATAGAAAAATATAAATTTTTTCTTTTTCTCCATGTGTTTAATACCCTAGTTAGCCATTAATTAATTTGAAATTTGTCATTGCTTTGTATTTTGTGGGGAGTGATTTCATGCCTAAATTAGAAATTGTTTTATATATATTTTTTTCTCCCCCCCTCTTGCATGCATTGTGTCTATAGTGATACGGGGATTACAAACTGCCTCTGGTTGATGCTTTTAGGAGTCAGCAATGAGGAACTCAGACTCTAATTTTCAGGTTTTTAATGAAAAGTGTTCAATAATTGCTTTTGTCAAAATAAAGTCATTTCTGTAATAAAAAGTTAAAGAGATCATTATGATTTTTGACCAATAATGTCTGTCTTACGTCAAAGAAATTTAAGTTTTGTTTAAAAAGATCCTTACAATAGAAATAAAATTTTTTTTTTTAATTCTAGTTGTAAACTGTTTATGCGCCAAGCAAAAGTTTTTGCCGTTTGAAGTCCATTTCCTAGCATAGTAGAAACTTATTTTGAAAGCTGTAAAAGGAATTTGGCTCCATTCGTATTCCCAGAGTTAAAAACAGTTTTTAGGAGAGGCGTTTAAAATTGGACGCCTCTGCATAATTGGAATGAATGTTTTTTAAATGAGGCACAAATTTCCGTGAAATAGGTTTTTAAATGGCAATGTCCGACTTAATCTAAACAATGAATCCTAGTTTCTCTCAGGTCAGCCCATGTCGCATTCTTCATATATACGGACAGCATTTTTATTTGCCTTTTTTTTTGTGACTTTAGGTGCTAGGTTTAGACATTTGTTTTGTCATCCATTGTACCTAAGAAATGCACAAATTACAGTTTAAGGATGAAATGCTATTGTCACAGAAATTTGGGATTTTACTTTTGGGATTAATGAATTTTGACCCAACCATATTATTTCTTCTTTTTCCATGAAGTAGGTTAATACCTGTTGATGCAATTTTAGTAATGAGATCCTCTTGATAAGGATATATTTTAGTTTTACTGTAATGTTTTAAGATGTTCTTCTTTTATTGGGTGCCAACGGCTGATTTCTCAAATGTATCATTTATACCTGGATCGTATTTTAACAAACTTTGTATAGTTGTGATACCGAAAGGTTTCATGTTTTGTAAATTGTGCTTCGTTTGGTGTGTCTTTAATGAATGTTGCTTTAATGGAGTTCTGCTCCGCTCTGTGTTTGACTGGAGAGTGTGTCTGGGTGCAGGTCTGCAGAGGGGAATGAATGACCACTTTACAGTGTAGCTGTTTGTGGGGTAGAGTGGTGATCTGATCTCAAAAATGTCTTCTTTTTTTTGCCATGAATCTTACCACCCCTATTTAATGTGTAATAAAGAACAAAGTAAACAAAAGCTGGGCTTCTTCATTTCTTAACCCTTTTGGATGCATTTAAAATTTACAACCCATACAGCTTTTTCAGAGGTACAAAGAACAATATATGATTTTGTCCTTTCTTCTTTCACATATCCATCCATCCTTCCTTCCTAGTGCCTTGTCTTTTCTTCCTGACTCCATATTTAGATTTTGCCCACTGCAGGAGAAGGAGGGGAGGATGTGAACCTGCTAAAAATTACATTTTGTAAAAATTTTATATTAGGGACTCTGGAAAGTTAGATCTACAAAAGTAAGAAACTTTACAGGAAGAATATTGTGAAACTGGAAACATCCCTTAAATATAAAGATATTTTCTCTTTAACAGGATAAATGTTCTTAATTTGCATCAGTTTTTTTCAGTTAGAATTCTATTACAGTAAATAAGCTTTTTTATACCAAATTATTTTGTATTTATTTCCCTTAATTTTTTCTGCTAATGGTAGATTATAATAAAAATTTATAATTTTTATTGCATTATTGTTAGGTTCAAAGCAGAAATATGACTTATATACATAGTGTATACAATTTATATATATCATGAATCTGGCAGTCTTGGGAAATTGCATTCCATATTTATTGTATCTGCTAAAAATATAAACAAAACATTAACATTGGCAAATACAGCCAGCATAGATGCAACAGAGTATTCAGGTTTACCTTGTCAAAAACATTTGAAATTGTTAGTGCAACAAGCAGCTGCATATACCTTTTGTTTGAAGATGTGTTTCTTTATTTTTTTATTCCAGCTCCTATCTTTCCTGTCCAGTAGGTGGTGCTGCTTAACCACATCTGTAAGAAATCACAACATAGTGATGGTTCTAAATTTCCCTAAAACAAACCTGTGCAAATATGTTTAATGTATAGGTTTAAAGCAAAGGCTTGTGAATTAAAATGAGGTATGTTGATTAAAAGTGTCCCCCCTTAGTTCCTATGTTAAAGTTGCTCAGTTGTTGGACTATGAAGGTCAAATTTTAAAATCCTAGCATTTCTGTGATAATATTTAACAGGATAACATGTTCCTTGTTACGATGTAATATATAAGTGTCCTTTTCAGCAGTATGCCAAGTAAATGAATGGATGCAATCATTTATTGTCCTTAAGAGGGTTAGAAACTCTTTGAAATATTTATTTTTAGTATAGAAATTTAGAACTGTGACAAAAACGTTTTTTTTTTGCAAAGAGAGCTCATCAGTGTCCGCCCAGCTTGTGTCATAATCCTTTCAATCAATATTTTTTACTTTAGTTTCTGATGAGTAAAATTTTCCATAGAATATTCTAAAAATACTCAACCTCTAGGAAAGAATATACCGTAATCGAATAATACAGATTTATTTGTACAGTGATGGATATGGAATTAAATGAATTGAAGTACAGAATTAGAAATTTAGAAATAGAGCTTGCTTCCAAATATCTTCCCAAGACAAGTTTCTTTCTGTCGCAAATTTCTCTCACAAGATATTTCAAAATGCTCTACAGAAAAGTTTGACTACAAACTTTACCTTAGAATGTTTCAGTTAAGTGTATTTCACAATTTTCAACATTGGCATTTTTTGAAAATTATGAACCTCTACCCACCCCAAAGAAGATACAACAAAATGTTGATCTTTATGCATCCCAGTTTTATAGTCCAGGATGAAGCACATATGTGGCTGTATTAAGGTAAGGTTTCTGTAGCTGAAACATCATTTAAACATTCCCCCCTCTGTATGTTTTTCCCACTTGTGAAAGGCTATTCTAAACAAATCGGTAACTAAAAGCAACTTTTAGTGCATTTACAGTTTTCTTGGAGTTTGGTCCAGATTAGTAGAGCATAAGAACCATTAAGCTGCTTCTCCATGTTTGATTGTGGGTATGTAGAGCAGACTTGAAAGTTCCGGGCACTGATTCATAGACTAATAGAAATATTTTAAACTTTATTATCTGAAATACTGTGAGCCATTTTAAGATCTTTATAATTGGGATGGTCATCTAAACTTAGTTTTAGTAAGGATCAGGATCTACTGCAGAAGACTGATATTGACTTTTTAGTAGTGTTGTGATACCTGGCTGTGCAGTATTGGCCGATGCCGATACCATCTGTTTGAAAATGATGTGTGTGTGTATATATGAAGAGCTGCTTACTACTTGGATGTAAAATAATTGCCATCATAGCTTTGTCAAGCTGCTGCCTACCTTTGTGAAACCGGAAAAAGACAAATACAAAGTGAATCAAGTAGAACATTTTATTGCCTGCCTGGAATGGGTGACAATATCTAAATAAACCTTTGGCTCTATAAATGGTATCAGTAGCCTATTTGTTGGTATTTGCCAATAACGATACCACCATTTAGTGCTGGATCAGGGCCCTGCCCGATACTGGTATCGGTATCGGTGCAACACTACTTTTTAGGCAGACCTGTGAAGATACCACTCTGCCTAATAACTTTTTTTCTATTCCTCATACTTATCTAGACTTTTCCAGACTGCATATGGGAACATTTATTATTCACTTTCCATCACAGCTTTAAAAACAACTCTAAAGTAGAAAATAGAGTAAAGAGTTTTGAGCCAAATGATATAAAATGCCACAAGATGTATCCCGTGTACCATTAGCCTTGTTCTGTAGTGAGAACTCGATTCAGATATTCAATAAAACATATCACATTTTGTCAGAGTTATTAGAAGCCATTACTCGATGGCTGCAGAGCCACAGGTTGCCGCCCCCTGGCCTAAACTCTTCAGAGCATCACAGCAAAGTGGTGCTTAGCCATGTTGTCTCCTCTCTCCTGAATCCTCTCTTAGTTTAGAGTTTGCATGGTCTATATGAGTGTTCCACAGGTGCTTTTCTCTTATTATCCAAATACCAGGAATATTTTTACACCAGGGGTAGTGAAAATCCAAACATCCATTATCTGTAGCAGCTTATCCTTGCAGGGTCATGAGGGCAATCATTCAAAAAAAGGTGGGGCACATCCTAGACTGCTGACAGTTTTTAACATATAATGAGCAGAAACTTAAAAATGCCAACAATAGAAACTTAATATTCTGCAGTATTTTGGTTTATGCAAATACATTGTAAAGGGCAATAAACAGATAATAAAACAGCTCCTTAAAAGCATTTATACCCTGCACTAAAGTTGATTTCCCATTATAAATACAAACATTAATTGTATTTATGTGACAGAACAACAACGAAAAAAAAAATACCTTGACTGTTTTTGGAATGAGAAGAGAAGATTACTGTGCATGATTTTAAAATCAATTTGATTTTAATTCTCTAAATAAAATCTAAAAGGCCTACATCAAACAAAATAAACATGATTGGCCATCACCATTTCACATAGGACAGTGATTACCTTCCCCCTTCAGGAAGCAACAAGCTTTACCGTGCCGTGGCTGCTCAGTAAACAAAACCCCACTTTCTCCCATCGGTGAGTGCTGCTGATGTGATGGAGAACACCTCAAAATGCAGATCATCTCTGCCGCTGGGACAAAATGGCTGTTTTAGCTCCTAATCCGCAGAGTTTCAATAAATGCTCTGTTTTTGCTATAAATACTGCCTAATGTCATGAAATGTTTTCTGTTGCAGGGGGTCTCAGACTTTTCTGAGGAAGGGCTCTAATCACCCGAAGTGACGTTATACCATACTGCAGCTGCTCAAGGAAGATGTTATGAAATGGCCTTTATTTAGTTTTAACATAAATCCAGCTGTTTAGTGAAACCTTCAGAGGCTTGCTACAGAACTTCACTGAAAACATCATAAGGATAAAGAAATACAATAGATATGTCAGCAGGGTTAATTCATATTACAAACCCAGAATCTCAAGGGACCTTCTCCAATAATCACCTGAAAATTCAAAGAGCAATGCACAACTGCAGATGGTTACTACCTAACTAAAGCAAAAGGTGTTGCAGAGGATAAAGGTGGTCTATAATAACTTTGAAAATGCTGGTGATATCTTTAATTCATGTGGGAGAAGCAGTACCGATCTGGCTTTTATGGAAACGTGGAAGAAGAAACCCATTGTTGCAAGAAAGCCAAAAATAAAGTCCAGTAAAAAGTTAGCCACCGCCTGCAGTCTATATAACAGACAAACATGCACAATAAGGTGCTTCCATCAGAGGAGTCCCAAACTTAATATATATATATATTTTTTTTACCTTAAAACTGGCCCAGCCACGCTCCACAGCTCATCAACAGCTCAGCTGTAGAGATGGTGCTGCTGACCACCTCTACAGCTGTTAAGTGGATCCTGGGGGTGATCATCACAGACAATCCTCACCTGGCTGTAAACACCACCTCACTGGTCAAAAGGGCACAAAAGTGCATGTACTTCTTGCGGAGGATGAGGAGACCCTACCTGCCCCCACCCATCCTCACCACCTTCTACAGAAGCACCATAGAGAGCGTGTCTCACTGTGTGATGTGGAGGCTGCAGCACCGAAGACTGGAAGAAAGAAAGAAGAGAAGTGAGAACGTCAGAGAGGATCATTGGGGCTCCACTTCCCGCCATAAAAGACATTTCATCCCAGCGCTGTGTGTCCCGAGCCCGTAACATCGTCCACACCCCCACCATGGACTGTTCTCCCTGCTGCCCTCTGGCAAGAGGCTTCACAGCAACCGTTGCAGGTCCAGCAGATTATGCAAGAGTTTCTTCCCCACTGTCATCAGACTGCTGATCTGTTGAATAAACGCTAAATTATGTCACAGACTCTGCATCACACTGATAACAAAAAAATACTGCATATTTGCACCATATATATTGATGCTCTGAAGATCCATATCAGTGTGTTTTGTTGTACCATGTTTTTTCTCCCACACTGTTTACATTTGATCACTGCTGCACTTTATGGAATGGAAATGTTCATTCACTGTCTGAAAAGTTGTACTTAATGAATTGTCTTTTTGTATACACAGAGTGTATACAAAATGACAATAAAAGTTGTCTAAGTCTAAATACTATCCGTTTAGAGATAGACCCAAAACACACTGTCCTAATGCAACAAGGTCAGGGAAGCATCGTGTTTTTTCCTCATCAGACATGGATAAGGTGGTTAGTATGGATGTTATTAAATATGGGGGGATCCTTTAATAATAGCAGAAGACTTTCAACTGAGGCCAACACCAACCTAGCCAACAACACATCTTGTCCACTTCATACCTTCTTGTGTTAAATGCTAGTAAAATAAATTAAAGATTGTGTTCGTAATGAACCAAAATTTGAAAAAAAAAAAAAGTTAAAGGATAGAAAAACTTTTGCAACTCAATCCATCTAATTTGGCTTCTTTTAGTTATTGAAACATATCCAGTTCTTGTTCTAACCTCTGATGAGATGAGAAAAACTTGCACACTTAGAAGGAGATATTTAACTCTCAGATCTTATTCTTCTTAAATAAAAATGTGATTTTAGTATATGCAAAAACAGTATTTTTTATACATTGATGGCAAAAAAAAAAGAAGAAAAACAAGAATAATAGTGTTTGAAGGACCTTTTTACTTTGCAAAAACTGTGATTTTGATCAGGGAAATCAAATGGCAACTTAGGACCATCATAAAAAATGTCAGATTTAGCCTTAAATAAAATATGCAAAACTTCCTAACTTCATTCTTTCCTGTTTACAACACAATATACAATACTGAAGATGTTTAAATAAGCTGACATGGTTAATTTGTGACTTTGAAGGAGAACCAGTGCATTTTTTCTCTCCTTTCCTGTTAGATCAAAATGCTAATACTAGGCTGTAAACTTAGAAAACATTCGATTGGTTTTCAAATTAATGTGTACATTTAGGTTTATGCTTTATGCATATCTGTAGCATATTCCTTAAGGCCTGCTTGGTTCAAACTAAGTTCTTTTCCCTCATAAAGAATTATCAAGATTTTCATTGTGGCCTTGCCTCAATAAAAATATGACTGTTCAGCAAGGTTTATCCATTCTGTGACTTTTGCAAAAAAAAAATCAAGGAGCATTATTAAAAAAAAACAGACGTGTTGGTACTGTCCATGAATACAATTTTTCTTTTTTTAAGACTTTTTCAGTTGTTGTGTTTGGGTCTGACACTGAAAACATCCAAGAAAAATATCACATCTTGACAGCATCCTTCCAGAGTTTTAGAAGGCTGCCTTTGTTAAGCGGGGTGCAACAGAGGTCAAAATGACACTGTGGCAGCATATTTTCTTAAAAAGACACATCCTTATTTACTACTACAGTGACAGAATTTGCCCCCTGGCTTCAACCTGCAGGATTGTGTGCAGAAGGATGTGCTTGTTTAGTCATATCTTGTAAAGAGGGATGTCATGTGGCGTCAAAGATGAGATGTTTTCCACAGCGGATTCCCAAGAAGTAAAATGGCAGCCAAATCATGACAATAGACAGTGAACAAGCGTCAAAAAGACAGGAGGCACTGCTGCGGTGTAATTAGCTGCAAAAGCAGTGATTTTTTTGCAGGGAGCTTCTGTTGCCAAAGTGCCTCTTAAAAGTTATGCTCATCACAGGCGCACATCTCAAATTAAATCTAAAATGATGCATTTACTTAGCTGAACAACAAGATTGGTGCAACAGTTAAAGTTATTGGAGATGTTTTCTTGAATTAGCTGTATAATATATGACTTAACAGAAATGCTAGCATTGTTTCTGTTAGTTGTTTTATATAATGAGCCAAGAGTCTGGTAATCTTTAATAGGGTTAAAGTTTATCTGTTTTATCCATTCCAGAACCAAGTTTATCTGTGCTTGGAGTTATTATATAGTTCAAACCTTTAGATGTGTTCAAATATCGATCTAAAGTAAGGATGAAGAATTATTTGGTAATTCCACCTCTATTACTTTTCCAATTTTCTTCAGGGCATCAGCACCAGTCATTGTCTAACAGCTCCAGTCAAAATATTACCACGCAATGTTTGGCTGCTTGAACAGATGAGTGAAGGCCTCACATTGTTTTCTAACAGCATACATCTTAACATTGTGGCCAAAAGTTCAGTGTTGAGTCCAGTGTTGTAGAATAACAAAAATAAAAAATATTGGTGTAACACTATCTTTTCATAAAAAAATTTATACCTTTTTCAAGTTGAGAAGCACTTTAATGTTTTCTGATCAACATGGAGCTTTGTAATTAAATGCTGCTATGACTTATGGTATTTAATCAATTAACGACCAGAATGTCATATGTTTTTCTGAGAACACACGCCCAAAGGACTGTGTTAGGGCAACAAATGAAAGAGTGATCAAAGCTTAAATCATTGTCAAGCTGTTTGCTTCATTCAAAATATGAATATTTATATGCAAAAATGATTCCACTGCGAGTCCAATGTAATTCAGTTAAAAACTCTTGTCTAAACTAAGCTACCTAGACATACAAAAGGGAATTAAAATAGTTGAAAACCATAATGAATAGAACTCTGCAATAAAAGTTGTTTAAGATGAAGTCTAACTCTAAAAAGTGAGGATGGATTTTACCAAAGTTGATCTTGAAGGGTTGGGAATGAGGTCAAATTAGTATTCAACAAAATTAGAACATTTGATGTATGTTTAAACCGATTCACAATGAAAATCCAAGAGGTCAATAAAACCCATCCATCCATCCATCCATCCATCCATCCATCCATCCATCCATCCATCCATCCATCCATCCATCCATCCATCCATCCATCCATCCATCCATCCATCCATCCATCCATCCATCCATCCATCCATCCATCTTCTTCCACTTTATCCGGGGCCAGGTCGCAGAGGCAACAGTCTAAGCAGAGATGCCGAGACTTCCCGATCCACACACACCTCCTCCAGCTGCTCTGGGGGGACCCTGAGGTGACACCTGGCCAGCTCGGAGATAGTCCCTCCAGCGTGTCCTGGGCCTTCTATAAAGCCTCCTCCCAATGGGACATGCCTGGAACACCTCCCAGGGAGGCTATCAAGAGGCAACCGGACAAGATGCCCAAGCCGCTTTAGCTGGCTCCTTTCAACGTAAAGGAGCAATGACTCTACTCCGAGCTCCTCTTGGGTAACTGAGAACCCAACCAAATCTCAAAGGGTGCGCCCAGCGACCCTGCGAAGGAAACTCCTTTTGTGCGCTTGTATTCAAGATCTTGTCCTTTTGGTCATTACCCAGATCTCATGACCATAGGGGAGGGTGGGAATGTAGATCGATTGGTATATGAAGTGCTTTGCCCCCCGACTCAGCTCCCTCTTCAACAAGACGGTCAGATGTCGTGGTGAGTGGGTCATAAAACATTATTGTAAAAAAGTATATTTAAAAAAAAAATTTCTTAATCAGAAATCAATAACTTTTACATAATTTATTCTTAACCCTCTGTAATTCTCCCTCAGGGGATGGTTTAGCTTAAGACCACCTATCTTCTTAAGCTAGAGTTTGGCTAATGAAGACAATGGAGCTGGTGGCTACGACACATTTTCCATCATATTTTAGCAATCAAATGTAATGAGCATATGAAGAAACACAAATATTAATGTCAAATAAGTATTTCAAATGCTAATTGAACTTTAACGTTTACCTTTATAAACAAAATGCCTGTAGCTGTATTTTCTTTACTCAACAGTAAACATTTGAAATGATCAGAAATCATTAAAAACCCAAATTGTCTATCCAGTAACTTTCGGTAACTTTTCTGCATCTCTGCTTGCTCAGATGCATCTCACCCTTGCTCCCTGCTGGTTTGTATTTCCCCTCATCATAGAGGATTTTGACAAGCTTCTCCACGAAATAGCGGTCATGGAAATTAAAATTAACAGACTGGAAGTGAGTGCTGGCTACAGAAATGATACAACCTTGGCTGTGTCAACCATGCTGGTATCTCAAAACAATGAGTTATCCCAACCAGTGGTTTTAAACAGCAACATAATGGTGCAACAACTAAGCAACTCAACCAAAAAACAAAGTGATGATTCTAATGATAATAACCAGTCCAACAGCCCTATGAGGTAAACCCCTGGGGCAAAGCTGAATAATAAACCAGTCAACCCAGATTTGACAAGATGCCAAATACGGAGAATGCCACATCTAGATAATAAAACCTGGGTGAGACTTCATTGAAGTACACTATATTGCCAAAAGTATTTGCTCACCCATCCAAATTATTGGAATCAGGTGTTCCAATCACTTCCATGGCCACAGGTGTATAAATTCAAGCACCTAGGCATGCAGACTGTTTTTACAAACATTTGTGAAAGAATGGGTCGCTCTCAGGAGCTCAGTGAATTCCAGCGTGGAACTGTGATAGGATGCCACCTGTGCAACAAATCCAGTCGTGAAATTTCCTCGCTCCTAAATATTCCACAGTCAACTGTCAGCTGTATTATAAGAAAATGGAAGTGTTTGGGAACGACAGCAACTCAGCCACGAAGTGGTAGGCCACGTAAACTGACGGAGCGGGGTCAGCGGATGCTGACGCGCATAGTGCGAAGAGGTCGCCAACTTTCTGCAGAGTCAATCACTACAGACCTCCAAACTTCATGTGGCCTTCAGATTAGCTCAAGAACAGTGCGCAGAGAGCTTCAT
This sequence comes from Cyprinodon tularosa, assembly GCF_016077235.1. Classification (NCBI taxonomy): domain Eukaryota; kingdom Metazoa; phylum Chordata; class Actinopteri; order Cyprinodontiformes; family Cyprinodontidae; genus Cyprinodon; species Cyprinodon tularosa. The sequence continues at coordinate 2,441,606 of NW_024039163.1, forward strand.
GGAATGGGTTTCCATGGTCGAGCAGCTGCATCCAAGCCATACATCACCAAGTGCAATGCAAAGCGTCGGATGCGGTGGTGTAAAGCACGCCGCCACTGGACTCTAGAGCAGTGGAGACGCGTTCTCTGGAGTGACGAATCGCGCTTCTCCATCTGGCAATCTGATGGACGGGTCTGGGTTTGGCGGTTGCCAGGAGAACGGTACTTGTCTGACTGCATTGTGCCAAGTGTAAAGTTTGGTGGAGGGGGGATTATGGTGTGAGGTTGTTTTTCAGGAGCTGGGCTTGGCCCCTTAGTTCCAGTGAAAGGAACTCTGAATGCTTCAGCATACCAAGACATTTTGGACAATTCCATGCTCCCAACTTTGTGGGAACAGTTTGGAGCTGGCCCCTTCCTCTTCCAACATGACTGTGCACCAGTGCACAAAGCAAGGTCCATAAAGACATGGATGACAGAGTCTGGTGTGGATGAACTTGACTGGCCTGCACAGAGTCCTGACCTCAACCCGATAGAACACCTTTGGGATGAATTAGAGCGGAGACTGAGAGCCAGGCCTTCTCGTCCAACATCAGTGTGCGACCTCACAAATGCGCTTCTGGAAGAATGGTCAAAAATTCCCATAAAGACACTCCTAAACCTTGTGGACAGCCTTCCCAGAAGAGTTGAAGCTGTTCTAGCTGCAAAGGGTGGACCGACGTCATATTGAACCCTATGGATTAGCAACGGGATGTCACTTAAGCTCATATGTGAGTCAAGGCAGGTGAGCAAATACTTTTGGCAATATAGTGTATGTCTTCTACTCCAAGTAACAACTGTTGCAAAAAGCCATTTGTTCCCAAAACAAGAAAATTCTGAGAATAATGAGAATATTGGGATTTAATAGAAAAACAGATTTGCTGCTCTATAGGATGTTGACCCTCAGGAAAACAGACAAAGATATGAGAACATTCAGCACTCTCCTGAATAGTATTATAACAAACCACCTGCTAAACCAAGGATTGATGATATTGTGAGTTACATTAAAAACAAAAACAAAAAAACACAGAAATAGTGAATGTTGGCTGTAGCATAGTGTCTAACATCTAAACGAGGATAACACAAATCACAGAATTAAACAGAACTTTGAAAAACATGGTGATTTACATTAAAGGACTTGATGACTACTAAGAGTTGGTCACAAATATTAAAGAGATACACCGCTATCACTGTGAAACTAAAGTGTTCCTTAGTGGCCCTACAGACACTTTTTTAGTAGGAGATTAAATCCGTGGCAGAGTTTTTAATCTGAATAAACGGATCAAATGGATCCTGCTCTGCAAGATCTGTTGGCTTTGCTGAAAGCTTTAATATTTTCTGGGAAAAGAGGCATCCCTTCAGAAGAAATTGATTTTACCTGAATAGATCATCTGCAGGTATATTTGGTTTCCAACATTTTTTATTCCTTGAACAAAGTACATGAAGTGAATAAAAAACTGATATAAAGCGGTGAAAAATGTAACCCTTCTGAGGCCTTAGAGTAGGGCCTTCAGAACAATAAATGAAGAAAAAATAAGGATAGCTGTAATGGTTAATAAGGTAATGGTGAAGATTAGGTCAACTTCGGTAATGCTTTGGAGTTCAGTCGCTTCACATCAGACACTAGAGGCTAGCATGCAACTCCAGGAGAACACCCAACTCATCTCCTAACTCCAAACATTACGTTAACTCCTTATTCTGCCTCTTTACTGAATTGTACTAGAAATGACCTTGCCTTGACTTGCCTTTGCTAGAGCTGCAACCTCTGTGATCTCAATTTGAAATGTCAGGCATTGATTTTATTCCTGTTTTAGTTTTGCACTAATTACTCTCACTTCATTGAAAGGGTTCTGACCAGCTGTGTGGTGTGGAGGCTGCAGTGCTGCAGATTGGAAGAAGGTGAGAAGGGTAGTGAGGACAGCAGAGAAGTTAATCAGGGATCCTCTTCCCTCCATAAAAGACATTTCATTTCAGCGCTGTGTGTCTCTAGGTGAAATTATCAATGACCCCCACACACCCACCATGGACTGTTCTCCCTGCTGCCATCCGGGAAGAGGCTTCAGAGCATTTGTTGCAAGTCCAGCAGATTCTGCAACAGTTACTTCCCCACCGCCATCAGACTGATGAACTGTTGAAAAAACTCTAAATCATGTCACAGACTCTGCATCAAACTGAAAAAAACAAACCCAATCACTCTATAATAGCACCATAATGCTCTGAACATCCATATCAATGCCTTTCTTTGCACCATGTTTTTTCTTCCAATATTGACATTTGATCACTGCTGCACTTTAAGAAACAGAAAGGTCATGAGAGTTGTACAAAATGAAATTTCGTTTTGTATGCAATCTGCGTATATAAAATGACAATAAAAGTTCAATAAAAGTCTAATTCTAAGTTCATGTTGCATTTCCTCTAGTCACTTCACAGCCAAAAGTTAGCAGCATAACTAGCTCCAGCTGCTGCCACTAATTATCCCCAAGTCTTTCCACCTGCTTCACTCCATTTATCTACCTGCTTCACTCTCCACTTACTGCCAGAATGTAAATTTGTCACACTGCTTGTATGTGTTCCCAGGAGTTTGTTACGCTACCTGTTTCTGCCCTTCAGCCTTATTGGAAACACAGCAGCTTCTGGCCACAACCGCCGGGGCAGCTGCCGACCACATCTGACCTTCTGGACAGCTGCAGGCTGTGTTTGACCTTCTGGACAGCTGCAGGCCAGGTCTGACCTTCTGGATACCTCCAAGCTACGTCTGACCCACTGGGCAGCTGCAGGCCAGGTCTGACTTTCTGGCAGTTGCAGGCTGTGTTTGACCTTCTAGACAGCTCCAAGCCACATCTGATCATCTAAAGAGAAGCGTCCTCTCCTGGTCAGACCCTGTAATGCAGTGAAAGGGTGGAGTCAGAGTAAAATTAATGCACGCCCAAGATAAGGCCAGTGGCTGGAAGTTGGAGGGGATTTAGCTGGGAGTTGCAGGGAAGTGGGGTGCTATTTTGATGGTGTTTGACTGGGAAGGGCCATTTTGATTGGCTGTTACTGTACTGGGCAGCTGCAGGCCAGGTCTGACCTTCTGGACACAAAAATGTCTTCAAACTTGGAAACAAAGTCCATCCATCCATTATTTTTCTTACCTGCTTCATCCCAAGTGGGGTTGCGAGGAGTGCTGGTGCCTATCTTCAGCTGTCTACGGCCAAGAGGCAGGGTACACCCTGGACAGGTCGCCAGTCCATCACAGGGCAACACAGAGAAAAACAGGACAAACAACCATTCACGCAGACGCCAGCCCTCAAAGGAAACAAAGTCCAGCGGATTGTTTTTTTTACTTTTTTGGAATGAGTCTGACCTGGATGACTGAGAATCTTCACCAGCATCAAGGTATATGGCACAACAATAGTGTAATAGTTAATCAATCTAATAGTAGAATGAGTAAATTAAGATGTGAATGTTCTTTGATATTTATTACACATATAATCAATTAAAATTCTAAAGTACATGTGCTGAATATACTATAGGGCAATTATAAGTACAATCAATTCTTGATGGATGAAATGGTAATACTATATAGCCGGCATCCCCAAAGTCAGTCCTCGAGGGCCACTGTCCTGCAAGTTTTAGAGGTTTCCCTTCTCCAGCACAGCTGGTTTTAATTGAAAGCTGATTAACAGGCTTTTGCTCAACTGCAATCATCATAATCAGCTGTGCTAAAGCAGGGAAACCTCTAAAACCTGCAGGACAGCGGCCCTCGAGGACAGACTTTGGGGATGCCTGCTATATATCTATGAGAGGCGAGACTCTTGGTGGATCCTAATCTGTTTGAGACCATTGTTTTTTTCCATCTGAGCACAAAAAATTAGGTGAGATCTTTAACATTTTGACCCAGTTGGGTATCTTAATAGAACATGATCCCAAACAAAATTTAAAACAAATGTACACCGCTAAAATGTACATAAAATGTAAGCTAATGTTGAGTTCATACAAACTTTAACTTCCGCTTTCTATGACGCAGGAGGGTTGGCTTAACAGATGAAATAATCCATAATGAATCCTTTCCCTTTAAATAAATAAAAAAACCCTAGTGTTTTAAGATGCGTTGTTTCAATAGGCCATTTGTATAGCTTGTTTCGCCGGCAGTTAATTTGTTTCCAAACTGTTGCTGTGAACAATAAACTACGTTAACGTATTGTGACAAGCTCCATTACTCTGTCTTCCAAAACAATGGAGCTCCGGTGCCTGCCACACAGCAGCCAAGAGTGAAAAAGAGAGGAGATCTAATGAATTATGCAGAAAGAGCTTTCTCTCAGCCTGACAGTCTGAAACCTGCCTGGAGAAAATTGTAAGAGAAGTACGAGTCAGTGCAGCCATCACAAATCCCCCTCCCCTTTCCCCAAGAGACCGTCAAGGCCAAGGCCTGTCAGTCAAGCACCCTCTTCCTAAACTGTAATCTGGGGACAGCACAGAAGCCTGCAAGTCTGATAAAGCAGCTGAAAAGATGCCCATGAAACTGCTGAAACTGTGGGCTACTGGTGGAAAGAAAGTTGGTGGAGGGAAAACACTCAGCAAACGTTCCCAAACTGCCGACTACAAATCGGATCGGAAAACCAGCCTTGTCCAAAACAGTTTCAAAAGAGCTCATCCATCATCCCTATAACTTAGAGCATGCGCAGAGGATAAAGCTTACCATTTTCTGCCTGCCTCACCTTCTCCTCGTTAGTCTACCAAGCAAGAGAATTTTCTTTTACTTTAATGAAGTGTGGCTTTCTTCCCTAGCAGGCGGCTAAGCATGGGGCAGCAAGAGCACAGTCTGGTAATGAGAGGCCAGAAGGTTTAGGTGTTCAAATCGCAATACAGTGAAGGGACTTAATACAGGCTTGTTTTTGCCAGCCCTCAGAGGAAAACGGAGAGCCGGATGAATATTCATGGGGTGGTGATGAATTGCGTTGCCTACAGCATCGTGCCACTCTGAAAGCCCTCATGCGGCTTCTTTTATCATAGGAGGTCCTCTGAGCTGAACCCCACTGGCTGCAACGCAGCACCTCAGCATCCAGCTACCAATTATCATCCGAGATCATTAACTTGTTATGTTGACACAAACACTGCAATTTCAGATGCCCCTCTTTATTCAAATGACCCTGTTCATCAAGAGTGGCTGGTAGAGTTGATTGGATCCCCCCCCCCCCCTCCCCCCTCATCTTTTTTTCTCTGCATGGATCACGATCGCTCAACAAGTTATGTTTGGACACAAAATTAATGATCCATGTGTAATACTTTTAACTTAGTACACACTGAGTTTGAGGATGGCTTAATAGACCTTAGAATGTCTTTCAAAGGATGCATCAGCATAAATTGCTACAGTAATGGCACAAAGATCACTGTATTGCACTGCTCTGTCTAAGACTTCATACAGCTGGAGCTTGTTCACATTTTGTCATGTCACAACATACTTTGACTTACTTTCTTAAACTCTCATCTGATATACTAATCCAAAGTACTTTGAGGTTACAGAGACATTTGGAAACAGATGCATAATTTTCCAAATACTTCCCTAAATGAAAGTACAGCCTACATTTGTATTCAGCTCCAGTGAGTCAATTCTTCATGGAGCTGCCCAGTGGCAATTTTCATATGATTTTTGCATGGGGAGAAATTCCACCGACTAATGAAAATGTAGAATGCTATCTAAAATTTTGATGAAGGATAAAACATTTTTTAAAGTCCAACAAAAGATTAATAGCGACTTTTCTGATGGTTAACAGGGAACAGGTGACGTCTATTAATTGGTTAGTCAGCTCCTCATTAACCTCTCATGCATAAAAGCAACAGAAAATTTGCTCAGAGCACTACTAAAAGATTACTTATGTATATTGTCTTTTGTTGTCCTGGGCAATAGCCCATTTTTGCTGATATCCAACTCTGCCACAAAGATCCACTTTACACTGCAATTATGGTAGTAAATCTTCACCTCATCTCCATGTCTCCAGCACCTTTGCACATCAAAAATCTGACACTTAAGCCTTATAATTCATAGCCCATTCTCAGTCAGATTGGATAATGAGCACCTGTGAACATCAATATTGTAACCTTGTTATGAATCACAGTTTTCTTTAGGTTTGGATTTTGACTAGGCCATGCGGACATATGCAGATTCAATGAGGCTAATGACCACTGTTCTTCTGATAAGCTTACCACTACCTGCTACAGAAAAAGCATCCTCCATGTATCATTTTAGGGACGGTTTGCTCAGAATGACCTACAGTCTTAGCTTTATTCCATAAGTACTAATAAAAAAAACAAATTAAAACCATTGTATTTAGCCGAAACCCCTTTTTCATCATATTTACTGTGGAACCTTAATAAATGGTGGGAGAATTCAAACAGCACTGTCTAGACTTTATTTTTGCCCCTCTTCACTTAAGGCCAGATTTATGAATTGCATAAGTAATAGTCGCTTATCAGCAGATTTTCTGTAGTTCCTTTAAAGTGACAGGCCTGTTCGCTGCTTCTCTCATTTATCGTCTCCATGACCTGTCAGCTTATATTGATAGTAAGATAGTAGATTGGTAGATTTTTTTTCCTTCTTCCATTTTAAGGGATGATTAAACATTGCTCAGCGAGATAGCCGAAGCTTGGTATATTGATTTCTAACCTAAATCCTCCACCAACTTTTTTCTTTTTTTCTCCCACACCTGTGTGTGACATTCCTTCTTTATGATGTGTTTTTTCACTAATGTCATCTAACAAATCTCTGAGGCTATCAAAGAACAATTTGATTTCTACTAAGAGATCCAATGCTGTTGGTTGCACTGGGTTTTATTAGGGAGTGCAACTGTGGAGGAGTCCGAGCATGCTAGATTTTTATTAAGAGAAATGTTTCCTTGTTAAAAACCGTCTAAAAACCAATTATCCGCTGGACTGTCTAAAACACAAAGCCTATTAAAATGCAAAAACATTTGTAGTAAGGTGGCAAAGTGTGCAAAAACAATCTATCTTCCACCTGACACTCAGCATCCAGGTAGAATTGCCTTGTTGATGATGGTATGTCAGAGGGCATGGAGATAAAAGGAACCAGGGACAGAGGATGAGTTGGGTGGTTGGGTGGACGACCTGGGGATTGAGCAGCGTCACGTTCTTCTGGCCCCAGACGGGTGATTCATACTAGCTTCATCACTGGCAACAGACAGGACAACCAGGGCTTTATTACCTCCATCCACCACCATCACTTCATCAATCGGAGCTGCTGTGAGCTTGCTCCTCAAGCAGTCCCCAAACACCCATTGAAACATGCTGCCGGACAGAGATTTACACCCACCCACTAACATCCCCTGCCTTTGTCACTAGCTTTAGCTCACACAAAACAAGAGAGATGAGCTTATGTGTCAACTTCGGACACGCACACACTCACACAGAATGAGATAGAAAGGAGTGTGTGTGTGTGTAACATTTGTTAAGTGTGTGAGGCCATTTTTCCAAAATGTATATGTTGTGAGGACCTTCTGCTTTTTATGAGACCAAAAACCCTGGGCCAATCAACTGTTTTAAGGTTAGGGGTTCGGTTTAGGACAAAACCTTAAAGTGAGTTTAGGCTACATTTTGGATTAGATTAAGGTTTAGATTCAAGTTTAGGACATAGAAATCAACGGAAAATGAATGGAAGTCAATAGAAGTCCATGTAAGGATATATAAAATGTAATATGTGCATGGATGTGTGTGTGGGTGGGTGTAAAGGCCATTCTGCATGGTGTGAAGCTGCTTCCCTAAGGGCATTTGGCTGACAGGCTATCCTGCATTGTGAAAGCCACTTACACTCTAGCCACATCACACCACCTGCTGCTGCTGACCACTGTGTCCGAGAGGCGTATCATGATGGATACACTAAACTGTGGGAGAATTCATTAAATCAACTCCCACAGCCCGCAACATAAAAAAAAAAAAGCTTTTGCACACACACATACAACACAAGGCTCCATTTTTTTAGCTGGACACTTTTACTATCTAATAGGATCAATACAGGAGTCTTGCAATAAATGCTTCCTTGACGTTGTCAGTAAGACGTGGGGAAAATGCCGTGCTTTATATGTTAATAGACAAAGCCGGCTGGATTCTGCATTGATTGTTTCTAGAGAGCAACACAGTGTCATGAAAATTTAAGCTATTTTAAGCTCGATAACTGAAATTGTTACAAAGATCTTAAATCCTTTAAAAACTTAAGTGTCTAGCATAACTTGATAGACCTCTACTTTTTAACATTTTTGAAACATTTTTTTATTCTATTTATTGGATTTTGAGGAGAAGATTACGAAGAGTGTATTAATGTCATGTCAAAAGTGTGGTATGCATTATTATCAGCAAGTTTAGGCAAAACACAGCTTTATGCTGGTGTACTTATGTGCATACTCTTCCAGCTTTGCACCTTTGGTGATTGAATCTTCACCTTTATTCCTACAAAGCAATTCCGGCTTAGTCAAAATGGATGGAGAGTCTCTGCTAGTATCAATTTTCAGTTTGGCTACACATACTTATTGGTTTTGGTTTTTGTTTTTGACTTTGACCAGGTCACATGAATCTGCCACAGTCCAATCCAATCCATCAGCACTTTTTAACTGTAATTTTAGATTTCCATAAGTTTCCTAATTAATTATAACCAGCTTCATTTAGTTTGTTGATAAATGCTTCCCCACAGAATCATACAGCCATTAATTAGATTGCTCTGTTTAGTATACTGTGCACCAGTCCTACATTTCACCCTTTTTGGGTCTAATTTGCTGATCCAACAAAAGGAGACACAGATATGTGTATAAGAGTTCTGTAATAAAAATATGCTTATTAAAAACTAAGGTTAAAATCAACATATCTGATATAAAGCGTGTTAGTTATGTTGGAGCAAAATCATTCATATATAATATGTCACTATTATCAATAGTTGGAAGAAATGTTGACTTTACTATTTTCTGTTTAAATATTTGCATGAAAAAAGTCTTTATATAAAGGAGATTTTTTTTTTTACACAGAAGAAGAGTTTTGGCCAAGATATTTCATTCATTATTTATTTAGACATTAAAAACTCCCTGTCTGCCCCTGCCAGGATAAATAAAAACCAAGTGTTATTGGGTTGGCACAAAATATAGATGCTATATTTACCTTGATTTTTCTGCTGTTAATTATCTATCAGCTATCTTGCAATCAATCACCACCAGTAATTTATCTACTCTGCCTCATCAAACCTGTGAGGCTTAAGCCGACCCTCACTCGGATGTCTGACTGAAACCAATAGTTGGGCCGTTTACAGGAGAAAGGCTTTCTGCTGGCTGCAGACAGCAGATAACCTTTGCTACCCCAGCATAGATCGGAGGGGACAGAGGAATGAGAATGGCCCTCCTTTCAGCAGATTTGATTTTACAGAGCAAGGCATCTCTTTGAGAGGTTGTTGCCACCTCTTGCCCCTGCATGTAGCCTTCCTCTGTGACAACTGTTTCAAAGTGAATTCTATTAATCTGAGACCCTAATTATTGCCCCTGAGAACAGAATAACCTAAATCCAGCAATATCTCACTAGAGATATTGCTGGATTGCTGGAGTCTTTGGTCAAGCCAAGCTTTAGAAAATTGCTAATATTTTTGATTCCTACATTGGAGGGTATACATCCTATCAAGTAATGACACCAAGGTTGAAGAATGTGTTGCCTCCACCTTTGTGCTGTTTGAAAATGTTTTTGTAAGAAGAGGGATTTTTTTCATGCTTTATGATTTTCTTTTTTACGTACTATTTATTCCCCTTTATAAAGGGGAATAAAAAAAAAAGACATTGTCTTTAGTATTTGATGGTTATTTGTTTTCTTTCTGACATTTTTTCCCTAAGGTGCTATTCAATTAGGCTACTGAATATTTAACCAACAAGCAGGAAAAGTACAGCCTTGGCTGTCTCTCACTTCCAGCTATGATGATGATGCTCAAAAGCAGACATTAACTACAAAAATTAAAGACAGTCGAGTTCCTACTTCTAAATACCTGGTAACAAAGAAAGAAGGATTACCAGTGAGACCAATATTTAAATGGAACCACGTTAAGATAATCCCTTTGACTATAGGATGGTCACCATATCACAGAATGGACCAAAACCTTACATTTCTGAGTATTAGTGTGAAAATATGCAAACATAGAGAAATCTTGCAGCATGCTGTGCATCTGTTGCCTTGCAGCAGTGAGGTCTTTGGTTTAAATCTCCACCCTACAGGGTTTGTTGCATGAAATCTGCACGTTTTCTCTGTATGTGTGTTAGTTCTCCAATACAGTTCTTACCACATATTCCAGCTTCCTGACACTATCCTGAAACACACATTTTAGATTAAATCGTCTCACTAACTCACACTGAAGAGGGACTGTGTGTGTGGATGATTGTATGTCCTGCGTGTCTCTCTAAAGGCCAGAGCAGCCTATCCAGATATACCATGCCTTTGAACCAATTACTGCGGGTGAAAGCTCCACTCCCCCGCACCCCACTGAAGGATTTGCTGGAAGGACAGAGGTTAGTAGGATACAGAAAGAACCCCCAGAAAAGGCACAAGGCTTTCTCTCTACTTTGTAGTATCGAAATTTGCAATTTATGTTTTATATAAATGTAAAAGTAAATCCTTTATCATCCTTCACTCTCTGCCTTTTAACCCATCCCCTTGGGGAGCAGTGGGCTGCCACTGTTGGTACCCAGGAAGCAGTCTGGGGTTGAGGGTCTTGCTCAGGGACCCAGAGTGGCGGTGTATGGTGCCAGAACTCAGAACCTCTGGGACCCAAGCACAATGCTCTAACCACTAGGCCACCACTCCCCCCAATGTGTCAAGATGTAGAGGGATAAAGAGATTAAGCAATTTAGGTTGGATATAATTTGAAAGTCACAAAAAAATAGCAAAAACCTACAGTAAAAGCATAATTAACTGCACATATTTAAATATCAGAGATAAGCTCATTCAAAACTGGGAAATAAATTGATCAGCTAAGGAACCTTTGAAAGCCTGAGACACAAAAGTACAAGAGGTCAAATGTTTGAGATCTCTGATTTGTCTCAGAAAACCCCCTGACACCCACCCACCCACCCACACACACACACACACACACACACACACACACACACACACACACACACACACACACACACACACACACACACACACACACACACACACACACACACACACACACACACACACACACACACACACACACACACACAGAACCCCATGTAAGCAAGCATTACATTGGATTTTGAAGGAATAACAAGAATCATTGTTTTGTTTGATGCTGTGTTCAGCACCGTTGAATGAACCTTGTATTATAATTTTTTTCACACATGCAGTATCTTCTTAGTCTTGGCCTCCTCAATAATCCATCTGAATTAGAGGATTAAAAAACTTTGCCTGATAGAAAATTCAGAGTCCCTGAAGCCACTTTTAGGTTGAGAAGGGGATGTAAAGGACAATCACTTCTGGACGTTGTGTCATATTGATTTATGGTTGCTATTATACCATCCTTTACCTGCTCTGTACACTTTCACGCACAGAGCTTTGTCATACTGTATGATGGGACACAGAGGGCATTATTGGAGAGTATGAATGTATGGCTGACTTGGGAGAGATAAATAAATGTTCACAGGGAAACATTTTACTCTTAACCTTGTTGAATTATGAATGCATTGATTCACTGTACTCCACTGGTAACTTTTACCTTGCAATTTTTATTATGCATTTTTTCCTTTACAGAACCAACAATAGCTGCTTTTCTACAGATGACTTCAAAATTCCCTTGCAATTGCTTTTTGATTTCATAGAAACACAGAAAAGATATATTATTTCTCTTAAAGCTGGCCATATACTTCTAATTTATAAATGTATCCTTCAGGCAGGGTTTTGATTGTCTTTGAGAGTGATTGAGTGATAAATTAATTTAGATATATGCTTATTATTTAATGCAACGATACAAGCTTGGGAAAAAGAAAAACAAAAAAAACAAAAAAACGAATGACTTTCTGAGGAACAGATCTTCTCCGAGAGGTTTATCTGCTTGGCCACAGGATGATGAGTGATGACAGGGAAGGGAGATGAAAGCGATGGGGAAAGTGGGGGGGCTTAACCGAGGGAGAGAAGGGAAGACACTTAATGTAAGTGTCCACCAGCGTGAGGATGTTTGGGCAATGTTGGTTTCCTAGGTGACAAAGCAAACGGCAAATACAGCAAGAGACAGACGTTTCATGCTTTTTTGGGGGGCACAAGTTGGAAATCCAGCTCCACAAACATCACTTTGGAGATTTTATATAGAGCCATCCAGAGTGTTTTGTTCATTGTTTTTTTTTTTTCACCATGTGTGTATGTTCTAAAAATGTGCATTAGATTCCCCCCATGTGACTGCGTGTGGGTTTATGTGCACCAGGATGTAGGATATTAAATTCACACCCTCACAGCGGATATAAATAGGCACGCCGGAATAACGGGGGAAACTGGAAAATAATTTGTTTCGCTGGCAGCTATTCAAACTTGCAGTCTGTCAAATTAGTGTAATGCAGAGCAAGCAGAACACACAATCTTAGGGCAAATGAGTGGTTTGCAGTGCAATAAATCACATCTTCAGCACAGTGTTTGCCTATGCAGGAGAGATTTATTGTGGAACTGATTGGAGATCATGACACAAATCATCAAATTTATCTGGCATCTGTTTTGTCTTTTGGATCTGTACCTGTTCTAGGGATTCCATTTACTCACTCATTTGTCACAGAAAATGAATGAGTGTGCATAATTTCGATGCAGCCTTTCTTATCTGTGTCACTCCTACAGTCAGTGTGTGTGTGGTAGTGCCATCTTCTTCCCCATTCAAGTCATGTCACAGGCCAGACACTTCATTGTCACAAGAGGCTTTCATCGGCTGACTTCAGATGTGCCAGTCATCCAGTCCAATTATACACAGAGAAATAGGTATTGTTACACTCTTGGGATTGATTCAAGACAAAATAGAAAATGGGAAAGAAGACTACAGAGCCGTCTGCAGTTATGGTCCACTCTGAAGTCCCACACACACATATACACACACACAGAGCTTCAGAAATCACATGGACGAACAACTTCAATATCTCAGAGATAACAAATCCTTACAAGGTAACGTGGCCCCACTTGTGCCTGCAGTGAAAGGTGTCTGGCAGGTGGGTTACAGTAATTTGAAATGGTGAAGGATGGAGCGCGGCACCTCCGCCTCCCCGTTGGGGCGATAGAACTTCTTTTTATGGAGATAACTGTGGGTTGCTGAGCAATACTGGGCTTAACGATGACTTCAAGCTGCTGTCGAGAGCGGCTCAGAGCCACTCGAGAATCAGTCAACTGAGCTGACGCCAACAGTCTTTCTTCTTCAACACTTACTGCCTGCTCCTTTCTGCTTGTTTGAGTCCCCACACCCCTCTTACACCAAATCCAGAGCGGGTGACAAAGACCGCCTCTTACCTCCAGCTGCTCATTGGGAACAGTTCCAGTTTATCTAATAACATTCCTGGTGACACACACGCAGGATGCTGTGCCGCCCTGTTAATTATCATTAAAGATTCAGGAAGTGTGGGAAGAAGATAAGTAGCTTTGTTAAAAAAATGGTTCTTACCTTTTTCAGCTACTCTTGTTTTCTTCCCTTTTGCTGCACCAAGATTGCCTACTGAAAGTTTGTTCACAGTCTTTAAACTTTTTCACATCTTTATAATATTACAACAACAGACTTCAATGCATTTTATTTAGATTTTTATCTGAGGGTAAATGAAAGGGAAAGTAGAAATATAGTTTCCAACTTTTTATTTTACAAAGGATTTTCTGCATTCAATCCATTTATGTCTTTGCTTTGTAAAAGCACAGTTTGCTGCAGTCACAGCAACAAGTTCTCTGGGCTTTCTATGCCAGTTTTGCACATCTGAAGAAAGATTTTTGCCCTTCTCTGTCACAAAACATCTAGAGCTCAGTAAGACTGGATGGACTCCTTCCGTGACAAACACTTTTCAATTCTTTTCACATTGTGAAATTGTTTTCCATTGTGTTTCTGTATGTGGCTTTTTTTCCGACGGGAACATTAATCCTTTACCATTCACAAGCCTTTTTGTAGCAAGTTTTCCTCCATCATAGACATGTATCTACCTCCATCCACCTTTTGATCTGACCAGATTCCGATGCTGGCTAAAATCATCCTCCAGTATGATGCTGAAACTACCATGTTTTAAACTAAAACATGTATTATCAGTTTTGCTTTAAATGCCACTATAATGTTTTGTTTTCAAAGCCCAAAAATTAAGATTTAGTTGTCATGCTACAAGACCACCACCTTCAAAATGCTAAGTTTACCTCCTTGGCCTGCAGTAATTTTCAAATGAGACTTTTATGGCTTGCTTTTTGCCACTCTTGCTGAAAGTCCAAATATTTAGCGTAAACCGATAAAAAAATGGCTGCCCTGCAAAAAGATTTTCCACTTGAGCTGTGGATGTGTGCAGTACTTCCAGAGTTACCAAGCAAGCTTTAGACTGCTTCTCTGATTGAAGTTGTCCTTTTTTCGATGTGTCACTTTTTACAGATGGCCATGATTTGATGGGTGGCCTGCTGTACCATAACACTTCTACATGATTGGTGGAACTGATCTCCTTAAAATCATCAACATTTGAGATATTATTTTACAACCATTACTAACCATAACCAAGCCCTGAAATATTTAACTTTATCCCTGATCCCTTATCTGTTCCTTGGTTGCTATGATTTATGAGGCCGACACGAACACTATAACCATACTACCGGTAAGTTCAAATAACATAAGTGTAATCCATTTAGTAAAAAAAAATTCTATTTGCATATGTAAGTTATTTGAAAACCATCCAGCTTCTTCTGTTTTATAGTTTTTAATTTCTTTCTGTTGTTCTATTACTTAAAACCCCAAAAATCCATCAAAGATTGCAATGGTAACAAAAATGTGAATAAGTTTAAGGGTGAAAGCAGTTTTACAAGGCTTTGTAAATTTCCATAAAATGAAACAATCACTGAGTCTGAAAGACCGATTCTCCTCTTCCATTATTTAATTAAGGTTTGTCAGACATATCTTTGTTTATACGCAAGAATTGTGACAGCTCAAGATGGCAGACGTCTCAGTTTAGACAATCCCCTTATGTGTAGTCAACCCTGCGTCCCAGCAGAGCCTCCAGTGTCCTCGATCGTGAATCAGATTCACTGATGTGGAACTCAGCTGGCTGAGATGCTGCAGGGTATGGGGAGAAGGGATTTGCTCCTCGGCTTAGTCGCCTCTCTGTGCAGATTCCTACTGGGCCGAGAGAGAAGACTTAAACTTATATACACTTTCAAATGCAGGCGTGCGCACTTACACTCACACACTGTTCTTTTTCAATTTGGGAGATTTACAGTTTAACGATTCCTACTTCTGCTCCAAGTCCTCCTCTCTTACCTGCCATCAAAGTAGTTCAAAAGAACTGCATAGCATTAGCATAGAAATTCATGTTCAAAAGAAAGTTTCTTTCTATGTTACTTTATCAACAATCACCATCATATATTACCAATTTTAAAAAAGTGTCATGATAAATCCAATTTACTTCAAAATGATTTAAGACTGTATCGATAAGAAATCATTTGTTTGTATCTTAGTTTGTATCCGAGGATATTTGGGTGACAAAAAGGAACTTTATCAAATAAAATTGATTAATTAATGGGATTCCTAGTATTTAACCTCCTAATTCAAGAGCCACTGGAAAACAACTCCAAACATTTTTTTTTCTCAAGCAGCTTTTCCATTGTAGAAACTGGACATTTTGGTAGTTCTTCATGATAAAATAGATAAAGTTCTATTAGAATGGATGGAGAGCATCTATTGAACAGTCATTTTGCACTCTGGTAATTCTCTGTTGGATTTAACGTTGAACTATGACTGGAAAATTACTATGTTTTGATCCAAATCATTCTTTTATCGCACTAGCTGACGTTTTTTGGGGGGATTGTCCCACTAAAAAGCAAACTTTGATCTGAAATAATTAACAGGATTTAAGTAGCTTTATTACATGTAATAAAGCACATACACCGCAGTCCTGCAGGAAACCTAAACTGTCTTTAATTCTGACCAGCTTCTGACTAAGAAATTCACCTCAAAACCATGATGTTTCTGTCACCATGTTTCAGGTTAGGTACATGTAGAGTGTTGGTTTTTGTCTCATAGCTCTTCACATGTTGGGAAAAGAGTTTAATTTTGGTTTTATTTGACCAGGCCACCTATTTTTATTTTTTTTTTTTTACAAATTTGCTTTTCCGTGTTCTCCAATGTGCCTCGGCTTAGCCAAGAAAGTAGTTTTATTCCTAACCATAACATAGCTCATTACGCTTTCTAATATCCTCAGAGTCAAATTTAACAAGTTGTATGGATGCTGGATTCAGCTGGAAGTTGGATTCACCTTAACTCTGAAGTGAAAGCATCCCAGGTTTCTGCTTATAGCCCTTGTATTCTCTATTCACAAGAATAAAGCACATGCCAACTTTAGCATTGTTAGTGACAAACGGTGTTGAATTCAGCTGATAGCCAGTAGTTGTGTAATCTTTTTATAATGATTACAAATAATTTCCTGTTACTTTTCTTTTTTTCACAAGTACCAAAAATGCTGCAATGCAAATAACTTAAGAGGTAGAACCTTTTGAAGCTTTTGTAACTCCCTGCTGTTTACGGCTCAATAAGTGCCTCCATTTTCTTTTTCAAAACAAGAGTATCAAACATAAATACAGCTTGTAAAGCTTGAAGTACAAAACTTATATCCAGGGGCAATAATAATAATAGCTTCTACTTTCTTCACAAGACAAAGTCACATGCAGACAGTTGCTGGATGTTTTTTCACAAGACACACTTTACTTTGACAAGTATTATATAAAATGTCATTATCTCCTAATAAGTATAGTGGCAAAGGCTCTAATGAAGTGACAAACCAGAAAACACACTTTGGCACAAAGACTAATTCATTCACACCTTGCGGACTCTATCACGGATCAAAGAATTAAAGTTGTGCCAAACCAGGTTAGGCTTTGGTGCTGATGAGAACAATTGGTCCCCACAAAGTTGGTTGGTTAAGCAGCAGAGGTCCCAATAACACAACAAAAAAGTGTAGAAGCACACACCATACACACATCTGTTTCCATGCCATCAATCTCCCAACTCCACCTAGGTTGTTTTGAAAGTGATAAATTCAGCCATTTAATGTCCATAATTAATAATTTATTAGAAGCAGTGCACAGCAGATTAGGTAGTATTTTATCTAGTTGATAGTTGAACCCTCCAAGGTCATTCCGAATGTTTTTCATTATCAAATCTCAATGCAGCTGCTCGCTGACTAAGCTCTCATTAGATTGTATGACAGTGGCGGGCAAAAGAATAAGATAAAGCCTCCTGAGCAAAGCTCTGTGATGCTTGTTTACTATGTTTTTTGTCTAATTATGTCATGTGTGAGGGCTGCCGTATGTTTTCAGACGGCATATATTCCCACGGTTGGTGAAAATCCAAATCACAGAGGAGCGGAAATCTATTTGAAAGGCGTTAAAAGGTGCAGTCCCTCGTCCTGAAGAGAACAGACATAAATGAGTTTCCCCTGAATCTTTGTTATGAGAATAAAATAAAAAACAAAAGGAAAGAAGACTGTTCGCCCCCACAGTGGACACATAACTTAATCTATAAATGATTAAAAGATGCATATCAGAAGAAATTAGTACTTCCTATTTTTAGTAACGAGAGCTGTTGCAAAGCCATCCAACAAAGTTAAGCAACTTACTTCTGATTTTAACTAAAAAAGAGACCGTAAAGATTCTCCCCCATGTAGAAAACTGGCTTATGTGGACTTATTTTCCCTTTTTCTCCTTTTTAGTGAATAAATGTAACTGAACCAAGTTATCTTGCTGTCATACCCCTCCTCGTTTCCTCCCCACGCCTGTCTTTTTTTTCCTTTCTGTGTGTCTCTGAAATACACACAGACTCTCTCGCACAAAGGAGGAAAAGTGTCACTATGGAAACAAGGAGGCGAGAATCTAAAAGCTACCTCTTGAGACGAGAGTTAAGACAACAAAAGGAGTCCACTGTGTGAGCGGCAGAAAAGCAGCAACACACACAGCAACTATACTTCTCCCTCCTGTTCTGAGCCTGGGTGTACCATCATCAGGCTGCCTTGTTGGCCGTTTTACCTTCAATCCAGCTGGTTTTAGCCTTTACCAGACTGAGTGTATTTTCCTGCATTACATTAGAGTTTTATCCACTGCCCCTGCAGCTGAATGCATGTGGCTCCAAGGGGGGACTCTATGTGTGTGTGTGTGCGTGTGGCTTTGGTTGGGTTGAGTGTAATATTCACCACACATTTCTTTAATAGGGCTAATCCATTTTAATCCCACCTGCCACAGTTACCTTACAATGATGAATGTAAGCCTAAATGAGTTGAGACGCAGAGAAATGCCCGTGGGAGCCAGAGGAGAAGGCTGGGAGGTCGATTTTAGGCTCTGTATGCACGTGTGTGTGTGGTTTTTGTCTTGAGAACGTCTGTGTGGGGTTGTGCTTTAAGCGCACCCCCCCACCCACTCCCCACTGACCACACACACACATACATTCTGCTGAAGGCTATTTTCTCCAGGTCTGCAGGGTCACTGCTGTCCTTAGTGATGTCTCCTTCAGCTCTAATCAGCACCACGGACAGCAACACCAATCTCCTCAGATGCAGGTGCCACAACAGGCATCCATCTCAATACTCTTAAAAGTGGCTCCTTTTTTTCTATTCCCATTGGTCTAAAAGAATTTGATAGGTGAAGGTGGACTGTCCATTAGGCTCTGATAGGAGTTGCAAAGAGAAACTGGATAGAAAAGGCTTAATGTAAAACTCCTGGCAGGTTTGTTTCTTCTGTGGTGCTTTATTATAAGGAGTAGAAAAAATAATTAAAAGACATGCAGGCTAAATTAAAAGTGTAGACCCTGTGCGGCACTTGTTACTCTGCATAAAGCCACCACTTTAGTGTTGGGTCATTCACCTGTGGTGACTTTGAAAAATAGCAGTAATAATAGGGATAAAAAAAGAGATAAAATAAAGGAGTTAGGGAGGGAGAGATGGGAGGAGTATACTACTGTATGGAGTGTGAGGCTGGGAGAGATGGGGAGAGTGAAACACACACACATACACACACCAACACACAGAGAGGGTGCAGATAGCGGGAGGGGAAAACCTCCTCTCTGAAAGGAATGATGTCAGTCTCTGCAGCTGAGCCCCAGTTCCCGACTCTCTCTGCCTCCTGAAAACACTCCGGCAGCCTGATCCACAAAGAGAGGAGAACAGCCAAACTTCGAAGGGGAGAACCCAGCAGCTAAACCCCCCCCCCTCTCAGGTACGTATGCCATATTATCCCCAGTCAGTTAGTGTGTTCCTTCACTGTTATCTTGTCTTATGCTGTTATGTTTTTAACTGCTCTGAGGGGCTCACCTTTTCAGGGTGCTACCACTGTTTTCACAATGTGTCAAAGCAAACCTCCAAACAGGGGTGGTGCGCTTAGTGTAGGCTGCTGCGTCTCAGTAAGGATATGTGCAGATTTATGTGTGTTTGCGCGTTTCTTTAGGAATGAGAGAGTCAAACAATCGCACTAATTAGTGGAAAGTTTCATTGTTTTATCTAAAAGAAAACTCTAGGGATGGAAACGGTGCCAATAAATCAGAATATAACATGATTTCTTTTATAAGGACAAAGACAAAAAATGTACAACGCATGCTTGTTAGAGAGCTTTTCTTCTGTTTATATTAAGGATTTGTTTGGTTAAAACAGTGTCTTCTGGGATAGCAGCGGTCCGACAGGTGACATAGCTGCGGTGAGTCATCCTGTAACATCTGTCGCTCACACCTCTGCTTCCCACTGTGTTTAAGGGATGATTTTATAGTATAATAATAAATTATACATAAATAAAGCTATAAATAATGATAGTTAAAGTGTCCAGTCAACACTGTTTTCCAAACAATGTTTTTATTGCAACAGGAAAATTTATTTCTGTTTCAGAGATTAGCTATGAATATGACCGGGCAGCCCAACAGCAATGTGTTGAGGCTCACATTATGTGCACAAAACAACAGCAAGAGATGGCATTGATACAAGAAGCACTTTAATTCATCAGTCCATCTGATCAGTGCCTTTTTTAGCCATCAGAATAAAAAAAGCAGATTTGAGTAGCAATCTGTTTACTCACTCGGGCTGTTGGCACGTCACTCAATTAGTCACAGTGTGGATTACACTCCACAAGAGGCTCGAGGAGAAAATCACAGTGGAAATCCAATTTTGTGCCCCATCAAATGTCAGGTTAGCAACCTCAGATTCTCTGTGATGAATACAGGATATTGCAAGAGAAAATGATGGAGCAAGTCTCACTGGAGGAGGGAATGAAGGTTTTGTTGGGACACCAATCAGGCTGGGCTCTTTTGGGATGCAGAGTCTTTAAAGCTATTGACGCTTTTGATGTGACATCATGGCTCTCCGTTTTGGGTGCCATCCTGCAGAGGGGCGGTACAAGATAAAATCATTACATCAGCTACCACTTCAAAAATTTTTCTTGTTGCCATTTTGTTAGTCCAATCATTTGGAAGTTGGGACCAACTTACTTGAGTTGGTTACTAACTCAAAGATAATCGAATCAAGCATCAAAGCAAGGAAGTATTTCATAGCTTAAAAGGAATATTAAATGCCTTTAATTATCTTAAGTTAAATTATATTAATAAGTTAAATTAATAAGGACATAAAGTTTAATGTTGAACAATTAGAGGTTCTATAAAACACAATTTGAAATCAGGTAAACCTTAGAAATGTAACAACTGTGACTCATATCTTTCTAAAAATATAGTCAAAATGTTTATTTTTTGGTATTAGGGACTACCCATAACTTAGATTGAAAAATTGTTATCAATGAACAACAAAATGTTTGATGAATACATATATTTTTTCTCCCTAAATACATTGTTAATATACTGCAATGATAAGAGATGTGTCTGAAACCTAAGGCATTCAAGCTTCATAAGCAACAGTTGAGGGGTGGGTTATTGTCTTTATTAGATATACATCTTTAAACTGAAAATATCAAGAAATACAAATTTTCTCTGTCTATTTGTATGAGTTTACCAGAAGTGAGCTAATTTTGTACTTAAAAAATACTACCAAGTGAGAATATGCAGAGACCAAAATAAGTGTGAGAACAACCAGTGACAAATAAAGATATTTGCATGATGCAAACTTTTCCTTTTAAAACAATAGCATGTCCACAGTTGAGCCAGGAGCTCTGTACACACCTGCTGCTGTTTGCTGGGTTGCACTTACACTAAAAGCCTTTCATTTGTTTGCACAGCCCCTTGCAAAGACACACCATTTATTTCTGTAAACCTGGAACATCGACACAGGTACTTTTAGCCATTGTGTACAGACTGTTCCCTCCTCTGGTGCTGAGTGAAATGACAAATGATCCAGTTGGCAAAGGCTTTGTTGGCAGGAAGAGACCATGACTTCCTGGAGAGAGGCCTTTCATTTGAAAATTCAGAACAGGCTTAGTGTCACTTATTTAATCTCGGTTTTGTGAATATATAAACAAAACAAAAAAGAAAAACAAAAAACCCCCCCAAAAAAGTTGTTTTAAGGGATTTTTTTTACCTATTATATTTTTTGCCTCCATGATTTATAAATGCTGTAATTCCTCCAATTTCTGACCTGAATATTTAACTGTAGTACCAGGGACACTATAAAGGACAAAAAAATAATAAATAATAGAGGAATAAATGCTGCAACTTCTCAAAACCTATCCTTTCATCTCAAAAGTGTGTATCTATTAAACTGTTCAAGAATAACACAAATGCCCCTATTCATTTTTACCAATTCATTTTGTTCATATACTCCACATTTGACTTGAAATATAGGTCCAGAGGTCATTTTACCAGAACGTCTAGACATCACAGTGGATATCTCTTGTACATTCATGCATGTGTCAGTTTTTGAGACCGTTTGCTAAAACCTCTAAAATACTTATTTGCATCTTTACCAAACTGTCAACTACAATTACAAATTACCACCTATCTGGGCTGCATATGTCAGTATATTTTCAAAAACCTACAAGCTTCCCAGACATGAAGATTGTTCCCAGTCCCACGCGTCCTATTATCTGTAAATATTCTCATTCTAGACATCATCCCATAACAAATCTATAATGGACATCCCCATATGTGCAGAGAACTGGATGCTCGTTCATCCCTCCTATTTTGTGCAACAAATCCTTTCCTATCTTTCTATGTGATTATCTCTCCTAGACGGGTAAAGCCTAAAAATTCCCAAGAGAGGCAACCCGAGTGGCCCCTCAGCCCTCGTGTCATTACCGCTGACCAGCAGCCCATCTCTATCTCTGCCTGATCTCATGACCTCCCTGAGAGGCAGTCAGCAGCATGATTTGGAGCGAGACAGAATGATACAAAGTGAGGGAATAGAGATAGAAGCAGAGAAATAGGTGGATGCCTGGAAAAAGAGGGGAAACATTGAGAATAGGCAGTTTCACTGTGAAAAATGGGGGGCAGGTGACAATGGAGAGAGGCAAAGGAAAAACTGGAATTGGGGCTGAGTTAAAGAAATGGAATTCGATGGAAAGGAGGCAAGAAAAGTGAGGGAGAAGAGTGGGAAAATGAGGATGGCAACTACGAAAAATAGATGCAGGAGAGAAACAGCAGAGAGACAGGGAGAGTTAGAAGAGAGAGAGAGCAAGATGAGATTCTATTTCAAGACCATACTTACTGATAATGTCACTCTACTTCAAAGTGCAAAGCGTTCCTGTCATGCTCCTGCATAACTGTGCCTCTGGAGAATTTCCCTTATAGATCAGATGATAAAACCAAGCCTGACAGTGGGGTGTGTGGGGCTCCCACTCACTCTCTGTGACACATTCTGAGCTAAACTTTGACGAAACCCACTGAAGTATTTGCTTTAATTATTTTTTAATCAACCACAGATCCAGACCAGAGGGGGCTGGGGGGATTTTCACCGGTGCAGAAAGAAGAAACAGGTAAAAAAACAGGTGCAACTGCAACAAGATTCTGTAAAACACACCACACCTTTTAAATTATTAATACAGTTTGATCACAGGTAGATAGATGAAAAAGATAAAACTTACATTTTCTCAGTTTCACACAACTGCATGTTAATCACAGACCTTCTGCTTGCGCTTCCTGATGGCTCTGACATCACTGAAGTCATCAATCATGGAGCCTTCAGGGCTCTACGCTTGCATACGAGTCCTTGACTTGCCAAGATTCCTGTGGTGTGATGTATTTTAATCCCACCTTGCATGAAGAATGAACATTGCATCCTCTGAAGAAGCACCTAATCATAATTTAATATTCACACGGAAACTCTAGAAACCTTGTGTACTTTTTTCTTTTTTGTGGCCAGCTTAATCACAGCACATAATATCGAGATCAAGCTATTCACTGCGTGTTTATAATCATCAAAAGGAGATCAGGCTTCTTTTACTGTTGTGTTTATTTAAAGGCCTCATCTGTTTAATTATACTAAGCCTCATTATAATCCACAACGACTCATTTATTTTCTAATTATAGCAAAAGTCTATAGTATAAAACTGTATTCAAATGGTGGCATCCATTTACAGCTGCAGCATTAACAATTTATTGAAGAAGTTGAATGACTACTAAAAAAAAAAAAAAATACAATGCTTCACACGAAGTTGTCTTCCAACACATCAGACAATTTATAGCAACATGTCGGCTGATATTAAGTGAAAACCACTAAGGTCTGTCAAAGTAATCAGGAAACGCTCCATAAAAAACCTCTAGCCGTTATTACAGTGTCAGTCAAAGCTTGTTCACCCAAATATATGCCAGCAGGCAGTTGGTTTTTGTTTGTGAAAAGGATGCCAAGAGCTACCCTGATTAATTACTGATTATATTTATAGGCTGCAAAAATGTAAGCAGGCATTATGCAGGAAAAAATAAATCCTCATTAAATTTGAAAATAGATTATTAGACCTATTTTATGTTTTTGCACAAGATAAAAAATATACAGATTCTGCGAAAAATAACATATTTTTCTAGGTTTACTGCTATTTGATAGTTTTAAAAAAGTAAATTCCTCCAAATTCATAGCTGGCCATATTTGCTGAAGAAAATGTTCTCTTTTGGTGTTTTTTAGCAGTGGCACTTAAGAGTTACGTCGAGAAATGCGTAGGTGACATCTCTGACTGCTTGATAGTTGGGAAATGAGAAATCAGACCTTTTTCTGATTAGCGAAAGCACCACGCTAAAGGTTAGATGTTTCCATTGTGTGGTGCTCAGAAGTAAAAAGAAAAGCTGAGGCACAAGCAAAGCAATTAGAAAGAAAAAGATGGTGTATTAGTATAAAGACTGGCCTGAATTCTATTCAGGCAGGGAGGGAATAAAGCTTTTTAAAAATCAGTATTGCAAAGTTGCTCTTTTTTTCTCTCTCAAAATTTATGACAAATAATAATGGATCTGACAAAGGTGGGAGCCCTTTAGAAAGTGTCTATATTCTACATATTCTAGGGAATACGCAGGAATCTATGTTTTTAGTAATGCTAGCCTTATTAGTTGCTGATGTAAAATTCAAAACTTTATAATAATTAACTTTTTTAAATAACTGAGTTTCAGTTATGAAGCAAATGCCCTCCTACAGACCATGTGTGACATCACACATGACCTCTTAGCAGAAATCGGCTAAAGTCAGTATCAGGTCATAGCTTTACAAAAACCTGAATGTCAAAAATTGTGGAAAGAATTTTGAAATGTTTGAAGGCTTGGATCACAAAAGGATATGTAAATATTCAAATCTGATAAAAACATTTCTGCGCAATTCCTTACATCTGAAAAAAATCTATCCTAAAAGCTTCTTGTAGAAATGAGAGCAAATTTACATCTTTAGCATGCTGTTCAAACCAACTGTCAACATTACTTTGAGATTTCGTCTGTCCTATATAGACTTTGATAGCATTTACAACTGTGTGTAAAAGGAAGCAGGAGCGAGGGTTTATAATTCCCATTCAAAAATGTTGGGGGTGTTTTATCTCTGCTGTCACTGAGTCCAGAAATATGATGCTTGTGGCTGCAGCCAATTCACAATTCTCACTAAATTAACTTAAGAGTTATTTCAGCAGCAGAGTTTTTTTTACCATGCTGACTTGGAATCAACATTCGGATGGTCGGCTATGTTTATAGAAAACAGCCGGGTGGTAATAATGGAAATTAGAGCACCAATAGCAAAACATAACCTCATTATTTAGCCGTAATTATATGTTTTGGGTAATCTGATGGGGATTTCTACTCTAGCTGTGTGATGCAATAGGGATCTTTGATTTGAATTTATATGAATATGTTGCCTTCTAAAGCTTTCATTTTAAAACAGAATCTTTGTTTAAACATACCAACCCATATATATCTACAGGTGCTGGTCATAAAATTAGAATATCATGAAAAAGTAGATTGATTTAAGTAATTCCATTTAAAAAGTGAAACTTGTATATTATATTCATACATTACATACAAACTCATATATTTCAGATGTTTATTTTGTTTAATTTTGATGATTACAAATGACAACAAATGAAAATCTCAAATTCATCATATCAGAAAATTAGAATATTACTGAAGACCAATAAAAACAAAGGATTTATAGAAATGTTGGCCAACTGAAAAGTATGAACATGAAAAGTATGAGCATGTACAGCACTCAGTATTTAGTTGGGCCTCCTTTGGCCTGTATTACTGCAGCAATGCGGCGTGGCATGGAGTCGATCAGTCTGTGGCACTGCTCAGGTGTTATGATAGCCCAGGTTGCTCTAATAGTGGCTTTTAGCTCTTCTGAATTGTTGGGTCTGGTGTATTGCATCTTCTTCTTCACAATATCCCATAGATTTTCTATGGGGTTAAGGTCAGGAGAGTTTGCTGGCCAATTAAGAACAGGGATACCATGGTCCTTCAACCAGGTACTGGTAGCTTTGGCACTGTGTGCAGGTGCCAAGTCCTGTTGGAAAATGAAATCTGCATCTCCAAAAAGTTGGTCAGCTGCAGGAAGCATGAAGTGCTCTAAAACTTCCTGGTATGTGGCTGCGTTGACCCTGGACCTCAGAAAACACAATGGACCAACACCAGCAGATGACATGGCACCCCAAACCATCACTGACTGTGGAAACTTTACACTGGACTTCAAGCAACGTGGATGAAGTGCCTCTCTTCTTTTCCTCCAGACTCTGGGACCTTGATTTCCAAAGGAAATGCAAAATTTACTTTCATCAGAGAACATGACTTTGGACCACTCACCAGCAGTCCAGTCCTGTTTCTCTTTAGCCCAGGCAAGACGCTTCTGACGCTGTCTGTGGTTCAAGAGTGGCTTGACACAAGGAATGCGACAGCAGAAACCCATGTCTTTCATACGTCTGTGTGTGGTGGTTCTTGAAGCACTCACTCCAGCTGCAGTCCACTCTTTGTGAATCTCCCCCACATTTTTGAAGGGGTTTTGTTTCACAATCCTCTCCAGGGTGCGGTTATCTCTCTTGCTTGTACACTTTTTTCGACCACATCTTTTCCTTCCCTTCGCCTCTCTATTAATGTGCTTGGACACTGAGCTCTGTGAACAGCCAGCCTCTTTAGCGATGACCTTTTGTGTCTTGCCCTCCTTGTGCAAGGTGTCGATGGTCGTCTTTTGGACAACTGTCAAGTCAGCAGTCTTCCCCATGATTGTGTAGCCTATAGAACTAGACTGAAAGACCATTTAAAGGCTTTTGCAGGTGGTTTGAGTTAATTAGCTGATTAGAGTGTGGCACCAGGGGCCATCAATTTTGAACCTTTTCACAATATTCTAATTTTCTGATATGATGAATTTGAGATTTTCATTTGTTGTAATTTGTAATCATCAAAATTAAACAAAATAAACATCTGAAATATATGAGTTTGTATGTAATGTATGAATATAATATACAAGTTTCACTTTTTAAATGGAATTACTGAAATCAATCTACTTTTTCATGATATTCTAATTTTATGACCAGCACCTGTATATATCAAAGTTTTTATTTTTTGATAAAACAAAATATTTACTATATACTAATCTTTGTTAAAGAAAAAACATAATAAAAATGAAGCCCAACCTAACTAATTGTTTAGTGATATTTTAAAATCTTTATTTTAAAAATTACTTATTTTTCTGTATTGTTTTCTCTTTCTCTCATCTTTCACAGGTGACATGATGATTCAGGAGGAATAGGATGTGAAAGCACTTGTTAGTTGCAGTCCGTGTTCTACATGCAAGCCATGATGTAATATGGCTTTTTATTCCTATGTGATGATGAAAAATATTCATGTAGGAATAGAAGCTATTTTACAGGTGGTGAGAGAGCAGCATAACACAAGGAGAGCCCCTGGCCACACACAGAGACAGATGCGCGGTTGGATATGTATGGATATAAAATGTATCCGTCTTCTGTTAAATGCTTCCCTGTAGTAAAAAGGTACATTTATGCTCATTTTTCAAATGATGAGTGAACTCTCTGATGTTCTCATTTTAGAGAGGGGGAAAGAAAAAAAATAATAAATCAAGTCAGACTTTGTTGTGTGTGCACCTGTTTTTTGCCTCCAGGCCCAAGCAGCTTCCACTGCTTGGGCTGTTTGATGCATTTGATGACAGATGCCGTCCACAGGGAAGCAGGAAAGATTTGCAAAACACCCCAAGAACAAAAGAAGAGAAGAGCAATAAGAGACCAATACAGATCTTTAATAACAAACTGTAAAACCGGCACTTTGTGAACCACTTTACAACCTGCAAGAGGCAGTTTTCCTTTCTTTTCAACGTCATTCATTTTGCACATTATTAAAATAAAACTTTGTCCTGAAGCATTACACCAAACAATGTCCTACCAACAATACTATACAATGAAGATACATACAGTATAAACAAGATAAAGCACCTTTTTTTGTCTTAGTAAATACTATTAATAATTAAACATTTGGAGTTACAGACACAGATAAATGAGTTTGTCATTTGTGTGTGGTATCATCAGTGCATGGAAAATACTCCAAATACAGGTCCTGGGACTGTGATGTCCCTGTAAGCACCTGAGTTTATGTGTATACCAAAAGTTACTGTAATTTTTTGGAGATTGATTAGCCTACATATGAATGACTTGGTTTATACAGTATATTCAAAAAAGTAAAAAACAGTTGGATGTATATGCTTTGACTGCTACAGATCTCCTACTGTCTGAGGATGTCAGCTTTCACATTACAACATGTAGCACCAAGTTGTTTATACAAAGCCTTATAATAATGAATGTCAACGCATTACAGTAAAGTGTAAAAACAATACAAAAGAATAGGTTGGAAGAATGTGTTCAAGGTGCACAAATGTCCAAGTAAGGTACTGCACGATTTGGTCCTTTAGCAAAATAGACTAAAAGAATCATGTAACTCCTGCAAAAATGGAGAATCCTTTCTTAAAACAACGTAATTTTATTTTTTTTCAAGTATACTTTTATATAAAAACACATTTATTTAAGTGATGTTTAAGCCCCAACTGAAGGACTAAGTTCATATCTGCCATTAGTCCTCACATTTGTGTAATAAAAAAACACGCACATAAGAAGACATAAAGTGACTATGGAAGTATTTATCGATAGCATTTCACAGAAAACAGCTGTGCAATCTGTTTCACCATAATGAGTTGTCTTAAACATGTATAACTGTGAAAAATTACAGACTCTTATTCACAACTCTTCCCACCCCTCAGTTTATAGATTCTGATGTGTCCTTCCTCAAGGGAATCTTAAAGCTGGTAAGTTTTTGACCAAACAGCTGACTCAGAATGTGGTTCTGGGACTCTGCCGTACGGTAGGAGTTACTCTCCAATGTTCTTACACCCATCTTTGGCCTAAGCTTGTTTAAAGAATTGTTTATTGGTACTGTAGGCACTTTTGATACAGGAGAGTGCCCAGATCTCCCAAGAGGTCCCCTTTTGGCTTTATACTCCCCATTTTGAGGTGTAATGATGTCAGGTTTCTTTGGTACACAGCTTTCAAGCAAACCTTTTCTTGCTTGTAAGCTCAAGTTTACATTCTTGCACTTGGAAATAATTTTGTTGCCAACAACATCATCGCGAACAGAGGAGAGGACAGGATACTCGTTTGCTCCCTCCGATCTTCTTTGCAGCGAGGGATTTGCACATTTGCTCGGACGAAATTTCTTTTTAGGCTTAGAATCAACAGTGAAGTTCTCTTGGGTGACCAGGGAGGAAACCCTCTGCAGCATATGTGCAGATTTCATGTCCTTTCTTCTCTTCTGTAGTTTCACAAATTCCTTGTCATCAGACGCAGACAGTGCTTGAATAGGAAGCTTCGACTGAGGAGATGGTGTTGCTTCCATTGCCTTTGCACAGCTACTTCCAGTGCTGATTTTAGTGTTTTCTAGAGGTGTAGCTGGGGCAGCATTATTTTTAATCTGACTGCAACTTTCTTGTTCAGCACCATGAGATAAGGCCTGCTGTTTAGTGTCATTACAAGACAATGTGCTATCCCTCTGCTCATCATTCCCCTGCTGGGTTGTCTCATCAACAGCTAATTCTACAGACTCAGGTGTCTGCAGAAAATTTTGATTTTCTGTTGAGCAGACAAAAGAGTTCTCAAAAACTGCTGGAGGCAAATCTGTTTTATCTTTAACTACCTCCTCTTCCATTGTGTTTCCATTATATACAGTACATGAATTTGCCTCTGTTCTTATGCAGACTAACTCATTCTCTTCTTTGACATCACATGATTCAGTTATTGTTTTTTCATTGCCCTCTTTATCGAGGTTAGGTAACAGAGTCACATTAGGTTCCTCTTCCTTGGCTGCTGTAGATCCAGAGGAACTCAGGTGAATACAGTTCTCCAAGTCTTTAAGCATCTGAGAGCAGTCTGCAGTAATGTCCTCCGTTTTCACATTTGCGTTGCTTGAGTCGTCCTGGTATTCATTTGGGATGGTTTGTGTAGCGTCATCAGCTGTGGGCACACAGGGGTTTGAAGACTGTGTGTCGGCATTCTGATTTAAGTGAATTGAGCTCAAACTTGCAATGCCACTGTCTGAGCTGTTCTCTGGCAGGCTGTCAGAGAGAAGCCTCTTCTTCTTACTCGCAGGTGAATCACATTCACTTTCTTTGGATGCAGATACTTTGACAGGTCTGAGGACGCCCCTGAATTTGAAGATTTTATTACTCCCTGAAAGGTGCTTTTCCATGTGACGGTCAAACTGCTCTTTTTTTGAGAACGTGTAGTTGCAGGTGCTGCAGATGAAAGACTTTTTAATCACATGCATGACATCGGCACAGAGCTCGCAGGTGTAAAGGGTTGTGTGCTTTGAATCAAGATCGTCCATCTCCTCATGAGCACTCCTCAGATGCTCCTTGAGCTCCTGGGCCTCCTGATAAGAAACAGGACACTTGTGGCACAGAAATATCCTCTCCAGGTTGTGCACCACTAAATGCCTCTGGAGTTTGAAGGGTTTGGGGAACTGCTTTCCACAATGATGACAGTCTCTTGAAGGGTCTTTGCAGTTGGGATGCATTTCCACACTCTTAGGCGTTTCTGTTTTGTGGAGGACCTCAACTGGGGTTAAGGTGGTCTGTTTTCCACCTCCTCCACTGCTTGTTTTAGTTTTGTTTGCTTTAGTCTCAGCTCCTTCTCCTGTAGCTGCTTTATCCTGTTCTTTAGAAGCTTTACTTGACTCTCTGTTGGCTTTGCTGGGCCGCTGCTGCATGATTGAGGATATAAAGTTCTTCACAGCCGTTTCTTGCATCAAGCAACCTGAAATGCCAAGCATGGACCCTTGAGTCTGACCTCTCCTGGCAAACTGAGTGGCATGCTCCCTTAAGTGTTCATTGTACATCCAAACATCTGAAATCTCCTTCAGGCACATTCCGCAGGTCCAGATTCCTGTCTTGTTTTTGGCATGCTTTTCCCTCAGGTGGTCTCTCAGCTGCTCCCTTGAACTGAACTTACGCTGCACACACATGTAACAAGTAGGGGGAGGGGAGGGGTTGTGGGAGAGCTTGTGAAAGTTCAGCTCTCCAAGGGTGAGGAACCAGGTGAAGCATACTTTGCATTTGTACTGCTTATCTTTTACTTTCATCCCTCCATCTTGTCGTTTTCTGCCTCGCCGCTCTGTCTCTTTCTTTGATTTCTCATCTTCCTTGCACTCCTCATCTGCAGCCTCAGGAGGAGGAGAATCTTGGATGTGTATTCCAGAGTTAAGGAACTGCATCTCGGGAAGCTGAAATGTTGTGTTGATATTTTGAATGTCGATGGTTTGGAAGGACTGAGGACCCTGACCAGCATGTGGCTCTACTGTGCAGGAAGTGGCTGGCAGAGAGTCCTTGTGTTTGCAATCACTGGGTTCAGATGTCACCACTGGGCATGAATTAAAGCTAGTGAAACCACTGGGAGAGCTCCATTTAGCTGTAGATGTGACATTACTTTCAAAAGGACTCAACAGATTGCTTCCAAGCTCACAGTTATCCTCCTGACTGTTTTGCTTTACATCCGACACTGGCTTGTCATCAGCCTTTAAAGTGCTGTTGTGACACATGTTTAGCATGATGGCATCGTCAATAGAAATGGTCTCATATTCACAGGGATTACTTTTAGGATCACTTATGGTCTTCCCACTTTGGCCTTCCACAAATCGGTCTTTATTTTGCTTGAAAGTTTCAGGGGGAAGATTATCTGCAGCCACATCTGAAGGAATTGATAACTTCTGTCTTTTGTTTCTCTTGCCATACACCCTCGAGCACTTTTTCCTTTTGGCTTCCTCATCTCGAGGAAACAACTGCGAGAATGTGGTATCATCATCAAGTATGGCCCTCAAGTCTGAACTAATGCTGGGAGAACTGGGAGGGGAGGAATTTAGACAAGAGAGGGAATTTAAATTCTCAGCGGTGCATTTCATGTCTGTTGAAACATTTCTAAGAATCTCTAGGGCAAGGCTGTCCTCAGGTGCTTTTGAATCAGACTCAACAAAGCTTCCATTAATCTCATTCTCTATAAATGCACTTTCAACATTTCTTTCTGTGCAAGTCTCTAAATATGCCATAGCTGTCATCTTTGTCTCTCCAAACTGATTGTGCGCCACAGTTTCACTCAATTTCTTTTGCTCTTCAGTTAAGGTTTGAGTGGTGTTTTTAAAGGTGAGGTCTGCAGCAACTTGGTGCAGGAACTCCTCTGTTTCAGAAGCAACTCTATCATACATTTTTTCCTCGGGGTGTTTGCTTTGCTCTTGTAAAACACTGCTTTTAAATTCAGGAGTTATGGCTTGAAGAATGTCTGTTTTTAATATTTTCAAGAGCTCGTCAGAGAAAGGGTCAGCATTCCGGTCACTGATCTTGTTCTTTCTTCCTTTGTTGTTCTTCTTTGCCTTTGTCTGCAGTAGAGGCTTTTGATGGCTTATCTCATCAACTGTCACACTGCTCATCGAAGTTGCCATTTTTTTCAGGGCTGATTCCATCTCTGTTGTTTTAGAGGTAAGAGAGTCACTTATCTCAGGCAGGCCTTCTTTTTTAGTTGCTGTGAAACACTTTTGTGAATCATCTCTCAATTTTTTCACCGGTTCTTCAGTCCCCTGATTACTGGCTGTTGAGTTCTTTGTGCATTTCTCGGGTCTGGCAGTGTGCTTCATGGCCTTGTGTCTCTTTAGCCCTGGCACAGTTCTGAAACACATGAAACAAATCTCACAGAGCACTTTATTCTCTGGATTGCTGCTCTGTGAGTTCTTCTGTATTGTCTCTTTTTGTGTTTGCTGACCTGTTAAACATGGACTCCCTTTTATTTTTAGCTCTATTTCTGGTGGGAGGGGAACTCTCTCATTTTCACAGATCAGCGGTGGATCCGCTTTTTTGGAATGTGCATTATCTTCAAAAGAACACTTGTGAGAATCTAAACTGACTAAAGGAACTTCTGTCTGTAGGTCAGCTTGGATGCACAAATCCTTGACAGGCTGATCTGGATCAGGGAATACCTGCAGGCTTATCTTTGTATTATCATCTGAAGATTGTGACTTTGGGATGTCAGAAGTGAGACCAAATGAGAAACAACTGAATTTCATGCTTTCCTGCAGAACCAGAGGGTCATTGGATTGCTGTATTTTAGCTACAGCATCAGATGCTTGTGGCACTGTCTCTGTGTCAGTTTGGTTTAAGATCAATGTAGGGTTAATGCTTAGGTCACATGACTCACAGCTCTCTGTGGGTCTTGGCTTGGTAACAGGATCTTCCTCAGGTTTATCAGCAGGTGATATTGGTATGTAGTCATACTGGTTAAGCTGTGGAGGTTCATCTGACACTTTGTAGTAGTTCAGGGGGCTGAGCTTTAAATCATACATCTGATCAACTTTTTCAACTTTGTCTATTACCTTTGGCGGTTCTGCTGTATTTCTCTCTGGAACTGGAGATAAACTGACAGTTTTAGTTGATGAGATCATTGTGAATTCCAGTGAAGGTGAGCTCATTAGAGAAGAGTCCATCTCAGCCACTCCTTCTATTGAATTATTGTTTGTTGCCTCTTTGTTATCCTTGATTGAAGGAGCATTTTGAGGGCATTGGTCAATTAGTTTAATGCTGTCGTTACCTATTAAAAGTAAATCTGTTTTTGAGTCACAGTTCTGTGTAGGAGTTTGGTGAGAAGATAAAATAGGACTTGGTGGTGAGGCAGTGTCCAAAAAGGTGCAGGGGATTTCTTCATCTGCCTTTCTGCATGGGGAGTTCTGCTGGCTTGCCATGAAATCAACAGGAAGATGGTCTTTGATGTCTTGAACATTCAGAATCTTCTCTTGCTTGGCAAATACAAGCCCTGCTTCAGTTTTTAACGGCTCATTAAACTGAGTCACTTTGCAGGAATTGCCATAAATGATGTCGTCAGACTGTGACAGGATCAACAGATTGCTTTGTCCCTCTGCAGATTGGGAGTCACGGAGGGGTGAGCCACATCTTTCTGGATTGGTTTTGAACAGCCCAAGATTGCAGGGCTTATCTTTATTAACCATATCCAAAGACACATTTGATTTACAGTATGCATTTGAAGAGCTGAGGTTTTCAGAGGAAGAGATTGCAATCAAATTTCCTTGTTTTGATGTCTCAGTAATTTCAGCAATTTTCAACTCAACAGCTTGTGATGCACTAATGTTTTCATGATTGGTAATGTCATTAGTGTATTGTTGTTCCAGGTCTGCTTTGATCACATCTGCCATTTTCTGGCCATTCTCCTCAGTGGGGTCACCTGGAGCAGGTGAAGAATGTTGGCTCTTAGTTTGATAAGTAATCTGCTCTGCTGCCTCTGGTTCCTCACAAACTTCTCTGCAATCACTTTTATTTTCAGTCAAACTGTTAAAATTCTCTCTTTCACTGATGACTGAGCAGCTAGCAGAAATTACATCTGATGCAACTTTGGTTCTGGCATTTTGCTCATTATTTGTGGATTCATGCTGTTGCAAGGTAACTGGCTTCTTGCTTTCAGATGAAGGGTCAGTGTCATTGTGGACAGATATCTGTGACTCGTCAAGAATTATTTCATTTTCATGCTGCTGTTCAATGATATTTTGAAAGGACAAAACACTATCATTTCTGTTGATTGCTTCTTTTTTGTAGCAAGCTTCCCTCTCAGCTGCATCAGGGGCCTGACATTCTGCCTGTTCGTGTCGTTGACTAGGAGAGTTGACATTTGGCTCCTTCTCTGATACAACAGGTTCTTTTTGAAAGATAGAGTCTGAAATCACCTCTAAGCTTTTCATGAGATTTTCAGTGTATCTTCTTTGCTCTAAAATGTCTTCTTTTGTTTCTGCAGGAGTCTCCTTTTCAACCTTCCTCTGGTCTAATTTCTGGTCAGAATGGAGTTCTGCTTCTTTACCGTGAATCTGAGTGTGAGGGCTGTGATTTTCACCCAAGTCAAACTGGAATGTGCTGGACCATGGGAGATCTGATTGGGTTAAAATTTCTGAATGGTTGACTGTTTGATCTGAGCATTTAATGTTCAACCTTTTGCTTTCACACTCAGAGTTCTCAGCAATCCGTAAAGATGAAAATTTGCTAATTTGCAGTTGCTTTGGGGCTTGCTGGAGGGCTAGGGTTTCCATCTTATTTGTCTGAAGCTGATTTTCAAGCTCATTGACTATTCTCTTTATCTCCAGCTCATCTTCTGATGCACAGCTGCTGAGATTTGCACTGTAGTCAATTATTTTCTCTGGAAGTGACAATGGGATGTGAGCGTAATCTGTCTTCTTCTCATTTGATTTCTCAGAAATACCTTTGTACTGAGATAGCTCATTGCGTAGCATGGGATTTACAATGAGGTTCCAATCTCTCTGTTCAATAAACGGAGAAAAAGAAGAGACAAACAACTCCTTTTTGTCAGCTGTGCTTTCCACTGAATGGAAACTGTCTTTTTGTATGGGCAACTCGGAGTAAAGGCCACTGTCAAACCCTCCTAGGTCCCCAAACATGGAGGCAGTGTCAAAGGAAAGTGGAGATTTGATAAGACCTTGCTCCTGATCCATGGGGTAGGGCATAAGGTGGAGTGCATCTTTCTGTATCAGCGGACTGTGATTTCCAGTTGGGGACAAGCACATCTCATCCATCAAAGATGTACAAAGAGATGTGGGTCTGTGAACGTCTAGGTCATTGACCAAAATAATTGCCTCTTTCACCATGCAGGCATTCTCACTCTGTTTCTCCAATGTGGCAGTGCCTGATAGCTGGAGCTGTGTGGCTTTTGGCCCCTCACCCATCTCGTTCTTTGTGTTTTTGTCCACATTAAAATCAGCTTCTCCTGTAATACCAGAAGAGGATGACTCAACCTCCACAGTTTTGTTATCTGTGGTGCTGTCTGGTTTGTCCATACTCTTCAGAGTGTTGCCAACTGAACTTTCCTTTTTACGAGGCACAAGTTTGTCTCTTGATTTGGCCTGAGAGGTTCTTCTTTTTTCATAGTTCCTCACTGACTCTCCCCCTTTTTGTGGGGACGTTAGCAAATCAGGAACTTCTGGATTTGAGAACTTCTGTGGGTCTTCTGTAATTCCTTTGTTATCAGAATATGTTGTCTTGTCGATATTATATTTCTTGACAGATTTAGTGAATGTCAGTGCAAGGGTGCTGGACTCTTTAAAAAGCTTCTGCGGAGTGGATTTATTATGTTTTTTTTGCTCTGGGGACTCGTTCTTTCTCTCATTGTCTGAGTCAGTGCGGTCAGCGCTTTTGGGGCTCACAGAGGTGCTGAGTTCACTGCTCGTGGACGACCTGCTGCCTCGCCTCCTGAGTCTCTGGTGTTTCTCTGGTGTGAGAGACAGCTCTTCACTTTTCTTCATTTCAATGCACTCTTTGGATTTGTGCCTCCATGCTGCTTGCTCTCTCTCACTTCTTGCTCTCCATTTACACTGTTTGGTGTAGGTGTATTTACAGCGACTGCTTTGATTCAGCCGGCCCTGGCTGGCTATCTTCACAGGCTCACACTCATCTTCTGAGTCGGATACATAATCATATTCGCCAACTGCGGGATTCTGCACTGCTGGAGTGAGCCGCTCCATCACTAGGGAGAACTGGAGGTTTTTGGTACCTTTAACATGAAGCTTGTGGAGTTTATTTTTTTGCTGGACTATTTTGTGGATGAGTTCTTTGCTCCAGGTGCCCCCTCCAGTGCTTTTCCTCTTGCTTTCTTTAGCTGCAGCTCTCGAGGTTGGAGATGTGGAGGCCTGCGAAGCTGCTGACCCCCTAAGCGCAGGGCTGTCCTGAAAGCTTTTCAAACCACAGTGCTGGGAAAACTTGCCAGATAAGAGAAACCTTTCTGGGCTCATGTTGTTGTCCCCACTTTTACACATCTTTCCAGTCTCATTCACTTTACTCTCTTGTTCCCAAGATGTTTCACTAGTGAATTCTTTTGAATTTTTGGGGTAGCCATCCTTTTTAACATCTTTTTCATCTTTCTGAAAACGTTTAGCTTTTTTCTCTTTACTCTCAGAATCAGAGTCGTAACACTTTTCTTGTGCAAATAACTTTTTATCTGCTCCATGTTTATTTTTGCTTGGGGGAAGTGTAGATTCTTTTGCTTTTAGAGACTGTTTGGTTGATGATGTTTTGACAGTGATGAGATCATCATCAACAAATGCATCAATAAAGCTGCTGTCTATCTCTGCATTGTCTGACTGATATCCAAGCCCATTCAGAGCTTCTGTTATTAGGCTGTCTAACTTGGCATCCTCCATCTCCAGCTCTGGCAGGGAGATAGGAATGGTATTGGGACCAGATAACAAACCCAGTTTCAGCAGGTCATCCTTATTGTCTCCTTTACCTTCACTCTCAGATATCAGTTCTCCATTTTTGTTAAGACCCAACAATGACAAATGAAGATCAGATGGACACCTTGAGAGTGAAGTATTTGACATGGCTAATGCAGCTTTGACTGGTTCTACCTGGAACTTCCTGTTTTCCTCCATCTTTGACAAATCTTTGAGTTCGTTTTGGGCAAGTGTGTTTTGAGTGCAGTACTGCTTGTGGCCTAAAAAAGAGACCAAGTTGCTGAAATTCTGATCACACTGTTTGCATGTCAGGAGCACATCCAACTGATCAAGATTTGCAGTGGCAAGTGAGCTGGATAAGAGGGGATGTGCTGAATATGGAGGAGGAGGCTGATGGTGCTCAACACCAAAACTGTCCATGTAATCTTTACTACTGTCCAGGGGTGTTTTTGGATGTGTGCCGTTTTGCAGATAGCTTATTGTATTGTCTTTGGTCCTGTCTGGCATGTAGGGAAGGCTTCTTGGAATGTCAGAAGGAAACGGTTGGGAGTGTGTGCTCATGTGATCAGATTGTAACTTAGCTTTGGCCTGTGGCTCCTGATAGAACAGGTGATGTGAGGCTGTCTTTGACATCGGACCGTCTTCTGTGGCCATATTAATGGGACTTGTGGATGTTGGCGAGAGGGAAGAGCATGTGCTACTGGATTGAGGGTTATGGACTGGAGAAGGCAAAGGAGACTCATACGGCGACACCTTTAAAAGCCCCATGGGTGGAACTTGTGGTGGTGGATAGCTATAGTTTCTTGATTTAGCTGTTGAAGTAGTCTGATTGAGTCCAAAGTACACTGACTTATTCTTGGCCTCGCACAGCTGTGTGTGGGTCATTTCCAGTTTGAAAGCTGAGACTGCGGAGTTGTTTTGTTTTATGTTTTCATGTTTTTGGTTTAACAGCACTCCACTGCTTCTGGTGCTCTGGAATAAGTTATGCTTGTGCACTTCACTCTCATCCTGCCAGTCAGCTGGAGAGACCATATAGGCCATTTTCTGATTGTTAATTTGCCTTGATGAGTCTATCCTGTTAAGGTTTGGCATTGCAGAATTTGGTCGCATGTGCTGCCAAGGCACTCTATTGTTTTTAGATGAATTTGGCCGATGGTCTATGGCTGTCTGATTCTGGAACTGAAACTTCTCACTCATAACAGGGTACTGGACGGTGTTTTGATCTGCTGTTGAATATGTTTTATTAGGCCCCTCCCATGAGTGTGGCGGCCTGCTCACGACCTTAGTGCTGATGGATTTATCAAAAGGTGTTGCACCCGTGGTGATGCTGTTGGCTACAGGATTGTTAAATGTTCTGTTGGTGAAATGCATTGGGGAGCCTGGAGTCTGTGAAATATTTCTTGTGGGCACACCAGCCTGTATGAGTGTTCTCTGGCTGGCAGCTGCATCTTTGGGGTGACAGTTTCTCTTTCTCCCTGATGTGATGGCTGCATCCTGACAATCTGCCTGAGAACTTGTGTCTGAGCTCACAGGTAGAGCAGTCTTTCCCTGTTCTGACTGCTGTGAGCTAGAACCCGAGCTGTCACTGCTCGGTGAGTCTTCAGTCACAGTTCTGGAACACTGGATGGATGATGCCACCCCCTGAATAAATTGGGGCTCTTCGGGGTTGGAATAAGAGCTTCTATCTGACTGATGGTCAATATTGAATGGTGAGCTGTTCTGAGAAGAGTTTTGCCCATTTCCAGATGAAAAGGAAAAAGAGCTGTGGGTTATGTGTGGTTGAAGGTTCTGATCAGAGGCAAAAGATTCAGGGTTTGATTGCTCTAGTAAATTATATCCATACTGAAACTGAGAAGGCACAAATGTACTGGTGTTACTGGTTTCCGAAAGGGCAGTTGATTTTTGTGATGAAATCCCATAATTAGCACTACTATAGCTCTGTTCAGGAGACTGCCATACATTCGAGCCAGTAAGTGGGCACTCAGAAATTATCAGCTGACTTCCAGGCTGTGTGCTTTTACTCTCCATTGATGCTTGTTGCTGTGACAGGGGTGGGTGTAAGTGTGATGATGTTCCACTTGAGGAACCCAGTGCCTGTGAGGTATAGCTTGGGGAGATAATGTTAGAGGGATTCTCCTGGAAATAGTGGCTGTAGCTCAGCTCTTGCTGCTGCAGCTCGACCTTTCTTTCTGGCATGATGGGAACGTTGAAGCTGTAGCTGCCCGACACTGGGCCACGGCTAGGTTCCAGCTTCTTGGGTGGCAGAACCTTCTGTTGTGGGTAGGCTATGCCTATGGTGCGTGGATTTGTAATGCTTAGTCTGTACAGCTGCTGAGGGTTGCCACGCTCTGTCTTTCCTGACCGTTTCCCCTTCTCTCGGCTACGGCTCTTTCCACTCGGTGACTGGGGACTGCCTTTTCCAGCCGACCAAGTCCTGTCAGTGACAAATTTTGATCTGTTCTGCAGTGAACTGAAGTCAATCTTCCCCGTCTGCTGTGGCCTTATGACAGCTTCACGCTGCTGAGGATAGTCCTTTTCTTTCTCTAATGTTTCAGTCTTGGTCCCTTCAGTGCTGAGCCCAGCCTCAGTGCCTTTGGTTGATAAGTGCTCCGAAGATGACTTTGTGGTTTTATCACTCTGCTTTTCCAGGACAGTCCCTTCATCCTTTTGTTTGGACTCAGCATCCAGCTCTTTGACTGTATGCATTTGCTGAGTCTCTCCTGCCATGGTGCCCAGTCAGTGCTGTGAAGGCCTGGTCCTCAGAATCACTATCTGGGAAACAGGGACAACATCTTCTGCACAATGGGATTCAGTAAATATCCAGTGGCAAGAACTGCAGGGACAGGGCTGCTCGCTGCAAGCTCATCTCTTTATCCTCATGGTGGACCACGGTTTAGGCACTGAAGCAAAGCAGACCTGAAAGTAGAAGAAAAAAAACAAGATTGAAGTTTTTACTTGAGCAACGCTGTATGTCTTTTTAAAATCTGGCAATATATTTATAACCTTATCCAAAAAGGTACATTTTCTACTCAAAAGTAATAATTTTCATTTGTAAATTTATACTTAAAACGAAACTTTGGCCACATTCACAGAATAGGCTTTAGAAAAGGTATAGAAGTAAGATTCTTCCTTCAAGTTTTGATAATGGCCAGTTGGCAAAACTTTAGCATGACTACATGAGAAAATGATGCTTGAAAAAATAATGGAATGAAAATGGAAGTAAAATCATAATAATTATCAACAATAACAGTGATAAAATTTGTTACTGTTATTGTGTACCGTCACTTTCTAGGTAAAGATCATACAACAATATTGTGTTTTGTGAACCTGCCAGCAGAGGGCACTATTGTATTATTACACAGCAGTTTTGTTAATGCACGAGTGTAATTACTGAGGACTTTAAATAATCACCATACTCCTATTTCTTCTCATACTAACCCTATAGAACCTGTTATAAAATTACCCTCTTTTGAGAATAAGGAGACGTTTACAAAAACATAAACACAGATTTTTTTTTCTCAGGGCCACATTACTGCTCCTTTAAACAGCAATGACTGGATGATACATCAGTCTGGATCCTTGACGCAAACAGCCACAGAAGAAAGAGTTCAGTCCCTAAAGTATGCAATGCACATAGTACTTTAATATAAGAAAATAGAGCATGCAGATCCAAAAGGTTTTGCCAGTAAATGAATCACAGGCTCCTTAAAAGTAGAGACACAATGCCACAGTGTTCTGTTGCTACAGAGTGCTTCAGGTTTAGATCATGGAGGAATATCAAGGATTAGTCAGCCAGCCCTCAGAAAGTGAGAACTGTGGGCATGCTGATGTTTGTTGCATTCCCTCAGGTCTCCCAGACTCAACTTCTCAAGTCTGGGTTTACTTTGGCCTTTAGTTTTTTTGAGGTCCGACCAAATGAACCCTGGACTTAGCACCAAAATGGGATGTCTAGGCCTGGTAACTGTGCTTTTATCCAAAGTTCTGGTCTGTGTTCCCTCGCAATCAGTGATTCTCTGTTTCAGTTCTATCCAGTATGCTGAAAAGCCCTTCAGCACTCCTATTACTTCAGTAGAAAAAAAAAGTGTTTTCATTTGAGGAGTGACTGCTAATTTTATCATCAAATCCCAGTCCTACTGTATAAAACATTTGGCATC
Organism: Cyprinodon tularosa; assembly: GCF_016077235.1. Taxonomy (NCBI): domain Eukaryota; kingdom Metazoa; phylum Chordata; class Actinopteri; order Cyprinodontiformes; family Cyprinodontidae; genus Cyprinodon; species Cyprinodon tularosa. Next base: position 2,483,107 of record NW_024039163.1, read on the forward strand.
TATTACATGGGGCCTCTCCCCTGGGCAATGACTACTAAGTTGACTCTAAAACACACATACTGAAAGATGTGTTTTCTCCGTTTGACAGTCTGAGGTCTGGTCAAATGAACAAAGATAAAAAGATACCGTAAATATATCCATCCCCATAAATCTCTTAAGAGATCATGTTTTTAAAACTTTCAGGGTCATTTTGGGCTCAGCACCTGATTTTGTTTCCTGCCTGAAAGCCTCTTTATCAATCTAGAAGCTTAGTAGCTGTCCTATCCTAAGATAACAGTTGCATTTTCACTTTGAATTCTGAGTCCTATCTCAATTTCTCCTTTATAGTAAAAACTGTAAATGTAGCTAAATATCTATTAAACAAACCTTTGTTGATTTAGGTACCTTGCTTTGGTTACTTAAGTAACAAACAGAAAAACACACTATGCAGTTAGCTCTATATCAACATCAATTTATACAGTTCCCTGAAAAGAAGTAAGAATAATACCTTAACTTTTTGCATTTGAAAGATATTGTTGGGTATATGTCAGCATATAATAGTGCATAGTTGTAAAGCAGAAAGATGATATGTTTTCTAATAAATATTAGAAAGGTGGGCTGCATGATGGCACAGCAGGTTGCACTGTTGCCTGGTAGCAAGAAGGGTTTGGTTTTAACATCAGGTTGGTGAGTTTGTGTGCTCTCCCACTGCATGTAGGTAATTTCTACAAACAGTCAGACCACCTCCTACTATCTAAAAAACAGGACTGTGAGGTTGATTGGTGTCTTTAAACTGTCTTTGGGTATGAATATGTGTGTATGGGTGTGTGCCTCTGTGCATGGTTAATTATCCTGTGTGTCTCTGTGCCGCCCTGCAATTGGACTGCCGACATAGCCAGGGTGGAATTCAGCCCATCAGCCAATGACAGTTTGGGAGCAAGTATATAAAATGGATGGATGGAAACCAGAAAAGTGTAGTTTGAATTCTTCAGTTAGTTACCTTACAGCACAATGACAGTTGCAAGTCTTTAATTTTTTCTACCAGCTCAAAGCAGATTTCTCAAAATTCTTCTCTCCAGCTGAAACAATTCCACTGTGGCTGTGGCTGTACGTTTAGAGCCATCATCTTGCTGGAAGGGGAAACTCTCCCCAAGCCTCTTTTCTTTTTCAAGGCTGATTAGCTTCTTACTCTATACTGAAGAAATACTCCCTATGCATCCCCAGGATTACACTGTCAATACCATGTTTCACTGTGATGGCTCTTTTGTTGATAATGGTGTATACAAAAACACACATATACAGCATATGCTTGTGTCCTATTTTTTTTTTTTTAGCAAATCGACTGTTTAAAAAAAACAAAAACTGATGTATTCACAGGCAGGAAGAAAAGAGCTACAGGAGTCAGACAAGATAAGATCCATGCCAGCCTCAACTGCATAATTCATAAATGCTTATGATTGTTTTTAAGTTATTTCTCTAGTGTCTGTTCCCCTGACTCACTTTTGGTTTAATTTCCTGTGGCATTTAACAAGGTTTACAAGGGAAAAGTTAGACTGAGACTTAGTCTGGTTTTGGCCTGGTTGTGAAAAATAACATCCTCTTTCTACAGAATCTAAAAGCCAGTACCTGCTACTATCCGTGCCATAGGTTGGGGATACTGGGGTTAATGGCCCTGCCAGCATTTCCAGTGGGTAACGCTTGATGGAGCACCGCAAAGTCAACAGTGCTCATAAATCACAGCTTCAATTGTGTTTGCCTAGTCTGGCTGTTGCAGTTTTGGCATTCAAAAGAATGCCTCCAACAACAAAAAGAGCAGTATGGGTATCACAAGGACTTTAGAGAACTAGCACCAAAGCCTGAGCTGTCAGTTTGCAAAGAGTGAGAGGTCATTTATGTCCTTTCAGATGCCTTGTTGACTTCCCCTACCACCCTCAATAAATCTTCCCTTGCACCGTTCTCCTCCTTATAAGTCAGAATTACTTCATACACACACTCTAAACTGCCGCCCTTTTTGGCGTCGTTGGTAGGGCTTATTCATTTTTATCAAAAAAGCATAAATTGCTCTTGGACTGGGTATAAAGAAATTGTGGTGGTGACAAAACTGCATGCTGGGCACAACCTGATGTCAAACCCTCAGCGACTAGTCTAAAATTTGTTCTATAAAACTGTGCTTTAATGGAGTTTTTACAAGTCAATTAAGATGCATGTGCCTATGTGTGTTCTTTAGGCCTCCTGTCAAATCCCACAGTTTCTTCCACTGTGGCGCCCCATATGGCTTGACCACAACACCACCCCGATGCGTGAGACTGCTGTGTGCTTAAGAACTGGTGTATTTGTGGTATAGGCCCATCTGTGTTTTTGTGTGTGGGCAAGTAACTAACCAGACCAAAAGTGCATAAACTTCTCTTTTCTTTTCTTCATTACTCTAACAGGGATATGTGTTGACTTCTTGCAGGAATGAGGGAGTGGGTAAAAGGTGCTTGACTGAAAAGTCAATTTCCGGAAAGTCTTTTTCCTCTCATTTTTGTGGAGGATGTATGAGGTGCTGGCTTGAGTGAATAAATGGTGGTAGCACTCTGAAAAACTTTGTCCATTCATCACATCAGTGCCTTACATAATTGTTTCTGCAGCTCCTAAGCAGTTAAAGGTCCAAATAAGCATTCTTTTTCTCTGGACTCTGGCTGTTTTTGCACTTATTTTTACAAGTGGATTACTGGAGACAAACTGTCAGGCCTAAGAAAATATATATTTACAGTATTTAAAAGTCATTTGCTTAAAAAAAATGTAAAATAAAGGCCTAAAGAAAAAGAAAGAGGCAGTTCTTGCATGATTGGCAACCTGGGAGAGCCCCTCTGCATGACTGATTTCAAATCTTTAATTTTCTGTACCTGAATATTAAGATGCCTTGATGACGTGATAAACACTTATGGAAGCTGTTAATAGATAGGATACAGTAGGCAACAAGGGGATATTTAGAAGCAGAAAAAAAAAGTGGTCCAAATAAAGAGCAGCTACTGTATGAACCAGTTACAAAACTAAGAATCACTGTAGCAACCATAATTCTATCCAGAAATTGAAGGCTGGTCCATGTGGCTCAGTCAAACCGATAAGCTGCTATAGCTCAGTTTGTTAAGCTCTCATTTTAACCTTAATCTTGAACAAAAAAGTCCACCAATCAATGCCTGGTATTTATATTTTATTCTTTAAGATCTCTAATCAAAGAATCATTACACTTGGTCCATAAGTTGGAATTCTCCACACATCTCAGAGTTGTTTGTTTTCATTTAAAGAGACATTTAGAAGTTTTGACTGAAAAATCTCTTTGAAATAGACTTTTTTTTACACTTTACAACTAAAACATCCTTTGATGAGCAGACTGACATACCACAGGGGTTCAGCGCAGATGCAGCTATAAGTCTTTAGCTTATTTTTGTGAATTTACTGTGGGTCAAAAGTTCTTGCACTGTTTGGTGGGTGCACATTCAAGCACGTCCATGTTGAATGGGTCCAACCTAGCAAACAATCGAAGCATTATATTCAAGATGAGCTTCATGCATACTCAGAAGCGCCCAGCATCCAGCTCAACCAATGGCAACCAATATCAAAAAAGACAAACCTTTTTATGTACGAGAGCACGATACAAGAACGTGCAAAAGAGTGCTGCAGTTGTGTGTTTTGACCACAGATGGCAGTATCGCTAGAAAACTCTGTAATTCCTCTTTAAATCTGGGAATTTAAAGGTGAAGTAAAGGTCTTAAAGCATTCCTGTGCTATTTAGGATTTTTCTGACATGGTGTATTATCTTGTTGAGAGAAGCTACAGCTACTCAGCCACATAGCAACAAAGTATGATTTACAGTCTGTTCTGACAACTTTAAGTCAGGACCAACATTAAGCTCTTTAAAGTCAAAATTCCAGTTTTGCATATCTGAAATTAGAACTAGAATACCAAATATACATATAAAAGAATATATGGCTGTATACCCATCTTCTTTGATCAATGTATTAGTCATCACTGTCTACAAGCTAAAGCAGTCCACAACTTTAAGACTTTCCTGGGGATAGACTTTCATTTAGCTATGTTCAATGTTAAGTCTTGAAGCAGTGAAAGAAGGTAATGGCAGGGATTGAAATATACACAAAGAAAGGTACAAAAAACATAGTTCCAAACTAACACTGTTTATAAGAACTTCTAAGGGTGTTCTACCAAGATCTTAGTGCCAGAAACCACAGCATGCCTTCAGGGATCAATTGGAAGTCTTGTCTCAACAGATCAGGTACGTTCTAAAAGTAAAAGGGGAAACAGCACTTTCCTTGACACGGGATATTGCATTTTTTATTATGTCTGTGGAAAAGTGTAAGAGCAAAGGTTTGACTAACCAGAAGTTGTGTTTATCTCTATTTCGAGTTGGATTATCTTTTTATTTGTGTTGTACAGAAGTGGTGAATCAGATCTTCAGCATCAGCAGCCATTTGCACCAAACAGCCTTACTTTTTTGCAGTGAATGGACTTATATTGCTAGATGAAATACTGATCAAGACAGGTTGATAAGAATACACATACATTTTACATTGAGGACAAAAAGAATTGAGAGATGAATTAAGATGTTTGCTTTAGAGCTGCAAATGAAAGAATGGTGGCGACAGTGACGTCTCAATGATACAAAGCTCTTATAGGGCCAACAGAGAGGAAGCAGCAGTGTGACCAATTTTCTCCTACAAACAATGACTTCTTTTATAATAATGTAAACCAATAACTGGCACTAGAAGGAATTTCTCAACGTGTTCAACTTTTCCAGATGCTTTCACACTGAAATATTATCATAAAAATGGTCTTAGAGATCAGAGACTGTAAAGCCAGATGAAGGTGAGAGATGATGAGGTCACAGTAAATGAAGAGTAAAAGCAATGTATTATCGGCACTGCAGGGAATACCATTAAAAATGTGAAAATGGTGAGTATTAGAAAAGAGAAAATGAGGATGATGGGATTTCTGGGTGCGTAGTCTGGTGGGCTGAGTAATGGAAGTGATGAAGAGAGGCTGGATCAGGTGGCAGAATGAAAAGAGTCTGACTGCTCCCCCTCACACCTCATCCAGCACATGCGGTCCAGCGCAGGGAATGCACAGTGTGAACGGTTGGCCCAAGGCCCATGCTATGGCTTGCGCCAAACCCCGGTCAGCTCGCCTGCCTACTCCTCTGTATTTTTGGAAACAACTATTATGCAAGCGTTCCAGCTTTAAGATCTCGGCATTTCTGTCTGTTTCGAAGAGGGAGAGAGGAGGGGAGATATGCTGGGGAGTCCAACCAGCTTTCACAATTCAACGACCACACACTTATTAAAACAGAAGCTATTGATGTGGATGTGCTAACAGTAGCTTTCTTTAGAAGGATGCAACTTTAATTTCTCAGTTTTTGATTAAGACAGTATAATTAATGAGTAACTTGCAGGAGGTATGGTTACATTCTGTCAGAACCCTTCAGAGCATTTGGAAGATGGTAGTGTCTCACTTCAAATAAAACAGTGAGTGCTATTATCCTTGTGCCTTTATACCACTAACCCAAGCCCCACCCTTTGCACTGCTCAGTGGGGAAGACACAGGCAGCACGAAATGTGTTTGTGCACATCTGAGTGTGTGTCTAATGGGTTTTAGCGTGTAATTCCAGAGGCTCCCTCTAACCCCCCTCCCAAGATTTTCCTTCTTCTCAGACAAACTTTTTTTTTCTTTTCTAACCACTGGATTCTGGACTCCGTCTCTTTCCATATTACAAACCACAGCATTCCGCAAACATGATGGAATTTTGTTTTAGAGTATTAAAAGTTATTTTTCCCCCTTTTTTGACCCAATTTTCCAGATTTGTGCATGTATATGGAATATTATGTGTGTAGCTGGAAAAGAAAAAGGTTTTTTGTAATAATCTGCAGAACCTGAAAAAGTAGATAAGGATATTAGTAAAGGGTGGCACAGACAAGATTTCCTGGCTCTGACTTTTAGACGCAGTAATTTATCCTTTATGGACAATGTCCTGCTTTCAGGTGTTATCCTTCTTAGACTTCTTTATTAGACTTAGACTTCTTTATTTGTCATTTTGTATGCACAGGGTGCATACAGAACGAAATTGCGTTACATACAGCTTATGAACGTTGCATTGATATTTCAAATGGCACGAGTTATAGAAAAATACAAAAAGTGCAGCAGTGGTCAAAGTGTCAATGTGTCAATATTTACTTGTCCTTTCTTCTGTCTGGGCTGAAGTATTCAGTTGCCTTTCTTAATTGTCACGGTTTTATTAAATGGAAAGAAACTGAGACAAGAATTCGTTAACATGAGCTATGCAGCCTCCAAAGTAATTACCACACTGATGTCTGGGGTTGCACTGGTGCACATTAGGGGTGATTTTAATCAAGGTACAGTTATTATCATACCACACACTAAGTTGAAGAAAAACATCGTTCTTGTAAAGTCTGCAAAAATAATTATTAGTAAATGGCAGTTGAATGTATATATTTTTCATGCAGGCATGTTAAAAATGTGGTTAGCTAATTAAAGATCATCTGATTAAAATTTGCTTACCTTCAGACACACTTATTTGTTTGTATTTCTACAGCAGACAAATTTACTCTGAGAAGGAAGATGATCTGCAGGTAAGTGCTTAAGACAGACTCCAGATAGTGATCTGAATATTAAAGGCATACTGGGAGTAATTCTTAAATGAGGTTCTGTTAAAGGTTTATAAGCAGTTAAGATCTTACCAGCAGTAGAAAACTCACTTGGCCTCATTGCTTAGTGTATTTCCAGATAAATACGTCCTACAGACTGAAGTAAAGGGTTAGCTTGAGAGAGGCCAAGACAAAAATAGACACACACCGTTTCCAAACTACTCCAATCTCTTAATAAAAAAAAGCAGTTAAAGTGAAAGCTAATTCTTTAATTAGTTTGTTGCCTTCCTTTTCACTCTCCCTATAAATCATAATACCCATGGTTCACATGGAAAAATTTATTTCCAGCTGCATCCTTTCCTGTGTAAATAATTAAACTATTTGTAAAGTACTTTTCAATGAAAATCTATCTTTAAAGAGTTTTTAAAAACTTTCACCTGAGCTGGTCTCTTTTACTAGTCATATGCTTCAGTCTGTGGGACTCATTCATTTATTTCTCTTCAACAATTCTTAATGACTCATTTAATATTTATCAGAAAACCAAATACAGACAGTCTTTTAGTGCACATATATATATATATATATATATATATATATATATATATATATATATATATATATATATATATATATATATATATATATATATATATATATATATATATATATATATACATATACTAACTTGACTGTCACTTTATTATATGTGAACCTCATCTTGAGTCTTGCTCACACATCAAGGAAATAGTAAATCTGTCATTTAACCTGTCCTTCAAATTGCTATAGAGAACTGAACCAGCAAACAACAACAAAGCTGGTATAACTATTTCATATACATTATGGAACAATGCTAGAGAAAGATAAATTTAAAAGCAGTTTCAAAATGAATATTTTCGCTATCTGAGATAAAAAAAAAAATGTTATTGGAATATTTAATCTGCCTGCGCTATATTATTTTTAAAGCTCTACATACGTCTGTTTAGTTTAGTTAGTTCAGTCTAGAGCTCCAAATTTCAGATAGAGAAATAAGAAATTATTGTTATTTTATTATCTGATGCAAACATTTCAGTTCTGTGGTCACAACAATTTCTGCAAGCATACTTTAACAGTATCCCATTGATCATTGCTGCTTCAGAAATGCATAATGGGGGAAGCATTTTATTTATGAAAGAACTGCATGTTTGGCTCAATTAGTTCAAGGAAGCAATAGTGGATGAGTGTGCAAGGCCACCGTCACATAAGTGAAAGTCCAGAGATGGGACTGGGCCTGCAGAGTCAAAGTTACAGCCTGAGTGTCAGTGGCCTCTGGGGACTCAGCCGCCTCTTACTGACCCGTCACCCTGCTGCCCATGAATCACTGAACAAACACAGTTGGGGAAAGCATGCACAGACAGGTAGGATTGTGTGTCTTTGTGCCAATGCATTTTGTCCTGAACTATATAATGCATGCACTGCAAGACAATCCTTCAGAGCTGCAAGTTTTATTTGTACAGCGCCACAAATTTAAAGTGATGATTTTCACAGATGTTGTATGGTTGGCGCGTCATGGTAGGGGCCTGATGTTTTGAGCTGTTTCCGAGTTTTGTTTTCTTTTACAAAAGAAAACAAAATCAAAAACAGAACATATATGCAGCACTGTAATTAACTTAAATTAATGTGTTAAATATAGGATCTTTTAAAGAAAAGCAACTGGATATTGGGTGAGGAAATCAGGAGAAAGTTTATTAGAATGGATTTTCCCTTCAGGCAGAGCTCACAACCTTTCACCTTAAGCTAAGAGTTTCCTGCAATATGGAGTTTTCTTTGCATTTAACACGAGGATGGACAACCGAGTGCCAACATGTGATAGTGAAAGAGATTTTCTCTTAAACCTTTAGAGACTTGGCTTTTCCATTTTGTCGAATATGATCTTCCTAAGAGATGACAAGCTCAACAGATTAACACAAGAGCCATCTGTAAATGAATCTGGTGCATTCATGAAGCATTTAGAGGAATAGTTTACTTTGGGCTTTATGTTACTTTACAGATCATGACACTGTTTTATACCATTTCAATGTATATAAATGTGAAGCCTGCAGTTAATCACATGTATACATTTAAATTTTTCACCAAAATGGATTTCGCTTTGGGAGGGTTTTTCCAAAACTTCTTCATTTTATTTAGATGTGTAACCCATTTTCTTACATTTAAACCTGGGCTAACTGCAACAGAACACCTTATATAACCAGAACTAAACATGAAGAAGCAGCATTTAAGTTCCACCAATCTGGATAAACTCTTAGAAAACTGTACTAGCACTGATCAACTCATTTGCATTAAATTAAGATTAAAAATGTGTATGCATTCTCCATTTTAACTGTGATTAAAGATTTGTTCAGAGTTGCTTCTAATTTAAATATTACTAGTTACATTTCCAGTCCAACTTATGTTCCACTTTTTATAACTTTATCTTTTTTTAAATAAATAATATACCTTTTTATAATCTTCTTGAGAATATAAATGTATTCATACCTTTTACCCTTTTTCATACTATGCCATAATACAACCCCTGATGTCAGTGTGTTTTAAAGAGATTTTACTTTTAAGTCAAACAAAGTGGTGTATAAATATTCATTCAGCTTTACAATGCTTTTGCTTATAAGAGAAGCATAAGTCTGCAATCATATAAAGCCTCCCTGAGTCAGTAAAGATTAGAATCAGATTTCACTACATTGTCACCTACAAGTTTATGGTGGTATGTCTGTATCGACTTGGGACATCTAGTGATGAAAAATGTCTGCCCAAGGATATTTGCAAATAAGCCGATCCTGCAAGAAATCTTCACTAAAGATGTGTTTTCTGCAGAGGGACTTCCCCGTTCCTTTGGTAAAACACCAGACCCATAGCATGATGCTGGTACCACCGTAATTCTCTAGGTGAAAGTATGTCCAGAGTGGTGTGCAGTAATGGCTTTTCACCACAGTACTTGGCATCTAGATTAAGAAGCTTATTTTTTATCTGATCTGACTAGAGAACCCTTTCCACCATATTCGTACACCTTTACATTATCTTTAGCAGACTCTCCATTGAATACTCTTAGGGTTTTCCACAAAAAATTTGCTTTTTTTTATGCAAACCAAAAAGCAACCAACAGCAACTCTAACAAAATATGGCTTAAAAGAGCTCTGTGACATGTTCAAATATTGGGGTACTGTTTTATAACCTAACCATGTGTTGAAATTCTTCCCATCTTAATCCATGATGTCTGTTTGTTTTTTGGTGATCTCCAACGAAAATCTGGGGTCTTCGCTGAAGAGACTGACTACCCTCAGGTAGATGTTATTTTTTGCTAGGTTGTTTTAAAAAAGAAGTGAATGTTCTTTTTCAGTATTTTGTTTATCACAGTAAAAAGGAGACTCGCACAAATACAAAAATAATCTGTGAAAACTGATGGCAACTCCTTTTTCCTTCACTTCCCAACTGCTGCAATGTGTTTGTCCATCAAACCAAGTAAGATTTGTTCAGTCAAATTTGTCTTATTTCTTTTAATACACTATATTGCCAAAAGTATTTGCTCACCCATCCAAATTATTGGAATCAGGTGTTCCAATCACTTCCATGGCCACAGGTGTATAAATTCAAGCACCTAGGCATGCAGACTGTTTTTACAAACATTTGTGAAAGAATGGGTCGCTCTCAGGAGCTCAGTGAATTCCAGCGTGGAACTGTGATAGGATGCCACCTGTGCAACAAATCCAGTCGTGAAATTTCCTCGCTCCTAAATATTCCACAGTCAACTGTCAGCTGTATTATAAGAAAATGGAAGTGTTTGGGAACGACAGCAACTCAGCCACGAAGTGGTAGGCCACGTAAACTGACGGAGCGGGGTCAGCGGATGCTGACGCGCATAGTGCGAAGAGGTCGCCAACTTTCTGCAGAGTCAATCACTACAGACCTCCAAACTTCATGTGGCCTTCAGATTAGCTCAAGAACAGTGCGCAGAGAGCTTCATGGAATGGGTTTCCATGGTCGAGCAGCTGCATCCAAGCCATACATCACCAAGTGCAATGCAAAGCGTCGGATGCGGTGGTGTAAAGCACGCCGCCACTGGACTCTAGAGCAGTGGAGACGCGTTCTCTGGAGTGACGAATCGCGCTTCTCCATCTGGCAATCTGATGGACGGGTCTGGGTTTGGCGGTTGCCAGGAGAACGGTACTTGTCTGACTGCATTGTGCCAAGTGTAAAGTTTGGTGGAGGGGGGATTATGGTGTGAGGTTGTTTTTCAGGAGCTGGGCTTGGCCCCTTAGTTCCAGTGAAAGGAACTCTGAATGCTTCAGCATACCAAGACATTTTGGACAATTCCATGCTCCCAACTTTGTGGGAACAGTTTGGAGCTGGCCCCTTCCTCTTCCAACATGACTGTGCACCAGTGCACAAAGCAAGGTCCATAAAGACATGGATGACAGAGTCTGGTGTGGATGAACTTGACTGGCCTGCACAGAGTCCTGACCTCAACCCGATAGAACACCTTTGGGATGAATTAGAGCGGAGACTGAGAGCCAGGCCTTCTCGTCCAACATCAGTGTGCGACCTCACAAATGCGCTTCTGGAAGAATGGTCAAAAATTCCCATAAAGACACTCCTAAACCTTGTGGACAGCCTTCCCAGAAGAGTTGAAGCTGTTCTAGCTGCAAAGGGTGGACCGACGTCATATTGAACCCTATGGATTAGCAACGGGATGTCACTTAAGCTCATATGTGAGTCAAGGCAGGTGAGCAAATACTTTTGGCAATATAGTGTATGTCTTCTACTCCAAGTAACAACTGTTGCAAAAAGCCATTTGTTCCCAAAACAAGAAAATTCTGAGAATAATGAGAATATTGGGATTTAATAGAAAAACAGATTTGCTGCTCTATAGGATGTTGACCCTCAGGAAAACAGACAAAGATATGAGAACATTCAGCACTCTCCTGAATAGTATTATAACAAACCACCTGCTAAACCAAGGATTGATGATATTGTGAGTTACATTAAAAACAAAAACAAAAAAACACAGAAATAGTGAATGTTGGCTGTAGCATAGTGTCTAACATCTAAACGAGGATAACACAAATCACAGAATTAAACAGAACTTTGAAAAACATGGTGATTTACATTAAAGGACTTGATGACTACTAAGAGTTGGTCACAAATATTAAAGAGATACACCGCTATCACTGTGAAACTAAAGTGTTCCTTAGTGGCCCTACAGACACTTTTTTAGTAGGAGATTAAATCCGTGGCAGAGTTTTTAATCTGAATAAACGGATCAAATGGATCCTGCTCTGCAAGATCTGTTGGACAGCCTTCCCAGAAGAGTTGAAGCTGTTCTAGCTGCAAAGGGTGGACCGACGTCATATTGAACCCTATGGATTAGGAACGGGATGTCACTTAAGCTCATATGTGAGTCAAGGCAGGTGAGCAAATACTTTTGGCAATATAGTGTATTTCTTCAAGACTCAGCTGAAGGTCATTTAGGATGAAGTCTGAAGAAAAACAGTTGTGATATAGATTCAAAAATGGTAACAGTGATAAACTGCCACACTTCTGCTCCTACTCCTATTCCTTGCTCTCTTTCTTTAGTTTTCCTTTTTTTCTTTGACCTAAACGCACATGAAAGAGCATTTCTTGAGCTTGGCATTACGCCACGGGAACTCAAGGGCAGGTGGGGGTTGATGCTTGGAGGAAACAAAAACATTTATAGAAGATTTAGGATGAAGTTAGTGGAGCAGGCGAATGGCTGGAAGTCATGGCTTAATGCTAGAAGAAACAGAGCTAACGCAAAGAATAAGGCCATGAGGTGAAGTTATTTGGAGTTAAGTACTGTGGGGGAGAACCTGAGAAGTTTTTCTCCACTGCTTAATTCTGAATTCTATAATAAGAGATGGATAAAAAGGGCAGCAAAGGAGAGAAAAAAAACACACATTAATACTTTTTAAGTAATTTTAACTTTTTATTTCGCTTTGCCTTTATGCCAAAATCAGTAACCCACAGTCCAATGGTAAAGAGGGAACTCCAGGCAGTTTCTTTGAGTCAGTAGCATTTTCCAAATTAACTCTGCCTGCCTTTCTTTAAATAGCCCAAGGAAATGTCCAAATGACCTAATTACAACTCAGGCTTTCCTAAGCAGCCTGTGTCGATGCATGACACAGTTCTCAAAAATACAGCAGTCGAAAGACTCCTGATTACAGATCACTCTTTTGTTGCCGGGTTGGTGGGACAACAAGGCGGATTATGTCATCTTTTTATGCTTCTTTCTTTTGTCTCATAACTCTCAAGGCTGTCCATGTTCAGGGGCAGACTTTTAAAGGGTCTCTGGATTTAAATGATTTGCCAGACATACTTTGTGGTAGATTGGACCAGACCACTTCATCATTGCATATTGCAATGCTTCTCAAGCTCTATGTCTGTGAATCTCCAAAGAGCACTAAGAGCACTACTGGAGTGTGACATTGATTGGCACTTGCACTAGAAGAACTGCATCGCCTGAGCAAACACCATTAAAAAGTTCTTTCAGTTTTGGCATTGAAATACTTTGGCCTATGTATGCTGAATGAAAAAAAAAGCATTTGGAAAAAACAACAATGAATAGTGTTTCAATAAAACACTTATTCACAACAAGCAGATCAGAGCTCCGCTACCTTTATGAGAGATGTTCTTTTCACTCAATCATAAAAAAAGTATATCATTGAACCTTTTCAGAAATGTTTAATGTTAGATATTTTGACAAGCCATGACACAAAGTGGGAAGCTGGAGATGGTGAAAAGCTTTGCATTCTTGAAGACCATTTTAAATATATTATTCACCATTCATACTATTTTATATAATTTGCAGGAGGACATTTTGTCCACAGAAATAATATGTTAGAAGTAGGGGTGTAAATCACATCCATCATGGCGATTCGATTCAGTATCGATTTCCTGAACCAACGATTCGATTATTTTCGATACTCAAGAATACACCACGATTCGATTCGATTCGATTCGATTAATCGATTATTTTTTTTATTATTATTATTTTTTTTTTTTACACCTTACAGGCTAAACAAAGTTTCAAGTTTGAAATAAATCAATGAAAGCTGTAATATCATTATGCATTTTCTTTAGAAACAACAGCAAATAACAGAAGTAGAAAAGTTGCATCAAAAAATACTGCAAAAATACTGCACAATATCAGTGTAATGAGTTCAATGCAATACCTCGGCTCCAGAGAAACTGTCCAACATATTTTTTTAGAATGTAATAAATATACTCAGGAAAGAGAGATGTTGCGTAGAGAGTTAGACAGGAATAAAAATAAACTAGATATAAGGAAATTGTTTCAAAGGTCATCTGGGGATGTAGTTTTTGGTAGTATTTTTAATTTTCTAAGAAGAACGGGTATTTTAGGGAGAATATAATAATTTGTCTGGTCCATACTCCATTCTGGAAGGTGGCGGTAATGCACCTATAAGTTGTTTGCCAACCGCCATTAAATAAAAGAAGAAGAAGAAGGCTCCAGTGTCGACGTCACCGCCCCCTTGAGAGACGCTGCACCTCTCCCAGATTGTAGCTGATTGGAAACAGTGCCGCAGACAGGAGGCCGGCTTGTTTTGTTTTTATGACCGAAATTGCGGAAAACAACTCGTGAAGTTCGACCCGCTAGAAGAGCGAGGTGCGCGAGACCGCTGGGACCCTTTTTCCACCTGGATCTCCGCTCTTTTTGCCCCATTGTCCCTCCGTCGTCGGACTAAACTCGCCCCCACTTCCTCATCGCCTCGGCCGTATCTAGACCCACAGCGTGTAGCCCAGACCACGCTTCAATACTGAGCATAATTTAAAAATGTCTGTGTCAAGCTTGCTGCAACAAACTGCTGTAAGAGTATAACCAGGAAGAGCGGTAGGAGGGCATAATAGGTTTAGCGCCACCGCAGCACGGGAGGGGGAATTACACCCAGGAGCAAATGGATAAAAATAGACCGGAGGAAAAAAAAAACATGAATCGATTCTCTTGCGGACGTGTCGATGCATCGGATCGTGGGCTTTTGGATCGATGCATCGATACAAAACGATTATTATTTACACCCCTAGTTAGAAGCAGGAAAAATGGAGCAGGACATGGACAAGTCTAAACATGCCCAAAATTGTTATAGCTAACAGAGCATCTCAAAAGCCACAGCTGTTGTAGGGTTTCCCAGTCTTCAGTGGTCAGTATATGTCAAAAAGTGGTGCAAGGAGAAACCAGAGTTTAACCTGAGACAAAGTCTTTAAGAGATATTAGTGGGGGAAAAAAGCCTGGCCAATCAGATGAATAACTGCGTAACAGTGGTGAAGAAAACAATGGCTCCTTGTGTCATTATTTATTAAATCTAAATCAGTCAAGATATCTTCCTATCTACTGACATACCTAGCTACCTAATGAACCCCCAACCTACCGTCTATCATTCCATTATCTTAGACAATATTGGTCTAGAGGGGAAATGGAGGCATCTCTCTCACTGGCTCACTCTGGCTAATTTTTGGATGATTCAAAGGTGAGCTTAGATTACAAGAATTACCCCATTTACACAAGCCTTTTGAAACCGTGGTTAGAATGGTCTGAGCACAGTAACCGAGATAACTATTGAGTATAAATGGAACGCAACTGACCTGGACCGTGCCAGACACAACCGAACCATGCTAAATCTAGCACTAGTTCAACAGTAGGGCTTGGGACGGTTCAGTTGTGGCTCGGTTCTCCAAAAAAGAGTGCATGAGCAGAGCGTGCCATCTCCTCTTTACAGTCAGCAGACTCATTCGCAGGTTTTCCGGTGTGTTTCCGGCTTTGCAATTCACAGATCTCTCCCCAGTTACCAGGACAAACTTCTACTATTAACAATAAATAGCATCAAAGGAGCAAGGTATGGCCTGGGAAGATGCAGAGACCCAGAAGGATGCCTTCTCCGCCTGACATTCTGCAAACGACTAAATAACATTAATATAAACGAACATACATTCCTGAATGTTATGGGTGCTGCCATTTTCGTTTGTGTAATTCCCACCTTAAGGGCTGTAGTATCGTAGACCGAATAGGAGACGAGTACTGTGCTAGCTTGATGTGTAAATTTGTAAAAATGTGTAAAGAACCAAGCTCGGTATGCATAAATGGTTCAAGCCTATTCCGAAGTTGTCACAGATCAATTTTAGAGGGTTAGTGTAAACAGGACATTAATCTCTCCAAATAGTTCAAAGTCTGCCTCTTCAACTCTTGCAAGATCTTCATGAGAAGCTTGATCCACCTCAGCAGATTCCTTTCATTGCAGAAGAGCAGCTCCTCTACCTCAGCACCCCGTCACCCCCGCATCCTCAGATCACCAAGTTCCTTACACTATCTACAAAGTGAAACCAGTTCTAAAGGTCACAATTCAGACATGTCTCATGGCCACAGGTTGGGAACCAAGATGGTTGAATACATTTTGAGCTTTGCTAAAAGGCTGAGTTGTTTTTTCACCATGGCAGGCCACAGCAACACCCAGAATACTGCAGACGAGAATTGTATTTAAACACTAAAGAAGATAACTGAAATTATCCGGTTGAGTCACACTCTGACCCCAACCTGCAGGGAGTAGTCCACTTTTTTCCTGATTTGAACCTAAATAATAGACTTCTGTAATTCACCTTTCAAAATTATAGTCTGGAAAAAACTGTAATCACAATAGGAGGGAGTAGAGGAGGAAGAGGAGAGGAAATCAAGCAGAGAGGAGACTGATTCCAAGTCCCAGAGCTCTGAGTGCAAACTGCCAATCTCTATGCAATCCAGAGTGAGTTGATACAGTAGCTTTTCTTCACCAGACAGATGTGGTTCCACAGGATCTTCCACTGTAGAGTATGGAAAATAAATATAAAGTCCTCCTGAGGGTTGGAATACTTTTAGCATTAACTGCATTAGCATTCCTGACACTGCAATAGACAAAAGCTTGAAATAGTATCTGGTCTAGCTTAATCTAACTAAGACTCTGGTAAACAGCTTTTCCTGTCTCAGATTGAGAATGCCTGTGTGATCTGACATTAATCTTTTGGCTTTTAATATAATTTTCAAATATTTTCCTCATTATTTCAACCCATTTTCAGTAATTTACTCTCATCCCAAACTCGGCATTCTTTCAGTTTCTGTCTCATGCGGATGTGAGCAGAGGTATGATAGGGCTGCAGCAGGAGGACTACCTGGTGTGTCGCTGTGTTGAATCTGACCAAGGGGTCCGCTGCTGAAAAGGGGCTCTATACTGCATCTAAAGGATCACCTTACATGACCACTTCCTGCTTCCGATCTTGCTCCTCACAGGCAAGGCCTGTATGCCTATGCCGAAAAAAGCTCACACAGAGGGGTTCAGTGCACCCAGTGGCTTAGCACAGGACCCTATTCATCCTCTTCCTAAAGCTCCTCCCTGTTTCTCTCTGACCTGTCGAGGAAAACCTTTATTTTAATAATTTCACAAATATTCTTAAACTCAGATAAGCCAACTGTTCAGCCATTTCTTTTCTGTTGAGGTTACGGAAAGCTCTTTCATAAACAATGACAAAAGAAACAAGCCAGCGCCCCATTTTGTACAATCTTTGTCATTTTCACTGGGCTATGTCTGGCTAGATGAGAAGTGATAGCAGTGACCGTGAGGTCAAAGATAAGATGCAACTCTAAACAGAAAATGATAACAAAAAATGCTCCATGGTACAGCTACTTGCATACTTATTCTTTACATTTTTTGTTACAATGACAACAAGCTTCAGTATATTTAATTTGGTTTTAACATAACATAACCAACATGTAGTGGTGGATAATTTTCATGTGGAAGTAATATGATGCAAGGTTTTCAAAATATTTAGTAAAATGCTGGTGAAGGTTCCCAGTCATCTAGGTCATAGTCATTCCAAAAAAGTAAAAAAAAAAAACTATCCATTGGACTTTGTTTCCAAGTTCGAAGACGTTCCGCTTCCCATCCAGGAATCTTTTTTTTTTTTATTCCAAGCTTAATTCAAAGTTCAAAGCTTGATATATTCTGTAAAATCTTTTAGAACCATATTTTCCATAATTAGGACCGCAAATCTTTTAAGGTATTGTAAGTCTCTATCAACTCTATCGGAACAATTCCACTTCCTGATTTGCAAAATAGATTAGGCTCAATGAAACTGGATAGAGAAAGGCTGGGAACAGGTTCTGGATGTTGACTATGCCATTCTAACTCAAGAATCCTTTACCCTGGCTGTTGTACTGCTGAAAGTTAATTTTTTTCTCCAGCTTTTATTGTCATTACACTGTCGGAAGTACAGAGCAACAAAATTAAGGCTCTGTATTTAACCCATCCCCTTAGGGAGCAGTGGGTTGCCATTATGCGGTGCCTGGGGAGCAATGTAGGGTTAATGTGGGGTCTTTTGCTCAGGGAGCCAGAGTGGCAGTCTGTGGGATTGGGGGTTGAAGTCAGATCCTCTGGATTCCAAGTACAATGCCCCAAGCCTCCTATAGATTTGCCTTCAGGAGTGGGCATGTGTTCATTTTCATCCTCCAATCACCTTAGATGAACTTTCCTTGCTGATGAACAGAATCTTCACATCATGATGCAGACATTATGCTAGCTTTTAGGTTGGCATTGTTCATCAGTGGCTTCTTACAGCCTTGGACTTCTTCTCATTGGCATAAAATCTGTGGAGTACATGAGTAAAATATTTTCACACATTACAGATATTTTGTCTCAAAAACCTATTGAAAGCCAATTTATTTTCCTTCCATTCACAATTATGCAGTACTCTGTTTTGGTTTATTACATAAACATACACCCAAACTATATTAACTATATTAAAGCTTGTGACCACACAAAAATGTATAAAAAAGTCAAGGGTTATGAACTCTTTTTAGGGCCTTGGATCATCTAAGGTGGATGGAAGCAGGTGGATGCTGCAGTTATGCTACTATTCCTGGAATGTTCACTTAACCCAATCTAGATCTGGAGGCAGGATGGGGGGTGGTGGTGGGGGGGGGGGGGGATAGTAGGCTCCACCTGAGCTGGAGTATTTTCAAAAGAACCCAACGAGGGCCAAGGGAGCAGGGGTATTTAGGATTCTTGGGGAAATAGTAAAGTGGGCAAGTAACTCCAAAGATAAACAGAACCGAGGCATTAATGATGAGTGTGTCACTGTAGTGGATGGTTTTGCTTCCCCTCCTCCCAACAGCAAGCCTCCCCGAACCCGATTTCACTACTGTCCTTGTCATCTCACCTTAGCTGCAGGACACTAACTTGTTTTTCTACTTTAAATGTATTAAAACAGCACCTGATATATCCATTCCTACCAGGGGGATAGAAAAACATTTAGCTTGCAGACTCACTGGGCTTCCCCCTCGAGTGTCAGCCTTAGACGAGGTACAAGAAGAATGACGCTCTGTACGACCACTGCAAGAAGCTATTCATGCAGCAGAAGCTCAAACGGCAAAGTGCACAGAACTTGCGCATCATAGTTAAAACAGAACGAGTACTGATCCCTTCCCCTGCTGTCCCAGCATAACACAACATCTGTATTGATCTAGCCCAATCAGAACAAGTGAGGCTCTAGTCAGACTTCATGTTAAGAGACTGAGCAGGATCCCTGCTGGGTTTGCTCAGGGTAGACAACATCGCCTCTGATTTTACCATAAAGATGGGTTGGTTGTTGATAAAGTTTAGGTTTTTGAAGACCTGTATGGATCAGTTAAACGTGAAGATACCCAGTTCTCACTGTGCAGCAGTGAAAGAATACAGTCACTGATATGGCACCAACTGAAGTGTAGCAATGCATTAAAAACCTGCGCTAACATGGCTGATCAACAAACTCAGTCAACCCAGACTTCTGTCCATTCTCTTTGCCTTCCTAGTTCCTAAACAGGGGCTCTTATTATTTGCTGGTGACTAACTGGACACTTTGGAACAAACCAAAGTCCCTGGCAGAGTTAATGTTATTCCCCTCAGAGAGGCTCAGGCTCGCGGGAGACCAGTGCTGGAGGCTGGAGGAGAGAAATGAACTTCTGTGAATCGGCTCTGCCCCAGCCTGTCTGCTTTCACATGCCTCTGTGAGAAGCTGGCAGCTGGGCCAGGCCAGGATTCACCAAGTGAACAGTGTGTATTTAGGAATATTTTTCTCAAATTAAGTCCTATGAAAAACAATCTGGTCAAAGACCATTTAATAGAATATTTATGTAAAACCGACAAAAACAACATTGCAGTTTCCTGCTTTGAAAGGATGAATTAACAGGTGATATTTTGTCCACTAACTTAATGCTGAGCAGCTCACCCTAAAGTGGAAAATATTTGGCATTTATGGAAGAGTTGCAAGAAAAAAGCCATTGTTTAGAGGATGCAATAAATAGTGCTGCTTTCAGTTAGCTGCAAAGAGAGCAAATAAAAGAAAAACAATAATATTTTGGTCAATATGAACAACTTTTTGTATGGCAGAAAGTGGGTCAATATTAAATCCTCACAGCAAAAACATAGTGTTGGGATATCCCACTGCACTACAAAAATTAGGGACCAAGAAATAAGATGCTACATTTCAGTAATTTCAACCTGGAGTAATGCCACTCCATTTCTTTAATACTACTTTTATTCTGCTATATATATTTTTACAGCTGTGAATAACTAAATGTGTCTGAATACTTTAATCCTTGTTGACTGGAGGGGAGACAAGACATCTAGAAGCTCAGTTTCTCAGAGTAACTCAACCAATCAACGGTTCCCTCTTGACCTTAAATACACACCAGCATTCAGGTACATAAACTCTACTGCATATTACCATTGAGCCCTCTGTAAAAAAAATGTATATCAAGAGGGAAATTTGCTCATACAAAACCTTTGATATCTTCTCTGTGTTTATAAAACATAGGTAAAGTGTCACAACTAAATATCACAACTTCAGTATCTGTTTTTCAACCTAAAATCAATAACTCAAATGAACTGACTACTGTAAGAACTGCAGCACTGATGGTATTTTTTTTCTTTTTGGCTTACAAGTCTCATCAGATGGAAACATTTTCACTTGCACACCCCAAATCTAGGATAGCACACTGTAATTTATGTGTCAAACTATATGCCTGAAATGTGCTAGTGTTGCACCCTGAGCCGCTCTGATGAATCAACCATTTGGTATGGCATGGATCGGAGGCCTTCTCACAGTCCATTAAAAGGCTAAAACAGTTAGCATCTGTAAACTGGCACTGTTGACCACTCAACTTGGTGCTGTGATCCCAATGCAGTGTTTAAAGCTTGATTGGGAAACTGTTTTGAATGTCCTTCGTTCTTCTGCTACCTTCTCTGTTTGCCATACCAGTATCACTTATCTTGACCATTTTTGGACTCAGCTTCATCTTTGGGCCAGAAAAGCTATTAATCTGAGCAAATTAGATTGCAGAGGCCATGTGAGGACCACTGGTGACTAAACACAAGTTTATATGCTCAGACATTTAGTCAGGGAGCCAATAGGTGGAAGCATTTATAAATACTCCATTCTCTACAGATTTAAGTTTAAACGAAGCATAATGGTTTTCAAATCTGTGAAGAAAATGAAATGCCACATTCTGACGTACAATATGACCATTATAAGTTATTCTAAGTTGTTTTCTATTTTATTTGGATGTGATGTTTTCACATTACAAAACCCAATGAGGGTTTACTACACTTCACTATACAGAACAGTAACATTTTTATCACCATATTATCACATGATCTTTGTTTTAGTTTCTCAAAAGGAAATATTCAAAGGTCCCTTAGTTAAACACTATGGAGGGAAGTTTCTCTTACAATAGTTCTAAGGCATATTAAAAATGAACAAAATCTTATCTGATTAGTCCAGTTATTGCAGAGATTATCCAGTGAGCATTCTTTCAAGAGGTCAAAGGACCAAAGGCAGTTGAAATGTAATCTTACATGTTAAAGTTTGGAGGCAATTTGAAACCTTCTTGGATGATTACACAACAGAAATATATCCAAGCACAGGCTGTTATCTTAAACTTGCATACCTTTCTTTCTTTGGTAAGGAAGTCGGCCGCCATTCCTCAGAAGCAGCAGCGAGAGCAATTACAGAGTTAAACACCTCACCAGGTTTCATATGGTTGGCAGCAATCTAGGAGGAATTTATCAATGGCCTCTGGTTTGTCTGATCACTGGTCTCAGCTATTAATCTACTGTTTTATTTCCCTCAGACTGCTGTCACGTCAACATTTGAATAAGCTGAGTGATGCAATCTCTCCACAGATGTTAACTATATATTTAATTGTTAAAGGAAGGGGGAAAAACATATTGGGTGAGGAGGTCAGTCTTTTTCAAACTGTAAGTGGGAAAATTACATCATAGCATTAAAAGGACAAAGCTGATAAGACATTTAACTATAGGTTCCTTATGTGATCTTGCTCTGAACTTGAGGAATACACATGTTGTTTATAAGCTATAGTGGATAACGGCACCATTGAAATGTGGCTCTTGGCAGACAGAACTTCAGGCCATCTGAATTTCTGAAAGGAGCTGAAGCTGGGGGAAAAATTACATATCTCCTTTACAAGTCCCTGTTAACCCCTTGAACCCTACGGACCCACCGGCGGGTCCAGCTGCTACGTGACCTCGTAATTTTACCAAACCCCCAGTATTGATGTAAAAAACATATTTGGCACAGTTTGGTGACATTTATGGATAAATGTGCCAAAATGGCCTCTTCGCCTAAGAAATTTCTCACTAATACCATTCTAAAATAAATATGATTCATCTGATTGAGTCCAAATTTGGTATATTTTTACACAACATTTAGATTTGAAAGTCTGTACTACTTTTTTGTGCTATAAATAATATTTTGGTAGTGTTTTGCAATGTTTATTTCAAAGAAAATTTTGGCAAGGTTCAAAAAATGCAAAATATTTTGTATTTTGTCCCTAATATTTCAGGCAGGGTCAAAGCTACAATTGTGCTGACACCAGAAAACCATTCTATGACATGTTACCTTTACAGACGTACCAAAAGTTTCTTCTTAAATCTAATAGCTTTGAGGCTATAAGTTATTTACTTTTGTGTGTTTTTGTCAGGCAGAAATTTATTTATACCGCCTTAGGGTGTAAGAGGTTAAAGCTGGAATGTTGAAATAAATCAAAATGGGAGTCTGCTCCTGACTGAGAGTTCTGTAAGGAGATGTGACGTCATGATCTTATCAGAAAAAAGACGTAAACACATTGTCACTTTGAAACTTGTATTTGAAGTACCAGATTGTAACACAATAGGTAACTTTTGATAGAGTAAAAACTTGAAATGAGAACTGAAACATAAGGAAGAGATAAACAGTCGTATTTCAAGCAAGTTCTCCTTGTTCGTTGCCCCCTTGAAAATGGGTAGATATTTTGGATTTAAAGATATAGTGGGGGATTTTCGCAAATTTTTGAAAAGACTCGCCATCTCCACTTTAAAAAAAAAGCACATGCACGACCCTGCACCCGCTCTCAAGAAGAATGCCTATTAAACGCATACCAGAGCATGCATTAGCCCATTTCTCCTCATGCATGCTCTGTTTAAAAGTTGCTGTTTGCATTGCTCATAGAAGCTTACTTTCCAATAGAAGATTTGCAATTTGTACTCTATGTCAGACTCACCAGAGGTAAGTGAAAATTGGGACTAGCACGTAGGATGGCCATAGGTAAACATAGCAGCAGAATGATTCACAATTATGCGGACCACTTATTTTGATGATCCACCTAGCAATAGAACATCCTCCACTATACCTTTAATCAGTAGGTGGGTGGGGGTTGTATGGTACACTGGGAAATTGGGTCCAATGAATAAAACCAAGTGCAAGTGTCATCAGTTTAATACTGAGTTAGTGTAAGACTTAAAAATGTATGTATTCTGATCTAGTGTTTGCACTCAGTGGTAATTGCTGGAGAAACCTTCAAACTGACATGCCAAGGAGGCATACTGATAAGACACTAAAGCTACATCAACTGGTTTCTTTCATTATGTAAAAGTTGTGGCTCTGCCAGTACTCCATAAAGGACTGCTCACCGGTCCAATGTTAAAACCAAACAAGGTGCAAAGGAAGCTAGATTCAGCCTCCTTTATACCAAATCCTGCTCTTTCCACCATGATGTACATGAGCATGGCTGAAGAGGGGAATGTAGATAGACCAGTAAATTGATAGGCTTGTTTATAAGTCATCTCCTTTTTTAGATAAACAGGATTTTTGATGCATTCAAACTGTCATTACAGTTTGTTCTTGCAAAGGTGCAACAACATAATTGTGGATACATTTTCCATGTTGCAAAAATATTCCAAACTTTGAATTTCATTATAGTTTATGGTTTAGTGTTATACTAAGAAATGCTAAAAAAGAGAGAAAACAACCCCCTCTCCATCCTCCAAATAAATAAGAGAATAATTGGATTGCAAGGCTTTGGTGCTATTATTTCTTGGGATACACCCTTCTCTCCTATTTTCATGGTGACATGAATGACCTATTCCTAGAGAGATAGACATTCCAAACAACATTTGGTTGGAGTTTAAAACCACCTATTACTGAACAAGGTGTTCTGTTGCAGTTTCTTTTTTTTAATAATGATAATAAGAACTGCATTTTTACTCTGCACTTTAAAAGTAAAATAAGGCATGCAAGGAGGATAAGCATATGATGATGTGCTGAGATGAAGGGACAGACAGTTTAGTTTCCAAGGAAAAGTCTGAAAATCCCATGCAGGGATGATGACTACTATTTCTGGAACAGTTCTTAGTCTTTGTTAAATGCACTTTTGTCCATGGTGCAAATCACCAAATCCTCCCATAAACAAACAGTGTCTCGTTCTGTTAATTTTCCTGCTAGTCTTTGGAAAAAAAAAATAAGTAGAACAGTAACATGTGAGGAAGAAACAGCAGGGTGGGTGGCAGGCTACACTGAAACAAAGACAACTTGTGAGTTACCTGCACTGAGACCGGAGAGCGGTGAGGCATCTGAGGAATGAATGACTGTTTGGTGTGTGAGGGAATCAGTGCATATGTGCTGACCTTGTTGGGAAGGGGCCATGCCAGCAGCCCTTTAAAGGTTCCTTGGTTATTCCATATTTCCAGGCATTAGGTGGTTTATTGCTGCACCAGCTGTATAAAAAGCCCCAGAGTCTAATACTGGTTATTCATAGTCATACCAAACTTGTCCAGGCTGCCTGGTTGGTGGGGGTAGAGGGATGTATTTGGCGCAGCACTTGACCCTTCCACTCAGCATTCCCTTTTGGTTCAAAGAATCACTGTCACATTTTTAGGGAATTATCTGTTCTCAGCACTCTACCTCCTTTGCATTTGTTGCAGTTACCGTACTCAGAGTGGGCCCTCCTACCCAATTTTCCATTTGAATCCCTCCGGCTGCCTTCACTCTCCTTTTCATTTGGTCTTCAGGCGCTCTTTCAACGCTCTGTCTTTGGAGACAAACTCTTTAACAAGCCTGTCCCAGTGGGCAGTAGTCAGGCAGGAGAGGCTATTTTTAGATTACCCACAGATTAAAAGTGGAATGTTTTTTTCATTCTCGTAAAACAGCTCTCTTCCTTTACTTTATGATAGTTTAGTTGCGCTGCTGGTGATCTCTTCTTACCTCCCCTGTGAAAACTCTTCCCTTCCCAGACTCATCGACCCCCCCCCCCCCCCCCCCCCCGCCCAAAAACACTCATCTTCTCCAAACACTGACATCATTTGACAGACTGTACTCTTTCCTCTGCCTGTGGGGGCTGCTCTGTTCCGTCTGCACACCATGAAATGGGTGAGGATAAACTCTTGACACAAATCAAGCAACGGAATAAAAAAAAAACAAGCTGTCAGAAAACACCCATCTGCTGCAGGAAAACAAGCCCAATTCATCAGTGCATCCTTTCTAAAGTTCTCCTCACTTGACCTTTTTACTCAGCGATCCAGCTGTATTTTATTCACTTGCCTTTATGAACCCTTGAATATATGCAGGTGCACACACACATACAAACACTGCCAAAACAATGATAAAAGTATTAAAAATGTATTAATTAGGCCAGTCCTTTATCCGAGATTCCATCAGGTGACGGGTGAGCCTACTTCAGTGTTTTCCTGCCTTTAACCCAAGCCTGTGGCTGACTTTTTCCTCCTGTCTCTGCAAATACAAACACACATACCCACACTTTCCCAGCCATGTGGATCACATCATCTCTGGCCTGAAACGGGGAAGTTAAAAAAAGAGGAGGGACACGGTCCTATGGATTTTACTAGTCTTACTCTTCATGACCCATGCCAAGCATCTAAAGTCGGAAATGCTTCTTAGTTTCCTTGAAAACAGGCTTACTTCTTTAAAAATATGCTGTTTTTAGACTAACAGCTTTTCCCTCATCCTTAATTTGAAGGAGCGACTTCTTAAGCAGCAGGAAATATTGCGTGGTAGTGAGCCTGGCAGGAACCGAGCAGGAAATCTTTCATTAAAACTCGCTCACGGTCCGTCATGACTTAAAGCTGTGAGTTAGATTCTGACTATAAGAGTTCCAGAAGGCACTCGTGGTTGCTGAAAAAAATGCTACCCTGGGAAAATCCCTCCATATAACTCCAACCTCATATATATGCATTTATTTTATATACAAATGTGTATCAAATTTATCAAAATCTTTAAGAAAAGATAAAGAAATATAACTGCAGTTTTTTAAAAGCTGTAAAATGTCCCCTTTTGCACTTAGAAAATAGGTAGTATATTTATATATTTTCTCTTTGGGGTGGTTGTAACATCCCCTAAAAGAATGGTGCTCTGTGTATTTACCCACATTGCCCATTTCAACAACTGGCATTGAAACACGGGGTAAAATTGGTCCCGCCTTTATGATTATAAAAACTTTACAATAAAGTCAAGCATTGGGATATGAAGTTTTGGACTAACAGCTGTGTTTTCCTCATGATCAAAGACTTTATTTTCTAATAAACTTTCAAAATATACTCACAATTAAGGCTCCACAAAGAGCAAAGGCAAAGAGCTAGCTGTTGTAAAAGAAAAAAAGAAACTTGAAAAGAGAAGGTGATAAAGATAAACCAAAGGAGTATATAAAGTCTTGTAACAAAATCTCTGCGAGTTACAGTACTTGAAACCAATTTAAATAGCTACTCTTTAAGCCTGTTTTATTAAAGCAGGAGGAGCTATATTCAGAACAAACGGAACACATTTGAGGTAATCTATAGCTAAATAAAAGTATACACTGTATACTTCATCAAAAACATACGCTGCAAATGATTGAAGCAGTGCTGCATCTGAAATCTCCTTTGTCACTTTCTTTTTTTTGTTTTTCATTTCACTGACTGTGAAAAAGTATACAAAAGTAAACTTTCTTTACTTTCTTTGATGCTATCAGTGGCTAAGATAAAAAAAATATATTTATTCTAAGCAGAATGCTGATCATTGCCTTAGAAAATATATAAAAAACAAGAAACAATAGGAAAGCTAGTTCTACAGTTCTCCTGAAAATTCTAGTTGTACTGAGGTGATTAGACTACTGAATTATCACAGAGCCATGAAGATTTAAAAGAATGATGTAAATCAAATGATAACGTTCCCAAACATGAGGTAGAAAACAGAATAAGGACAGAGAGAGGGACAACATTAGGGCTTATTGTTGGTAGTGAGCTTCTCCTGTTTATTTTATTAACTTAAAAGAGAGAAAAGGAGGGTTTCTTGGTGTTGGTGTTCCTATTAAGATTTCAAGTGTTAAAAGAATTGTAATGGATTTCCATTTAGTAAGGCTGGGATCTCCAGCTGGAAAAGTGTTTTCACCAGAGGCTATAGAGTATATATGCTACAACTTGGCCTTTTATAGGATATTTCTTATGGAACTCATAGTCAATGAGGATAGCAGCCTAAAGTTTGACACTATATATTTTTCTTATGGTATGGTCCTTAGTGGATGTTCTTCCGTCAGCTACAGTAAATACTGCATTAGGAAAGGTTGAGAGAAACAATGGCAAATCTTTCTCTTTCTCTCCTCTTTTGCAACTAAGTTTTAAAAAGTGTGATTTAAAAAGCCCATGGAGGTTTCTTAAGTGATTTTTAAAAGAAAATAACTCTAAGAGTCGTGAGACTTTCCATCCAGTATAATGTATTTATTGCCAAATTCAAAACAATGGAGCAATTCAACAAAAAACATAGTCTCTCACTTTAAAACAAGAGCCTAAACTTCAACACCACAGGGTTTTAAAGCTGAAATCACTTCCATCATATCCTAGTCCAAAAATAATATCTAATACTTATATGATCAGATGCGGTGACAAACTGAGAACAACTCGAGGGTGCTTCAAAACAAAGATTGTATGTTGCATTACTATGAGGACATATGAGGTATTTATTATTAGCCACACACAGAAATGGTTTGTGCTTTTAAAATTCCGATATGAGAAAACTCAGCTGTGTCTAGCTTTTATGTTCAGCCCATAAAAGCTCTTCCTCCAAAGTGCTTTGACATAAGATTTGTGCAGAGTTTAGACAGGAGTAAATTCAGAGTCCAGTTATGTATTTCAAAATGAACGCGCCAGTCTTGTCTTTATTTTTTGCCTTAAAACTCAGAATTTCTACTGCATTGAAATATCCAGCTCATGATTGTTAATAAAAGTTGAAACAGATTTCCAGCCGTCACAAATTTAACCAAAATACATCTACAATTCTCAAGAAAAAGTAACAGAAAGCACTGCAATTTAATTTTTTAAGAGAGATAAAAAAGATATCACAAACACATATGGGAGGATTGTGTGTTTTTTCTTGATAAAGATTGGTTTCCAGCAGTCTTTACTAAATAAAGAACTGTTTGTTGTGTACAGAATAATGCAAGGCATAGTTATATGCTTAAAACAGAAATGCATATATCCTGGCACTAATAAGAAACAACAAAGCCAGTACAGAATAAAGTGACCTCTATCTCAAGCATCAGAAGTCAGTTTCTTGCTCTATGGCTGTCACAGGGCTGTTAACATCTAGCAGACTATCAGTCTAATGTCTAACATTCAAGAGAGGTTGAAAGAGATTGGCAGATGGATCCACACTCTTTGACCTGCTTTCTGCTTAAACATTTCCCATCTGCATCAAGCAGCACATATGGTTCAAATAGAAAATCCTTTTCTTCTTTCTTCCTGGCAGTTAAAGGTAACATGGAAACATGTAAAAGAGATATACACTACTGTACTGGGACTCGTTTCCTGAGAGGTGGCACTAACTATATGCTGCAGAAAAATAACCAAGAGAGAGACATAAGAAATCACAAAGCAGCATATATATATATATATATATATATATATATATCTAAAACTCTTTGGGCGGTCTCCCTTTTTTCCTCCAAGCTTGAGGGTTCTGCGCAGTATCTTAGCTGTTCCTAGAACTACATTTTCTGGATGGAGATGTATGATGTCTGATGTATTTCCATGGATCTGCTGTAACCACTTCTCAAGTTTGGGGGTCACTGCCCCGAGTGCCCCAATGACCTTCCAGGTTTTCTCGAGTCCCTGGTATTTCCTTTCTTGATGTTGCATATATATATATATATATATATATATATATATATATATATATATATATATACCGTAAATTCTCTAATATTGGCCTGTATTCCAATAGCGCCCGGGACTCTAACATTGGCCGGTCTCGCTGTCAGAGGAGGTAAATAATGGCCGGTCTCTAATACAGGCCGGGGCTATAAACGTTTTTTCTGGGCATACCTCAACATTATACTTGTGGTAGTAAGTAACATACAAGTACCACAGCCCTGCGCGGCTGGACGACAGGCCCTGACTGCTGCCCGTCTGCGCGAGGAAGAGAACAGACACGCAGCAGAACAGGAGGAGCGCGAGTGATGAGGAGATTAAAGGGAGAGATGAAGAGGAGGAGAAAAACTGAGGACTTACTTCAAACCAAGCGAGACATGGTAACTGTACTTTTTCAATAAATGAACCTAGTGTTTTATAGGTTCAAATAGACACAAAATCTCATTTTTATTCATTCCACTGGTAGTCTGTTTTGCTCAAATAGCAATAGAGGCCTGTCTCTAATTCTGGCCTCTTTCCAATAAAGGCCTGGACCGCGATGCACTTGAGTGAAATAAAGGCCCGGGCCTATATTAGAGAATTTACGGTATATATATATATATATATATATATATATATATATATATATATATATATATATATATATATATATATATATAAATTTGTTAAAACCAATCTCATCTAGGGATAGAGGAAGACCATATTCAAGATAGCCATTTTTAGTGCAGGTCCCTTATCTGAACAGTCTTTCCATTAGTAGTAGCACTGTTTTAAAGAAAGACTTCATTCAATTTTGGAGAGCTGGGAAGGCAGAGAGGCAACTCAAATCAATATATAAAAACACTCAAAACCGAGGGCTATTTAAAATGAACCTAATCTAAAAAATTGTTATAAATTAATTAGAAAGCCTTTTGTATTTTAAAATGCTCTAAAAGAGATGATCTCAGCTTAAACTGAAGTCTCTAAAAAGATAAACACACCGTCTTCAGCTTGTATGACTCAATGGCACACACAATAAAAGGAACTATAACAAACATCAAAATAGGTTAGTAAGTTTTACTACTATTGATAAGAGAAGTATCCATCTTATATGGGGCAGTAAAGTATCATCCTTGGTCACCAAATCGCCGACCCTTAATTCCTACATATGGGCACATTCCAATTGAAATGTATGACTGGGAAATTTTCCCCTCCAATGACATATGGACCAAAAAGTCAAGCATATTCTGCCTGCTTGCTCTAACACTTATGCCAAGAGTTTGAGTCAAATCTGACCATTAGATGCAGGTCAAATGTCACATCATGGACCAAACGTCTAGGTAAAATCTTTAGTATTTAGAGCAACATTCAAAATCAAGTCTCAAATCACAGGCGATAAGTCTGGAGGTCTGGACCCATAATCTAAGTCGACAAACAACTCTTATTTAGGTCCCCTGCTCTGGTGTTTGAATCTGTGCCATGTTACAAGTCACAGACCACAAGTCTCTGTCAAGAATTAAGTTTAAAGTAAAAAAAAAAACAGGTCTGAATTATAAGAGGTAAAGTTTGATTTTTTTTTCTCTTACCACCATCTCTGAGATTATATCACAAGATATTAAATAATCAAAGAATAACCTACAGTAAATTAAGTACAGTAGCTTGAAATCAACAATAAGTAAACCTTGCCATCCAAAGATTGATGTCTAAGTAGGCTGATTATTAAATAAACTGTACACAACACAGGTTAGTCATTGTTCAATAAACAACAAAAGTGGTTTGGTTTGAAATAAAAATACAATTAAAAAACAAACCAAAAAAACAACAACAACAAACAAAAACAAAAAAACAGTAATTCATTCAACAACAGCAAAACGGGTGTGAAACAGCCTGCAGTCTACCTTAAGGGCAAAGGGAAGGCAGACTCGGGTAAGGGCAGGGGAATATGGTAACTATACCCAGGGGTTATAAAACAGGCATGAAAAACAAAAATCTAAAGAGCAGCAGGCAACACTCCCAAAATGACGATGGTTAAATTAAATCCCTTCACCAAGTCTCATCATCTATCCCCAATCTCAATATTGATCTACCTTTTTTCTATATCAAAAAGGAAGGGACTTCTTTCAAATGTAGGTCAACAGCATGCACAACTTATAAACATGCTGTAGCAGACATGTCTCTGGATGCAGCATTTTCAAATTGTTTTTATTTTTTTATTTCAAACTTGTGTCCATCTCTATGTAAGTGTGTGTGTCTGACTGTCAGTGGAATATGAGTCAAGTTCACCAAGTTCAACAACACACACACGCACATACTGTAGAGAAGCAACAGCTAGACCACACACTCACAGATGCTTCCAGTTCACTGTCAGTGTTACCATTAGTCCAGAGAACATCCCATTGATTCATACGTTAGAAACTTAACCCCTACCCTAATGATGATCACTACTTGCCTAACCCTGTCTTTAATCTAGAAGTCTTTATTCTGAATGCCATGATTTATGACATGGGGACTTTCTGTGCACAAGAGGTAGGTGAATCCCCACAATAGAAGAGTGTGAATACTCTCATGTCCACATAATGCTGCTTCTAGATGAATACATGCACACACACATATTAAGATTACACTTTACTCCTCTTTTACCCTGTGAATGTTTGCCTGTGCCAGCTGTGTGAGCTTGAGCAGGGTGCGGGGTGTATACAACAGTCTGTCAGACTGCGTGATGTGTATACACATAGTCATAAACAGTATCTGGAGCGGAAGCACTGATCATCTAGATGTGCTTGACCCCCTGAACCCTTAGGGCTGACACGTTATGCTCGATTGGTCAGTAATATTAACCCCAAAGGGTGAAGAAAACACTGGGTGCTGCTCTGAATGATCAAGTGACTGTAAGATACTGTAACCTGCCATATTTGTGAGCTTCCCAAACCTTTCTGGATTTTTTCTTTACTGTTTATCTTGTTGTATAAAAGGACAATATACATTATGTTAAAGTCTGCTTGTGATTCTGCTCATGAAAATGCATAAACACATCAGCGTCCAAGTCTTTGAAGTTGACTACAGTGGCACAGCCCTGCAATGAACTTTTGAGCCAAGAGGGGGAAGAGACTCACAGACACAGTGTGTGAAAAACATCTGGCCTTATTTATAACTCCTCTGGAAAAAAAATATGCAAGAATGAACTAAATGAGAGCTCGAAAGTGGTAAAACTGAGAAAGTCTTGCAAAGTTACTCCTGTAGTATTTCTGGAATGAGACAGAAATAATAATAAAGGCAAACAAGGGGGGAAAACAAATTTACAGCCTACCTAAAATGTGAAACTTGTCGTACCATGCAGTAAAGCAAGCACTGCTTTTAAAAACATTCAGGCACTGTTTTTATTGCATGACAGTTTTAACTTTTAACCCTATGAATCTATATCTCATAAGCTAGAAAGTATCTAAGAGTGAAAACTTGGGATCATAGACAAAAATGTTGACTAAATTCACCTCTCCCTGTATCTGTGTGAGCAAATGTGAGTGGTTAAATGGAAAGATGAATGTACGCCATGTAAATCCTTCCAGCTTTTTATGTTGCAGGGACAAGAAGCCATTGTGGACTCCTTCAACAAACAATGAGGGGCAAGGAGATGGAGAACTGAGGGATGAGAAACTGGCAAACATGCACGTTTGACCCGGAAATATTCAACAGGGTTAGAACTTTGAACTATTTGAAGAGTGGACACTAGAGAGAACCTGGCAAATATATTTGTTAGAAGACCAAACAGTGGTGAAGGCAGAGCTCCCATGGGGAATCTGACAGTAGAGCCTGATGGTTATCTGCAGCTTAGTCTCCACAGTGCCAACAGTTTATATGAGAAGCTACAATAAACTCTATTTTCAAAGAGAAGATTGTCCATTTAAGTTTAAGAGACCCATTATTTCCAAGGCTCTTTCTTCTGGAAATGGGGCACTGCTGGAGTGGGGCACTGCTTTGAGTAGATAAGACACCAAAATAGGGAAATATTGGAAAAGAAACCTCTTAGAGGTAAAAAAAAAAAAAGATTTAAGATGGATACAAAGCTATACCTTTAAGCATGTTGGCATCTATAAACATGAAGACCCACTTACATGGGAAAAGCTTAGATACAAGAACTAGTCTAAGTCCAGAACTACATCCAGCTGAATATCTGTAACAAAAGCTTTACACTCAGTATGACTGACCTTAAGCTGTTAAGCAGCCAAAACTTTCAGTTTGAGAGCTGGTAAAGAAAAAACACAAAAATATTACCAGGTAAGAAAGTACAGTTGGAAAGCCCTCTTTTCAGATTTTTAACTTAAATAGTAAAAACTAAAAATCAAACTTTTTCTTAGAAAAAATTTTTAAAAGGCTACACACCACACAAATGTTACACTACTGAAGGTATTTTTGATTATATACAATTAAAATAAAACAGACATTTTGGATCCAAGCAAAGTTATTGAATAGGAATAAAAATTTAAATTTTCTGAGCTTCTTTATTCAGTTAAGGAAGATGACCAGATTCTCTTTATGGTGTCAACCCACACCCAAACCAGCAACACTTTTTGAATAGACTTTAAATTAAACCCTGCATTGTCTTTGGAAAAACAACAGGTTGCTTTTTGTCACAAGCTTTAGCATCACAGAGGTTAAAAACCTCAAACTTTTGGGCCTCCCTTCTAAACCTTTATAAAATGACTTGCCTGTCAACACTTGAAACGAGTGTGGTCATCTGTCCACAACAGAGACTGCTGAGCCACGGGTGACAGTCATCAGTAGTCAGTAGAATGAAGCTTTGAAGTCAAAGCCACAGTGAACTTCTTTCCACCCAGTTCTCATGGTTTTACTTTATATAGAGCATGTCATCAGACCCTGCTCAGGTCTACCGGCTTGAACCCAAAATAAATTTAACCACAACAATGCCACATCTGGTGCAAAGTGTTGGAGTAGAAATGGGAAGAGTGGGAATGCTGGCAAAAGTAGGTCAGAAAGCTATTCAGCTATCAAATTCAGCCCAAACTATCCGGGGATGTTTCACCAGGACTTTATTTGAAGTTCACCTTCACTTCCTTCCAAAAAATTAATGCTACAACTACTAATACCTTGTTTGCAACAGTTCTTCTCAGATACTTGCTAATCACTTTCCAGACTGTAATAAAATGTTGTGCAATCTGTAATTTGCAGCATAAGTTGAGACATGCATGAAGTAAAATTTTATTTCCTTGGATATTTCGGCATCATCTCTGAAGAGGTCAGTCAGGGTTTTTCCTCAGGAGGCATTTTCTTGTTAGTGCTAGAAGCAATCTAAATGTTCCTTCAGCAGAAGGAGCAGCAATGCAAAACAGCTATCTATGCCAATACTCTGTGTATTGGAGAGGGTGTTAAATAAACACACAAGGCCTGCACCACCAGTTATCTGTCAATGGACAAAAAATGCAAGTAGTCCGACTTGTAGTGAACTATAACTATACAGGTGCTGGTCATAAAATTAGAATATCATGAAAAAGTAGATTGATTTCAGTAATTCCATTTAAAAAGTGAAACTTGTATATTATATTCATACATTACATA
The DNA here is from genome assembly GCF_016077235.1 of Cyprinodon tularosa. NCBI lineage: Eukaryota > Metazoa > Chordata > Actinopteri > Cyprinodontiformes > Cyprinodontidae > Cyprinodon > Cyprinodon tularosa. The sequence goes on from NW_024039163.1 coordinate 2,517,827, forward strand.
CAAACTCATATATTTCAGATGTTTATTTTGTTTAATTTTGATGATTACAAATGACAACAAATGAAAATCTCAAATTCATCATATCAGAAAATTAGAATATTACTGAAGACCAATAAAAACAAAGGATTTATAGAAATGTTGGCCAACTGAAAAGTATGAACATGAAAAGTATGAGCATGTACAGCACTCAGTATTTAGTTGGGCCTCCTTTGGCCTGTATTACTGCAGCAATGCGGCGTGGCATGGAGTCGATCAGTCTGTGGCACTGCTCAGGTGTTATGATAGCCCAGGTTGCTCTAATAGTGGCTTTTAGCTCTTCTGAATTGTTGGGTCTGGTGTATTGCATCTTCTTCTTCACAATACCCCATAGATTTTCTATGGGGTTAAGGTCAGGAGAGTTTGCTGGCCAATTAAGAACAGGGATACCATGGTCCTTCAACCAGGTACTGGTAGCTTTGGCACTGTGTGCAGGTGCCAAGTCCTTTGGAAAATGAAATCTGCTTCTCCAAAAAGTTGGTCAGCTGCAGGAAGCATGAAGTGCTCTAAAACTTCCTGGTATGTGGCTGCGTTGACCCTGGACCTCAGAAAACACAATGGACCAACACCAGCAGATGACATGGCACCCCAAACCATCACTGACTGTGGAAACTTTACACTGGACTTCAAGCAACGTGGATGAAGTGCCTCTCTTCTTTTCCTCCAGACTCTGGGACCTTGATTTCCAAAGGAAATGCAAAATTTACTTTCATCAGAGAACATGACTTTGGACCACTCACCAGCAGTCCAGTCCTGTTTCTCTTTAGCCCAGGCAAGACGCTTCTGACGCTGTCTGTGGTTCAAGAGTGGCTTGACACAAGGAATGCGACAGCAGAAACCCATGTCTTTCATACGTCTGTGTGTGGTGGTTCTTGAAGCACTCACTCCAGCTGCAGTCCACTCTTTGTGAATCTCCCCCACATTTTTGAAGGGGTTTTGTTTCACAATCCTCTCCAGGGTGCGGTTATCTCTCTTGCTTGTACACTTTTTTCGACCACATCTTTTCCTTCCCTTCGCCTCTCTATTAATGTGCTTGGACACTGAGCTCTGTGAACAGCCAGCCTCTTTAGCGATGACCTTTTGTGTCTTGCCCTCCTTGTGCAAGGTGTCGATGGTCGTCTTTTGGACAACTGTCAAGTCAGCAGTCTTCCCCATGATTGTGTAGCCTATAGAACTAGACTGAAAGACCATTTAAAGGCTTTTGCAGGTGGTTTGAGTTAATTAGCTGATTAGAGTGTGGCACCAGGGGCCATCAATTTTGAACCTTTTCACAATATTCTAATTTTCTGATATGATGAATTTGAGATTTTCATTTGTTGTCATTTGTAATCATCAAAATTAAACAAAATAAACATCTGAAATATATGAGTTTGTATGTAATGTATGAATATAATATACAAGTTTCACTTTTTAAATGGAATTACTGAAATCAATCTACTTTTTCATGATATTCTTATTTTATGACCAGCACCTGTATATATGTATATATATATATATATATAAGAAAATATAATGTTAACCCATGCATACATATTAATGTACACATTTTCTTTTGGAAAATGTATGCAGGACAGACAGAAACTGAAGGTTTGGCCTGCTGGACAAAATCTGTGGTAAAATAGGTGTACGTTAAGTGTTACGTTTTATGATTGGGATGCTTATAGGAAAGGATTAGCGAAGAATAATGATCATGGGAAAGAGATTAAATTAAGACTGACAGTATGTTATGTTTAACAAAATCGCTAAAGTAAAGGAGATTTAGCATCATAACTATGATTCCAAAAATCTCATTTGCAAGGCTTATGCAAAGTATAGGCTGCAGAGTTTCTTGGTAAAACAAAACCAACATGACTGGACCAACAGTGGGAGAGGAACAGAAAGTAGCAGATGACTCACATTTGCATCCTAAATATAAAAGATGCTGAGACCGGAGTCAGCTAAGATAATTAAAGAGCAATAACTGACTGAATACTGTGAGTTACTGAGCTATGAATGATTAGCAGACATTAGGTCAAGCAGTTCAGTTAAAGGGCTGCAGGTCCAATTAAACAGTAACAGGGTTCTCTACTTTTATAGAGTAAAGGAAAAATACAAACCATAAAGTTTGGTTTGTCTTCAGCAATTGCTTAATTAATCTCTTTGCCATTTCGTCCCTTTTTTGTTTTGGTGAATTGGAACCAAACTGAATGCTGACTGTGGTTATTTAGAATAGAACTAGAATAGAAAATCCCTTTATTGTCCCATAATATAATTTGGGACAATAAAGGGATTTCCCTCTGGGATTATTACCGTAAATTGTGTCTGATTCTGATAATGGGGAAATTCTCCATTTCTGTATTACATGTAAAAACACAAGCTTGGCATTATAGCAAAATAGCATGGATAAGAACTACACAGTTAAATGTGCTTCCATCTACTTTATTGTGTTTACAACAATATTTCTAGGTGAGAAATTGGGAAACACACTCTTTGTAAATGTACTTATACAATACAGCTTTTTGTCAAGGCCCGTGTTTTACTTAAGTGCCTCTAGTTTTATAACAAACAGCCTCTCCAAAAACATACAAACAAACAAACAAACAAAAAGACAAACAGACAAACCATACAAAAAGAATACCCCTTGCCTCTCAGAGGGAAACCGAAGAATTAATTTAGTTGTTTTTTTTTTTTGTTGTTTTTTTTTGCACCGCTTGCTGTTCTGAGATTAACAAAAAAAAAAAATAAAAAAAACTTTTAAATATTTTGGAAGGTGAAAAATTTGTTTTTTACTTCCCTTTCAAGGCTTCAATACAAAGTAGGGCTATGTAGTAAACACAAATACGATTAGCAAAATTTGTAAATAAGAAATAATTATACATCTCAATAAGTCAGGTTTCAGCATCCTAACAGGGCGTCTGACCGCAGCAAGGCCTCGGACACCCTTGTTTGGGCTTTGCCCAAACAAAAAAAATCTGTCCTGCTGCACCTGGCTGACAAATAACCATTGAATCACTGAACTTGCCCCTTTTCACATTTAGCACATTAACCATTCACACTTTAGGACATGTGGACCTAACACCTCATGTTTTAGCATTGTTAAAATCCATGAAATAAGTGACATAGAGCTGGATTTAAAACCTGAATTTGCCTATGAATATGTTTGTACTACTTATAAGTTATAAGCCCGGAACTTCCAAACCAGCAGAAATGACAATAAAAGTTGGATAATAAGTAAAGCAGGAAAGGTAGTTCAGTTGATCTGCATTCAAAAATGGAAAAGTAGTATTTACATTATGAATATGCTAAGTACACATATGCCTGTATATTCACAGTATAGATCAGTTGGAAAACACACTAAATGATCTCTTCAATTATATATCTAAATTTGGCAGAAGTTATAAGAGCGCTGAAATTTGGGTTTGGCTTTCTAATGGGTATATTGAAACTTGTAGGTTTTAAAAATGTAATGACTAGGAGCAACTCCAGAGAGGCCTGTTATTTAAAATCTAAATCCACCAATTTATGAAGCACTACAGGTATAACCAAGTAAGAACATAACTATTGCTTCCCTTCAGTGTCCTCTGGTTGGTGGAGGCTTTGCTTTGTGGTAGCATCATGCACTTTTCAATAGCAGCAGTTTAAACTTTTCTTCTACTAATTAAAAAGATGGATAAAGGCGGATAGAAAAAGATCATTCTCACAGGCCTCAGAAAGAATTTATGATTTAACTTTTCTTGCAATGCTTTATGAAAACTTGGTAACATTTGTGGAAGATTTTCATGATACAGAAGTTTTGCCACAGAAATTTACTGGATAATTTGAAAGCAAGACTGAGAAAAAGCCAAAGCAGTGATGTATTTTTAACCAAGAGTGAAAACATCTACAAATCTTTCCTGTGAAAACGCTAAGTCTACTCACTTGCTACTTAAAAAATGAATGTACATATAAAGATCATATAATTTCTGTGTCGGCATGAGCTTTTTGGAGTTTAGACCCTGAAAAAGAGTTGAATTGCAAAGACCAAGATGCAGTATTACGGTATCATGTTTCATGTGCTGTGTAATCAAAGTCAACTTGCCAATAGCATATTTAGCCCAATTGGATTTAGATCTTAAGACCAAAATACTAAATCTTAGAGAAAGTGGCAAGATTATGTCAATAGAGTATGCAAGCAGAGAGAAAAATGGTTGTTTATTCACTACGAGTATCTTGATGAAAACATTCAACAATTCTGTTGCAATGTTACATTTTCCTAATAGTGTGGAACTAACAAAAGGTCTAATAATCCAACATTTTCTTGGACAGAGATTTAAATAACAGTATAAATTACAGAAGGATACAATCATCTCAATCACAGAAGATTAGGAAATAAAAAAGATGAATATACCAGCTGACGCTCACATTCCAACTCCTCAACATCATCTATGTTTTTCTAGTTGAGCTGTTTTCAGATCTGGATTTCTACTCATCAAGTGGGTGGACTGTAGAGCAATCTTGTCAAACAATCATCCTGCAAGCTATTCTTTTGCAGAGTTTCTGCATACAGTTAACCATTGCATTGGTGCTTTGGCTGTATTTATGTATGTCTAAATGTAAGCAAAGTTCTGACGTATTTCTTGGTCTCAAACTTTTCTTACAAATTGCCATGTATTTAGCTCTGTCCATCTTACCATGAATTACCTTACTATGATGCTTCCAGCGCCATGTGTTTTAATGTTGATGGTGTGTTAATTTTGCAGTGCCACCTCAGGTGCCATTGACTATAAAGCTTGATTTACCTCTCATCTAACCAGACCAGCTTATTTTATAACCCTGATGATGTATGCACCTTATCAGCTCCTGGAGGACAGACATGTCTTTAAAGGTTTGAGGTTGTGCAATACTCCTCAGCTGTTCAGATGATGGATGCACTGTTCACCAATAAACTCATGAGGCCTTTACAGGACAACTGCATTTATAATGCAATTTAATGACACAGGTTCACTGAAGTATCTGCAAAAAAAAAAATCACAAGTTTTGCAGTGGATCTTGCATAAAAGCCTCAAACAATACTGGGCTCATACTTACTAGCTGTGGTTTGAACACAATAAATGATATAATATTAATATCAATCTTCATAATATAATGTTGATAAAGACTCAAGTAGTTTCTTTAGTTCGGCTTTTGCTGTGAGAATCTAATGAAGGTCAACTGAGAAAGTCAAGAGAAAAAAAGCTTATAAGTCAGGAAACTATTAATAAGAAGGGGAATTCAGTAATCAAAGTATTCAAAATGATATGTAATGGTATGTAATCAACCTCTACTGAGCTGACCATAAACCTGCCTTCAATGTGTAATCTGACCAAATTCACATAAAAATAAACAATTCTTCAACTAAGCACTATCATAATATTAGAATCTAGCAGGCAAACCATGATAAACTGGTTTGTTCCACATAAAATAAATTACTACTGGTTCAAATTCCAGATAAAACACAAACCTCAAAATAATAAGTTTCGATACAAATAGCATAGCTCAAAAATATGCTACTTATGTGTGCTTATTTTACAATAATTCTCACTGTCAGTAGGAACAGATGGGTGTTGTTTTGGAAGGGCTGCCTAGATAGAACTATTTAACAGAGGACTACAGTTAAATTAACTGGTAGTGGCAAAGGCAGGATGTGGTGATAGGGTCAAGGGTCACAGTGCCATGACAAACAAATGAGCCACCCAGTGAGGAAGTCAACAAGAGATGCTTTCCCTAAAAATCCCCGGCAACAGCAACGGCTGGCAAACATGTGTGCAACAAATGTGCCATCTGAACCAATGACAGAGTCTCTATCATCACCATATGGGGCTGGCACTCAAACAAACCAGAGAGGATTGGAGAACCACGGCAGGGGGTGAGGTGAAACAGGCAAAGCAGAGAGGGTAGCACCAGACACTGTAAATCATAACAAGCCTTATACTGATAAGGAATTTTCAGTACATGTTAAATGGTCTTTTAGCTGCTCTGTTGGATCTGGAATGCTTAAGTTTAGGTAAATGTTATGAGGATTCCCTGATGTGAAAATCATGCTGCTGTTAGTTAGAATGTAATCAGGCAGGTTTTACTGTAGCTTCTACGGTTTCTCTTCAGGGCTTAATGACTGGCAAATCAGTCTTTTGATGGCCCCTTTCTGCCATTATATTGCTCTTAAATCCCATTGTACAAACTTTAACTGTCTGAGAAAAGACACAGGGCTAAACTGGGGGTCCTTATATACTCCTTCTTTTCCCCCAGTGATTCTATAAAGAGAAATCTGATGATCCATCTCCTTTGCCTCTAGATCTACTTTGAATGCACTAATGTTTTCAAGCATTCCTGTTGATTTTCCACACTTTCATTTTATAATTGTATTTGCCTCAACTTTCTGTCTGTCCTCCATCTCAAGCTCTGTTTGTATTTTTCTTTTTCCTCCTCTTCCCCTCGCCAGCTCTGGAAAGTACATTCACTCAGCTCTGCAGTGACACAAGGACCGTCTCCTTCATGGCAGACCACGCTTGTGTTTTTTCAATTAAACTCTGGTCCTCTACATTTGGGAAACCATAATTCTCAGGGTCCTGCAAAAAAGCAGTGGAAAGTAGCTTGGGTTTTTCTTTCTGGGAGAGGTATTGGAAAAACCCGTTTCCTTGAAGCATGTCAAAGTAGAGAGGATGGAGAATAAAATCATAGGAAAGCCATCAAGGAGATTGCAGGAGGTGCTGATAGAAATGGAAGGCTTTGCTGAGGGGCATCGGGGTGCAACAACCCATGGGGCGAGTAGGATGAGGAAGGCGATGAGGGAGAGAATGCATATGGATGGATTTCCCAGGGAATGTGGAAGAAAGTAAGTGAGCCACAGGCCGGATCTGGATTGCCCAGCGGGAAGGAGGACAGATCCACTAAAATCACTTCAAAGTCTGGTGTCACTGGTCTGCAGATGCATCTTGTCAATCTAATTTACAAAGATGAGCCCCAGTACTCCATCTCACCGTTGTGTTTTTAACAGATTTCAGCAGTGAAAATAAACAACTGCTCCACGTGTATGCAATTTAACAGCTTATTCAAAATACAGTGTTACTGTTTTTGATATTGGTACTCATACTGGCCATCAGTTATTAATTAATACTGTAGTTGCTTTAGCAAAGTTAACTCTTAGTAACTAATATAGTATCCATTCTGGCCTGAAGATGGAGCCTCTAATTATGGAGAGAACATCAATTTTAGTAAACAAACATACCCTAAATAAATTATTTGTATAAATGTCTTAAAATTGAAGCAAAATCCAAAAAATAACTAATCCATTCTTAATACCCATAACCCTGCCTTACATTTTGATATAGTAGGAAGATCCAATGGCTTAGGTGAAGACAGTCAAGCACTGGCTTCAAACACATATGTTGACCATGCATACTATTTTTTAGAACATATCAAAATATTATCTAGAATAAGTATTAATTATCCAATATTTAGCTGAACAAATTTGATAAAGAAATTAATATCATTACTAAACTATGTAGACACCAATCCTGCAGGACTAACAGGACTAGAGAGTCTCTCACTTTAAATGCTTTGAAGTGGCTCAAACTGATGGCAGCCTGGACTATTTTCTATTTAACTTAGTTCTCAATTATTTAAACAAATAGACACAATATATATGTATAAATAGCATAGAGGGGCCAAGTGGAGCTGTTCAAGCGAGCCATAAATGTAAAAAAAAAAAAAAGGTAATGTTATTATTGATAATGTATTCAGTTCTAATGTAGTTGTAAATTGGAAAATATCATGTACTTTTTAATACACATATGCAATTTAGATTGGGGATACACGAAGAATTTAGATGTAACACTTGTTTTTCTATATGTCAGAATACATGGGACAGCAGCTCGATTTGTAACTTCCATTTCCAGTGAAGTTACACCAAAACAATCTAAATTCCATTTTACAAGCCTAACCAGAAAATCATATTACGAATGTTACATTTGCTAGCATCTGCACTGACATTGAAAGGCGATTCTAATGAATTGATTTCAAATCCAAAACACAAAATGACCTAAACAGGTGGGACTTAGGTGGTGAGTCACCTTTATTTATTTATATTTCTAAATATGAACACTCCCGGCACAATCTTAAAAAAAAAAGACCAAAGTATGCACTATATAATTAATGAGAATCAAGACGACCTACTGTAACTCACAGGTAAGTTAGTCTAAGCTAACCAAATCTTGATATGATCACTTTTCTTCCAGCTGTGAACTTGCTGAGCTAATGCTTCACAACCAGTTTCTAATTATTCTTAATGAAACATGACAAGTACTCAACTTCTATCAGGATGACCACAGAGAGAGGGGCAGTTATAGTTATCTCTAAAAACTTCCTCTTGTAGTTGTGGTGTCCCTCATCCACCACAAAAAGAAAAGAGAAAAACAAATAAGAGGCATCTGTGTTTAGAAAATGTGGAAAAGAATAAGGATTCACTGGACAAGAAAGTAAATAATTGCCACATCTGGCTGTTTAGTTTTTTTAGAGTGATTTCTTTTACTGATCCAATTCAAAGGAAGCAAACTGTCCCAGACAAGACTGCAAGTGGATCATATGCAGACATTTGTTATATCTCATAAAGTCTGGTACTAGGGAATGACTTACTCAACCTTTAATTGGTACCAACGTTCTTGGCTTATTATCTCATCTCGACATCCTTTTTCAAGTATGTCAAAATTTCCCTCTTTAAAACGGCAGTCAAATCTTTCACTGTCAAACCTAAACTAAGAGAAGTCATAAATCAATGTTCACATGAGAATGGATGGATGAATGTGAAGAGAACATAAACACAAACACATGAGTATTAAAAGTGGGAGTGACTTCTACTGTACAGCCCCAATATACCCGTACCTCTCTCATGCCCCCACCTTAGCAAACAGCAAGACAGACAGCAAAGGAGAGCACAGACAGAGTCACAGGAGCATTAAATAAGGAAGTCTTACCTTAAGGGTTTTTCTGTAAAGCCAACACAAGCAAAAGACTCATGATTGTAGCCGTTTGTCTCAGTCTTTTCCTCCTTGTGTCATTTAGGTACGGCAGATGGGAGCTGGGACGCATAAACGCCACTGAGTGGAGACGTATTCGGCACACTTTACAGACAGGGAGGGCTGTGGAGCAGCACAGACCCCAGGCCCGTCCGCTTACACTCTGCCGTCTGAGGATGAAAAGAGAAGACTTCATTACCACACAGGACACGCCTCCACCCCTCAGGTCTCCCTCCTTCAGATCCCCCCCCTCCATCCCTTCTCTCCTCCTAAACCACCTCCCGGTTTCCCTTCCAAACTCCCAGGCAGTAGCACGCTCCAGGGGCTGCCCCAACCAAAAAAAAGGCGTTGCAGACTGCCAAAAAAAAGAAGAAAAAAAAGAAAGAAAAAGAAAACTCCCATCCAAAAGTCTACCAGCGCAGAGTCCAAGGAAGTCAGATATGGACACAAAAGGATCTAGACAGTGAAGAAACAAAGAGGCAGCATTTATCACTGCACCTACAAAATACAATTCGAACGCAATAACCTTTTAAAAGTAATTTAAAAGTGAAAAAAAGGCAGGAGATGATAATATAAAGTTTAAAAAATCCAGAAAACAGGATGGAGAGAAATAACCATCTCTTTAGAGGAAGGATATAAAATAAGACATAGGCAGACAAAAAGAGAAAAAGACACACGCAGAGACAGAAGATCAATTAAGAAGTTTCAAAGCATTAAGTTAAAGGGTAAAAAAAAAGCCATTTACAACCTGAGGTTGTTGTAAATTCTAATTATGACTTTCTGTGAGAGAAATCACATCAAAAGAACTTTGCTCACGGGTCTTCAGCACTTGTGTCTGTTTTGGTTTCATGGGGTGGGGATGCTGTCTGTTTCTACAGTATGTGCTTGTGCATCTATAAACCTAAATTTACTTCAACTTTTTGCAAGCTGCTTTCATGGACAACACCCAGAATAAAGTTTCAAAATCTCTGTCCATTCTCTGTTGGACACAAACACAGAAGTTCAGTCTCTCCACATAAGATAGGGAACATTGACTTAAAAACATTATAATCCCTCTATCTGTTATTTTGAGGGGACTTGAGTTTTAATGGTTAATAGGACAAAACAAAGCCTTAAAGTTCCAGCTCTGCCTTTTTATGCATCAACTACTATAGCATGAACAATTTGTACTAAATTCTAAGACAATGCATATACAATTATGGTCATTTGCAGCACTGACTTCAGATCTGACCTTATTTTAAGGTATAGTATAGTCTGTGATGATTAACCTTTCACAACACCATGCAGCTTCTCTGTTTGCATCCATGGAGATTCCCTTATCTAAATGTGCCAAATGCTCGGATTAACTCCAACTGACAGAAGCCCTACTTACTGTAGCTTTTAATTAATTCAGTAAACAATGAAGCTAAATGTTAACGAATATTACAGTGTTAAAGGCCAATTTTAAGTATCCAAAGAAACATAGCCCTGTATGAGAAAGCTCTTTTTCCCCATCTGAAAACATGTTGTGTCACCACCCATGTAAGCAATGAAGTTCAAATCACTATGGAGAGAATTTGGCCCCGTTTCTTTGAAGAACAGTTTGAATCCATTTACGGCAGACTTTCAAGAATGTCATGTTACTATTTGGATCACATTTAATTCCAGACTTATGATAGCTATTCTATAATCATCAGTGTTATGTTTTTTTTTTTGTGTGTGTATTTTAGATCATTGCCTTTATGCATAACACTCTGACTGCCACAAATTCTACATAAGGATTTTCTTGTATAGATAAAATGTCCTGGTTCCATCAGTTATGACAAGTTGTCCAGGTCTTGAAACACTAAAGCACTACCAGTCTGCAAAACATATATATTTTTTTATTCTTACGCATAATCTTGATTTTGATTTATTTAGTTAAAAATTCTTTGACTATTTTGGTAAGATTTAGATTCTAGAAGTTTCCTCCCTAGATTCTCCTTATAAATGAACATACAACTGGATGGCAAGCCCCAGAGAAAAGGTAACATATCCCAATGCATTAGAACACTCAATGGTAGAACCCTTATCCACTTACAGCCAGTGTGGAAAAGTGAGCTCTCTCCACTGGAAGGAAAAATATGCCCTAAAGCATTAGCCATTTACTGTCTGTAATTATGAGACGCTGGGTAGAGTCAGCTTAGGCAACCTCTGCACCCTACCCCCAGTGCCACTACACATAACCCTACTTCCCAGTATGAGGTAGGTTGTGGAACTGAAAGTGGCAGTCTTAAGATTTTAGCAAATTACAGCATAAGTTTCAAAGTGCACTGCAGCTCATTGACTAGGACTGGCAAGCATTAAAGTTCAAAGTAGCATTTTTCCAAAAAATCTGGTATATGTTGCAGATCAAACCCCAGTTTACATTATGTGAGCTAAACCTTGATCCGGATGGAAAATGTTTAGAGACATCACCACATCACTAAATCAATCATGACTTCTAACTGAAGAACAGAGTTGTAGTTTTTTGACTGCTTCTTAGGGGCAAGCAAGAAGTAGAAGAAAACAAATGCTAAAACATAAAGAGTCTTAACAAAGAACAAAGAAAAAAAGACAAAAGATCCCAGAGAAGCACAGAGGGATTGGCAGAATGAAGTTCAGCATGGAGTAATAAAACAGCAGCATTTTTCTGGGCAGCACATATTGAAGTAAGCAGGGTTTATACAGATCTCTGGCAGCCTCCCACACTAACATTAACACCTACACAGACCCTCTCTGTGGCATAATGGTGTCAAATTTACACAGGTCCACTAAACAGTACTTAAGGTTATGGACTGCCTCTCTATAGGCTGGGGTTTGAAACAAACAGCTGGAGCAGTTTTTGTGGAGGAATCACAAAGAAAGGAGAGACTAACGAATTTTAGCGTGTTTTATTGGTAACATTAATACCAATTCTGCAAAAACCAGAAACACAGAAAGCCCTCATTATAGCGTGACTTTTAATCAAGGGATTTTTGTGAGAAGAAAATACCAAACATCAGAAAACAGTTTTTTGTTTACGGCTCACAAATAACCCAATGCTAATTACTGTTACAATAGTTAATGGAAAAAATGACAAAAATGGATTGATACAAAATAGAAAGATGGCGGGTGTCGATAGTGTTTTTATTGCAAAGAAAGTTGGTGGTGAATCAGCATCTAAATAAGGATATAGATCTATGGTTTAATTTACCATCTTCCATACTAACCACTATGGGCTGTAGAATATTAAGTTACAGGCTTACTTTCTTTTAGCCAGAAGGGTTATTAAATAAAGAGGGAGATTTAAAAATCTGCATTCTTTCTGCCATTAAATACAGTGTAGTTGTTCGACCCCTTACACATAGAGATTTGGTTCTGGAGCAGATCAAGGGATTGGACTCGGGGGGCCATTGCCACCCTTAACCAATCAGTGGTTAACCCTGTGACCATCCCTACCAGGTTATGTATTGCTCCAATGTGGACATACCATAATCAACTCCCTATGAAACAAGCAGTTCCACTCTGAACCAGAGGGTGACAGCAGTGATACTTTCAAGTAGAATATCCTGATTATTTTACTATATTGTTAGTTGTTTAAACATAAAATAACTACAGAAATAACTAATTGTTCAAATCAGTATGCCAACATAAAGGATGTCAAACACATAATTCATGCTCTGTTTAGAACTAGTTTTTATGTTCTATGATGGAGAACAACAAGCCAGATGTCTCTGCTGTCATTTAGAAAGAAGGAGATCATCATCGACTTCAGGAAGAACCGGCCTAACCACGCTCCACTGCTCATCAACAGCTCAGCTGTAGAGGTGGTAAGCAGCACCAGATTTCTGGGGGTGCACATCACAGACAACCTCACCTGGACTGTAAACACCACATCACCTGTCAAAAGGGCACAAAAGAGCTTGTATTTCCTGCAGAGGATGAGGAGAGCCCACCTGCCCCCACCCATCCTCACGACCTTCTGCAGAAGCACCATAGAGAGCGTTCTGACCAGGTGTCTCACTATGTGGTGTGGAGGCTGCAGCGCCTCAGACTGGAAAAAAAGTGAAAAGAGAAGTGAGAACAGCAGAGAGGATCATCGGGGCTTCTCTTCCCTCTATAAAATACATTTCATCCCAGCGCTGCGTGTCCCAAGCCCGTAACATCATCAATGACCCTTCACACCCCCAAAATGGACTATTCTCCATGCTGCCCTCTGGGAAAAGGCTTCGCAGCATTCGAGGCGGTTCCAGCAGTTTCTGCAACTCTTTCTTCCCTGCTGCCATCAGACTGCTGAACTGTTGAAAAGACTCTGCATCACACCGATAACAAGAAACCAAAAATACTGCATATTTGCACCATATATATTAATACTCTGAACTTCCATCTCAATCCATTTTTTTGCACAATGTTTTTTCTCCCAAACTGTTTACATTTAATCACTGCTGCACTTTATGGAATGCACGTGTTCATTTACTGCCTGAAAGCTGTACTAAACGAAATTTAATTTTGAATAAACTCTGAATAATCAGAGGTTAATATAACTACTCAAACAATTTGTTATGAATATTATGCAGAAAAATACATTTTTAATTCAAAAGCATTAAATTTTAAATATGTGTCTATATATGTTTAGGTTTATAAGCAAGGGTAGCATTAAAATCTGACCTGTCTTAAGTGATTTATTTGGAATATACGGATGTTGTAGTCATCATTGTCCTGTTGGTACAATAAGAATGGTATAGACAAAACTTGGTTTTGACCAAAATCAGTGCACACTGTTCCCTGCTTGGCTACTTCTATGAAAATGTTCAGGTTGTGCCACTGATCTGGATATGTTGGAAAGTAGTGCTCCAAGTAAAGGAGAAATAAACACATCTTTATATTTGTGATTGATTGGACACCAAATAAGTTGTACATGTTCAGACTACAGTTCAAATGCAAAATGTATATGACACATTGTGAAACAAAATACCTGGCAACATATTAAGCATTAAGGAGGGATGCTGTAGGACGAAGCAAGCAACTACAAGTCTTAAAGCTCCTACAGTATGTGAACTGCTCAGAGTGATCAGCAGAAATTTCTTTTTTTCCTGAATGCACTTGCTGGGAAATGAACATGTGACAAATGTTACACAAAAATATGACCAACTGAAGTCTTACTGAAAATGCCTCTGTAATTTCAATTGCCTTGAAAATCAGAATTTTAATTTGGGAATTCCTTTAAACCTGAGTGAATTGAGATAAGACAGTCTTGATGTATGCACACACTTCTTTCACATATGAACTCCTTGCATGTGTAAATGCTCACAAAATTCAGAAATACAGACAAAACTCTGAAATGCACAAAAAAATTAGGAATTAGTCAATGTTCCATAAGACTATATTGTGAAGCGTATCTTTGATGTACACACATCGCATTATTTGCTAACATTTTGTGATCTGGGATCTTCATTGCATTTGTGAGTAGATTTTGATACATGCTTGCTTCAGCTTGCCACACAAATTATGTATATTTAGGAGTGAATGACCTGCTGTCAATCAGATATCTCCCTTGTTTGACCAATTGCAGGGAAGTTATCCTATTAGCTTAAAGCAGCCAGCTAACTAGCTCACACCAACATAACTTTCCTGCTTAACAAGTCATCTTATATTGACATTTTCACAACGAAACTGATAAAAAAAAAAACAGGGGGATTGAGCCATAACTGCCAGAAGCTATGTTGAGTTCTAAACTGTCTTTACTTCATCACTGCAGGATGTTCTACATGCTTTATGAAATATTATAGTCCAGATATGATTCATGTTGCAACAACACTGTGGTAAAATTGTGTGGAAGATTACAATCAATTTGGCAGGAAGTAGAAGTGCAGCACCATCATGCTTCTAAATTGGCCAAAATCCAGCAGTTTAATCCATGTTTATGTTTTGAGGGTCTTTAGGACTTTAGACAATCTAATGTGAAGTAAGCATTTAAAAGTAAAAGGAAAGAAAAAATAGGAAACAAATGGAGCGAAATGGAGAAAATTCAAATAATGAACTAGAACCCGAAGAGTGAATAAAAAAAAATTAGATTAAGTTTATTGTATTACGTTAATTGCAACATATTTGTGACATATATTCCATACCAAATTACTGCAGAAATGGAGAGCAGAAAATTACACATATTTGTTATGTACTACATTAATAACAGTGCATCTACATCAGGGGCGTCAAATTGATTGTTATATTGGGCTGTTTTGCTTGTATCAATGAAACGTTTGATTTACAAAGAATTCACTGCTCTAGCATTATAATTGTACTTCTATATATTTAGACGTTTTAGCCACTTTGTACAGTTTAAAATAACATATGGCCTAATTTTTAACATGACAGGCCTGTTTTGGCTCTTTAGGGCCAGATTAGTTAGAATGATGAGTTGGATTCGGCCCGTTGACCTTGAATTTCACATGTGTTCTACTGTTGATGTCGTTTTATACACTGATCAGAAACATAAAGGGAAACTTAAACTGCACGATATAACATCAATTAAATCAAGCTTCTGTGAAATCAAACTGTCCGCTTCTGTCTACTTGGGTAGCAACACTGATTAAGATCAACAGGCGGAAGTTATTGGCAATTAGCAAGACATACTCAATAAAGGAGTGGTTCTGCAGGTGGGAACCACAGGCCACTTTTCAGTACCTATGCTTTCTGGCTGTTGTTTTGTACACTTTTGAACGTTGGTGGTGCTTTCCCACATGTGGTAGCATGAGATGGAGAAAATAAACTAATTAAATTGTGACTTTCTTGGAGTAATATGAAGTCTGGTATGTAGTGACCCATTATACTCTTACTGAAAATGTCCCTGCTAATTAAATAAAGTTTACTTTAAGACATTTGATATTACACTCCTTTTCCTCCAGCACACAGCTTTTAGGGTAACGACAGTAACCATGAAATTACACTGAATTCAGCTTAAATTACTTAAACCATTCTCTATGGTTCACATTAACAACACAATATTGTTGTAGTTTAAGGCGTTTCATAGAAAATACTGTATAACTTAAAGCCTTCCTTGCTAGCCAAGTGATTAAGTTTCTGCTTTGTGTTTTATCCCAGTTAATTTAGTCTAATATACACATAGCCTTTCAGTACAGTCTTAGCCTTTCTTCCTTTTAAGTTGTAAAATGATATCTTCAACCTGATTTTACCACAGCTGTGGTGAACAGTCAGAGTACCAGGGTTATTCCAGGTCAAGTTGGTGACACACCCAATACCCTAATGAAAGGCTTCTCCATCACAACCAACACAAGTGCTCCTGTAACTGTCAATTAAGACCACTGAGTGTAGGCACTGACTACATGTGGTCACTTTATGCCATGACTCATTGACTGTTAAACACCTGAAAAGGCCAATAAAAACAGTTACATTAAGACTCAACAGCAGGAATAGACAGTGTTTTACTCACACAAGGACTAGTTCAGCGAGGACACCAGGACAAAAAAAGACGAGACTGTGGGTTTTAACCCAAACACAGGTGATGGTGGCAAACCAAACACCTCCATTTCTTTCCTGTGTCTGCATCTGTCAGGTTCTGGGGCTGCCGGGCTCAGCAGACTACCTCAGCACTTGGAATTTCACACCTTCAGTGACCCCAACCAGCGATAGGTAGAAACTATCACACCCTGGTGTTTCATTTCTGACTCAGAAAGCATGCTTTTCTTCAGAAAAAAAGGGGACACCTCAGCCAGTGTGGACTTAGCAGGTTGGCGATGTGTACTCGCCATGTCATGTTACCAAAAAATCTTGTGTTCCCAGGATGACACCGTCAGATGAGTATGGGTTTGGAATTGGGATATTTTTGGTTAATGAAGTACTACGAAAGGAGAGGAAAGACCTGTTTTAAATTTTGGTAATTAATAAAGACAGAAAGTGCTACTCAAGGCCTAATAATCCTTACCGAGACAGATACACACAAATAACAGAGGACATTTCAGAAAGGCAATTATTGCTTCACACCGTGCCTTATTTGATATACAACTGGAGAAGTAGTGTGTAGAGATTGTTGTATTAATCGAAAGTCATCAAAACAAAAAGAATGTTTTTACACCTTCACAACTTTATATTTGTGTTATTGCTTTTAATACTGATTTTCTGTAGATATAAACAGTAGAGTTCTGCCATAGGGTATGTCTTCAAACTGCCTTTATTTGTGTTGATTCTGGGTTACCGGTAGTTATGTACTTGCTTTGAAAACATATCATCAACTTATAGTTACTATTATCAAAAAAAAAAAAAAATCAGGTCTCTGAATCTGATTAATAATGACAATAATAATAATTGAACATCATTGATCACTCAATGGAGAAATTCACTTCTGCATCTTAACCCAACCCCTAGGAGTGCAGTGGGCAGCCACTGTGTGGCACCTGGGGAGCAATAGTGGGTTAAGGGTCTTGCTCAGGGACCAAGAGTGGCGGCTGTGAGGATCAAACTATTTACTTGCAACCTTCTCAGAGCACAAGCACACTGCGCTAACCACTAGGCCAGTCATCCCCAAAGCCGGTCCTCAAGGGCCGCTGTCCTGCAGGTTTTAGAGGTTTCCTTGCTCCAACACAGCTGATTTTAATTGAAAGCTGATTAACAGGCTTTTGCTCAACTGCAATCATCATAACCAGCTGTGCTAAAGCAGGGAAACCTCTAAAACCTGCAGGACAGCGGCCCTCGAGGACCGACTTTGGGGATGCCTGCACTAGGCCAACACTCTCATTACTTATGCATTACAGCAACAACATTTTCTGAACTATTTTAACCTG
This sequence comes from Cyprinodon tularosa, assembly GCF_016077235.1. Taxonomy (NCBI): domain Eukaryota; kingdom Metazoa; phylum Chordata; class Actinopteri; order Cyprinodontiformes; family Cyprinodontidae; genus Cyprinodon; species Cyprinodon tularosa. The sequence continues at coordinate 2,535,648 of NW_024039163.1, forward strand.
GTCAAGTGTCTGTGTTTTATATGGGTAGAGTGGTCTAGGGATGGGTATCATCAACAATAGAAACATAATCTATATAGAGCAAAATACAAGGTTTAAGCAAACCTGTGATTATTTGTATTGAGAATCCATTAAAATAATTCAAGGAGAAATTATTTCTTAACAATAGGCAGGTAAATAACAGAGAATCTGTTTAAAATTATGACTGTTATTAGTATTAGGGCCATCACCAGTAAATGGTTAAGAACTGACACTCCAACAACAAGTCTGTGGATGGACATTGTGAAAGACATCTATACAGTAAGCAACATTACCCTTTTTCTGTGACTCAGAGCAGGTGATTTGAACACAACTAAAAGAAATTGATTTTGTTTAAAGACAGACAATTCCCACTCAGTATTATAAAAAAAAGTCCCCCAGTGTTCTTTTTTATTTTTATTTTAACATATGTTCTTCCTAACTGTTACAAAAAAAAAATCAGTTTCATTGAACAAGAAAATTTGTCTCTGATAGAAAATGACAGACTACGATGTAAAACCATATAAACTTGAAACAAAAATATAACTCCTTTCTAATGAAGTTATCTTTGTTGATGAGGAAGGAAGGAAGGAAGGAAGGAAGGAAGGAAGGAAGGAAGGAAGGAAGGAAGGAAGGAAGGAAGGAAGGAAGGAAGGAAGGAAGGAAGGAAGGAAGGAAGGAAGGAAGGAAGGAAGGAAGGAAGGAAGGAAGGAAGGAATATAGTTGAGGAATCACAGTATAATTTGTGCCTTACTTGCTAGCCCTTTTATAAACTGTGCAGATAACTAAAGGGCTGATGATAAAATAAAGCCATTCCTATAATAACATAACATTACTAAGCAAATTCATACAGGAATTAAACACTTTTCTGTATTAATTTTTTGAGTTATGCTTTCTTTATAATGTCAAACTGATGTGACTTGATGAAAATAGAGGAAGGTACATAGAGCTCGCTTTCAGCTGCAGCAGAGCCACAGCACTGCAAACACGCAGATGCCTGGCCCTCATCTGCACAAATGGGCCTTTCAATCAGTCCTCTTACTTTGTCCCATCAATAACTTACTCTTCAGCAAGACCAAAGCCACCAACTCCAACATTCCCTTTGCCCATTTCCAAACACACTGAGGAGTGAATGGTGTCTACTGTACCTTGTGCCACTCCCCGCTCTGTGGGGTAAAACACATCTTGACAGACCTGTATTTATGGCCAGCTCAATTCGTGTTGGAATTAATTATAAGGATGACCAAAATCATCCTGCAGGATGCTCATCTATATTGAACTTTGGTCAGCTTGAGTGGGTCTACTTGTGTGGCCTGGGTGCATATGGGTGTTTTTGAAGATGTGTGTATGTGTGTGTGGGGATTAAGACAAAACTAAAAATGACCTATGAAATGTGACTGTTATCAATCTGTCTGTATGGATAAATTCATTATATCTTAATTTGTTAATGACATTTGAACAAATAATTTATTCATGCGTCAGAATTCAGCTGAATATCATGCAAAATCATATAGTTTTTACTTTCAGGACATTAAAATAAAAAAGGAAAAGATTATGTATAATCTAAAGTTGGCAAAAAATCTTTAAATTAAAGGTGTGTTAGGATTATTTTTATTGATGATGTGTAAGTCTGTTAAACCCTATTAATACCTACATGTTGTGTCAGAACTAATGTTTTCCCATAAAGTAAACCAAATAAACAATAAAAAATAAGAAATGGATATATCCATGTGTCCATGCAGTATAAAAAAACTAAATACAGCTAAAATTAGTCTTTGATATTTTTTTTGTAGGTCCTGAGTCATAGAGGTTAGCCAACTAAGGAAGCCCCCACTGACAGGCGTTAGTTTTCTGTTTAAATAAAACTAATAAAAACCAGTAACCTCAAGTTATGTCTAATCTAAAAAGCTACCAGTATACTTTGACCTAAGTAAAAGAAATATAGAAAAATACATGACCTCATATAAAATAAATAGCACTTTTTTAATGATGTCCCCCAGTTATGTTCAATCCCATAAACTATTTTTTGTGAGTTACCGTTTCTATAGTGGACATGTTACTGTTTAGTTTAAAATACTTTTGGTAAAATGGTCCTTAAGACCATTTGGTAATTTATTAGCCTATAGGTTACTATGATTTGGCATCGGTTTATGGTACAGGGTGACACTGTCTTTACTTGGAAAAATTAAAAATAGTTCACACTTATGACATTTTGTCATTCATCTGGGTTATTTTTGTTCTTACTAAATGGTAATTGAGTATTTTTTTTGTCTCCATGTTGTCTGGAAACCATTTAATACCTTAATTTGCTTACAAGAATTACAGAGGACTGTACTAATTACATAAGCTGCTTGGGAAGGGAATAGTTCTGACATGCAACAGGCAGGTATTATTAGCATTTAAAGTTCAAACAGAAAACACATACTCATAGTTCTCATTTTATAGTATGTACGAGATGAAATACATCCCAAGATAAAAAAATTCCAGCATTTTGTTGTTAATAGCATAAAATAATTCACTAAGATAGCAGACGACCCAGAATTCCTCATTCGGTCACGTGACCTACTAGGATGCCATGACGCTAGTTGAGTAAGGAAGTAGTCATTCTACATAGTGAGTGTATAATATTTACTCCTTATCGTTTGAAGAGGACGAATAGGAAGCAATCTGAGTCTTAGTGGTTTGATTAATACTCGCTGGTTTAATCACCGCTGCACTGATCTTATGCAGAGCTGGTGGAAGTTTATTATCTCTCAGATGATGTTGTGCTTTCATTAGTTTAAACCAGAGTCTAAGCTTTTGTTTAGAGAGGAGATCACAGGAATCGGATTGGTTCTGAGGTGGCTGGGTTTGGTTCGGCTGGCAGCCTGCTGCTGCGGCAGGGTGTGAAGGCTGGCGGTTAGTGTTGGAGCCCTGCGTGTGGTAGCAGGCTGTGCTCCGCTGCTGAGCCTGGATGGGAAAACCGGTCCTTCATTAATCCGATCGCAGCGAGCGGTCCAAGCACCGGATCCTTTCTAATTTTTCCAGTTCCATCAAGCTTTTCCGATGCGATACTTCGCAACCTATTGGCTCACTCGCACACACCTGCTCTCCTTCTGTAATGTTTTCCAGCCATTTGCAAGTTTTACTAATGCTTATGCAAATAAACCAGTCCCTTTACTTCCTCAAGTTAGCACCAACATTCAAACTGAGAATTCAACCGCTGCAGAATCATTACTTTCATGTCAATGTTGAGATCTTAACTAGAGATAAATATTAATATATTCTGGACCATACATTTTTTATGAAACAATTATCTACACCGTGTTTTTTTCAGTAAGATTAATATTTTTTGTACCACTTCTGTGTAAGTATTACTTTTTTTTAATTATCTTGATCAAAAAGTTGTTGTGTTGAGATCTCAATATTCTATTTTTAAATATATTGAAAAAGTTTCCCTTGTTCATAGGAAATGTACTATTTTACAATGTTAAACTAGTAGTTAATGTCAAGGAGGTGACTTTGTTTTTCTTTGCATAGACACGTGCTGTGCTTGCTGTACTACTCTAGGCATCCTCCAGGACAGAGAGCCTCGGTAGGTCTGTGGTAACAATGAAAGCTGGGGTGAGCTAGGGCAAAGATCTCTGGCTCTTCCCCACATAAACCTTTTAATATGAGGCCTCCTCAGAACCAGTCGGCCATCTAAAAGCACTAAACCCTGTAATTGACCTTAAAAATACTTTCCGTGGAGGTCGCCAGTCATGTCATTGGCCTTCGGCCCAAGCAGCGGCTGAATCTCTTCAGCCCAGAAGGAGCCTGGGAAGGCCTCACAGGGTATATTTAGTGGCCCTATCCTTTTGAGAGGAGCAGGAGATGCAGATAATGCCAGTCTGCATATAAAACCACTGCCCACGAGTGTGCCGCTGACAGTAACATTTCTCGCTCCCACGGGGATATTTTTCCTGAGGTCACAGGTTAATTAAATGAAAAGCACAATACAGATGACATTAACAAACACCAAATGGCAAGCTGTAGAGGAGATCAGACACCTCACAGAGATATGCTTCTATTCTACTATCACTGGCATTTGCCATAAAAAGCCTAAGTAATATAGTCATTTAGTGTGACGGCATAATCTCAGACTTAAATGTGCGAAAATCCTAACCTTAAACACAAGAACATTTATTCCTTGGGGATAAATATCCTAACTCTAATTTAACAGTTGCAGAAGTACTTGCAGCACTAACAATCTCTCTAAAACTGTTGTAACTGAAGCATTTTGTATGCTGCCTCTATAACCTTATGAAACCTTGCAACAACTTGTCTTTTAGTAGACTTTTTATTTCCAAAAGGAATAAATATAACCTGATACAGTGCCTCAGCTGTCTTAGCCACTGGCCACTTGGTTGGATGAGGCCCCATTTGTATCTTACGACACCACACAGAGAGCAGGATGGAAAAAAAGACAAATAAATGTAAATTTCCCAGGTGAAGAACTGAATATATATATATATATATATATATATATATATATATATATATATACATATATATATATATATATATATATGTATATATATATATATATATATACATATATATATATATATATATATGTATATATATATATATATATATATATATATATATATATATATATATATATATATATATATATATATATATATATATATATACATATATACAGTGTGTTGGCGTGTTTGTGTGGAGACTTGTTTTTATCATGGTTTGGGGATTTTAACCTGTTCAGAAAGTCACGTCATGGGGACCTAAGTACTTATGGGGACCAAAATCCTAGTTCCCATATAGTACAGTTCTTTTCTTTGAGTTGGTGTTAGGGTTAGGTTAGAGTTAGGCCATATAAAATGATGGTAAGTCAATGAAATATCCCCATAAGTCATGAAAACACGACTGTGTGTGTTTGTGTGTGTGTGTGTGTTTGTGTGTGTGTGTGTGTGTGTGTATGGGTAACCAGCTTGCAGTAGAGGACAGCCGTACTGATGGATGTGGCCATCCCAAATGATGGAAACATTAGGAAAAAACAAAATTAGAAATTTGAGAAATAGCAAGAGATCAGAGAAGAACTAGAAAGAGCCTTGAAGTAGAAGGCAATTGTAGTTGCCATGGTCATCTGAGAACTCATGGCAGTAACCCCCACACAAGAGAAGTGACTCCAGCAGATACCTGGAGCATTGTCAGACATCTCAGTCTAGAATTGCATAGCTCTAGGGACAGCTAAGGTATTGCCAGGAACCCTCAATCTCCCTGGCCTCTTGACAGGACCTGAGCTTGAGATGAAGGAACCATAGACCTGGTATAGGAGTATAAGGGGTTGGTTCAAAGAGATCTTTTATTAAAAAAAAAAATATATATATATATATATATATATATATATATATATATATATATATATATATATATATATATATATATATATATATATATATATATTTATATTTATATATACATAAAATTTCACTGTTTTATATTGATGTTTTTGTCTTTTCTTATATCATAAACATGGATGTTCCAAATCTCTGTATTGGCCTGGCTTGGTCAGATAACCAAGTTTAGGTAAGAAACCCTAACCTGTTCAAATTAATTTGTTTCAAGTTAAATTTGCAAGAAGTATGAAAATGTAGAAAGGCAGTTAATGCCAACTGTTACGTACTGTATGTTGGCGCTCTCTGACGTTGTGGGGCTGTATCACTTCCAAAGCCCTCAGGAATCATGTCCACATATCACCGCATCGTGACTTCTTTACTGGAATCTGTGGACTGAAAATAGGTGGTTATTGAGTATTTGAATAGGTAAATGAACAGGTTGATATTTGCCCTAAAAGCATAGGGCCAGAAAGGAAAAAATAAAACAAAAAAGATGGCTCAGATATCAAGATATCCTCATTATATGGACATCTTAAGTCTTCAATCTGAGTTCTACAAAAACCAAAGACAGACCCACAACTCAGTTTGCCGTTGTTCAAACTTTTTACCATAAGCCGAAATACACTTTGATGTACATGTTGACCAAAAAAGAAGACTTAAAGCAAAAAATATATATATTTTTGGTTGTTTGTTTTCTTGAAGTACGCAGTGATAAACTGAGCATTATATATTAGATGACATGAACTAACTTATTTTTGTAGGAAACATTGTATCTCTAAGCCAAATGATACCTATTTCTTTGTAATGACTGTTTTTCTACTTGTCCTGTTCTAGACATTTTAGATGGATAATCTTCTTACGAGTAAAAGCGGATGTTTGTGGTCTTATTCAAATAAAAATGAAAACATAAAATAGGGTTAATTACAGACTAATCTTTGTTAAATCCAACAAGGGATCATACAAAGTGTAACATTAATTAAACATGAATTGTGATCACCTGTGACACATGCAGAATAATAGTATTGTGATAAAAGATAAACACTTTAATGGCTTTTTCTGGGTCTCTACCAACTGTTTTGATGTGGGATGAGTATCAAAGTCATATCAGAGGAGGATATTAAATTGCTGGCTTAATAAGAATTGTTATTTATTTTATGAACAATAAGTTGTAATGAATAATTTTTTGCAAAACCGCAAAACATAACACTCCACAAACATCAAACTATACAGATAGCATACAGTGGATATTGTTACTTTTGTTGTCAACACTATTGTTAACACTATGAATTGGTTTAAAACTAAATGTTGTGCACAGGTTAGCAGTATAGTCCCATTACTTAATGTTATAACCGAACTGAAACAAACTATAAAAGTAGGTAAGTTTTATGTAGAGTAGCATCTGTTAATGAGCTTTTGAAGGCATGCAGGGACAGATGTGTATGGCCAAAAAGTCTTAAAATACTTTTTTTTATGTTCAACTCCACAATCACTGTGATGTATATTCAAATGAATTTTGTGGATACCACTTTATCTCCATATGTTTCCAGCTGTAGATCCATTAAATGTGACTGGCAGCATAAGTGTCCACAACAAAGAGAGAGTGCATGCCAAAGCATCCCCAAACTTAAACTCTTTCACCTGTTGTCACTCAAATGCTATGCTCCTGATGGTTTCTCTTAAAGACTTTTGTCAGAGACATCTGGAAAACAACTTATGAACCATTCCATGAAATATTAAAGCTGCACAGGAATCACACTTTTTCCTCTGTGTTGTAAATATTTTAAACATGAAAACTTGAGCTGATGTAAGAAGAAAAGCTCAGACGTCTGCCTGTGTGGAACTCCTCAGTCAGGCAGACATTCCATAAAATGAAAGTCTCCTGGCATCTCAATACGCAAATACTGGGACACGGATGACGGCAGCAGAGTGACGATACAAGGAAGAAAACATCTGAGCATGGTTAAAAAAAAACTCCATGAATGCCGACTGGCCTTTAAGCCCAGTAGGTGATGTAATGAGTGATCCAAGCAACAAGTGGAGATTGACTCCTCACAGCTGGCAGCTGATGTGTTGCGCTTCTCACATCTGTCAGGGTCTTATCAATCTTACTTTGGAACATAATAGAAATTTTCTATCTCTCTAGTGGATGAAAAAAGAGCAACAGGATAGTATATCCACATCACATGGGAATCTCATTTTAAAATTCTTTCTAATGACAGTGAGAGACTCTAGATTACTTGTTCCTGACTGTCCTTATGGAGATTACAAGCCTTGGCAGGTTTCAGCAAAAACCTCCTCTACCTGTAGATTTCATGACCTCCAGCAAAACTACAAAACCCTTTATTCATCCATAAAACTATTTGAAACTATATTATGTCTTTGTTTATACCTTTGGATTATTTTGTAAGATTTTCTTCCATATAAAGCAGATATTCAATCCACAAAATTAGAAGGAAAGAGCTCAAAAAAGAGAAAGAGCATTAAAACCTCTATTCTAGAGCTGCAATCCCCGTGCATGAAATCCTGGCCCAAAAAAAACAAAGAAAGACTTTTGATCTGCTGTATGAAAGGACAGCTACAGTGCTCAACTGGCCAGGGGTTCGTGTGCTTTCTGTGGTCATGGCGACAGATCTGCCGACCACTCCTTGCCCATCTGGGCTGCCGGTGGTGTTCTTCTCTCTGAGGACAGCGAGTTCAAACCAGTAATTTGGTTCAGATGAGCTAAAGTCGTATTTCCAGATTAATATGAGCCACATTCTTTCAAAACTGTACTGTCTTTCTTCTTAGTCTGGATATTTTTTTCACATCTTACATGTTTAAATTGTCTGGCTAAGGATAAAAGAGAGCAGTGAAGAAGAGAAAGACGAAGTTTTAAGCTCGGTTAGGTTAACCAATTGCAGTATGGCCCTTGTCTCTTATTTGATTTTGTTTGTAATCATCTTCTGAAATAGGATTAGTGTTTGTTAAGTCAAAAATACAACTTACCCCTTCATAAATTCTGTGATGAATAAGTACTTTTTTAGATCATACATCAGTTGAGTAAAAATCTACAGTTCTTTCTTTAAAATTTTAACACATACTCATTAGCCTCAGAGTGATATATTTCAAGTGTTCATTTTTTTATTAAGTTAATAATTATGGCTTCTCCCCTTGTCCAATGACAGAGTTTTAAAGACTTATTTTAGTGAATTTATGGTAATTGGCCCTTTTCAAGTCAGGAGGCTAGACCGAAGTGCTTTAACCTAAATTCAGTCATTCATTTCGTCACACACTCACACCCTGATAATGGTGAGCTAGAGTACATTTTAGCCACAGCTGACCTGGGGACCATTGGTAGAAGCAAGGCTGCCAGAAACAGGCACCACCGGGTCATCTGACCACCTTCAGCAGGCAATGCAGTTGAAAGGTCTTACCCACGGACACAACAACATTGAAAGTTGATGCTGGGGCTTGAACTGTCAACCCTTCGAATGCAAGGCAAACTCCTACAACTGATGACAGTGTTGCCGCAATTTATCTCGAAATATGTTAGTAAAATAATCTATTTTAAAGATTTAAGGATTTTTCATATGAACCTTCCACAGCGCAGGTTTTCTGGTTATCATTTAATCTACATCCTTAAAATCAGAGCCAAACATGAAAAAAGGAGCACACAATCTTTCTCTGCAACAAATATCCAGAGAACTGCAAAAATCAGAAAGTCTGTTCTTATAAAGAGCCAAAAAATTAGTTTAGAGGTTTCTTTAACTGTTCTATTAAGGTTCTTAAATATTCAATTCTGTTGTCCAGACCTGACATATACCTCGGTTTTCATCATATAAAGCACTTAAAAAAGCCATGTTGCTATAATGAGATATGCAAGTAAACTTGGCTAGTCTTGCCTCTACTCAATTCAATTCAGTATATTTCCATAACACCAACTCACAACACTTCATCTCAAGGCACTTCACAGAGACGATTCAATCAAATCATACAGGCAGGATGGCTAAAAGTTTTCTATCTATTGCTTGCAATGACGGCAGGATTTCCTCCTGGATAAGCATGTGGCAACAGTAGTATTCCTTTACACCGTGCATGCATGCAACAACAGTGGAAATGAATAACTCCCTTATAACAAGCAGAAACCACCAGCAGAATCAGGCTCAGTATGAGCGGCCTTCTGTCAAGGCAAACACGCGGTTCAAGGAGATGGAAACAGATATATGCAATATTGAAGCACTGATTCAAAAAAGAGTTGGGACAGTAATTTAGAAAAGGTAGTGGGGACCTAGCTTTGTATTGTAGGTGGCTCTGGCTAAAAAATAAACAATTAAGCAGATGGGCTGTGAGAGCGTTTTCATGTCAAAAAGGATGAAAAAGAGGAAACGCAGTTGTTCATGGTAAAAGTTTACAGTTATATCTAGAAGAGAAGAAGGACAAAATACCTAAATATAGGCCAAACTCTATCGTCTATAATAGAAGTTGTTGTTGTCAGCAACCCAGCTGATATCTCCCTCCAGGATGGTGTCACAGCTAAACAGAACACTAGGCCAGAGTGAAAGAACATAAAGTTGTGGGTTGAACTAACAAATAATTCAGACTTTGAGAATAGAAGAATGAATCAGAATGACGAAAAGTGTTTCCCACGTACTCCAGTACCCTAAGCCTATAGCAGAATAACTATAGAGATACCCAAGGATAACCTGAGCCACTCTAACTCTAAACTTTATTAAAAAGGAGAGTTATAAGCATTTAATTTCCACAAGTAACTGGCACCACATTAGGATTTTATCTTTGAAATATACTTATATACTTATACTTACTTGATAGCCATAACATTTATGCTTTATAACCAATACCTCTTTGCTGAATGCTTTGCTGAAATCCATTTTGCTGAGCATGTCTTGCATAATAAAACCAAAGTTGAACATAGTATGTATCTGTTTTGATTCAAAATCCATTTTCTTTGAAACTTTTCCTCAGCTCTCCTCCAACGGCTGCTCTGCATGTGTATGATGTCAGGCCCGTTCAATCTTGTTTTGCTAGGTACTCTTCAAACAGAGTTTCTGAACATTAGAACTCAACAGTGTCTTTTAAAGAAAACATAAAATTAGTGGTCAATTATTTCTGCCCATCATGTCATTAATTCATTTATTTACCATAAATAAGTTCAATCAATTTAAAATTCCATGAAATCATACCAAAAATGTCCCGCAAATGTTCACTGACCACAAAGATATTATTTTATATTCTTTAGATAATCTGTCAGAATAGAAGGCCAAAGAGGGTTTTGAACCAAGAAAATCTCCCTTGAAACCAAAGAAGTCAATATTCTCTCTGTAAGTAAAGCATGTGTTTTCCTCAAGACTTACTTGTGTTGTTTTACAGCAGCTGTCTTAATGAGGTGCCATGTGAGGCATGACAAGGACATGTTATAGTTACTGTGAAAGTGCAGATTAGTGTGGAAATATTGTGGTTAACATCTGAATAATAACATCTGAATGTTATTATTTTTATGGAAAGAAATCAAATTCTTTTCAATGGGGAACCTCTACAAGTCAAAGTGTGTGATTCTGGCCACACATTGGCAGTACTCTCTTAAAGAATGATTACATAAAAGGAGCAAGTATTGGATTTATCACAAGACTACATACAAAAAGAAATACCTCACCTTAAACAGGTCTAGTCAATTTTTGTCCCATTTTAGTTTAATTTTCTTCTAAACATCTCCAATCAACTATGCTTTTCTCCCTAATCTTGTTTTGCTCTCTTAAGTGTCTGACCTTCCAGCATAGCAACCGCCACCTTACAAGGATGGTGGGAAGAATCAACTTTGCAAGTGTTCATTCAAGTCGTCGGAATAGCAGAGTTAACACTGGACTCATCTACACATTCCGATGCTTGAGCTAGCCATTAACCTCGGTGACCTGTAACTGTGTGTGTTTGTGTGAGTGTGCTCTCTGTGTTTGCATATCTACGGCTCCTTCTGTAGTGGATGGCCAAAGGGACCACACCAGAAGAACAGACGAGCTCTTCTATTATAAACAACTTTTAAATCGGACACTGTAGTTGAGCACTGTCCCCCCCACCCCCACCTCCAACAGATTTCCAACCAGTGGAGAGGACTGTTATGCACTTATCTAGAGTTAAAGAATTTTAATATGGAGAAACCTCTGCTACTAAATCATGCATTATTTTTCTATAAATGCTGACAAGTTGTTAAATGCGTTCAATAATGCCATGATTTCTAACTGTACATTGTTAACTGCTGTTGCTATTTATAAAGGAGTGATTTACTTTCTTTGCACATCAGTGTGTTTCATCTTCGCCCCCTTTGATCCAGACCAATATCTCTGTGAGCATGGCCTGAAACAGGCATGAGTTGCATATTTCTGTTGATGTATCCAGCCAGTGCACGTTTGGCCTGGTGGAATGTAGCTTTGCATTGCTTAGTGCAGTGTAGATTTATGTTAGTGCTGTCGGGTGTACATGTGGCTAGCAGATGGTAGTATTGTGCACTCATAACTGCTTACTCTTTCCTCCAGCCAATCCCTGCTGAATCTCCAAATATAAACGTGGCATAATAAAATTAGTGTACAGGGCTTTTTTGTTTTTGCATTTTAAATACTTTCAATAGTCATCATCTAAATCAGTGTTCATATTTCTATTTATTCCATTGTTAAGACTATCCATATATAATATATTTTGACAGAATAAACCCATTTAATATGGATTTATAGAATGGACTGAATGACTATGGGATTTATTAATACAAGGCAGAGTAGAGGATTTTAGCATCAATGCGTTTGAGAATACACGGATTGGGAAGATGAGGTTTACCAAAAGATCAGCCCTTTAGGGACCGGGATGTCGGTTTTGCAGTCATCAATTTACACGACTAAATAGTTTTTCACGTATTGACAGTTTGTGGCTTTTAAGTTTTTAACACAAGGGTTAGATTAATTTGTAGTGGTACTGTTATTGGCTTGAATAGTATTTTTTGACACCTACGGATACAAATAAGAGTATTGATTTTATCTTCATTATATAACAGCCTCATACGCTTCTTTCTTTAGAGAAAGGTTGTGTTCATCGAGCTGAATTACAGTTATGATGAAATCATTATCAAAAAGAGGGTAACAAAATTTAAGACAAATTTTTAAATAATGCAAATATTTCAGGAATTATGTAGTTGTTTGAATTACATTGAATTAAACTGAGGACTTGAAGATGGCAAGCTCTATAGTATCTTTCTACATAGCAAAATGAATTTGTGCGTGCATGTAGGATTGTTTATCCAGTATGTCTCTGTGTTTCTCTGTGACCCGTTGAGTTGTACAGAGTGACCCAAATAGCTAGACGTGCATAGATTATGGAGTCTTAAAATATGTTTTAAATTGGTCTGTGTTGAATTAAACCTGACAGATAAATGTAATATTGCAGAAACTGATTTAGTATCTGAACTACCTAGAATTGGTTAAAGGCCAATCTATTTGATTAAGAACTGCAGCAAGTTAAAGTGAATTGAACAAATCTGAATTAAAGTTAAACTGAATTAGTAGCATATTATTGAAATAATGAATGAAATATAATGAGATTTCAATCAGACTGACCTATACATTTCTTTATACAGATAATACCAATACAATAATTGAGAGGGCTCAAGAGCTTTAGTTGTTACACTTTTCTGAATCACTCAGATCCTAAATAAAGCCGGAATATATACTGAACATTTGGTAATAGTTTCTAATATTCAAATTTGTCTGATAATGCTTTCGAATAAGAAATCCCAACCTTCTGGGTAAGCAGAGGGTTTACAGTCAGATGATCATGCAAGAAAGTCCTTCTATATCTAATTGCAAAGGCTCCAATTCCTCAAAGTTAACATTTTCTGCGTTAAACCAATGATGCCTCTAAATACATGGAAGCAGATAAAAGAGGTTGGCAAACTACCAAATTTAAATCCTTTCAAACTCTTAGCTGGGTCAGTGTAAGAAAACCAAAAGGAAATTCATGCTACTCGTCTTATTTTGATTTTTGCCACCCCTTATACTCTTCTTTACTAATTAAGAAACACTAGTATAATGCTAAAAAGTTGTATAACTCTTAACAAGCAAGTAGGCGGCATGTTCTTATGAAATTCTATAACATGCACTTGCTTACAAACACTACTGAATTTCAAAAGAGTGACTATTAAGTCATACATGCACCAGGGCCTCTCAGTTGGGAAGATTTAGTTTTACTCTTGTACACGGCAATGCAGACCATCAAATTTACACTCTGGAACTAGTTTTCAAACTGGTTAGTTTTCAGAGAAAACGTGCATCAATGCACTTTAGGAAAACAGCAGAAATGCAACATAACTACTCAAACTCTGTAGGACTAAACTCAAGAGGTGTGTACCAAGTGTTCATTTTGAGAGTTTCCTTCAACACTAACAGCAAGTCATCCAATTCCATCAGTCTTGCATTTATATGCAATTTTACCAGCTGACAAAGTTTTGTTTGGTTTCAAGGTGAAGTCAGACCTTTAACACCAGCTGTATGAAGCATGTGTCTTTACCATCATCTGATTGTGTGTATAATAATTATAAGTTGGACAGGTTGAAGCGGTAGTGAATACAGCCGTGAACTACCAGTGAAGCTTGAAGGAAATCCCCTTTAAACCTGCAAGTTGGGAGCCAGTCATTATGATTAGTCTAGCATTTAGAAATTAAATTTTAGCTAGAATTAGCATGTGGTATAAAGTAATTTAGACAGCCTCAAATGCTGAAGTATGGGAGCTTACCAAAGAACACTCAGTCTCATAAAAAAACCCAAATCAGAGATAAGTGTTCCTTTCCACAGACCTTAAAATAGCATCAGATGCATGGATGAGATTTATGTGCAGATGCAGATAAACACATAGATGTAATCAGACAGGCACACCCCCCCTCCTTCCATATCCTTCGTTTTGCAACTGTTTCATTTTGCAAATGGGATCCCATTCTCAGAGTCTGGGAATGTACAACTGTGTGGTTTTTTGTCACACTTCGCGCCACAACTTTGGGAATCACCTCGAGGTGCTCTGATTCATCTCTGTTTGTGTGGGTGTGTGTGTTTTTCTATGTGTGCATATACAATGTCTGAATGCACCAAGTCAATGAGACCACAGGGCTGAGACCACAAAAAGTTCAGGAGTCTAAGTAGTGTGACAAAATCCATCTATGTAGACACACATGTGTGACCACAAATCCACACATGTAGGCACTCAAATGCAAATTCACACATGGCTTGGGACAAAAGCAATATTTGTCACTGCCATGCTACCATGTTGAAAGGTGGCACTATCACTGCATACTGCTTTTAAGTATTTGTGTCTTTTAGAAAAGGATCATTCTTCTTTTACCCAAAATAACTGTGGCAAGACATTCTATCTGAAGACACAGAACATAGCAAGAAAATGAAATAACGCCAATTTCCTCTGATTCATCGTCCTGTATCTCTGCTTGGTTACCACACTCCCAGTTAGATTAAAGAATATTCAGGTTTATTTTCAAAGGAGGGTTGTTCTTTTGCTTTATTGTTATTAACCACACTGTTGGTGAAAAAAGGAAATGAGAGGCAAAAAAGAGTGCCTCAGTTCCAAGATATTCTCTTAGACAAAACCTCTCAAACAAAAAATATAAAAACAAAACATAAAAACAGTTTTGGATTCTATACCTTTACTACTAATATATAATTCTGAAATATAAGCAGGTCCAGCTTTAATAAGCTTGGCAGATGTTCTGGCCGGGTTAGCTATCTGAACCATTTTTTTGAATGGTGCAGGTATAACTCTGGTGGTAAAAGAAACTGTGTGAGCTTGTTCTGCTCCTGCTCAGGATGTCCTAGAGCAAAAATACCAAATCATAAATTCTCTCTGATCCATCTGTCTAGGGAAAAAAATAGCTCACTTAGAGCAAAACATCTGTGAAACTCATTAATACTTCTGTGTCTTAATATATATATATATATATATATATATATATATATATATATATATATATATATATATATATATATATATATATATATATATATATATATATATAAATATATATATATATATATATATATATATATATATATATATATATATATATATATATAAATGTATGAAATAATAAGAATTTGTGTTTATGTTTTATCTCCACCCCAACCTGCTCGAGGACTTTCAAGCGTCATGGATTTGAGGAAACAACCACTGACGGATTAGGTCGTAGGGGTTTGCATGTAAAAGTGGTTGTCGCCTTGCTTTACATATATTTTCATTATTATGTGCTGTATGGATCGTTGTTTTGTGTATCCACATAACAGCTGCTTGGCAGTCTTGCATAATATTCCAGTTGCGAGTCATTATAATCTGACTGGGAGTCTGAATCAGGTTTGTTGGGCTGCAGTAAGGGTTGCTGAGCCAAAATGTTCAAAGAGCCATATTGGACCAAAAAAAAAAAAACCCAGATCCGTCAAGAGCCGCAAGAATTTGAAAGTATTATATAACCATCCTAAGAGATCTAAGTGTATATTAGCCCACTATCAAAATGACTAAGTAGGCTTAAATACAAAATAAACATTCATAATTAAATGTTTATTTTCCCTGAACTGCATCCTGGAGAAAATGAGACACCATGTAACTAATCTGCTGTACAATATTTGTTGCTTTCAGTTTAATTTCTATTACAGTATTTTTTAAATCGATGGACTTATAGAAATACAATAAAGAAATCAGATTTTTTTGTGTTATTTTTATTTTGAGGATTTGGAGGAAAAAATGGAATATGCATTATAGGAATCCTGTAATTTCAAAACTCCGTGTGAATATAAAAATGTATTTCTCTTCTAACCACAGATATAACACAGTCCTCTTTTTCTCCCTTATTTGGGCAACAGTGCAATACAATTAGCCTGTAAAAGCAGCCTTTTAATAAGGTAAGTAGGCTATTCAAATGAAAATAAATAAATATAATTTAATTACAGTACACCACTGCTTTGTTTACAACAGACACCTGCCTGGCATCATGCAGCGCTGAAACGCGTACTGCAGGCAACAACGCAAATCTTTGTTGGTAGAAATGTTTGTTTAAATCCATTATTATAGAAATATTTACAGCAAAGGAAAATATTAAAAAATATGTTTTGTCATCCTACACGCTATATTAAAAGAAAGAAACAAACAAAAATCTATCTATATCCATTTTGTTTGTTTTGAAAAAGCTCCAGTGATTCGCAATGGAGGGCGCTAAAGAGCCTGGTTCTGGAGCTAAAACCGATAGCTTTTGTGTCTTGAAAATCAAAATTTGGATGATATACTTAGTAGCTAAATAAAGTATTCATACTTACATTGCCTTGTGAAAGTATGACCCTTGAACTCTTTGACCTTTTTGGCACATTTCAGGCATCAAACATAAAGATAAAAAATTTTAATTTTTGTTAAGGATTAACAACAAGTGAGGCAAAATCATGTTGTGGGACAATATTTATTGGATATTACATTTTTTTATGAAATAAAAAACTGAATTAATTGGCCCCTTTACTTTCAGTGCAGCAAACTCTCTCCAGAAGTTCAGTGAGGATCTCTGAATGATCCAATGTTGATCTAAATGACTGATGATGATTAATAGAATGCACCGTAAACAATGCACCTGCTCTGTGGTAGTCTCAGAGGTCCCTTTAAAAGTGCAGAGAGCATCATGAACAAGGAAGACACCAGGCAGGTCTGACATACTGCTGCAGAGAAGTTTAAAGCCAGATTCGAATACAAAAAGATTTCCCAAGCTTTACAAATCCAAAGCAGCACAGGGCAAGTGATTATACTGAAATTGAAGGACCACTGCATATCTATGAAACCCATCCGACCCTCTAAACCTTCAGCTGAAACAGGAAAATCAGAGATGCAGCAAAATGGCCCATGATCACTCTGGATAAACTACAGAGATCTACAGCTGAGGTGGGAGACTCTGTCCATAGTCCAATCAGTTATATACTGCACAAATCTGGCCTTTAAGGAAGTAAGCAATTTCTGAAAGATATCCATTAAAATTTTGTTTAAAGTTTACCACAAGACACCTGGGAGACACAGCAAACAGTAAGAAGGGGCTCTGGTCACATGGCACCCAAACAGAGCTTTCTGACAACAATGCAAAACGTTATGTTTGGAGTAAAAGCAACACAGCTCATCACCCCGAAAACACCACCCACATTGTCAAACATAGTGGTGGCAGTATCATGGTTTGGGCCTGCTTTTCTTCAGCAGGGACACGGAAGCGGGGTAAAATAGATGGGAAGATGGAAGGGGACAAATATAGGGCCATTCTAAGAGAAAACCTGTTGGATCTTCCAACAAGACAATGAGACAATATATATATATATATATATATATATATATATATATATATATATATATATATATATATATATATATATATATATATATATATACTAATATCATCAACCCCAACACAAAGAGACTGGGTCCCCAGCCCCAACAACAACAAGGCCACTAAACGTAAGGGCAGCTGACCTGCGACAGCAGATCATAACGAAACTGGATCCCCTAGTACGACGACCAAGACTGCCAAGGCTAAGTGACAGAGTACCCTCTGAAAGTCTTCTAGAAGATGTAAATGCAGCACTACATACTATCCCTACTAAAGATATAACTGAGACCAATGAGCTGACCTACGCCACAGCTACAGTGATCCTAGAGATGCTTGGCTATAAGATAAACACCACAGGCCACAAAGCAGAGCCCCCATGGAGAAGAAGGCTGGAAGCCAAGATCAAGGCAACACGAAGAGAGGTTAGTCAGCTCTCAGACCTGCAGAAAGGTGTAGGGAAGAGGTTACCTAAGTACAACAAGCTGTCGATTACTGAGGCTCTGGAAACTGCCAAACAAAGACTCGCCGCCCTGGCCACCCGCCTAAAGAGATACAAAAGAGAAGCAGAAGCCAGGAGAATAAACCAGGTGTTCTCCACCAACCCATCCAAAGTGTACTAACAGTGGCAGGGTAATTCAAGATCAGATCCACCCAGGGCTGAGACTGAACAGTACTGGAGAAACATATGGGAGAAGGAGGCATCCCACAACACCAATGCTCAGTGGCTAGAAGATCTAAGAACAGATCACAGCAATCTTCCAGAACAAGAACCAGTAACCGTTACAACGGCAGATGTCCAAGAAAGAGCGGCAGGTATGAAGAGCTGGACAGCACCAGGCCCTGACATGATCCACACCTACTGGCTGAAAAAACTAACCGCACTTCATGCACGCCTCGCAGCACAAATGAACCAACTACTGATGGATGGGACCCACCCAGAATGGTTAACCCAAGGACAGACAATCCTGATCATGAAGGATCCGCAGAAGGGAACAACCCCATCCAACTACCGGCCAATAACTTGCCTATGTACAACATGGAAGCTCCTGTCAGGCATCATAGCGGCTAAGATGAATAGGCACATGGCTCAATACATGCACCCTTCCCAGAAGGGAATAGGCAGCAACACCAGAGGAGCCACTACTAGTGGATAGAGCAGTCACCCAAGACTGTAAGACCAGGCAGACAAATCTGTGCACTGCCTGGATTGACTATAAGAAAGCCTATGACTCAATGCCACATACATGGATACTGGAATGCCTGGAAATGTACAAGATCAACAGGACTCTAATAGCCTTCATCAAGAACTCAATGAAGCTGTGGAAAACAAGTCTGGAAGCCAATGCAAAGCCAATAGCACAAGTCACCATCAAGTGCGGCATATACCAGGGTGATGCACTATCACCGCTGCTGTTCTGCATAGGCCTGAACCCCCTCAGCCAGATCATCACAAAGACTGGCTACGGATACCAATTCCGAAGCGGAACAATCATCAGTCACCTCCTCTACATGGATGACATCAAGCTGTATGCCAGGAGTGAGCGAGACATCGACTCACTGATCCACACTACCAGGATCTACAGCAACGACATTGGGATGTCATTCGGACTGGACAAATGCGGTCGCATGGTCTCAAAGAGAGGGAAGATGATCAGAACTGAGGGGGTTGAACTACCAGAAGGCCACATAACAGATGTTCAGGACAGCTACAAATACCTTGGGGTGCCACAGGCTAACAGAAACCACGAGGAGATGGCAAGAAAGACTGCCACAGCTAAATACCTACAAAGAGTAAGGCAGGTCCTGAAAAGTCAGCTGAATGGGAAAAACAAGATCCAAGCGATCAACACATATGCCCTACCAGTCATCAGATACCCCGCTGGTATAATAAACTGGCCAAAGGAGAAGATAGAGGCTACTGACATCAAGACGAGAAAGCTCCTCACAATGCATGGAGGGTTCCACCCCAAATCCAGTACTCTGAGACTGTACACCAAGCGTAGCGAGGGAGGCCGAGGGCTAGTGAGTGTCAAGACCACTGTTCAGGATGAAACAAATAAGATCCAGGAGTACATCAGAAAGATGGCCCCCAAAGACAAATGGCTTGGTGAATACCTCAGGCAGGAGAAAACCAAAAGTGAGGACAAGAAAGAGGAAGGAGAACCATCATGGAGGGACAAGCGAATGCACGGCGTTTACAACAGACAAATAGAAGAAGTGGCTGATATCAAAAAATCCTACCCGTGGCTGGAAAAGGCTGGACTGAAGGACAGCACAGAGGCACTAATCATGGCAGCACAAGAACAGGCACTCAGTACAAGATCAACAGAGGCCAGGGTCTACCACACCAGGCAGGACCCCCGATGCAGACTGTGCAAAGATGCCTCTGAAACAATACAGCACATAACAGCGGGGTGTAAAATGCAGGCAGGAAGTGCATACATGGAACGCCACAACCAGGTAGCTGTCATAGTGTACAGGAACATCTGCCATGAGTATGGGCTGGAAGTCCCAAGGTCAAAATGGAAGACACCTCCTAAGGTAGTTGAGAATGACCGAGCTAAGATCCTATGGGACTTCAAGATCCAGACTGACAAACAGGTGATGGCTAACCAACCAGACATTGTGTTGATCGACAAACAGCAGAAGAAGGCAGTAGTGATAGATGTGGCAATCCCAAGCGACAGCAACATCAAGAAGAAAGAACATGAGAAGCTTGAGAAATACCAAGGACTGAAGGAGGAGCTAGAAAAGATGTGGAAAGTGAGAGCGGCAGTGGTGCCAGTGGTAATTGGAGCACTGGGGGCTGTGACCCCCAAACTGGGAGAGTGGCTACAGCAGATTCCAGGTAAAACATCAGAGGTCTCTGTCCAGAAGAGCGCAGTCCTAGGAACAGCTAAGATACTGCGCAGAACCCTCAAACTCCCAGGCCTCTGGTAGAGGACCCGAGCTTGAGGATGACACATACCACCCCACGAGGGGTGAGAAAACAGTTTTATATATATATATATATATATATATATATATATATATATATATATATATATATATATATATATATATATATATATATATATATATATATATATATATATATATAATTATCATCTACAATGGAATGGTTCACAAATAAACATATTCAGGTGTTAGAATGGCCAAGTCAAAGTCCAGACCTGAATCAGGAATCTGTGGAAAGAACTGAAAACTGAAAGAGGCAAATATAGCAATTCACTTTTCAGGAGTGCAAAGACCCTAAACACACAGAGCGACAAAAAAATTGTTTAAATCATATCTGATTTGTTATAATGACATGGTCAGAGTTTAAATTTAAATCTAATGCAGATATGTGCGACAACCTGGCAAACTCTGAAGTTGTTCAGATTATCCAGGAGGAATGAAGGCTGCAAGTCAATGACTCAATCTGGGGAATTTACTTAGAAAAAACAGCAACTTCTTCCCAATCTGTCTGCATCCTTTGATTCATTTTACTTTGCAAAGTGCCTTGAGATTGCATTTGCTGAGATGTGAGGCATTATAAACAAGCTAATTTGAATTTGATTGTTGCTTTCACATCAACCTAGTTTTAACTAATATTCAAATCAGTTTGAACAGAGCATTCAAAAAGCAAACCAGGCAGAGCTTCTAGAAGAGTTGTTACATAAGATCAATGACTTCTATGCTGTAGGTAGTATAATTTTGGTGGAGTTAGAACAATTATTTTCATTTAATCTAATTATCATGGGGAAACTGGCTCCTTATACAAACTTTCAAGATGCAAATGATCTGTTTCAAGAAATTAGATTTTCATTCAGGGATTCAGGTGTAATGATTTTGCTAACTTTGAACAAAACTCTCCTGATGATGCTATACTGTAGCCATCTTTAACCAGGCACATTACATGCTTCAGACAGAACTTAAGATTTTTCTTAAATGTTGTCTGCTTGCAGTACATAACCACATATTTCCACTTTGCCTCAACCTTAATTAAAACCAACTCTCTGGAATATCATAAGGTCTGCACTTGCACACGCATTGAGGAGCAGGTGAGGGCTTGCATAAGTTTTTCTCTTAAAAAAAGAAAGTATCTTACTCTGCATGAACACATAGATACAAAAGTGGGCATGTCTATTTTCAACAGCCAACCTGCCTTTTTTTAATAAACACTTCAGGTTCAAATGTGCAGTCTGCCAACAGTTTGTTACAGTACCTCTTTAATATGGAAGAACACAGTACATATTTTAGTTGTGTTTTAGGTTCCAGAAAGAAGAGACGCAAAGAGAAAAGACAGAGGAAATTTAGTAAAATAAAAAGAAATGCATAAAGCTACAAAGAAACCAAATCTAAAATACTTATTTAAGAAATATGACCAAAATAACAGGTTAGAATGTTTAATTGACCAATAATATTATAGCTTTGCCAGTCAGTCTCAGTCAGGGACAACATTCATATATGGTTTTGATTAAAGGAGCAAAGCAGGAAGAAGGGGAGAAATGTAGGCTAAAAAGTCTTCAGATATGGATTTCATTGCTGCAGAATTTATTGGACGGCTCAAGCGTTGTACACCAGGCCAAAAAAGTTGTCAGAAAGCAGGACAAAACTTGTTTTTCACGTCTTTGCACCACTGACACATCCTTTTATTTGGCTGACGTTTAATGTCTTTGGCTGTGAATGACAATCGTTAGCTTTTCTGTTTTAGATCGCCAGCGTTTTCAGTTTCTGTCAAACTCCACATGCATATTATATTGTTCTCAGCGGACTCTGCAGTTCTGCATCTGTACATCTGCATTCCTGATGTCCTGTTGCATCCAATCTCATAAATCAATCAATTTGCCAATAAAACATTTTAAAGGAATACCGAGTATTAGTCCCTTGATAGTGGAAACAAAATTGTAATCGCTGGCTCCTGGAATTGTGTCCCCTACTCTCTGTCCAATCAATTTAGTTTAAATTGATGGATAATATATGGCACCAATGTACGAAGCAAACAAATTAAATTCATTCACATACATTTTGCAAGAAATAAACCAAGGTTTATTGCCTTACTACTGCTTAGTCTGACTCAAAGCGAACCCACACACTTCCTTTCGCCTCGGAGGTGGAATGTAGTAACCTTAGCTAATTATATTGAACACAACACTTATTTGGCAGAAAAGTCTACGATGTGAACACGTTGTGCCAATAAAAAGATCATATCAGCATGTGCAACTGCTCAGTTTATATTGTGCATTGATCAAACAAAACCTTCAACAGGCCAGGACACACACGTGCAGTGCAGAATCCATGTCTCCTGCACTCAGACAAGCTGATGGCACACCTGGCAAAATACAGCACTGCTATTACACAGGGGGAATGCCACACCTGGCAGGAGCAGGTATGGTTTTCCACTTTTAAACTGAATGCTGTAGTTAGGCTGGCACAAAGCAGAAGATTGGCATGACAGGGCAGGCGCAAGTTTTGCAGGTGAAGAGATGAGGAGGACAACTTGGTGGATTGGAACATATAAATTAAGAGATGAATTTGCAGAAGCATTGGAGCTCTCTGCCTATTTTTCCACAGGACTGACACATGGTGAGCAGCCACACCCTGGAAATCTTTTTTTTTTTCTATTAAGTGCCAGCTGAATGCTGCAGGGCTAAAATTGACAGATAAATCTAAGAAAAATAAAAAGAACAAAACAGTGCATTTTGAAGCCAAGGGTTTACAGTATCACTACAGGTATGAGCAGAATGATTGGTGCAGCCACATCATACTACAGTATTTGAACACAGATTTGAAAACGTGCCTTCTTGCAACATCTATATTGAAAAAAAAAGTCTGTCAATCTTCTACAGCTGATTTCTGCTTCTTGTCTGTGTCAAAACATTCAATTCCTTCTGGAAATACAAATCTTTTCTAGCTTGAAACCACTACTCTGAATGTGACAACAAAACCTGTAGACAGCCCATATTTTGTCCAGATGAGGTCCTGAGTCTTTGGTTTGTCTGTCCCTAAGTGAGTGTCCACTGATAATACAGCTGAACAATACCTCACTCCTGGAGCCCTCTCAGAAATTGAAATCAAAGCAAACGTAAAATTAATCAAATGCATGTGCACAACTGTATCCACCCTTATGCACTGGCTCCCAATGTGTCTCTTTATCTCGGCTCACATTATGATTCATGCTGAAACCAAACTGATTTTGAAAAAGCAAAGCACTCAAAAAACATTCAACATTTTGATTCCTAATGCAAGAATAATTTGCACAGTGGAATACAAATAGCAGCCTCTACTAAGTTGGATTAAAAAAAATGAAATAAAAAATAAACAAAACCCCTTTTATCTCCCATGCACATCAAAGCATAGCCACATTTATCAAAAATTGTGAAGATATTTTACCCTCAGCTCACCCTTTTATGCTGCACAGTCCCTTTTTCAAACTCCAGTACATCAGGTGTGCAGCAGTCACTCTTCTTCTTCCTCTGCCTCCCTTTCCTTCACCCACTGCTCAACCTGTAGTTATAGTGTGGCACTAGTTGCACTCAGCTGTGGTGTGTCGTGAACTAAGACAGAAGGAAGGAGGAGAGATGGGAGGGATAGAAGGACAAATGAGTCCTGCCCAGACCGATGATAGAGGCTTCCAAAAAAACGCCCTCGGGGGAGAAAAGATTAGAATATTTCACTTTGCTTGAAGTTTAACTTTCTCATCACTATGTCGTTTCCACTGGCATATTTTACCAGCTTAATTTCTTCTCTGTGTCTTTGTCCCAATAAGTTTTCCTACAACCAATTGTGCCTTCCTGATGTTCTGCCAATTCTCAAACCACAATTTCTGCTTGCCTTGCTCTCTGCTTCTACAACCTATCTATCTATCTATCTATCTATCTATCTATCTATCTATCTATCTATCTATCTATCTATCTATCTATCTATCTATCTATCTATCTATCTATCTATCTATCTATCTATCTATCTATCTATCTATCTATCTATCTATCTATCTATCTATCTATCTATCTATCTATCTATCTATCTATCTATCTAATGTCTATATGACTTCAAGTAACTCAACGTACATCTGGTGTGCAGCTGTATAATAGGAAACATCCGTTTATGTAACTGTGCATGCAGGTGCATTATAAAGGTCCAGAGCTCCCTGTCCGGTAACGAATAAATATTTTCTGATTTCACTACCAATTTGCTTTGTTTTGTTGTTTGGTTTCAGGAAACTGTAAACTGAGACAGTAAACTCACACAGTTTTTTCTTCTAATTTTTTCTCTACAAAGCTTCAAACTCAACGCTTATTCTGATACTTTGAATTGAAAAAGCTTCCTGGATGGGAAGCAAAATATCTTCAAACTTCTTCTTCAAAAGTCCAGAGGATTGTTTTTTTTTTTGGTTTTGCTTTTTTTTAACTTTTTTTGGAATTCTCATTTTTGCAAAGGCTTGATACTTTTAAGGATCAAAGCGCATTGACTCTCTGTTGAATGTGGAGACACAATTAATGTATGAGTAACCATTTGCATCTCAAACACAGTAAAACAGTGAGCTAAAAATAGCAAATGCAAAGGAAAATATTTAGATTTAGTTTTTAATGGGAACTGGAAACAAATCATGGTTTTCTCCAAAAATGTGTATAATAAATAAATGTAAACAATAAATGTAAACATTTCTGTCAACAAAGATTTGCATCATAGCCTGCAACACTCGTTTCAGCGCGGTGCAGTGCCAGGCAGGTGGCTGTTTTAAACAAACCGGTAGGTGTGTCTCGGACAATGGATCCCAAAGGGAAAGAAAATATGCTAGCTGATGAGAACAGAGGATTCAAAGAAGAATGGACCGAATCATTTGATTTCATTACCAATGCAGAAAAGATTGATCATGTTTCCTTTATAATTACAAGTTGTCAAGTAATAAAAAGAGTAATTTGGAAAGGGATTTTAAGGAAAGGCATGCTAAATTTGTAGCCGAACCCTAAATTGGGAATGAGAGAAACGTGCAACTGCAGAACTTCTGGATAAATTACAGAAGCACAAAGATAAATTTAAGAAGTGGGTTGCGTCTCCAAACTCCACTACTGCTGCTAGTTTTGATCGGAGCATGGGAAACTGTTCACAGATGGAACAGGTAGTACTCTGATGCAGGTATATGAACTTTCTTCCATTTTTTCCCCTGAATCCTCAAAATAAAAGAAATAACACAAAAAATATTTCTATAATTTACTTTCTATAATTCATCTATAATTTCTATAATTTCATCAATGCAACAAAACCTTATACATTAATATTGTAATGGAATTTAAACTTAAAGCACCAAATATCGTACAGCAGAGTAGTCACATGATGTGACATTTGCTCCAGGCTAAACCTTTAATCATGAATGCTTATTATATATTTAAGCCAACGTAGTCCTTTTTTATAGTGGGCTAATACACTTAGAGCCTGTGTTGCCATATGAGGCTTATTTAAGAGGGTTAAACTTTTTGTGGCTCCAGACAGATTTGCTTTTTGTTTTTTTCTGGTCCAATATGGCTCTTTGCACAGTTTGGGTTGCCAACTCTTGACAGAGAGCTACTTGCGGCAGGTTGCAGACCCCTGATCCAGGAAATGAGAGCTGTGATTATATGTTAATATAGCTAAAGCTAATAGTGTAACACTTTAATAATTGTGAAAGTAGAACAATAAATGTTCAAAGTTAAATTGATTGAAGTAACCAATCAGTTTTGGTTTCTGTGGGATCACATCATCATCTTCATCATCGTAAGAAACCAACGGTGTATGTTGTTTTAAGTGTAGGGGCCTTAATAGGGGCCAGGAACAGTCCCAACCGGCACTGTTTGGACCTGTTTAGTATAATTAATAATCATAAATTGCATTGGTTATCCCAGGAGATGATAAGTTTCTTAACTGACCAGACCCAGCCCATCTGGCACTAACAACTATGTCACAATGAAACTGACTCTTATTCAACACACACACACCTCAGAACTGACCCTTTTTAATAGCTCTAACACTTCTTTCCCAGAATGCCAGCAATTCAGCTTGTTTGTTGCGAGGAAGGTGTATCTGTTTCAGAGCAAACTTACCAGGAGATTTCATTTGAACCCTAACCTTGTTCAATGGGATGCCATTTCTGCAAACAAAAAATACTTATTTTCACATAATGAATTAAAAGTAAAACACACGAACAATACCAAAAAAACAGAAAAACAACAACAGACAATCAAAAATCCACCCCAACTTTCTAATAGTTAATTTAAATGAAAGTTTTAGAGAAAAAAGCAACAAGAATGAAAAAAGGTTTCCAGTCCATCTGTTTAGTCATCTCAGAACTTGATATAGAGACAAACCAGAACACTGGTGATGTCTTACCGATCATGTTAACACATATCCTGTTGCAGGACAGAAAGAAAACAGCACTGAGCAGGTTAAAATTCTGGGTCACCAAAAACAACCTGAAACTCAAAACCAATTTCATCAGCACACTTTGGACACCGCTGTAATGACTATCGGCTATATCTTCTGTATTGTCTGTCCTTGTTCACATGCCCTCTTAGGCAAAGATTACTATTCGATTTTTTTGTCTCATTCTCCCCCATATTCCCAGGGAGTTGTGCTTGAATCAAAGCAGAGTGATTCAGTGCTCAAAGGATGAGAAAAATCCTGTTTACAGCTATGGGGGCCTTGACCTATGAGTCACTGTAGTTTTTGAGAGTTTCACACAGCTTCCCCTCTTTGCTGGATGGAATATCCCTGTCTTAAGCTATTCCTGCTAGTCTAGTTAAGACTGTCTTGGTATTGGTTATTAAAAACACAGGTTTCCTCAGTTATAAACATTATTTTATTTGGACTGTTGTATAAATGCAATACCAGAGGGGACAGCATGTCAAACATTCCTAAAATGGGAACACTGTCTTTAGTTGAAAATCATTTCAGCATTATCTGTTTGGTACACTCTTCGTAGGAAGTGCCAGAAGACACACATATGATTCATTTGGAAATCTTTTAGAAGGGATACCTCTTGTCCTACAGTATCACCTGCTTTTTTTTTTTTACCATAGCTTTGTGTCCTTCCTTTTTCTAGTGTTTTGTAAGAAGTACAATATGTCCTTCTTTTTGTAGAGTCCATAGACATTGTCACCAGGTCTTGCAGATAATTATCTGCAATAAATAGAATATTGAATTTTTTTTAACATAGCACATTATGAAATAAACATAACACATATAACACATATAATACTTCAAATTGCTTAAACATTTGCTCCCTTTTTCTTTTAAGTCTAAAAGACATGTGCTTTGAATAAATTAAATTCTAAAAAACACCCCATGATGATGATCTCATCAGAAGTCCTAAAAGTACTGCGAAAAGTATTAAAGCATCCGTCCATACAGGTATACTGCCATCAGATCAGGGCAGACTTAAAAGATGCAATAAAATCAAAGTGAAGGATAACTCTCAGAATGATAAATTACAAAAAAAAATCCATTCTCATAAAGCATCTATAGGTAGAGAAACTAAAAATGTAGCCCTCCAGCCAAAGGACATGCATGTGCATCACATGGGTCATTTCAGCAGATAATGAGTGGAATCCAAGCCCAGCGGAGATAAATTCTTTGCAGGGTGACTGAACTTAAAGCTAAACCAAAAGATGTAGGTTTGTTTTTGTAGGGCTTGATATAACAAAGGTGTGTTCAAGTGTTTTGAAATATTTTGGATTGAAGTGAACTGGTAGTTCTTTCATTAAGAACAAGTCTTATCCACCTGGAGACAAAAAAAAATAGGAAACATTAACCTTAGTGTATCTTTGAGCGATTTAGATGAAAGATAAACACAGAGTAGTTTATGATTTAAAATGTTGTAAAAGGACTTCAAACTTTTGTAAGATTAAACTTTGAAAGTTTTAGCCTGCATCTGTCTCCCATCTCCTAAGTCAAAACATTTAAGAAATATATTTTACTGCATGCAACAGCTCCTCTCTGGGCTATGCCTTTACCAGATGTACACATCTACAGACAGAAATTTGTATGTATCCACTCAAGTTTTTGATTGTAAGGAGGGCTACCATTGCTTAAAAAGTAATAGTTAAAGTGACTGAAATTATTATTTTTTCTGTAATAGGATGAGGACAACTTTCTACTCAGATGTAAAGTTGTACATTACGTCCTTGGTTCTTATAAGGGTACCTCAAGTACATTCCCAATTCATCATTCAGTAAATCACCACTTAAAAAGTACAGTCTTTAATTTTGTTTTTTTTTTAGACTGTAAACAAAGATGAATATTTGTACCCATCTGAAATTTGAGTAAGTTTTAAAATGTAATATGATACCCACAAAAAAGCTAAAATCACTACTAGGGCTATTTATTTATTTTTTTTATTCAGAGTGCTTTTATTTTTATGTGTTTCAAAAACACATTCATCTAACTAGACTGTGTGATTTTATAGCAAAAAAAGTAATTTAATATAAACATTTTGAAATCTAATGACATGAGTTTTAACAACTTCAGATGGTCTTGCAGGGTACCAACAGTGTCATCTTCCTGTGACTTTACACTCTCTTTATCCACTCTCTGCTGCGCTGATGTGGGGATGAAGGGTGTTGGACAGGATGGGGATGAGACGGGAGACTATGAGGAGGACGTGCAACCTAAATACGGCTCTTGCAGCCTCGGCCACAGGGAGACAGAGAAGGGGACCACAGACCTCAGTAGCATGCAATTATCCAAAACAAGAAAGTCAAGCCAACCTCCGTTCACTGAGACTTGCAACAAGAGTATTATAGAATAAAGTCCTTCACCTTCACACACACTCGGTTTGGTACAGAACCCTTTCACAGCATGCATGGCGTCCCAGCATGAGCATAAATATCTACCTTTCCTTATGGCACTTGGCAGACCTTTATGCAGCTAAATATATCTTATGAATGACATCATTGCTGCATGCCTAAGGCAGATAGCCAGACCTCAATAACACTGTACATTCAAAGCATGCACTTTAGGCAGCGTAACTTTGATACAGAGATTAGAGCCTCTTTAACCTTTGGAGTAAATAACTGGGAGTAATAATGTTAAAGGCCATCTGAAGCTGGCACAAACTGGCATTCCTCATGACCAAGGGCTTCCTGAGGTAGTTAGGCTAGACCTGCAGAATTAAGGGGGTTATACATAGAATTTAGTTCAACCTGAGAAACCCACGAGGGCTAAAGTTTGAGTACAGTAACCTATTGTTTGCGTACATGTTGCAAACTAGATCAGAAGGTTTCCACTCCCCACTGGACATGGAGGATATCCAGCTGCAGGAGGTCCATCCATGCTGGACAGGCTTGAAGAGGAACCCTCCTTCAGGGAGGCCATGAAAGGGAGAAAGATCAAAGGCTGGTGCACACTCAAGTTGATGCGGGTGTGAACATGTTACAGATGAGAGTAAATGCTAGAGAACCATCTGTGGTTACGTAATAATACTGAGGTCAGGTCACACTAATATGGGTTTACTGTAGAAATCAGGAAAAAGCACACATATGTTAATAATCCTAAATTAATTTAAAGCCTTTTCTGGTTCTAAATGACTTGAATAAAACTGCGGTTCTATTGCCGTGAACTTATACCTTAAGGTCACAGTTAGGGTAGTTACTAGTATATTAAAGGATAAAATATTAACATTAAAAGTAAAATGTGTTTCTCATTCAGCATTTGGGACCTAAAAAAGTTTTACCTTATATACACCTCTGGAAGAGAATAGTAAAATTGCTGAAAAGCAGATGAGATGTCCAGAAATAAAGTCACTGTGTGGGGTTCTGCAGTCAAGCAGTTTGATGGCTCATCTCGTAGGCAAACTAGTGTGGCTCAGTTTATCTGACTCTATCCTTTTAAATTGGTTACACACTGTTCTCTCCTTGCATATACATACAACTGAGGTTAGTGCCACAGGTCAGTTGTACTCATTGTCTTTTGGATGACTCTTTTAGTAGATGGAGATGATCATGGGTTACTTGTTGAAGAGAGATGCAGAATCCAGAAGTTGCAGAAATGGTCTGAGGAGAGTTCCACTTAGCTGACAACACTTTTTCTTGCAAACCTTGCGTTTTTTCAGGAAGAGTTCTTGGATAATGGGTTTTACCCGGTGTTCATTGATGATGAGATGTGGGTGGCAGGGATGCAGTAGCGGGTATGTCAAGGTCATTGTGTTGCCGTTGTTCTGGATAAGGAACATGCTTAATTTATCAGGTTGAAACTCTTTATGGAATGAAACAAGGATGTCAAAAGGTAGGGATTGTGCTTTTGCCTTAAAAAAACAACTTAATAAGATTGAAGCAACCTTTAAGAGTCTGATCCTAAAATATTTCAAATAAGGAGCATTTAATTGCATCAGCAAAAACCATTTATACCATACAGTAGCACCATTAGCATGCTCGGGATGATGTACGATTGCTTGTGCATGGATAAGACATGGAAATGGGTTTAGTCCTTCCCTTTTAAAATGAGTATGCTTTAAATGGATGCTTAAATATGCCTGTATACTGTAGGAACTTTAAGTTAGAAAGAAATGCCCCTTGCCACAAATAATTAATGCACCTGAACCCTCATCACCTGCCACCTCTTAACGTGCCTTTACATATTTTGGAAGGTTTTACAATTCAGTCCAACAGTCCAACTCCAAAGAGCGAGGTAGGATCCAGCCGATGGACTGACAACGAGATGCGGTGGACGCCGCCCAGAGTGAAACCAGATGCAGCATCTCCAGTGAACAGCCAGAAGTCCGAACCAGGTCAGGGAAACAGTTCAGAACAGGAGGGTTCAGAGATTTGAGGGGTCAGTATCCAGGTCAGGGGTTCCATTCAGAACAGCAACAGACAGATCCACTCTGCATTTTGATCCAGGAATAAACAGAGTTCAGGCAGGTTCAGGGTTCCAAGAGTCCAACAGAGAGTTGGACTCTCAAGCAGAACGTTCAGATGGGAACAGGCAAGCCATTAGTTCAGAGGCAGAACAAGGCATGAGATCAGAAAAAATTACAGAATGTTTTTAATCTAGCTCCCTCCACTGAGCCAAAACAGGAAAGGGGCACGCTCATTGGATAAGAGACAGGACATGATCAGGAACACTAAGACAGCACTAAAAACCCTCTCTCACCACTGGCCTCCGAGAATGGGAACATGAACTCAAACTCAAAAGGAAGTAATTGATCTGGCTCGGATAGCTTGGAGTGAGCCATTTATATAAAGCCAGAGATGGGCAATGTGGAGTCAAAAAGTCATCTCCATGTCATGTATTTAATCTACCCAGCCAATTAACCAGGTGAGTCCAATCTGCACAGGTTAATTCACGGTGAAGATTGGACTCACCTGCTTCAGTGGCTGGGTAGAACAAATACATGACATGGAGAGATGACTTGTTGACTCCACATTGCCCATGTCTGTATAAAGCAGCAGGAGCAGGTGTAGGAGATGAGTAATAATGGATAACCAGGCAGAGTTGGGCAGGTGAGTAAAATGAGCAATTATGTCAACTATCAGGATGGTGATGGTGACAGTTGTGATGCTTTTGGTTTATAATTGTACTATAATGATGCCAGTTACGCCGAGCTATTGCCGTCAACAGGTTTATTAAGCAAAACGAGCTGTTATTTCTGAGGCCACAGCTCACGCCCCTCACAACATGGCTAGCATATGCACCAACAAAGATAGCTCTTCAGTTAGCCTTCTCAACCCGCTTAACACTTCCGGTCCTGGAACCGCTGCTCTCCCAGCTCCCCCCCCGTGCGAACCAACAGGCCTATCGCATGAGAGCAGGAGCCAGCAGAGTCAGGCAAAGGAAACACATAAGGAAGGGAACAGAAAACACATAACCATATGGACCCCAATAAAACAAAACACAGAATCATTACACTACCTCCCCACTACAGAGTTCCTCGCCCACGAGGGAACAAACAAAATCATCGAACCGTCTTGAGGCCCTTCTAGCCCGCCGTAGGCGGCCCCCCTGCGATATTTCAGACTGCACCGCAGGGACGTCACTCGGCAGCAGCTGTGTGGCTTCTTTGGAGGCTGGTGGTGATACTGCCACCCCCAACTGATGGTTTCCCAGGGCCTGTGGAGCAGCCCTGCCTCGGTAGGGGGCCAGTCTGTCTCTGTGCAGCGCTAGTTTCCTCCTGTTCAGGGACATCTGCACCCTGTAGACGACCTCCCCCATACGCTCCAACACCCGGCAGGGACCAACCCACTTACTGTCCAACTTTGGGCAGCGGCCCTTCTTCCTCTGGGGGTTGTAAACCCAGACCAGTTCCCTTGGGGTAAAGTGTCGGCCCTTCGCCCTCACATCATAGTTCCTTTTTTTGACGCACACCAGCTTCCTCCTGCTGCCTCCGAGCGAACGCGTGTGCCGTCTCCAACCTGTCCTGGATCTTTCTAGCATACTCAGGACCAGCTGGAGCAGCAGGCGCATCCGGGGGGCGCCCGAAAGATAGGTCAGCTGGCGTGCGCAGCTCCCTCCCCAACATGAGGAGCGATGGTGTGCAGGCTGTGGAGTCCTGCACAGCTGAGCGGCATGCCATTAGCACCAGTGGGAGGTGCTCGTCCCAGTCCCGCTGATGCTCCGCTGTGAGAATGGCCAGCTGTTGTCCCAAGGTGCGGTGGAGTCTTTCCACCAGTCCGTCACTCTGGGGATGTAGTGGTGTCGTCCTTGTTTTCTGGATGCCAAGATGGCTGCACATGACAGAAAACACCCGTGACTCAAAATTTCTGCCCTGGTCACTGTGAATAATGTCCGGTACCCCAAACCTGCTAATCAACCCTCCTACCAAGGCATCTGCCACTGTCTCTGCTTTCTGGTCGGGGATGGCATAGGCCTCTGGCCATTTTGTAAAATAGTCAATAGCCGACAGAACATAGCAGTTTCCTTTGTCAGAGCGTGGTAGTGGGCCCATGACGTCCACCGCCACCCTCTCCATAGGAGCCCCTACTACGAACTGTTGCAGCTGGGCATGTGACTTGCCTGGTGGTCCCTTCCGGGCTGTGGAGGGGTCACAGCGACGACAGAAGTCCTCTACATCCCTCCTGCACCGACCCCAGTAAAAACCCTGCCGGAGGCGGCGGAGAGTCTTTGTGACCCCAAAATGTCCAGACCCTGCGGTTCCGTGCATCGCTTGCAGGACAACCTCCTGCAGGCCTTTGGGGACTACGATCTGCCATCTCTCCTCTCCTGTGGCAGGCTCCTTCCATGCCCTCTGCAGCACCCCCTCCTCCAGGCGCAGCACCTCAAACTTGGACCACAGGCCTTTGGTTGCTAGCGAAAGCCCGGCAACCTCCTCCCATTTTGGCTTTACCTGTCTCTCCAACCACTGCACCACGGGCTGGATGTCGGGATCCTGGTCCTGCTGCTGCCTCCAGGTATCGGTGTCCACAGCCTGCAGCTCTCTGCAGGAAACCAAGTCACTCTGACACGATACTGGCTGGCTCAGGTTCAGCTGCTCCTCCTCCAACCTCTCCCTCCGGTCACAGTAACTGCATCCCTCCATAGCGCAGGACGCCTGGAGAGAGCGTCAGCATTAGCATGCTTAGCTCCAGAGTGATCGGTCCTTAAAGTGAAAGGCAGGCCGCAGAGGTAGTACTTAAAATGCCACAGCGAAAGTATCACCGCAAGCAGCTTCCGTCTTGTCACACAGTAACATTTTTCTGCCTTGTTAAAGGCCCTGCTGAAGTAACCCACCACTCTTTCTCCTTCGGGGCTCACCTGGGCGAGGACACCCCCGACCCCCAATCCACTTGCATCGGTGTCGAGAATCAAGGGGAGGGTGGGGTCAGCTGGAGCAAGTACTGGGGCTCCAGTCAGAGCCTGCTGCAGGCAGTCGAATGCCCCCTGGCACTGTTCTGTCCACGCATACTCCTGGTTCTTCTGGAGGAGTTGGAAAAGTGGGGCTGCTATGCTTGCAAATCCCCGCACGAACCTCCTGTAATAAGAGGCTAACCCCAGGAAACTCTTAAGATCCCTCTGCCTAGTGGGAATGGGCCAATCTATCACCATCTTCACTTTCTCCACCATGGTGCTGATGCCCTCCCTCCCAATCTGGTGGCCCAGAAATGTCACCTCCTGCTGCATGAAATGACATTTATCTGGGTGGAGCTTCAGGCCTGCGGCTCTAATTCTTTCCAGCACCCGATGAAGGGAGCCCAAGGCTGCTGCAAAAGAGGTGCCGTGGACCAGTATATCATCCAGATATATTAGACATTCTTGGCGGGGAATGTCAGCCAACACCCGGTCCATCAACCTGGAAAAGGTGGCTGGTGCATTACACAGTCCGAATGAGAGGACTTTGAACTGCCAGAGTCCCCGCCCCGTACAAAAAGCAGTCTTTGGTCGGGCACCCTCTGAGAGGGGAACCTGATAATAGCCGCTGCGGAGATCCAGGGAGGAAAACCACCTGGAACCAGACACCAGATCCAGCGACTCGTCCACCCTAGGCAACGGGTATGAGTCTTTTTTTGTCACCCCGTTCAGCGGCCTGTAGTCCACACAAAGGCGCCACTCCCCATTCTTTTTGGGCACCATGACTACAGCCCCTGCCCAGGGGCTCTCAGACGGCTCAATAATGCCCATTTGCAACAAACTTAACACGGCCTTGTCACATGCGTCTTGCCGGGCCAGGGGGAGACGACGGGGCCGACATTTAATTGGTGGGGCGTCCCCCGTCAAGATGTCATGCTCCACTAGCTGAGTCCGCCCCACCTGGTCATAGTTTAAGGCAAAGCTGTCTTTAAAGTCCACGAGCAGCTGCCACAGTTGCTTTTGTTGTTGGGTATCCAAACCCCTACAGTTCTCTGCCCAGATCTTCCGCACCACGTCCAGTGATGCATCTTCTGTTGCACCCTGAAGCATTGACTGACAGGCTGTAGGCCCCGGTGAGACTGGATCTGGGACTGTGGAACCGAGCTGGATTAGGGGCCCTTCCTTAAACTTCCATGTCCCCCCTCCCAAGTCCAGCTGGCACCCTGCAGCCCTCAAGAAATCCAGCCCCAAGATACACCTGTCTTGCACCTCTGCTACCCACACTGGATGGGTGATGGATCTGCCCCCCACAGTCACAGTCAATACCCCCCTCCCTAACATAGGTGCCATGTCCCCCGTAACTGTGCGCAGCTGTACCGTAGTGGGCTGAATCCGGGCCCAGTCCGACACTACATCGGGCCTCACCAGTGTTACTGTGGACCCAGTGTCAATCAGAGCAGTGCAGGAGACTCCTTCCACCGTGACGGGGACGTAGCAAAAGTCGCCGACACATGTGCGGCCAACCACTGGAACCACGGCCACCCCCCTGTGGCAGTCATCCAGTCCTGGGGCCGTTGGGGCCTGGGTTCCCTGACCGTGCTGTCGGAGGCTGTCAGACGGTGATTCAGACGTGGAGGCTACAGCTGGGGTCCGCGACGCCTCCCCTCTGCGGCCCCTGTGTCGTTTCCCTGCTTCCTGGATGCTTTAGGACATCGTCTGAGGAGATGTCCCGGTTGACCACAGCCCCAACACAGGGCAGGGGTTGCAGATGAGCCCTGTGCTGACTGCAGGGAGACTGCTCGAACCAGCTCAGTTAGTTCTGAAACCCACGCAGGCTTCTCCTGGTCCAGTTGTGTCTGTTTTGCAGCCCTGCAAGCTGGAGGTTGTCCGCTTTGATCACCTCCTGCTGCTGCTCCACAGAGGCACTCCCTCTCCATTGCTAAATCTAGCGCATCCTGTAGGGAGGCTGGGTGTATGAGCTGAACTTCCATCCGTAGCTCCGGGGGAGACAGAGCTCTAATAAACTGATCCTTTGCCAGTTCATTCTGTACACTTGAGGGCATGTGTGCATACGCTCTGCGTGTAAGGCTCTCAATGTCATTAGCCAACACTCGCAGAGGTTCACCTGCCAGCCTGTTCCTGGTGGACAGTTTATTTTTAAAGACATCAGGCTGTACACATTGTCCAAACCGCCTCTTTAGTGCTCCAACCAAAGCATTGTAGTCCTTCCTGTCCTCTGACCCCAACAGCAACAGGCAATCCAGTGCATCATCTTGTAAGCAGAGAGCTAGCTGCAAAGCTTTATGCTCTAATGTCCATCTTCCTGCCTGAGCCAGCAGTTCAAACTGCGCATGGAAGGCCTCCCAGTTCAACCTACCGGTGTACTTGGGCGTTTTCAGCGGTACAGCAATGTTATGTTCGCCGCCGTCGTTAATCCCGCCGCCCCCGCCATAATATCCGGCGTAGTCCTCCGCCGGAGCCGACAGCGTTGCAGGCCGCGGTTTCCCGTCGGCAGCCAGGCCCGCTTCAGCAGCCATCCCGACTGTGAAACCACGCAGAGAAGCTCTTGCTCTATCCAGCCTTTGCAGCTCCGCGTTGCAAGCCTCACCTTCTTCTTCCCCCTCTGTCTTGAGTCCTATGTTGGAAAACACGCCGTCCATGATGCTAACGTAGCGGCTAACGGTGCTAGCGCGCAGAAACAACTCACAGTCCCGTAGTTCCGGTCACGTATGGTTTACTTCTGACACCAGTGTAATGATGCCAGTTACGCCGAGCTATTGCCGTCAACAGATTTATTAAGCAAAACGAGCTGTGATTTCTGAGGCCACAGCTCACGCCCCTCACAACATGGCTAGCATATGCACCAACAAAGATAGCTCTTCAGTTAGCCTTCTCAACCCGCTTGACACTTCCGGTCCTGGAACCGCTGCTCTCCCAGCTCCCCCCCCCATGCGAACCAACAGGCCTATCGCATGAGAGCAGGAGCCAGCAGAGTCAGGCAAAGGAAACACATAAGGAAGGGAACAGAAAACACATAACCATATGGACCCCAATAAAACAAAACACAGAATCATTAAAGTACTATACACTGTACTGGTTCTCTGCAATTCTGCTGCATTACTTTATGCCATCTTATGCAGGCATTTTTTGTCTCCAATTCTACCATAGTTATTTCTGGTGATCCAAATATGTTTAGATGCACACAGAATCTCTCTCCATTGTCTGGCATTGTACCAAGCCTCCTCTGCACAGACAAACCTTTGCATGTGAGTCTGAGCCTGACTTTACAATTTCCTGAAAAGAGGCTAAATTTGCAGCAACAGTTGCGTTTAAGATTTGAAAAATCCCTTTGAACGGTGTTAACATTTACATTTGCTAATCTTTATGAAAGCCTTCCTTCGTTGGTGTCTGGTTAAATCTATCATCCTGTTAAATCTGGAATATAATTTTAATACCTCCTTATCCCTTGTGCTGGTATAGATTCTCAGTCATCGAGGTCATGAAAAAAAAAAAAAAAAACATCTTCAAACTTGGAAACAAAGTCTAGAGTTTTTTTTTTTTTTTTTCTTAACTTTTTTGGAACTCCTTATCCCTTATAAAGATCTGATCATTCCCTATGTTCCCAAGAGAGCACTTCCCTCTCAATCTGCAGGCATATTAGTGCGTTATAAAATTTCTTTAAGTACAATGAGATGCAGATCTTTCAAATATCAAGCTTCTCTTCTTTGGAACCAGCTACCAGTTTTAATCTGTGAGACAGACACCCTGTCTACCTTTAAGAATAGGCTTATTTTCCTTTTTGATAAATCTTATAGCTGGAGCGTTCAGGTTATCTTGAACCATCTCAATAATTATGCCAGTTTGGGCCTTGGCTTCTTGAGGACCACTTTTCATCATTCTTTTACACTCTATTTGTACTCTCCAATTCTGAATTATTTCTAAGTTCAACCCTTACTAAGTTTTTTTATTCTTTTTCTCATCATAGTTGCTCCATCTGACCCGACACTGTTTGATGTGACTCCATCCTGGAGGAAGCCATCAGCTAGGCTGCTGCCATGAACACCTTTAATTATACTGTAGATGATGCTGTATTTGGGCCTATTTTCAGTGCTTGGTCCAGTTTCTCTCCAATACATGTCTATGGACTCAAGATTTAACTGTAACTAATTGTATCTTCTATCTTTCAGAATTTTTTAAATGAAAACTGCCTGAGAGCTCATCTGCTCAAATATTGCTTTAATAGACAAAGCTAGTTTACCATTACCATTTCTAATCTAGAAAGAATTTGTGCATCAGTGCTTTTATTTTCCCGTTTGAGTCTTCTTCTGTCTCTTTGAACCTCCAGGCAGCCTCGGCAGAAGGCCGCTCACACTGAGACTTGGTCTACGTCAGGCTTCTTCCTGCTAAATTTAAAAAAAGGATTTTCTATTCTATAAAAGGGGTAGAAAGATATACATAAATCTAAACAATGTATGTATAAAAAGTATATCAACAAATATTCTATATTCAACAACAAAAAATACTTAGTTAAGCAAATTGTGCAAAATAGCAATTAAAGATAAAAAGCATATCAGATTTATATTCCCCACACTGCAGATACATTAGAATCTGCCCTTAAATTACAGCCAAACCCTTTTACACAGTAACAGATAAGAACCTTTAGATACATCAAACATTACCTGCCACATATCTGACTCAATAAACATTAAAACAACTATTTTCATTTCAGACACAACTATTCACATATTTGTATTATATTAAACTGAACTTCTAATATTCACCACGTTTCAGCGCCAAGTACCTTTTTCCTCTAATCACGGAGCAGCCAGCTTGCTTGGTTTTGCAATGAATCCTGGGATAACAAAGGATAGATAGGATACACTGGACAGGTCATTCAAATCGGGCAAAAAGAAGGACGCATTTGTAGGCCAAATAATGAGGAGTCTTGGGCTCTGTTCGAAAACCTAGGACGGGTCCTCCAAGGACGCGGTCTACCTAGACTGGATCCTCCGAAGTCCTTGAAAATAAGGAGACCGGAAGATTTTTGGCTGTAAATTCGACCAGGTCTACCCTTTGGCGGGTTTTACCGTCGTATGCTCTGTTGCTTAGCAACCGTGAACGTTGACACACAAAGCAGGAAAAGAATGAATACAGAAGTTTTCAAAACTGTTTATTTATTTCTTTTTTATTGTGAAGTGAACAAAGACTACACTCACAAGAATCCAGAGTGGAATAAATTCCAACAGCCGGGAGCAGGAACAAATAAAATCAAATGTAATGATAGAAACCTTAGTCAGTTAAATAACATGCTGCTGTCATTCTGCACATCTCTGATGCTGCTGCTATTTTCAAATATCCATTACTGTAAAAATGTCCATAGCCGCATATTGGTTATTTATTCCCCAGTTTTATATTGTTAAAACACTTTACAGTATTTTATTGTTTATATTTTAACTCTTCCCTATTATGTTATTCTTATACATTTTTCTAAGGTCCACATTTGTGTGACCACTTTCAATAATCTTTCTGCTGCTGTAAATTTTCCCATTGTGGGAAAATAAAGGGATTTTCTATTCTATTCTATAAAAGGGGTAGAAAGATATAAGTAAATCTAAACAATATATTTACAAAAAATATATCTGCAAAATCTCTAATATTCAACAACAAAAAATACAAAGTTAAGCATATTGTGCAAAATAACAATAAAAAGATAAAAATCCTATCAGATTTATAGTATATATATATATATATATATATTAGTATCTGTCCTTAAATTACAGCCAAACCCATTTACACAGTAACAGATTAAAACCTTTAGATAGACCAAACATTACCGCCACATACAGTATATGACTCAGTAACCATTAAAACAACTATTTTCATTCATTTCAGACGGAACTATTCACAGAGTTGTATTATATTAAACTGAACTTCCAATTTTCACCACTGCGCCAAGTAACCTTTCCTCTGATCACAGCTTGCTTGGTCTCGCAATGAATCCTGGGATATCCAAGAATACCGAGGATACATCAGACCCGTCCTTCAAATCGGGCAAAAAGAAGGACGCATTTTAAGGCCGCATAACGAGGACTCTTGGAATCCGACCAGACCTCGGCGCCGCGCTATGACGTAATCGGCCTTCGAATCCGGTCTTCTAAGGATGCGTCCTAGGTTTTCGAACAGAGACTTGGAATCCAGACCTTGGTGCTGCACTATGACGTATTTGGCCTTTAAATCTGGCCTACAGAAAACGCATCTCATAAATTAAAATGCAGCTTGTGACTCTTGCTCCATGAGCAAGACTGCTAATGACAGGTCTCCCTAAGATGCTTACTTCTGCCTAAAGAAAAGCCAAAATGCAGAGGAAACATGTATTTTTAATGACAAATGAAGATCATTATGGTAAATGAGGGTAAAAATAGATGTGTTTAGGATGTCACCAAAGGGAAAGTCCAAGATATATCAAGCCTTTTTTTAACTTTCAACACAACCAAAATGAGTAATAAAAGTATGCATGATATTTGTCGATATCGTATGGGGTTAATAATGGTATTGCTCAATACTTAACATTTTAATATTGGTATAATATCGGATTAAAAAAGTTGCATCAGGGTATCCCCAAAGGGAAGGCAGATAAGTGGCTATGTATCACCTCTTTAAACACAAATATTTGCTCCTCTTCAGGCTACGTGACGCTTTGTTTTAGCTATGACACAGCTATGCAAAGCAGGAAGGTTAAAATCGGTACGTAAACAAGGATCAAATCATTTCTGAGAACTCTGTAGGAAGTTAGTGGGGTCTGAAAGATTAGTCTTTAGTTCATTGTAGTAAGAACTCTTTATCTCAGTCACAGTTAAAGCTACAGTGTGTAATAATTACAGGG
The DNA here is from genome assembly GCF_016077235.1 of Cyprinodon tularosa. NCBI lineage: Eukaryota > Metazoa > Chordata > Actinopteri > Cyprinodontiformes > Cyprinodontidae > Cyprinodon > Cyprinodon tularosa. The sequence continues at coordinate 2,577,043 of NW_024039163.1, forward strand.
ATATAAAGTCAGAAATTTAATATATTATACATAACTATGTTATTTATCATCACCTATGAGCTCAGCCTTTTAACCATAATATTTGCGTTGCCTTAGAATTCGTTATTTATAATTACAAAGGAGCGGGTCTCGCAGCCATGGAGGCTGACATCTTTGCGCTACGGCAGCGCAGAGGCAACAAACTAGCGATTGCGAGATCTCCCATTACGCTCGAAAATAACTACGGCAAGTTGAGAGAGATTAACTGAGACGGTACTGAACAGTAGATGGCAGTACTATGCCTGAGAAGCGTTTAGTCTGCCTGAAACCAAAGAAGAAGAAGAAGCAGGTATAGTGCGCCTCAGTAACAAGAAAGGTGAACAAGGCGGCAGGCGTGAGTGACTTTGCAAACTGTTTGGCACTGTGTGGCCAAACATCAGACGAATGGAGGATCATGCCTACTCTGTATCACAACGAAAAGCGGCGGACACCGAACCCCCGTCATCTAAGAAGCGGAAACACGACGAGAATAAACGCAAGCGTGACAAGAAACGACAAAAAACACGGATCAACATTGGCACGGCATTTACACGATGGAAGTCACTGATGGAGGAAAAAGGTTTTCAAAGTGACGCTCAAGTTGCCAGTTTTCTCTTGGACAGGTAATTAATCCTACACACACAATTGTCTAATATCACTGCTGTTTTTGGAGTACAGGATGCTCAGACCTGTCTAAAACAATAACATGCTGCGTGATGATGCTGTTACTCTCCAGTATACTTATTCAGCAACGTCCCTGACGTTTCACAGGTAATGATTCAGTAATTTTCTGTAAAATAATTTTCTGGATATATACCTCGGTTACTTCTCTCCGGCTCCTTTGGAGATCTTCATGCCTTTCTTCCTCTGCTCTCACCCCGCTGGCACCCCTCCCTCGCCTGGCCCTAGCTGCACGCCCACCCCGGCCTCTCTGCCCTCTTCCTCTTCCTCGCCTTGTAACCCCCGTGCCACAAACATGACTTGGACTCTGTAAACGGGGAATATATATTCTTCCAGCGAACACAATCTCGCTGTTAAACTAATGACTACAATTACTTCGTCTGTTTATATCACCATGCAAAGCAGCTCACCAAAACGTCACAACGATGTAGAAAAAATAACGGGTATATTTATTATCTAAGGTCTACATGAAATCTATACCCTACACAGACTAATGAAATACTATCTGTAAAATTATCTATGTAAACAAACCTCATCACTTGAGAAGGTAGGTGATTCCAACGTCGTGGAAGACATTTTGTCCCGTAACGCTCGCCGTACTGTTGGGGGGGAGAAGCGGTGGGGGGGAGACGTTCATGTTGCTGCAGTCTGCAGTCTGGACGTTAGATGTCGCTGAAAATTACACACTGTAGCTTTAAGTTTGTGGCACACCTGTGGGGTCTTTCACGATTTACACCCAGGTTTTTTCTGCATGCCTGTTGGTTTGAATGATAATAAAACCATCCAGATCAAAATCCTGAGAAAGCTAAGTTTCAGTAAAACTATAATGACTTTTTTTTTTAAAACAGAGTCCATGGGAGTGATCTGATGTTTGACATCCCCACAGAAAGTAGTTGTAGTTAGGTCCCTTGTCAGTTTCATGTCCCATCTCTGGATATTCTTTTCCATCAGATTATCTCTGCTTATTTGGCAAAGAGGTGCATAAAAAATAGAATTCAGTCATACATTCAAGTCAATTTTTATTTTGCCATCCCATTTTTTAAGGCTGATCTTCTGCCAGCAGGTGGGGCACAGGTTTATTTCATACTTTTCCATATTTAAATAATTAAAATAATCCTTCCTGTGTCCAATGTATTGATTAATTCATTTATTAAAGATACTTCTACAGTTTTAAACAGAACCTAATTATAGTGATAGACAGAAAAAAAACTGGGCTGGCTGGCTGGCTGTATGCCATAATAGCTTGCTATATACCCTGCGCATCATACGGAATAACAGTGTTTTTTGTCAATGATTGTCATCTTTCACCACAAAAGCAGAGGTTAAGCTCCTTTGTTTATGTTGCCTAATACTCGTATTACAACAGTGCTTTAGGAAAGGGAGTGACGAACATCTGAATACATTTGTCAAACAGTTCATGGACCTTCAGTGTAAAAATAACTGTACTTAAGGACCCTCTGTTAGTTTAGTTTTAAAGGTGGGGAAAGGTTGAGATTAATGGTGGTGCTGATTCACTGTCATTGAAGAGATTAATGACAAGGAGAAAGTGAAGAATAAGAAAACACAGAGGATGAGGTATCTTTTTTTGATGAACAGAATGAATAGTTTGAAATGCAACAAATTCTCATGACTGTCAGTTTGATTTTTTTTCTTTTTTATGGCTTAATGAGAGAAGTGGGATTTAGGGTGACCTGCATATCAAGGTGCTCATTTGTGAGCCTGGATCTATATATTTATTTTTTGATTATGTTCATGGTGGCGAATCCTACCTCACAGCAGTAGGTTGAGCCAAACTTACTCAAAATCTGCAGGGTCATCTTTTCTGTCACCAGTTCACTTCTGTCCCGGAGGACTTTACCGTACAAACAGGAGAAGCGGCGCAAGTGAAATTGGACACTGCCGTCGAAAAACATGAGGCGATTTATAAATGTCTTAATCATCAGGTTGGGTCCAGATTAGCCAGCAGGTGTGTCCGGATCCGGGCCGCGGTCTGCTAATCCGTGACCTCTGCCTTATGGTATTATGACAAGAATAAAACTGCAATTATAGATGAATATAGATGACATTTTTGCTGTTTTTCCTTTTTCTATTAGTAAGAGATAAGATTTACATTTAAACACAGTCAAAGACATTAAGCATCAAAAACTGAACTAAACTAGTGTTAATGTGTATTATATTCCTATAAAGATTTAAGGACTATGACAATTGCGTTTTTCATGCACGATTTTTATATAGCATGTGTAGTGGGACATTTATTTAAATATCTCAAGTAAGTAGCTTGAAACCAGTCATATATTTTATGAATAGAGAGTCATTATATTTCCCTTTAAAAGGACTTTAAAGAAGTCTTAATCTCTCATTGTTGTATTACTCCCTGTGGACATCTTGCATTTCATAAAATCAAAAGCTACATAAAGACTGTAGTTGTGCAGACATATAATTCACCTGTTTAGGTTTATATCTTTAGGTTAACCCTTGGCCTAAAATTATGTCTAACTTAACTTGCTCTGAGCAAAGCCAGTCATTGCAAGAGATCTTGAGAAATGTGTTTGTAGGTATCGTTGAGGCAACAGTAAGTAATCCATCGTCAGTCAAGCTGCAGCTAACTTTAAATTACTGTAAGCACATGACAAAGCCCGGTCTATGATTTTCTTAAAGGAGATTACATAATTTAAATAGTTGCATTCAGCAGTGCTTCAGCATGTCTGGATGTTTTTTGGTTCTCCAGTTTTTGGACTGCCTCAAACTACATGACTATCAATATTATCTAGATGCAAAACTTGTTGTTTCTGTACCCTAAACTTCAAAATAACAAGAGAAATTATATATATAAAGAACACCACTAAAATCAGAAAAAAGCTGAATCCAACTGTCTCCTCCAAATAATTAACAGGGTTAGAGAGCCTCTTTACAATAACCATCACTAACTAACATTTAACAAGAGTGTCAGTGTGCATGTCTGGTCATGAAACTGGGTTTCTGCCTTGGGTCTGTAAGCTCCCTGACCCCCTAATCTCATTCTAATCATGTCAGTCACGCAGCATAGCTTCAATCTGTGGAAGGAAGACCAACACTTTTCAAAACCTGCATACACCACAACTTACATGAGGTGTTTTCTACTGATGGGACTGACAGAGGCTGCAAACTTGACATATGAAGCACTTTGATTGGTAAGAAAAGATAACGGTGTAGTAAGAAAGCTTTTTAAATAACTAATTTACCAAAAATAAAATCAAGCTTTAGAAAGGACTAAACTTTAAAGTTCAAGCATATTGTTTTAAATAGAGAGAAGCCAATGATTTTTATTCACAACATATTCAATATCATAGATGATTTTAAAAGATTTAGAATATCCTCATCTACTCACATATTGGGTAAGATCATTATAAACAGAGTGCTATATTTCAAGCTTTTTTGTCTTTGTCTAGAATGTATTTAACCAGATCCACTGAAATATAAAAAAAAACTATTGATAATAGGCCCAGATGTTGGCTGTTAAAAAAAGCAGTGGTGTACAAAACATGAAAATGTTTGCCCGTTTTTTTTATTTTGATGATAAAAACTAAAAACAAACACAATTTATTTTTAGAAATCTGGAATGATAAAAAATATTTAAACAGACACATTATCTGTGACCTAACAGATGTTAAGCAAACAGCAATGTGCTCAGTCTACAAGGAGGGTATATCCTGATATAAGGTTGTGAAGGACTAAAGTAGAGTAATTGACTGTGGAAAAAAGAGTTCTTAATAATGCAAAAATGAGAACTTACAGGGGAATTACAGACGGAATAAGTCCTGGAGCTTAGGCAGGATATCAGACTGTGTAATGTCATTTTCAGGGGCTTTGAACATAACAGTTATTGAACAGTTATGAGCAGTTGTTCAATGCTTCTAAAATACACTTGAATGCAGCGTCCAGTGATTAAAAAACAAAAAACAAAACAGGAGCTTAAATACAGAGGCAAGATACATAGATAAAGGAAACAACAGAAGTCATCAGTGGAGTGGTGGAGCAGCTGTGATAGAGTGAAAGTGCTGAAGCTAAAGGAGGAAAAATATTCAGGGGGAGCTGAACTAAGATCTAGAGAAACTACTAAATGGAAAAGACAACCGTATTTTCACGACTATAAGGCGCACTTAAACGTCTTTTTTTTCCCTCAAAATGTGCAGTGTGCCCTTTGGTGCGGTGCGCCCTATGTGTGTTGTAACTGCGACTTTTGAGACCACCTCATTGAGGAGATGATGAAAGAGTGGCTGAATGTAAGGAGACCAGGTGTTTTTTTTCCACTCATCACCATCGCTGTTAATATGTAACTCCATGCGTGCCCATCTCACAGCTGATGTGAAAAACATGGGGAAACAAATTAACGCTGTGCTCGCTGTTATTCAACCGCTCGACATCAGTGTGAACCGGACCCAGCAGGTGCAGCAGAAGCAGCGAGTTTGCATGCCAAGTCAATGGTTGACGCGCGTATAGGTGCAGCAAAAGGTCCCGCAGTGCGTTTTGAGCAGCAGGAGCATTTAAGCATCTGCCAACGCGCTGCTGCTGCTCGAGATGGAAAAATTGAAGTTTTGCTGCTGGACGCGCCGCATCAACCAATCAGAGAAGCTGATCTGGGAGCTGACAGCGAGACAGACACATCGCTCTGATGACATATGATATTAACGCAAATGAAAAGGGCTGGATGGATGAGGAGATGATGAAAGCGTGGCTGAGGCAGGTGTATGTGAGGAGAACAGGTGTTTTTTTCCACGCATCACCATCGCAGTTAATCTGTGACTCCATGCGTGCCCATCTCACAGCTGATGAGAAAAACATGGGGAATCAAATGAACGCTGTGCTCGCCGTTATCCCGGGGGGTCTGACAAAGGAACTTCAACCGCTCGACATCGGTGTGAACCGGCTGTTCAAAGTAAGGCTGCGAGCGGCGTGGGAGCGATGGATGACAGACGGAGACCACAGTTTCAGGAAAAGTGGAAAGCAGCGCCGGGCAAGTTACGCCACCGTTTGCGGATGGATTGTAGAAGCTTGGGCTAACGTGTCTGCTGGCTCTGTTGTTCAAGCTTTCGCAAAATTTTTTTTTTTTTATTTTTTTTTTTATTATTTCTGAGGAGCCGCCGGCACGGAAAGTGGCTCTGACAGCGAAGAAGGGGAAATTGGCATGTCTGATTTAGCGCAGCTGTTTAATTCAGAAACAGAGGATGATGACTTTGATGGGTTTGATTAATACTTTGTAATAAATACATGAATAAAGCACAATCATACTCAGTTTTGCTCCCGCTCTATTTTTCTACCTGAAAACTTAATTCAACAGCAGCCTCTGGGTGGGTCTCCTCCTCTTCACCGCGGCGGCTGGCAGGTGTTTTTTCATCTAAATAATCTAAATCTTGCAGCTATATTTGCTGTGATCAGTGGGAATAAAGTAGTTTTAATATGTTTTTAAGTGAGAAAGTCCACCTGAAAACTTCATAATTGCAGTCAGTTCATCCAGATTATCTATTTCTGTCGGAGGCGCTCAGACCCCCACATACCAGCGGTGCACCGACAGTAGAAATCCTTTCATCAGCAGCCTCTAGGCTGGGCAGCCTCAGGGTTCACGCGGTGGCTGGCAGGTGTTTTTCATCTAAATAATTTTAACTGCAGGCACCAGGATACCGGTAATAAAAGCGAACAAATTCCGTCGGCAGGTTTCAGGATTTTAAGTTAATTTAGGAGTGATCACAGCGCTGTGTCATCTGCGATGTGTCTGTCTCATGGCCAGCACCCAGGTTTGATTAATACTTTGTAATAAATACATGAATAAAGCACAGTCATACTCAGTTTTGCCCCCGCTGTATTTTTAAATACGCAGTAGAGGTATTTAAAGGTTGTAGAGGACATGTACCTGTATATAAAAAACGCGCCCTACTGTATAGTCCGGTGCGCCTTATGTGTGTGTTAAATACAGAAATGGGACACATAACTGAGAGTGCGCCTTTTAGTACGGTGCGCCTTATGGTCGTGAAAATACGGTAATACAGAACTAAATGAATAAATTACTACATACAGGGAACAGAGCAAAAGAAACAAGTGAGAGACTAACTTTAAAAAGCGAAGTAATGCACTATGAGTTTAAAAAAACAAAACAAACAAACAAGAAATGTTATCGAAAAATAGCGGGGATCCAGGTGGAAAAAGGGTCCCAGCGTTCTTGTGCGCCTGGATCTTCTAGCTGGTCAAACTTCACGAGTTGTTTTCCACAATTTCGGTCATAAAAACAAAACAACCTGGCGTCCTGTCTGCGGTCTCCTACATTTTGGGAGAGGTGCAGCAGAGTGTCTGCGGAGGGGGTGGGGACGTCTTTTTGTTCACTGCAACACCTCCGCAGACGACCTGGTTTCGAAGTATAAATCAGCCTTAAATCAGCCTTTACTGAGAAAGAAAACGAGGACGACGTATACAGGAGAACGATGGAGAGCTGGAACAGTGGTTTTGTTATGCAAGGCAGCTGAATTTTCATGAATTGGGATACAACTATCCATAGGAAGGATTGTAGCTGCTTTAAAATTGGGTTAAGCAGGTCAGATGAGATCGGGTTAAGGGCACTCTAAACCGTATTTTTTGTGCTTTGAAAATTTTGAGAAGGATGTGTTTTTCATTTTGTTCCCTCATTGAAAGAGTTGCTTGGTTTTTCTGTAAAAACCTACTGACTAGCTGTAAGCAGCCGTATCTACTATGTCCCGCCCAACAAAGAATATTAGCTGGTGTTTGAGCCAAAAAAGGGTTCTGTATTTGGTGATTTATACGTAGGGCAATAGTTTTAAAAGAAGGTTCAGTTCTGTTTTAAAGAGGTTGTGGGGTTTGATGTTGTTTTTGGGCTGGAAACAAGCAGGTCTGAAAACCCTAGCAGTGAAGGGCGGATGGAGTTGCTAACTGTACCTTCAAGAATATAGCAGATAATTGATAATTTGAAGGCCAATAATATGAATATGATAAATCATGATAAAAAACTTTTGTAATGTTTCATAAACATTCCTCCTCCCTATGGCTGTTTTTGTATTAAACGTGTACATTTATTTACCATTAATACTATTTTTAAATCACATTATTAAACCTGGGCCAGCCAACAAATTTGCATCCGCTTGCTGGGCATTGCTTGGCAACCAAGATGGCCAGTCCAGTCTTGTTCTAAACACCACAACCATTTAGGTTAATGTTCACAGTACAACATTTAGCAGACCAAATGCTATTTAATGAAATACTAAATAATGAAAAAAAAAATTATAAAAATGCAACAAAATCACTACAGGTGGGTATCACAGGCACTGTTGCTAACTTGGTGACTTTATCACTACAATTAGAAATTTCTTTAGACCCATTTACTGATTGTTGTTTAAAGAGCGACTAGGGACAAATCTAGTGTTGTTGGAGACATTGGTGACAACATAGAAACACTAGTTTTCTGTCTTCAGTTTGCAGTGAGGGCTATGTTGAGCCCCCCTCTCCTCCAGAGTACTGACAGAAAGTCAGACTCAGAGCAAGCCGTGCCTACAGTACAGTCAGGAAGAAAATACTTTTTTCTGTTCTTTTGGAGATTTTGGCAACCACTTGAAAGCACTAATTGCTGTCTTCAGTGAGAAGTGAGGGCTGCTGCGAGGCCCTCTCTCCTCCAAAGCAATGACAGGTAGTCAGATGCAGCAGCAAACCCCTGCAGTTTGAATGGAAGAACAACTCTCTGTTTCCCCATTAGAAATTAGTCACACATGGGATCATCAGTGACACCTCCACTGATGGTCCCAAAAACACTATGTAAATACTAATATTCACCTATTTTTTCTTTTAAACTCTTTCACTAAAATAGATCCCTCTCTGTATTTAATTCATACACAGCCTTATTGACTGCGTGTGTCTCTGCCAACTGTCTTTAGGTAAGGTTTAATAACATAACAAGATATATCACAGTATGCATTTTTGGTTCAGGAAAAATATAACTGAATAACTTAAACTTATTTTATAGGATTAATTAATTAATTATTTTCAAATACATTAATCACTTTCTGTCTTGCCACAGCTGGATCAAACCATTAACAAATATGCAAATTAGGAAATTACATCTTCCTCATGGACTAAGAAGTCCAGTAAAGTAAATGTGACTAAAAACATAGAAGGGTAAGAAACACAACATGTATGAATATAAGATGAAGAAAGTAAATGAGGACAATGTAACACGTAAAATGGTATCAGACACCTTAGTGCAACAGCAGCAGCAAGGCTGCCGTATGTTGACCAAAGCAGATATACACTTATTGGGACTACTGGAGAATCCACAGGCTGATCCGGATTAGGGACATGTTATTTAGCCAATATCTAAATTTCAACTGTTTTACCCACAATTGCAATTACTATTTTACCAAAAAGTTTTCTCAGCACTAACCACAAAAATATATACGTTTGCCTCAATGGTTTCATTGTTTTTATGGCCTTGAATGCTCTTTTGTTCAGAGTTTATTATGAACTGTTGGGTGGAAAATTGCTTACTTCTAGCTTGCATGCAAGGATCTGTGTGCTGTAATACTGCAATACTCTCTTCCCTTCAGTGAAGAGAGAAGTGTATTACATCACTTACAGACTAAAGTAGGGCTGGGCGATATGGAAAAAAAACTATATCACGATATGGATTATTTTATATCACGATAACGATATATATCACAATATACCACAACTGATGTTGCATTTTATGTTTTCATAGTCCGTCAGATGGACAGGGTTGAAAAAAATCTTTCATCGCCTATTTTTTACCCATCATCTTGTTTCCTAATATGAGAATCCCAACCCCAAACCAAGAACACCAGTTATGCAATTTGCGGCCATGACAGTGAACAGATTTGGAATAACATGCGTATGCTGTAAAAGCACACAGTTAATTGGTTTAAGCATATTAGTAAAACCAATAATAGTAAAACTAGCGAACGCACAAAAGTGCATAGCAATGTCAGGCTCATACCTTGGGCGAGCATCACTCCGGTGTGGTCCTCAGGAAAGTACACGGTCTGTAGACACCGAGCGCGGAGGGTCCAGTCCTTGATGAAATGGATGGTGAGACTCATATAAGGCTGTGTTGCTCTACTCATCCACATGTCCGTAGTCAACGCATAATGCGTCGCACCACTGCGTACCTCTCTCTCCACTTCAGCCCGACAACTAGCATATAAGCCAGGCAGCTCCACTTTACTGAAATGTTTTCGACTAGGCATCACATATCTGGAATCGAGTGTACGGACGAGGTCCCGAAAGCTGTCTTTCTCGACTATGTAAACGGGGGCCATGCCTTTACAGATATAGCGTGAAATAGCACCTGTGATCTGCTTGTGTCGCTGAGACGTCTTCTCATATTGTGATCCTTGGGCGAATGCTTCCTTAAGCTTCGGCTGTGAGAATTTCTTTCCAGTGCTTCCTGTATTTTCATCCCTTGTTTGTTTTGATCGGAGTGGTTGTAGTTTCCCGTGTTCTTATTCATGATTTTTCTTCAGGTGGTAAAAGAGGCCGGAAGTATTTGCATCAGCCGCTGGAACGGCTTTGCTGCACAGTTTACATATCGGCTGCGTTTGTTCTTTATCAGATGGCTGAAATCCGAAATATAACCAAACAACCGAGCTGCCTCCCCTTTTGGGCAAAAGTGGTGTTTGTTGTGTCTGTGACCTGGCAACCGTTTCGGACTCTGTAACCGCTGCTGTGGTAACATCTTCTTGGGTGTCCATCATTCATTTTTTTTCAAGCCAGAAAGAAATTTCGCGGGCTCTCTCCGTCAGTAATGTCGCAAACGTATGGTGCAAAGCCGCGTGACGTAAAGCGGTGTAGTGTCGCAAAACCACGTTCTCTACACATTATCTTTTTATTCTCTTTTTTTTTTTCGTTATATACACTTAGAGTTTGCATAGCAAAAACGCAAAATGTTATATTAACAAATTATATTAAAATGTATATTAGCAGTAATAATAATAATAAAAAAAAGTTTATCACGATAGAAAAAATAGAGGAGAAAGGTCACGATAGACATGTTTCTCTCGTCCTCACGATATATATCGCCATATCGCCCAGCTCTAGACTAAAGGAAATCTTACAATCATAAAATATAGAATGGCCAGAAGTATAAAAGTACCAAAATATGTCTGTGATTCAGGATCTCTCTATTTTTATGATTCCTAATCAGAATCAGGGGCAACAGCAGAGGGCAATGGATTTAAGCAAGATAACAACTGCCTGAGATGTAGTTGGTTACTCTCTCTTTGGCTTCAATGAGCTTCTACTGAAAGGGTAATAATGAAAAAAAGGGATTTAAAACTTAACATCTAAAATATTATTAATTGAGTTCATTTCAAACTGAGCCACATTTGAAACTTCTTCAATCATTGTTGTAGGTTCTGTTTGTAGAGTAACAAGTGAAAACACCTCACATTATATTGAAAGACGTGCAAAATAAATGTTTATTATTCTTTACATCACCATAAAAAACATAAGGTTTCCTCAAAGTGTCAGTATAATTGAGAGATAAAATAACACAATGTGTAAAAATAATATGAAACAAAAGGATAATTTCACACTAAACTATGAATTGAGTAAAGGAAAAAAAGCCCTAGCTAACTGTACAGATCTGTGTTGGCCATATATAGGCTGTTTTTACACTCTTCGCATTGATCAGGTTTCAAATATAATCAATGGGTAAACAAATTAGTTTACAACTGATAAGAAAATGTTGCCTCACAATGACAGAATCAAGCAATTAACACTCACAAAAAACAAAGGCATGATACCCAGGAGGCAGTAATATATTGTGCTGTCACTGGTAAGTGGAAAAAAATGTTTTTTTTTTTTAAATCCTCTAAGAGAACTAAAGAGTCTAGCTCATAAGTGTCCACACTGCTTCTGACGTTTTTTTTTACTTCTTTTTGTGGCTTTGAAACCTCATGTCTTTGGCCTCCAGTCACTCTCTATGCAAGAAAATAAAGAAGAGAACGCTGCCCCTCCTAAATCTGTAAACTGCAATTAAGCTAAATTCCAAGTTTATTTCCAAATGCCGTCCTTGCTCCAGACCATGTGAGAGACTCAACTCTAAAATTATAACACTTTTGGTCTGGAGGCCAAGACAAAGCCAAAGCTTGGGCTGTCTTCTTACAGCCCAACTTATCACTAGACGCAATGGACCACTAAAACCAATATCATAACAACCTGAACGGACAGAATTCATAAAGTTAACACAAATCAAACGACTATTTCCTTAGGTGTTTCTGCATTTACTTTAGGGGAAGGTGAAATGCTAAATCCCCTGACCTTTAAAACAAAGACCTATTGCCTTGACATACTGTAGCTCAGTATGTCAATGCAATAGCCTAGCTTAAGGCATGAATGTCAGTTCAGTTGTTTCCTTTTAGGCCCTCTACCATTGGTCTGACATCTGCAGGCAAACAATAAGCAGCACATCATCCATCCATTTAGCAAGTCTTGCTTTCTGTGTCCTTAGTATGAATGTAATTCTATCATGTGTTTACGCACTGTAGGAGTAAGCGGCAGGGCTGTAATCGGAAGTCTACAAGCATTTCATTTAAAAGGCAGTTGTCTTTTCCTGTGAACGTAGTTGTCAGCAGAGAAAAACAAGATTTACATCTTAAAGGGTAGGGTAAAGCATCAACCATGCATTATCCCCTATTGGCTGTGGTGTGATGGGTTTTGACTTGTGGGAGAGGTAGACGAAAGATGCTAACAAAAAACCTAGCAAGTGGAGAAAGTTTTACATGAAACCCAGGGAAATTTTTATTTTCTAAGGATGGAAAGAAAAGCCCATATGGAAACAATGTTGTATACTGGAGTAAGCATTTTACACTCTCATAAAGCGGAATGCACGCTTTTATAAACTTAGAAACCTAGTAATTCCAGGTATGTGCAGTACTGTTCCTTTAGGGTTGCATATGCTGTCAGTGTTTCTGAGATGCAAAATACGACTTATTAACAAAAGGGAAAATTCGTGTAAACACAAATGTCACAAAATGTGGTTTCTGGAAAATCCTTTTGGGTATTTCTGAAGTTACTTATTGACCACTTTTTTTGTATCCGTTTGTTATCAGAGCAACTTTCCACCCTCAATCGGATGTATAAAATCTAGAGTCCATAATTAAAACTTTCTTTCATTACAGTTTTATTTGTTTGAATCAAAATGTTTACTATTTTGTCCTTCCAAAAGAATGAGGTTTACCACTAAAAACCTTCTTTCACCACCTGGAAAAAATTAGATTGAGATGCTTGGAGTGCGTGTATGTTCTTTTTCAAAGGATTGATTACAGAATTACAAATGGAACTAATGACTTGTAATTTAAGTATACAATTATAATATAATTATGACCCTGAAGTTAGAGTATATTTTTACCATAATGTTTACTTGAGATTTTTGTTTGTTTGTTTTTTACCTAAATGCACTATTAACTTTATTAAATTAAGACCCGCTGGGCATAGCATCAAAGCAGGAAGGCCACATTTATCTAATCATAACCAGTGTGTGTATAATGCTCCACCATTTGGATTATTTTCTTGTTGGTGCGTGCGTATGAGGGGTGAGCTGTTGAGTTGGTATGTTATTATTTTTCATTTAACCTTTCATAAACCAGAAAAGTACCACTGAAATTAAAAACCTCCCTTTGAAGTGAGTCCCGGGAGTCCATGTGCCCTGATTGTGCACAGCTGTTAGAGTGGCAAGAATCGGCTACCACACCGAGCACCAAAGAGTGCCAAAGGACTGGTGGATCTGACTCTCAAGGGCATTATTTCATGGTAGCCAGAGACTAAGCATTGAATTGGGTTCAGGTACAATGACCTGCATGCAGCAAGCAAGCCCCAAATAACCCTCACTAACAGCTGGAACCCCAGGAGGTGTATCTAAATAGGGAAGGCACCTGGCATTTCAACCCCTGAGAGGTCAGAAGGAAGGGCTTCCCACAGAACTCCAGTGTAGTCACTTCAGCCTACAACACAAGCCATAGGCCACTTGATAAGACCTGCCACTATGCAACATGCCCAGAGCATCCACACAAACAACACTATGCTACTGGTGCAGCCTTCTGAAAGCCTCCTCGTGACACTCCTAGAAATGTCAGGTCAACTCCATACCTTCAGTCCTCAATGAACTGGAAAAGGCAATGGGGTAAGAGTAGGAGGACCACAATTTGCCCCTCAGAGACCAGCCAATTACCTCAAGGTCCATCTGGATTTTGGTAGTGTGTACAGGAACCCAATACCAAAGAAAAATTGGGTTGAAAGTAGCATGGGAGGCAGAGAATCCTCCTGCAACTGCAGGGTATCCCAGCTCCATCTGTCTCAGTTGTTGTGTTCTTGGGGAAGACATTTCACCCACGTTGACCATCGACGGTGATCAGATTGGCCATTGGGGCCTGTTTATGGCTGCCCTGTTTTTGTAAGTTATCAAATTACTTGAACTCGATAAAGCACTATATAGGTACAGTCAGATATTGTTGATATTGATGCTATTGAAATGGCTAGTATGTTAAGGGCTGACAGAATATTGAAATACAGATTTCCTTAAATGACGTTCCATCGACTGTGTGAGGAATTATTTTCAAATACATATTTACACATATTGTAATATGTGTGCTGAGTAATTTTTTTCATAAGCTTGGGAGTTCCTGTCATACTTAACTTTCAACCTTTTGCAAACCTTATTAACCTATGCCAGGTTTAGACATAAAACTTTAGGTATGATCAAAGTTAAGTTTTTGAACCATATCTGAACCATATCATATGCTGTTTCACCAGTATCATAGAGAGGTTATAGTACTTTTAGGGAGGAGCATTAATAATTTGTATACAGTTCTTTAAAGTGACACTTTTGCATTGTTTCTTCCACTGTGAAGCAGTCTATCATGCTTCTATCGATATGAAGCTAAAAAAGCATCTCACAAAAATAAAATATACCATCCATCCATTATCTGGCATGCTTGTCCCAATTGGGGTCACGAGGGGTGCTGGTCCCTATCTCCAGCTGTCAATGGGCGAGAGGCGGGGTACACCCTGGACAGGTCGCCAGTCCATCGCAGTGCAACACAGAGACAAACAGGACAAACAACCATTCACGCACACACTTACACCTAGGGAGAATCTAGAGAAGCCAATTAAACTAACAGTCATTTTTTTGGACTGTGGGAGGAAGCCGGAGTCTGCTCATGCGCTCTTTGTTATCAGAGAACCAAGCCACAACTGAACCGTGGTGAGCCCTACTGTTGAACTAGTACTAAATTTATTGCAGTTCGGTTTTGTCTGGCAAAGTCCAGTTCAGTTGGGTTCCATTTACATTCAATTGTTATCTCGGTTACTGTGCTCGGACCTTCCTCGGCACGGTTTCAAAAGCGTAGTGTAAATAGGGGTTTTGTTACGTTACTTAATGCAACATATTACCACAACTCGATCAATCAAAGCAAATTTTTATAAGCACTTGTTCTCATCTGAATGGACGCTGAGGTACTGTGGCAGGCACGTGCAGGGGGGGGGGCTAAGGGGGCTTGAGCACCTGCCCCTTTTGCTCCATGATCCCAATGTGCCCTTTTGGTCCCTTTTTTTTTATTTGTATTTTTATTTATTTTTTTTTTTATTTGACACGTACTGAAATTATTATTATTATCTTTTTTTTTTGGCAAGAAAAACAATAAAATAAGCCCTCCGGTCACATTGTTACCTTTGACCTTTTGCCGGTGACAACGCACTTGCCTCTCGCACAGTCAGATAAGGCGGCTAACTGCGGAGCTAAAGGTAGCGAATATTCCACATTACACTGTGGCCGCTGCTCATTTGGCCCTAAGCAAGATCAACCATGATCGGACGGATGGCTATGTCTTCAGTCTGCACCGCCTCTCCAATGTCAACCTGAATAGACATGTAAGTGAAACCAAATGAGCCCCATGGATGATGCAGTATTGTTTGATCTAAAACACTGTTTACTCTGTGCTTTTAGTCTTTTACACTGAAAATTATGTTTTTTAATTCACAAAAAAACTGTTCTGTAATGATTACAGAACAGTTTTTTTGCGAATTAAAAAACATAATTTTTGGTGAAAATACTGGAGTAGGCTTCCTACTTGTCAGACAACGGAAAACTTTGAACGTTGTATAATTTCTCTACTTTAGCAAAGAGTAGCGGTTTAAACGGAGGAAAGTATAGGATGCGGCGCGCCTTTCTCTGAAGAACTACTGAGCGGGAGGAGACAGCCAGGTGAGGAAAAGCTGTTCTTATCTATCGATTCAGTATTTTTATCATACAGACATTAGGCTGTTGTTCATGTGCTATGAGCTAGCTGCTAGCTAATGACTTTGCTAGCAAAGCAAGATAACTAAAAAGCTTCCCTGTGTCGTTAATGATAGTAGGACATTCTTCAGTATTACTTATGCAGTAGGGGCACATCGCCCGTCAAAAACCTATCATCTCCATAATGGATATATGTCTGATTTTCTAATTTCCTTTGCTGCATGATGTACATTTCATTTATTCTAGCGTTAGGTAAATGTATCTTAAAGGAGAACTCATCAAGAACTACCATGATAGATATACAGTATGATAGATATAATGTATGAAGCTGGTGAAAACAAAACTGCGCAGCTTATGCAAGGAGGATCGGTTGTCAGACCTTCTTTTGTTGGCCATCGAGAAGGATGTGCCAATCATTCACAGTCAGGTTATTAACATTTTTAAAGACATGGCTAACAGAAAACTGCTGCTGTGAACAAAAGAGAACAAAAATAGCAAAAATGCTTAAATGTTGGAAATTTGTTCTTAAACAGTTAAATCACCATGACGGAAAATAAGTTTTTGGATCATAATCTTGGATTTAGTTTGGGGGGAAAAGAAAGGCAAGAGACTGAAATAAATAAGACATTGACCTTCACTCAACACAGAAAAGATGAGACAATGAGGAAAAAAAGAAAAGAGAAACTGACAAGAAAAAACGAAGAGGAAAGATTGAAGAAAATGTATATAGGTACTTACAAAATACACTAAGACACAAACAGAGTAGGCTTTTCTCATGGTGACATCCATTAATAAAATGTTTGTTTTGTTCTTTTTTTTCTGCAGTTCCACGTTTTTATAGATTACAGTACACTAAAAGGTTGCATTGTGCCCTTGTATGCATTTTTAACAGTTTAATTCTGTAAAGACAAAATATGTCTGGTGGTCCAGCTCTGATTTACATCTTTGGCTAAATTGCAGGTTTGAATATTGTAATACTTTCCTATAACAAAATAGACCTGCTGAAAGAAATTACTAATAAAATATTTTACATATGCATATTTCTATGTTCTATGTAGAGATTTCCCTTAGCTTTGATTGTATGTCTCACAATTTTGTAATTTATTATTGTTCATTAAACTCTGAAAGCTATGTGACTTTGTTAATATTCTGTCCTAAAATGCGATAAGATGTGCCCTTTTTTTTTTTTGAGCACCTGCCCCTTTAGTGGTCTCTGCACGGCCCTGTACTGTGGGCATACCTGACTTCAGTCAGCTGAGGAGCTGTAAGGGGGGCTGGTGTTGTGCATGCCTTCAACACTGACTGACAGGAGAGACAGTGGTGTGCAGGCACTTATTCAATGAAAGCATTCCTAAAGACTCGTTAAAGTCAAAGGCTAAATGTTCCTGTGATTTTCTCATTATGTGCGAGAACAAAGATTCTACTGTATAGAACAGTTAGATACCTCTGTTATCTAAAGAAGCTTCTCACATTATCTTTACACTGACCAAGAGCTGTCCACCTCTAATCAACACGTGTAATACTGAACTGACTTACATGATCGACATCTTGCCTTCCAGCAAGAAGGTTCTGGGTTCAATTCCCGGCCTGGGGTCTTTCGGCATGGAGTTTGCATGTACTCCCTGAGCATGCGTGGGTTCTCTCCGGGTACTCCGGCTTCCTCCCACAGTCCAAAAAAATGACTGTTAGTTTGATTGGCTTCTCTAGATTCCCCTTAGGTGTAAGTGTGTGCGTGAATAATTGTATGTCCTGTTTGTCTCTGTGTTGCCCTGCGGTGGACTGGCGACCTGTCCAGGGTGTACCACGCCTCTCGCCCATTGACCGCTGGAGATAGGGACCAGCACCCCTCGCGACCCCAATTGGGACAAGCATGCCAGATAATGGATGGATGGTATATTTTATTTTTGTGAGATTCTCTTTTAGGTTCATATCAATATTATAACAAGTTAAATGCTATCAACATAAAAAATATATGGAGTTTTTTTATTGCCCTTTTATTACAAAAAAACACAAACTGACATTTAGATTTAGAATTTTAAAGCAAATCACTTGTTGCACCACTTGTTGCACCGCTTACATCGAAATGGTGAAGATAAGTATCCAATGTTTTAACATATGTAATCCTTTTGATGAATTATTAATCACTTAAATAATGAAATAACCATAAAGCATCCCGGGTTGGTTAAAGTGCTCTAGCAGGAACAGTGCGATTTCCAGAAGTCAGAGCAGAGTGGGCTTTTTCGCCTAAACAATTCTAAGGACTTAAGGTATCTGCCCAATGCTGACAAACTAAAACTAATTCCATCCACATTGAGGAAATTCAATATTTCCCAGGTTCGCATTCCTAAATGGAATTTAAAGCATATTAAATCTGACAACCCACTCACATTTAATGTAGCGTAGTTTAGCAATGCAAGGACTGTACATCCTGATCACCTAAATATAAAAATTTATCTCATAATTATGAAATCTTATCTCGTAATTATGAGATAAGATCTCATAATATTGAAATCAGGATCTCATAATTATGATATTGTTTCTCGTATTCATGAGACCTTATCTTGTAATTATGAGATTTTATCTCATAGTAATGAGAAAAGATCTCCTAATTACAAGATAATGATCTCTTAATTATGAGATAAGCTGTCCATTTTTTTTTCTATGCTGAATGTAACACAATTCCATAGTTTGGATGCGAATGAAGAGCCATTTTTGTTCTACTGTTACAAAAAATGGTCATTGGTTGGTAAATACCACTGGGTCTTTAACTGTAAACATATGCATCTCTGTTTGACCAAGACGGTCCTTTTTGGAAAGAAAATATTCCTGCTGAGTTAAGGTAAACCAGGTGATATACATATGGAACAGCATAGCAATTCTATGGTGGACAATTTGGAATGCTGCGGACATGTTTCCTTTTTATAGGCCCTGCCTACCTTGACTGCGTGGTATTGTTGAATTTCTTAATTCCCAGATTATTTTAAATAAAATCTGGTCAGAATGGTTAGACCTTCCACAGTAATGATAACAGACATATAATAAAATAAGATAAAAAAAGATTGCAGGGACATAAAAAAAAAACATATTTGTGGTTATATTACCTGTTTGCATGGCCCCTTGTGTGTCTGTTTTCAAATCCCTTCCTACCTTGTGTTGTGAATTTTATTTATTGTACTGAACTGTGGTCCTAATTAGTTGTTAAAAAACATATTGTAAATAAATCTGAATTGGATTCTAAATTAAATCAATGTCTAAATGCATTTTTTTTCATTGATCCATTGTGTAGCGGTGATCACGTTTGTCTGACACATGAAAGGTCCCCAGTTCGTAACCGGCCGGAAACACCATTTGTTAAAGATAGACTCTGTGTATGCACCTTGGCGCTCTACAGCATCTCTCCGGTTCTTATTCCTGAGAAGAGATCCCTCCACACAAACTCTTTAAATAACACTTTATTACTTATATATATTAAAAAACCATAAGACTTGACAACAGATTTTGATAAAAATTGTATCCTTACTTAGATCAGAGAAGTTGCTTAGATGTTACAGAAGGCAGCTGCATACCAACCGGGCTCACCTCTCAGGAAGTGGCCTCGATTAACAGTTAAAGAGGCATTTTATACATCTCCAGTATGCCACGTCATCACATCATTACATAAGACAGGTTAGCAGATGAGTAGACATCATGGATCCAGCCTTATAAATTATTACACTTTGTTCTTAGCTGAAGGACACCGCTCTCATTCCATTCTCAAATATTTGCCCCGTACAGAATTAAGATTATAACAGGGGAACCGTCTTAACCAGATAAACTATTGTGGAGAACATAGGTTCTGACAGGCAACAGGCAGCCAATACCAAGGTGTAATAAACTCACACATCATCAATGATAATTATCCTAACACAATCAATGCCCAAAAATGATGTGAAAGTTTCAATAAAATGTTTGGTCTTCTACTTTTTGCCAACATTGTGTCTGTGTATGAGAGACTTTTGAATATAAAACCACTTTTGAGTGATGAACACAGTCATATGTCCCTGCACCATGAATTGTTTTCAGACAAATCCTGCCAGATATTCTTAATCCTGTACAGGTTGAAAGCCCAGCCAGTGCACATGTGGCATCAACATGAACAAAGCTGGAGCAAACACTGGAGAGAAACTCAAAGAACAAAGGCGGCAAGAAAAAGGAGACCATGACTAATACAGTGAATTGTGTTGCGTCTATGAAAAATTTAAAACACAGTCTATATTTTTGCAGCCATGTGTCTGTATGTATGTATGTATGTATGTATATATGTATGTATGCAGGTGTGTATTTCATTTAAAAAGCTAATTAGTTTCATTGGTTAAGTAAGCACAACCACACAAAAACAAGCCTATATTCTACTGCAGAAAATTAAAAATCTGCTGCCTTTGCCTGATTATCTACAAATCTAGATTAGTCATTATAGTTGGCTCTACCAGACCAGACATTAGACAGAGGAAACAAATTTTAAAACAGTAAGAGTGAGTCATGCAAATTTTCCTACACTAAGTCATAACCCAACTTATAATGAACCCCTCACAAGCAGAGTATAACAGGATTGTTCTAAAAATGGCTCATATCTAAAAAGGAAACAGAGCATGAAGCACAGCTTCTTAAACTTAATGGACCGTTTGGTTTTCCCAAGAACAAAATCTAGAATAAAACAATGAATTCAAATGTTGTATTATTTTTTTGTGTGGAGAACATATGACTTGTGTTATTCTCACATAAACATCCATGCAGTTTCTTCGATATGGAGCAGAGGTGGGGCTCGGGTGAATTGGATATGTAATAATGCTCTACACAATGGTACTTACAAAAAACACCCCCAAAAAACAGAAAAAGTTTTTCAAATTCGTTGACCTTGAATCATACCAACTATACCATACCTACTTTATTTATGAAGCACTTTACACACCGGGCATGACCAAAGTGCTGTACACAATCATAAAATACAATGCAATTATAAAATAGAAAGGATCGGGTATAAAATACATATTAGTATACAAACAGAATAAAACAAAGTGAAATCTCTCAAATTGTGCCAAAAGCCAAGGAAAAAAGATGAGTCTTAAGAAGGAACTTGAAAATAGCAAGAGAAGAGGCCTGTCCTATGCTCAAAGGCAGATCATTCCACAGCTTTGGAGCTGCCACAGAAAAAGCACGGTCCCTCTCTTAATTAGAGGGAGTGGTTAGGGCATAGAGCTTGAAATCCTGAGGTTCTCTGAGCAAGACCCTTAACCCTGCACTGCTCCCCGGGCACCCCAAGATGGTAGCTCGCTGCACCCAAAGGGGATGCATTAAATGCAAAGGTAACTTTCTCCATTGAGAGCTCAGTAAAGTTCAATTATTATTATTATAGTTATTGTTATTATTATTATTGTTTATAATTCAAACAAACCAGTTTCTTTTCAAAATAATGACTCAGGGCAACTTCTGTTTATCTCTGTCTTCAAATCGTCCACTTCTGACTTAATGTGTCTGAATATGGTTTAAAAACAGCGTTCCTATGTCTGAGCCAGAAAGTAGCAATTTGTTTTTATTCTAAATAGTGAAGATGGAGTATTTAAAGGCATAAATCTTGGTATAATAAGATAAAGTGTAATAGGTGAAAAAATGAGAATGCTGATCCTGGAAGGAACAGGAATTTCTTTGATATTTCTAGCAGAAACTGTCTTTTCATTTGTGCAGTTAGCTTAACAGTTAGCTATCGCAGGTAATATATGAATATCTTTTTCTAAAGTAAAGCGATGCCATTTAATAGTGTTTATTTAGAGATACATTCGTGTAGGCCTTATTGTGAAGCTACAGCTGACATGAACAGATTATTCATGTTGTTCAATGTTGTCCATTAACAGATTGCCAATCACAAGCCTCTAATCCTCAAACATCACTGACTGGTGTAGACCATGGTTATATACCTGCTTCCTTTCAGTCTTTAAAAAAAAGAAAGAAAAAAAAAGATTAAAACTTTTTTTCCCATGTACTGTATTGGCAATATAGCACTGGGTATGGATGCCACATTCCCAACAGCCCAACAGATTTGCTTTCAGCAGATAATTACGGTTGTTGGAACAAGGTTCGGCTTGGTACATATTAATATGAAACTTTATTGAATTATGGGAATACAATCGTATGCAATGGACAGAGACAGAGATGGTAAATGGTAAGAGACAGGGAGAAGGAATAAGAATTAAGGAAAGAAAATAGAAAAAACAAAACAACACAATTAAAAACAGCAAAATGTGGTTGATATACAGTAACTCCTAGAAGCCTGCTTCCACACCTGCACCAGAGCGAAGCAACAGCAAAAAAGAGAATAAATGTAAATTGAAAAAACTAACAAATTAAACTGTCAGTAATACTTGAGCCAGAGTCACAAATATTAAGTTTTTCCCAGCGCATTTTTCCCACACCATCTAGTTATTTAAGGACTGGCAGTCATATATATATATATATATATATATATATATATATATATATATATATATATATATATATATATATATATATATATATATATATATATATATATATATATATATATATATATATCTAGCACAGTGTTTTTACTACAAAACTCACTGTCAGTATGACAGTCTTAAAGTGATTTTAAGTCCATTCTTCATGAAATCACTGTATGTGACTTGAATTTCAAAATTTCTCATTTGACCTTACATTATCCTCCATATATTTATTGTGTTGTCCAAATGTTTTAGTGCAAACTATGAATAACCTTAAACACGCTTTTTCGTCAGCAGTGAATTATTGCACAGTGAGTAAAGAAGTCATAAGCACACAAAGAGATCAGGTATTTTTTTTAACTGTCTCTGACTTTTGACAAATTTCAGCTGTTTTTATTCTTGTGTCCTCTGCTAAGTGCAAACTATTCACTTGCTGTTTTCATGGGAAAGAGCCATAAGGACATTAGAAAAGGATTATATTTAAATAGAACAAGGCTAAAGTGTTCAATAACAACATAGTATTTTACTTAACTAAAACCTCATAATGCTGAGCACTGTATTAGTGTGCATAATTTAATGCAATAAATGCAGTAGAATTCGTAACACAGATGAATGGAAAAAAGAAAAAAAATTCAAAAGTTTTTATTAATTTTACATTCTAAAATTAAGAAATGCAAGTTTTAAAAATTTAAACAGAAATTATTTTAAAAAAATACATGGCTTATTCTTTGAAGTAGACTTAAAAACCTTCTCAGAAACATTATCCAAACACTCACAGTAAGACATAAGAAATAGCTCTGTGCCTGTTCAGATGGAGACCTTCAACATCTGCATCACATATTGTATTACATTCCAAAAGGTCCTTGTGAAATATAACCCCATTTGATTTAGAGAATACTAAAGTAATAATTTCAATTCAAGCTATACTGTTTGGCAAATGTATACATTTTGCCACTTGATTCTAATATTAAATGTCTTTGTGACTGTAAGTTTGTTTTCTTTCCCTTTTAACATCTAAGTATACACACAGCTGGTCACTTGCAATTTATGCCCATTACCCATGTGCTTTGGGACCACCCCTACATGCTGGAGTGTGAAGGTAAACATAACTCAATTAATTCAGCAGGGAAAAGCCCTGCTATGGTGTGATCGCATTATGAAGGCCATTCTGAATGTAAACAGTCAAAGTGAGAGCTGAGAGACTCTCAAAGGCCTCAGTTCAGTACAGAAATATGGAACTCTGCTAGAAAAAAAACAGGCTGTTTAGCAGCTGCACACACTTACAAACAGCTCATACAATAAAGGGAAGGTTTGGAAGGTTACCTTAGTATTTAGAAGGGTCTTATTACTCTTTTTGCAGAATTTTAACTGCACTTGATTTATATATATCGACATATATATATCGACATGGAACAATGTCACTCTCCATGATAAATAACCTTAAATTTGACACAAGTACATCATGCTGATCAGCGGCGTAGGAAGCGGGGGGGGGCGGGGGGGACATATCCCCCCCAATATAAAAGCCAGGTGGATATGTCCCCCCCAAAAAATTGTACCGCAAAATATTAGATTTTGACATTTTTTAACTAGCGTGCTTTTATTTTGAAGGCGCAGCATAGCGTTACGTCACTGTACTCCCCCTCCCCTCTCTGAACTGCTGAGTGAGAGTGTTTGAGCACTGAGAAGGGAGGGAAACAGCGACACAGAAGTCAGAAACTTGTGAAAGAGGTAAAATGGTCTGTCGGGATGCTGCCTATTTATAACGTCTTTGTTGTCAGTTCACTTTCATATATAGAAACTGAATCTTTTTGGTTTAGTCATCTTAGTCTTGTACGGAAGAGGATTAGGGCCACTGGAAAAAAAAAAGTTAACTGATTTTTAAATTTTTTTTTAGTTTAACATGGGTAAAAAAGGAAGAATTCTGACTTTTCTCAGAATTCTGACTTTAATCTCAGAATTCTGACTTTTTTCTTCTGACTTTAATCTCAGAATTCTGACTTTTTTCTCAAAATTCTGACTTTAATCTCAGAATTCTGACTTTTTTCTCAGAAAACTGACAGATGATTAATATTTCTAATCAATTTACAGTGTTTTTTTTTGGGTGGGGGGGGGGTACTATACAGATATATAAAAACAAGAAGGTCTAACTAAAAAATAACTAGAATATATGTTTAGAGTAAAGATTGACTACTTGTGTTTACACAAGCAAGAAAATGTAAAATATACGTATAAAGAAATATAACAGGAAGTACTGCTAAAACAAACTAAATGTTAAATAATGTAGATATTGGTTTAAAAAATTCTTCAGATTTGGAAATTTGGAAGGAATACATAATTTTGAAATTAATCAACAAATCTGGTAAAAAATAAATAAATAAAAAATAAAAGTTGCACTTTTTTACTTGAGGAATTTGTTGAATAACTTCATAATTATGAGTTTAACTACTTGGAGGTAATGCTACACTTCTCTGCTTCCTGTCCTGCTCATAAAAGGTAAACATTATAAACCCACCATTCATTTTCTACACTATTTGGAAAACACAACACAAATGTAATATAACAAAAGTATGTTTAACAACAAACATGTTAGCATCAAGCCATAGCCATGTCTGTTTTAGAGACTAGCTCTCTTGTTTTAAAGACCTTCTGCTCCTCCATTTATAAGAGGGACCCCTCGGGCACATCAAAAGTTGCCTAATTCTGTAATTTTTCACCAATGTGTCACTGGCCATCTCAAACAACTCACATCTTTATCAGTGAAGCTGAATGCTCCACATCTCTGCCTTCATGGTGCCCATCTACATTAAGATCCAAAATTCTGAGATTAAAGTCAGAATTCTGAGAAAGAAGTCAGAATTATGAGATTAAAGTCAGAATTCTGTGAAAAAAAGTCAGAATTCTGAGAAAAAAGTCAGAATTCTGACTTTTTTACTGTATTAAACTGAAATAAAATCTAAAAATCACTTAACTTTTTTCAGTGGCCCTAATCCTCTTCCGTAGTCTTGGGCTGATCACTCATCCAATATTTAACTGCTAACTTTCTCTAGATGTTTGCCACGCTAGCCAAAATGTTATTTTTTTTATATATCTCATTTCAGTACAATGCCACCACCAACTAAAAGGCTTAAACAGCAGTAGGACTTACTCAGATTTTAAAAAAAGAGAAACGTCAGTGTGAGTAACAGTCACCTTACACAACTTGTGTTGAAATTAGCCCGGTCTGGGATTTTTTATTTTTTGTGTGGTTTTGATTCGCCGAAATGGACAGATGTTATACCTGTCGCGCTCTTGATCGTTAGTTAAAACCACAGGGAGAATTAATTTTAATTCTTAGCAGCGAACTGCTGCACAACCACTAATTAACCAACTAATTAACTTCTGCACCTTTATTTCCTCAAATAAACTGCTGGCTCCTCTTTTTAGACTATAAACAGATTAACACAACATTGACAACTCTGTAGTTTTCTCTGTTCTGTACTGCAAATTGGAATTAAAGACGCCATTTCTACCAAAGGTCGGGACAGACTGGCGCACCAGCACCTCCTGACCCCACTAAGGGACAGGGTGTACAGAAAATGGAAGGATAGATGGATTTCTACCAAAGATTTAGAATGCGTTTTTGAACCAGATGCTTCAAAGCGCCCTGTCCATAATTCTTCACCACACTGTCAGCTCCCTCTGTCAGTCAATCTATATAAATTCATTTTTGACCATTATTGCAAGTTTGACAAAATAAAACATATCAAACTTTGCACTTCTGTGGCCTACTGAATTGTTTTTAATCCAACTGAAATATTTGATTTTCTAGTGCGTATGCGGACACTAAATATGCCAAGGGCTGAAGCCCTTGAAAGACATCTCCCTTTGCTTAATAAAAGACTCCAGTCATTTTGTTTGGTGATATGCTCACATCTTATGAACAAATGCATTATGTAAATTTTAAATGCATTATTTTTGCAAGACACATTTATAAAGGAATAAAGTAAAAGATTAAATAGCCTTTTTTTAAAGTAGCGTACTTAAGACACTTCTGTTGAATATTTACGAATCTCAGATTTCCGACATGTGTCCCCCCCAATTGTAAACATATTCCTACGCCCTTGATGCTGATACGAGATGATGTGGTAATATCCAGTTTTTCCACCACACTGGGATGCTTTGACGGTATGTCATTGAAAATAACATTCTTGACAGATTACTGGGATATGCCCCTGGGAAATGTTCTCGTAGTACAGTTTCAATATTTCAACATTCTTGTAAAAGTAATTGCTCAAGTGAATATATATATATATATATATATATATATATATATATATATATATATATATATATATATATATATATATATATATATATATATATATATATATATATTCAATAGGTTGATAGATTAGGGGGTCAATAAAATACAAAGAGCCACTAACTGCATCCTGAAAAGCAATAAGAGCTGAGCTTATTATCTGCAGGAATATACAATATTAAAGTCTGTCCGTCCGTCCGTCCGTCCATTCCTCTCTCCCTCTCTCTCAGGGTGCACAAGTCCAGTCCTCAAGAGCAACCATCCTGTAACTCTTATATGCATCTCCTCTCTTACTGACCGGGATCTAATCGCTATTTTCTTCAGCATGTCATTGAGTTCAGCAGAGGCCTGGTATCAAGCCTCTTATCTATTTCTAGTTTGTTAGAGAGGGATGCATCTGAATGTTGCAGTGTGGTAGTTCTGCTAGAACTTGGGCGTGGGAGAGAAGGACAGACAGACAGCAATCTTGTATATTTCAATAGTAAACATTACCCTTAATTGACTTTACGGCAGGGGGAACCTATGCTTGTTTCTATTCTTTTTCATCATGCTTGACTTCTGCAAACAAATAAGTTCCACTCTCACTGCTCAGAATGCAGTTACTGTAGTGCTTTCTTTGTATTATCTTTGATTTCTTATCAGACACAGACCATTTATCTTTTGTAAAGTCTGCAAATGTAAAAGGGCATCTTATCCCAAGAGACTTAGCCCTTAATGGTTAAAAATCTCTCAAACTGGAAATCAAAAAGACATCAATAAAAGCGACGCCTAACCTCAGCTGCAGAACAAAGACTTGGCATTGCATAAGAGATCAAAAGATAAGCTTTGATTACAGTACTGTAGGTAAAGCAACTCAAATAACAACTTGAGACATGGGTAAAACTAAAATTAAACTCAATTTTATCATCTCCTTATGTTAGTTAAGGTCTGTGCAGATGTCCATGTGGAACTAAGAATTTATGGCTCCACTATACAGACACACACCAGAGTATAAACAGAACCGCATGTGTGTCCACATCTGTGTCTGTTTCTGGATATATCACGGCCTTTGGAGTAAGGGGTGCTAACAATATTGGCTTGCAACCTACTTGTGATTTTGTGACCTGAAACTGCATGTCACTCAGCTGCACATAAACTAAAAATATTATTTTGCGAATTTTATGAGTTTCATATGGAAAATAATGATTATGAAAAGCATATTTTTTTAATTATTTCTAAATTAGTCTTGTATAATTATCTTATTATTAATATTAATCATCTGTATTTTTTCTTTAATAGTTCACATGAATGTGCAAATTCCCAGCCATTCTTAGCGGATATCTCTGTGCATTCGGGTTGTCCTTGATCTAAGAACACTGTGTAATATCTTGATATGGCTGGAACCAATGAAGTCTCCTCATGTGCAAATGTGTATGATGTAATTATGTCAGATGTGATCATGTGGCAGGCTGTGTGTATTAAATTCTTATTTAAGTGGTATCCTGGAACGACTTTCTGAAGAAGTGAGCCTAGTGGTAAGGACTGTCATCTGTAACCAGAGCCATTTCTCTGGTCTGAGTACGATTACAATTACTCTAAAAATCTGTTGTCATGGTGATTTAAAACATAAACCTTATAAAGTGTTATTAAAAGCGTCCCAGGTGATCTTATGAAATAACTTGGGGGAGAAATGATAAAGATGTAAACATAGAGCTTTCTCTTGCAATTTTGACACCTATCCAGGAGTCTTTGTCAGTTATCGTGGCTAAAACTGGAACAACATGTATTAGAAGTGACAATATTTCTAAGCACAAGAGGCCCTTGCTCCTGAGCACATTCCATATCCACTCACTCAACCAAATAAAGATCAGCTGCCCTACCTCTTCCTAAAACACACACAGTATGCTACACAGGTTGTAAATAAAAATTGGCTATTAATATCAGAACATTGTTTTTTTATAATAACTATACCTATATGTTATTGGTAGATATCAGTTTATTAATCTCTTTATACTTTTTGTTTAATTAAATAAAACTGAACCCTGTTAACTGATGAAAATCTGACCGATATCTCCACCTCTACGTACAATATCAAAGGTATTGTGGAGGATTTTTTTAAAAGTCCTGCCCTCTCCACTTAAAAAAAAGCATATGCAAGAGCTTGCATGGGCATGCAGGAGCCAATTTCTCCTCAAGTAAGGCCTGTTTAAAATGTGTGGTTCGCATAGCTCATACAAGCTTACTGTGTCCACATACTGTACAGTGGCGACTATATAGTGGACTTTATAGCAAACTGAGTTAACTGACTGGACAGATGATCATTGCATTTTTTGGCTCCGGTGGTCGCGTAACTCCTCCACGGAATACCTGCACCATCCTTGTTATAAGTCGCCGCTGTGGGGTACAGTAGCGACAGCGGGCCGCTGTGACAGCAAATCCTATAGTGCTTTGCGAGGAGAGCTCTCCGTGCAAAGCATTCTGGGATACATCTGCCTCTTCTGAGGCCTTTCTTTTCTTCTCATACACTTCATAGACACTTTTTCTCTTATGACCCTCGGCCATTTTCAAAGAAACGTGGTGAGAAAGGTTAGCTTCAATGACTATCTGAAACTGTAGCTCACCACACATATGTGGCTGAACGTGCGCGTGTGCAGAAAAAGATAGCTAACGGGTAGAGCATGTAGGATGGCCTTACGTTAACATATCATCAGAATGATTGACAATTAGGAGGACCACTTATTTAGGTGATCTACCTGGAAATAAAAGATCGTCCTCTACACATTTAATGTGACCTATCATTGACACAGTTAAGACATTCCCTGTGGTTGATTATTATGGAAGGCATTTCCAGACTGTGACTAACTTTTTAGAGTAATTTGTTAAATACAAAAGGGTTTATGCTGACTTATCTGGAAGGAATGTCTGTGTGTAGTGTTTGTGTTGTTTAGCTTTAAGCAATCAATGACTAATAAAAAGTAAAACTGGAATGGAACGAAGAAAAAAACATTACAAGGATTAAAAGATAAAAGTATTGACAGAACAAATAAAGCAGTAAACTCGACGAAAAATGGTTTTGTCACTTCCTCAGCATGTAAATAAACAACCAAACCAGATGCCCCTGATTCAAGTTTACCCTGCCAGGTTTATTCTCTCCTTCGCAGCACAAAATACAAAACTCAAAGTCAAGGTTGGGATTAAAACCAAATGTGCAATTGTAAGAGCCATAAGCAATGCTGAATCACACAAAATAGCATGAGGGAACATATCACAATACAGAAAGAACCACAAACGAAAGTCTTTTCAAGTGATCGATTGTAACAATTAACAAAAAAATGTCTGAGTCATGAGGAGTGGTTATTATCAACCTTCAAATCAACCACCAGTGAATCACACCAGTCTGGAGAACTGCATTTGTCAATAGCCCGCTGCTCCTCCATTTGCATGACCTTCACTAGGACCTTTAAATTTCATTAGTACCCCACATTGAGCAGTAGAGTCAGATTCATGGGTTATTTATGCCATATTCAATTTTTTTCAAAACTCTCTGTGGGAATTCTCATCACCTATCAACCTCAGTTCAAGACAGTTTGATATCCTTGAATTTCTGCAAAGAGCAT
Source organism: Cyprinodon tularosa (assembly GCF_016077235.1). Lineage (NCBI taxonomy): Eukaryota > Metazoa > Chordata > Actinopteri > Cyprinodontiformes > Cyprinodontidae > Cyprinodon > Cyprinodon tularosa. The sequence goes on from NW_024039163.1 coordinate 2,607,418, forward strand.
TTAGTGTTTTTACGTGTTTCAGTTAATTTTGTGGAGGAAAAGCAGCTGTGTGTCAAAATAATTCCAGCTGTCTGGCTAGTATTTTTGTTATTGCAGTGCTCTTAAGCAGTCTTGTAGTCTGTGACCCTTTCGCTTGTCACCTGATGTAAAGGTATGAAAAGTAGTGTATTTCCAGATGGTTGGTTTGTACTGTACACATGTAACTATAACAATACTAGTGCACTACTAACTGATAAAATGTGTAGCCCTGATAAGTGTTTTAAAGCTCCACAACTGTCTTCTTTTTTCCAGGGGGATAAACAGACAGTATTTTGCCAAAAGTGTTTACTCACCCATCCAAATGATTGGAATCAAGTGTTCCAATCCTGTCCATAGCCACAGGTATACAAAAAGAAGCACCTTAGCATACAGACTGATGTTGCAAACTTCTGCGAAATAATGGGTTGCTCTCAGGAACTGCAATAATATGCCACCTGTGCAACAAGTCCAGTCTTGAAAATTCCTCACTACCGAATATTCCACAGTCAACCGTCAGCTGTGCCATACAAAAATACAGTATTTTGGCACAACAACAGCTCAGACACAAAGTGGTAAGCCACGTAAACTGACAAAGCAGAGTCAACGGATGCTGAAGAGCACAGTGCGAAGTTGCCAGTGTTCCTCAATTTGAATCAGTAAACACCTCCAAATGTCATGTGGTCTTCAGATTAGCTCAAGAAGAGTACGGAGTAAGCTTTCTGGAACCTGTTTCCATGGTAAAGCAGCTGCATCCAAACCATACATCAATCACTAAGTGCAATGCAAAGTGTCAGATGCAGTGGTGCCACCGTTGGACTCCAGATCAGTGAAGTTCTTTGGAGTTACGAATCACACGTCTCCATCTGTAAATCTGGTCGACGAGTCTGGGTTTTGCAGTTGCCAGTACAATGGTATTTGTGTGACTGTATTTTACCAAGTGTAAAGTTTGTTGAACAGGAGAATGTAAATGCTTTGGAGTTGGCCCCTTCCCTTTTAAGCACAAAGCAAGGTCCATAAAGACATGGAGGGCAGAGTGAGGTGTCCATGAACTTGACAAAGTCGTAACCTCAACCTGATAGAACACCTTTGTGATGAATTGGATTAGGAATGGGATGTCACTAAATACCACATGCCACATGCCGTAAAAACTCAAAAAAGCTCATATGTGAGCCAAGAGAGGTGAGTGAATACTTTGGGCAATATTGTATATTGCTTACATGTCCCTACTCACATTGTAGGGTGTAGTATCCTCCAAGTTAGGGTACTGTACCAGAGGCCTGGAAGCTTACGGGTCCTCTGCATATATTAGCTGTTCCTGGGTTTGTGTCTTCTGGACAAGGATTCAACATGTCTGGAATCGGCATTCTCCTACCATGGTGTTAACAGCTTAGTATGTTCCAATTCCTGTTGGCTTCACCTTCCACATACTCTCTACCTCTTCTCTCATCCCTTAGTTTTTTCTCAAGCTTCTCCCATTACTCTTCCTGATGTTACTGTCACTCAGTATTGCGACATTATTTCCTACTGCCTTCTTCCTCTGCTTGTCATTAATGCTATGTCTGATTGGTTTGCCTACAACAGTTTATCCATCTGTATCTGGAGGTTCTACTGTATCTTAGATAAGTCCTTCTAAAGCACCCATGAGTGAGTATCCCATTTGAACATGGGACTTTCAGGCAATACTCGTCACACATGTTCATGTATAAGCTATATCTTAGAAACTTTCTGCTGTTATGTCCTGGATTGTCCTGGGGGATTTCTGCAGAGCCTGCACCTAGGGTCTTGTCTGGTCTGGTTGACCAAGGCTTCTTTTGATGTTGTATTCAGAGCTTGTTCTTGTCAAGCCATGATTAATACCTCAGCTATTTGCCAATTTTATATCTGCCGGCAGTACATTCAATGTCCTGTCCTTCCATTAAGGTTCCTGTTCTTGTTTGTCTTCCTTCTCAGGTTTCATCTGCCTTAGACATTTGCTAAGCACATGACTGATGTTATCTATGTGTCTTGTTGCACCTGTTAAATTATGGCTTAAGTTTAATGGTTAACAGTGGGCTCACACTATATACATTGCAGCTGCGGTGTGTGTATGCTGCAAAAAGTCATTCACACTGAATGGTGCAACCAGGCTGTCCCTGCTGTGGTCCCAGGTGTAGAAATGGTGCTCAAGAGAATAAAAGTTAACATGGGATCACACTTTTTCTGGAAGTTGTGTGGAAAAGCTCAGTGCCGGTGCTAACAAATGTTCCTTTTTAATCTCTTGGCCCTTCTGTTTCTGTTTTGCGTTTCTGTTTTTGCTAGCTGGGTTGATATAATTCTGAAATTAGCTGGCCCTTTTTTTCTTATCAGGCAATCATCATTCCTGTTTGGTGTGTGAGATTCAGCAGCTCTGTCAGGAGATGTCTGCGTTGTCCAGCCAAGATATTAGAGTTGACAATGAAGGTCACAAATGCTGTTGCACATGTTTTTTTAACCATTCGATAATCATCAGAAGTTTAGAAAATGTCTCAAATCTACAGTAAACAGGTGCAAAAGCTCTGCTAAGTTAACCTTAATACTAAGACCTTGAGTTAATACTCAAGAGGATTTGGTCTTCACAGTGTCAGTAGTACCTCCGTAGTGTATGGTGAGTTTCCCAAAGCTGGATACTCCTCTGTGTTCATAGGAGTATTCTCTAAGATAACAGATACACAGTTATTATTGATGCAAATTACTTCTGTGTTTTCATATTGCATAAGTTAGCAATAACATTTACAGCAGGGTGGCCCACTATTAAGGATTTTTTTTTTTTGTCAGTTTAGATGAAAATTGTTCTCATTACTTTTATTATCAAATGACTTATCATTTTTCAAGATTTCAAGAAGGTAAACATGCTATTTTTTGAAGAGGTATTTCAGTACTTAATTTTCACTTTTATTTGCATCAGAGTGAGTACTCATGGCATCTTGCTGATGCCATGAGTACCCCTCTCAGTCAAGAGTATTGATGATTGTCCAAAGACGGAATGTACAATAATTGATTATAAAATAAAAACTGTTCTACTAAATCTTTTAATCGTTGCTTTTTATTCTTAGGCATTTTATTACTTCAATCTCAATAATAAAAATAAAAAAACTCCTTTATATCCCATTTATAATTGTTGAATTGGGAACAACATACAGAACAAAAATTATAGTCACGTAGCTCAGCGTGAAAACATCAGATACCAGGCTGTTCTCTACATCCAGTCTGTTCTGCTTGGTTTGATGTTTGTCAAAGCTGAAGTTGATCTCAAACCTATAATGAAACTTACTTTTTGATTGAAAAAAAAAGTTTTATTTTTAATTCACAAAGCAAAGCAGATCCCAGCCCTATTTTATTTTACTACCTAATAAATTAAATATTTTTAATGTAATTTAAATTGTAATGTAAATTTAAATTTAAATTGTAACACGAGGGGTATGTGTACCTCTGGTTGGGAATCACTGCCCTAGGGAACAAGACCATTTCTCTGTAATCCTGTTCATTCTGTTTTGTATACGCCCCAAGCTCTTATAGTTAGAAGTCTTCTTTTAGCCTGGTACCTGAAGAGTAGGCTGTCACTTATTGGGATTGCAGGGAGATGTTGATTAGTTTCAATACCCAGTATTTATCTTACAATTCACTTCAAATCAACTGATTTCCATCACAAAAACAGCTTTTTTCTTTAAAAGACTTTGCTTATTAATGCCGTTTACTCATCCTTATTCGTGGTGATAAAAAAAAAAAATGGCCTCGATAGAGAAATATTTTAAACACTGAAATGCACTATGATATCAACACATTAACCAGAGACAGAAAGATACAGCAGAAATGGCTGTCCTGGTTTAACCTGACTTACCCTCTATTTGTTTTTGAAAATTGATCTAATGGACGTCATTTGTGCCTTTGTGGATCAGAGGAAAAAGTAGTTCCTGCTGACCAGATTTTGGCAGAGTGTAATTTATCTGTTTTCTCTGCTAGATGTGAAATAAATCTAGAATGTGATACGTGACAACTGCTACTGCTGCTGTGATTGGCTAAAAGCTTGACATGGGAGCTATGTGTAACTAGATTTATCCAATCAACTTGAGGAATTGTACTAAGTCTCCCTCCTTTTTGCAAATGTTGTCAACACAGTTTTTTCCATATGGATATTGTGTAGAATTCAATTTTAACTATACTTATCAATCTGTTTTAATCCATATTAATCCTCCACCACCATCCATCTAGTTCCACCCCTGGTTTTCCGATGAAACAAAAATAGACGCTTTTTGTTTGTATTAGGAACCCCTTGAAAACGAGATATTTATTCTAAAAGGGTTTATCCTTTTAGATAAATTTGGAAACTGTTAGTATCCTGAAAAGAGGAGATAAAAGCAAAATGATATCAAATCTGGATGCTTTCACATAATTAGCATCTTTATATGTTGTTGTTTGTTTTGTTTTGTTTTTTTTTATTGCTGCATAACTTTAACAAGATGTTTTTCCAAAAAGATATATAAAAAGATGTTGGTTTATCGCAACTGGTTCTCATTCAATTAAAAGCTGTTACAGCATTTTCTTGGTTGGCACGTTTAAAATGGAGCATGTATTTATGGAGACAGACATTTTCCTTGGCCCTAGATAACTGTTATGTTTGTTCTTTTATATCATAGTGGAGTCAAACTCTGTCCAAAACCAACGTCTGGTTACTTCCTGTAAACAAGAAGATTTAATTGCATTTCCCACAGGTACTACGTATAGCAGTTTTGAGGTATACGGTTAAGGTAAGGCCAATGCCTTGTTTCTATAATGTCCCCCCAGAGTTAGGGAAACAAACATCTGTTTGTGTGTGTGTGTGTGTTTTCACTCAGGAAATAACTTTTCAATCTTTTAAGCCCTCTGAGATTCATCTGTTTTGCTGTTTGTCTGACAGACACAAGATTTCTGCCCTAATTCCCTGGCTCATATCAAGAGCTCAGCTGTTTGAAAGTGTAAAGCAATCAAATACATCTGTCTAGCTGCAGGACTGCCTTCGTCCATCATGAGAAAAAGTTAAGACAGTGATGGATGGACAGTGACATCGAGGGACTGACCAGTGGAAAACAGACCTTTGTATTTTTGTTCTGGCCTTTGTCTGACTAGAGCAACTGTAAACTCTTGTTTATTTTAATTCTGCATTTATTATAGTGTGGGTTGAATGTTTTTGTCTGCATAACAACAGAGACCCAGGAGACTTAAGCACAGTAGAGAAGTGTATTCAGAGACAGTCAGTACTCATAAACTTAAGTTCTTTTTAATTATTTGCTCTCTACTTATCCTGACTTATCAAGAGATGTGGCGTGGGTTTTCATATAAGGGAGATAGGGGTGCTGTAAAGCTATTTATGCCAAATAACATTATGACTATGACTACCTGCCTAATATTTAAAAGCCAAAAGCTGGGGCCAAAGCGCTTGGGAAGAGGAAAATGGTTAACTTAAAGGGGAACACCGTGTTTTTTTTTTACATTGGGCCCTTGAATTGGCTCCTCAATTCAAGGCATTTGAATTGTTTAGCTGTGAGCTCTTAGGGAACCTTTATTTTCAAAGACAAAACAAAAATGATACAATCAAATCCCATCAATTTATATTACAGGGCTTTAGATCTTATGTTTTGAGTTCTTCCTAATTTTCTAATGGTTGTCGCTATATGCAGTTCTAGTGAGAGTAAGAGTATGGCTAAACTGCACATGGGCTGTGTGCTGGCTTGGTGCTCGGGTGACTTCAGGCTAGTTCCTACATAAGCCACTTCGCAAAATATCACATTTTTTTTATCAGATCCCTCAGCAAGATATATATTTATTTTTGTCATATTACTGTAAGTGCATGAATTTATTTTGTGAAACAAGCATAAGTTATCATAATTACGTATATAAATTAGGTGAAGGTCAGATAAGGTTCTCATCCTAAATTCAGTGGTGTTCAATCATGGTGGCTACACACTGCCTACTGCATGATATAATCATATTGCAAGTGGGTTTTTTTTTTGTATGTATTATACAATTTTTTTTACATTTTTATTTTAAATTTATTGTTAAATTTACTGTAGGTTAATCCAGAGACTAAATGGCTGAAATCAGCCAGTCATCCTTCTTTTGTCATTGCTTAGTATTTCTGGCATCTGGCACTTTATTCAACAATGACATAAAGTTTCATTATGAATTTGTTTTTGCTGCCTTGCACATTCAGAAGTAGTTTTATTTTATTCCCAATGCATCATTTATGCTAATTAGCTGTTCCAGAGTAGGGCTGTTAGAGAGTCTAGACACTGGTAGACTGAGGTGGGAGTGCATTCATAACATTCAACCACACTCACTCTGATGGTATAATCTGTGAATGTATTGTGCCCCAAGCCGCTCAATCTAGTGAGTTTTTTAAACATATCTGCTCTACTTTTTACATTAGTGTCATGAAAGCAGAGCTAATATAACGATGCATACACTTAAGGGATCTGACATATTTAGAACCCTTAAGGAGTATTTTTATATTTGCACACAGGCAAACACCTCAAAAACCAAAGGTATGCATTTAGGTTTGAACCTGCTCGTCTGGTTAAGGTACAAAGGAGAGCAAAAATGTGAACCTCATGACCTTAATCTAGCAAGCAGACAACACACATATTTCTACTTGCAGCAGTAAAGGAGTCCCAAACGTCACTGATTTCCTATATCCTTTAATTGTAACCTTGAATCCAACCCTTACACAAGGCATTAACTTTACCCGTCATCTAACCTTTAATAAAACCCTAACATACAAGTACACCTTACCTAGAATCCCAAATGGTTAAAACTACGATTCCAGTTGAGAACTAAATAATTACTGCAAATGCATTGCAGTCTTATCTGAAATATATTGTGCACTTATTCTAAACACCCAATAAGTCCTGAGATAAAAACTTAGAAGAATGAAACTTATCTTGGCTCTGAGTAGAAACAACAAGCTTTCCAATGCTTAATTTATTACCCACATGGATAAAAGTAGGGTCTAGCAGAGACCACTTTAAGACTGTGAAGGCAGGCTGTAGAAGTGAAAATGAGCACGGCTGCAATCTGAAATGAGGGGTTACCCACAAAGGATGGTGGTATTATCAAACTGAGGCACTCTAATGCTCACAAAGACACACACAAACATGCGAACACACAACACATGTAATCATGACCACGAGAAACACTCCTGTCTTTATCCCTGTCTTTGGCAGCAGGCACTTCCTCAGGATACGAATTGGTTTTGTTTAACTTCAAACACAGCCTCTCCCTAGTTCCTGCCCTGTCGGGTTCCAGTTCCCCATCCCCTTCTCTGCCCTTCAGTATATTTTACCATTTTATTTCTATTTTAATTCCCATTTTTCATAAAGGAATAAGAGAGTAAAACTGAAACAGCAAGACATAAGAAGAGTAAACTCCTGAGGTTTTTTTTTTATCTTCAGCAGACAGTGAGAAACAAAGCTGCTGCTGACTTCCGCCTAGTCAAACCAGCTCCAGCCGTAAGTTATACCCTCACCCCAATACTAACCACACACTTAACACAAAATTACAATCTGCCAAGCATGACAATCTCACAAGCCCACCCACATCTCCAGCAAACTCGCTGCCTAAAAGATGGACAAAGACTACTACTACAACTACTACCTCTGCTGAAGTCAATGCACTGTAATCAGACTGGTCTCAGGCAACTATTTTCTGGGTGTGTGCATATAAAGAAAAGTTTGATAGAGCGAAGGTGTATGAACTAAGAAAAAAAAATTACAAGCAGGTGTTTTAGACTGAAAAAAAGGCAATGCACGCTGCTCATCCATTTGACACATACTTTAAGTTCTGCCAAATGTGGGAGACTTAACACCATGACCAGATAGCATCGCTGCCTGTGGTTATGTTATCAGGTAGGGAGCCAAAACAGAAGCTGAATGATCTTATTTTTCTTGTTAGGCAATTTTTGCTTACAGATATTTTTAAGAGTATGCATAGTAAAAAAAAAAAAAAAGAATGAAAATCTAAGTATTTTCTCTGATTATCGTGTATTTGAAGCTAATGAGCAGAATGGGAGCTGCTGGTAAAGCTTTGCCACTGTGCACTATGGCAGCTGGTAATTATGATGATTTAAGGGCTGTTAAATGCAATCAGTCTGTCTGAGCATAATGCAGGCATGTGATCTGTTGCAGAAAGACAAACCAGTTATCTTCATAGTGAATCTGGCTTGGCTCATTCAGCATGGCATTGTTTTCTTTATTCAAACAATTGAAAAAAATGTAAACAAAAACAATTTCACTGTTCATCTGGTGACTGTCACTGAAGTGACCTTTAAACGTAGAAAAGAAACCTTAACCAGACTATATAAAGAAATAGGATCTTACCTCTGATATCCTGAGTTTGTAGAATGTGTATATATTGACAATGTACTGTAGGAAACCATGAAAATGTATAGTAAAGAAAACTATAGCTTCAGTTATTGATATAATAGAGCACATCTGTCTATGCAGTTTGTGAATAGAAAAAAAAAGAATAAAAGATGTGACAGTACATGCGCAATAGGAAAAAGATTTAAAACCTCTCTTCATCTAGTAATTTTACTCTTTCCTGAACTAGGAAAATGCTGACTTTTTTGATTCCATCCCTCTCTTGTTTATCCATTGCACACATGAGCAATATTGTACCTCTGGTAAAAGCTTTTAACAATGTCTTCTTGTTAAGGTAAATATAAAAAAAACACTTAAGTTTAATAATGTAGAACAAAAATGCTTAAAACACAAAAACGTGAATAAATTAAGCCAACAGGATATCATAATCTAATTGTGAAGCTTTTGTTTAAAACCAGAATAAGCTACTGGCATAAAATGTTTAGTTAAAGTATAAGACTTGGCCTCTTTAAGGCAAATAGTGACATGTTTCGGGCATCTGATAATCCTTGGTGCCACTTCTTTAAAGGCTTTCACTGACATGAACCTCTTTTATTTGGATGCAGAAAAATCCCACAGATCTACAATAGCATAATGTTAATGTGTCATCTTTAAGCAAGAAACTCCTTGGGTAGCCTCGTGATTAATTGCTGAAGGGTTAGAAAGTATAATAGTACTGAGAATAATATGTCAGAATAATTACAATAAAATGTTGTTGTTTTTTACACACTGGATAGTGTTTCACTAACATTTTGTATCTTAAAATGTGCACCATCTACTTGCTTACCTCAGATTATCTGGTTTAGAACAAAATGACAAATTGAAAGAGACTTGTTTTTGTTCTGGATTTTGTGGAATTAGTGGCCTTCACTGACAATAATCAGACAATAAATTGGCAGAGAGAAAAGGGACATGGGGCTGGGAGTACGTTAATATATAGCAAAGGTCTCAAGGTCTGAAACTGATTTCCCAGTTGGATGTGTGAAGACTAATACTATAGGCTTCGTATCTGGGGCGCTCCTTCTATATCAAGGCCATGTGGTGCCCTGGGAGGCTGGGTCATTGACAGGATTTCTGTTTCATGGAAAATCTGCACACAATTTTTTTTGTGCTAGAAGAGCCCATGGAGAAATATTGAAGGCCAGTAATTATTTCTAAAAAGTAATTCAATCTAAATCTCAGTAGACTCTGAGGCTTTTATTACTCCTGTTTAAACCAGAGGGGGTTTGACTTGATGACTGCTGTCTTGGCCCTTAGTCTTGTAAAACCAAGGGGATCGCTCTGTAATATAAAAGCTATCAATGAGGCCTTGGTCCCACTGGGATTGCTACACACTAAAGCAACAAGCATGACCTCTTCAAGCTAAACATTAGATTTCACCACCTACTCATGACACTCTGCTGGGTTTGGATTGTAAAAAGCCTTTGATCTTTTGTCTGTTTTTTGGCTGTGCAATATGATAAAAAAAAAAATCCAAAGTACTGTCATCCAACAACCCTGAAAAAAAGGACACATTGCATTCACACATAAAGCAAATGAACTGCATTACTTTTCATTCTATCATGAACTTGTCTAACATTTCCAGACCTGGAAAATATAACTCTGAAAAGACAGGTTTTCCAAGTAACAGTGGAATCTAGGTGTATTTTCTGTTCAGTGAGGTAAAGAGACCCATCTGTGTGTCTTGGCTCTAACCTCGGTAAAATTAGAATGAAAAATGAGCAGAGACAGCCGGCTACCTATTATCAATTCAAATATTTTTTTTCCACATACCCAGAATTTAACTTCAACAAATGACTACAGATTAAATAAACTAAAATAAATCAAAAAGACTTATTTTCAGAGCTGATGGTCCTACAGGTTACTTATGAAAAGGTCAAATGTTTAAAGTTCGCTGTTTAAGAGCACACAAAACCAGCTAGAAGCATAGAAAATTGTTAAAAAACAAAGATTACACTTGGAAAACATTTATTAAAGATGTCCGAATATTATAAGACGAGAAAAAAACAGGATTCCTCACTTTTATTAAAAGTCTACCAAAGCAGGTTTGGAATAAACTATATTTTGTTTAATCAAACATATTATATCCCAGGAGAAGTCTACAAAGGTCCATAAAAGACAGATATGGAGGGATTCTAAATCATCTTTCATCTAAAATGTATGGCTTTGCCTCAAATAGATGGGAATAATTATTCAAAGTTTGCAAAGGAATCCTTCAATACCGCACATTACCTCTAAATTACCCTTAACAGTAAATGAAAGGATAGCAGAGACACGGAGGCACCTTAATCCCACCTTGCTGTGCCATACCTCCTTAATGTGCTGTTAGTGCAAACTGTGCTATGGCTGAGGTTCATAAAGTAAGACACTCCTTGCATATGTGGGATTTCATTTCAAGCTTATGCTCAAATACCATGGGGTCCTCAAAAGTCACTTTTAAATGTCCACAATGGATTTCTAGGTAAGATTCCAACCAACAAGGGGAGTGCAATTTTATTTGGCTAAATTAACTTACACCTTACAAGTAAAAGAACAACGCATTTAAAGGTATTGTGGAGGATTTTTTTTTAAGACCCGTCCTCTCCACGTGTGCGTGCAAGAGCATGCACGAGCCCATTTCTCCTTGTGCACGCGCTGTTTAAAATGTGCTGTTCTCATAGCTCATACAAGCTTACTGTAACCAGATGGACTTTATAACAAACTTGGTTAACTGGTCGTTCGGACAGATGATCACTGCTTCTTGCTCCGTTGGTCATGTAACTCCTCCACTGCGTGGTGCCTGCACCATACTTGTTATACAGGTGCTGGTCATAAAATTAGAATATCATGAAAAAGTAGATTGATTTCAGTAATTCCATTTAAAAAGTGAAACTTGTATATTATATTCATACATTACATACAAACTCATATATTTCAGATGTTTATTTTGTTTAATTTTGATGATTACAAATGACAACAAATGAAAATCTCAAATTCATCATATCAGAAAATTAGAATATTGTGAAAAGGTTCAAAATTGATGGCCCCTGGTGCCACACTCTAATCAGCTAATTAACTCAAACCACCTGCAAAAAGCCTTTAAATGGTCTTTCAGTCTAGTTCTATAGGCTACACAATCATGGGGAAGACTGCTGACTTGACAGTTGTCCAAAAGACGACCATCGACACCTTGCACAAGGAGGGCAAGACACAAAAGGTCATCGCTAAAGAGGCTGGCTGTTCACAGAGCTCAGTGTCCAAGCACATTAATAGAGAGGCGAAGGGAAGGAAAAGATGTGGTCGAAAAAAGTGTACAAGCAAGAGAGATAACCGCACCCTGGAGAGGATTGTGAAACAAAACCCATTCAAAAATGTGGGGGAGATTCACAAAGAGTGGACTGCAGCTGGAGTGAGTGCTTCAAGAACCACCACACACAGACGTATGAAAGACATGGGTTTCTGCTGTCGCATTCCTTTTGTCAAGCCACTCTTGAACCACAGACAGCGTCAGAAGCGTCTTGCCTGGGCTAAAGAGAAACAGGACTGGACTGCTGGTGAGTGGTCCAAAGTCATGTTCTCTGATGAAAGTAAATTTTGCATTTCCTTTGGAAATCAAAGTCCCAGAGTCTGGAGGAAAAGAAGAGAGGCACTTCATCCACGTTGCTTGAAGTCCAGTGTAAAGTTTCCACAGTCAGTGATGGTTTGGGGTGCCATGTCATCTGCTGGTGTTGGTCCATTGTGTTTTCTGAGGTCCAGGGTCAACGCAGCCACATACCAGGAAGTTTTAGAGCACTTCATGCTTCCTGCAGCTGACCAACTTTTTGGAGATGCAGATTTCATTTTCCAACAGGACTTGGCACCTGCACACAGTGCCAAAGCTACCAGTACCTGGTTGAAGGACCATGGTATCCCTGTTCTTAATTGGCCAGCAAACTCTCCTGACCTTAACCCCATAGAAAATCTATGGGGTATTGTGAAGAAGAAGATGCAATACACCAGACCCAACAATTCAGAAGAGCTAAAAGCCACTATTAGAGCAACCTGGGCTATCATAACACCTGAGCAGTGCCACAGACTGATCGACTCCATGCCACGCCGCATTGCTGCAGTAATACAGGCCAAAGGAGGCCCAACTAAATACTGAGTGCTGTACATGCTCATACTTTTCAGTTGGCCAACATTTCTATAAATCCTTTGTTTTTATTGGTCTTCAGTAATATTCTAATTTTCTGATATGATGAATTTGAGATTTTCATTTGTTGTCATTTGTAATCATCAAAATTAAACAAAATAAACATCTGAAATATATGAGTTTGTATGTAATGTATGAATATAATATACAAGTTTCACTTTTTAAATGGAATTACTGAAATCAATCTACTTTTTCATGATATTCTAATTTTATGACCAGCACCTGTAAGTCGCCACAGTGAGGTAGCGACAGCGGTGAGAAAGGTGAGCTTCATGGGCTGTTGGAAACCGTAGCTCACCACACATAAGCGGCTGAAAGTGCGCATGCGCAGAAAAAGATGGCTGGCAAGGTGAGCACGTAGGACGGTCTTACGTAAACATATCACCAGAATGACTGACAATTAGGAGGACCTCTTATTTAGATTCTCTACCTGGAAATAAAAGATAATCCTCTATACCTTTCATGCAAAAGACATTACAGATGATTTTTTTTCTGACAGTGAGTACAGCATTGCAAACAGTTCAAATAAGGATAAAATGCACTAAAACCTTATTACACCTACATAACTAAGTTCAAACAAACACAATACCACCCAAACATCATGGGCTATCAACCGAAGAAATAAGTGTTAGGAAGTAAATATTAGCAAGATGCTGAGCATTGGCTAGCTAACTTTTCTAAATTTTAACAACTGGACATTATGGGCGATTTTCTCATCATGGAATACTTTTATTACAAATATGCTGGATTACTTTTAATCTGTGGACCCTTATGGAAGAATGGAGTCTAAACAATTTAAGATTGGATTTATAAAATGACATTTGGATGCCTTCAAAGGGATGCAGTTGTGACTGATTTGTTTGTTTGCTTGGCGGTTGAATTATTGAGAATCTAAGCTTTCCAACGATGTCTAACATGTCTATATCGGTAAGTATTTTACCGATGGAATTTTCATGCATTTGAAGATATTCTCAAAACTCAAACCTCTCAAAAGTTTTTTAGAGGTTAAAAAAATAGCACTGACTTTCCTCACAGAAGTACCTAAAATTAGATATATTTTATTGCATTTAACTCATATTCATAGCTCAATTTACATGTTTTGGATTTTGTCCTTTTTACAATGTAAACATGATCACAAACAGCTTAAGAGGTAATTCTATGATAAGCATCTAACATATTAACATTTCTGTAGAAAATGTAATTTATTTTCATGGAGGGATTTTTAGAATCTATCTCTATTACATATATTTTTGTAATAACAACTATTTTTTCTAAAGCAGAAACCCTTAAGATACTATTCAAGAATGTATTTCACCAATCTTACAAAGCCTGCAATATTTTAATGCAATTATGGAAAAATGCAGAAAGTCTTGTGATGCATTATTGGTAGTGAGAGATTTTAGTATGTTTTCAAACTATATGACAAATTGCAAGACAAAAAGCAATCTGTACAGAATCAAGCTTTGATTTCAGCTAGATCACAGGAAACCAAGAAGATACTGATATACAGAAAATAAGCAAAAAACACAACCACAATGGAAGACCACAGCTTGTATCACTTCAAAATCTTACCAAATCATGAGGGTTTTTTTGCTGCTGTGTGATACTTAACCCACAGAATATTATATTTAGACTGAAAACTAGCCAACCAATAAGAGAACAAGTTATAGGGAGCTAATGTAGCACATTTTATGAGACAGAGTCTGCGGTGCTGTTAGGGATTCCGGCTAATATAAAAACATCAGGGGCCTTCCTGTTTTGTCTTCACTATGCAGTAAGAGCTTACAATCATTCAGGACAGAAACATTCTTCTTTTTGTTGTCTTAACTGAACCAATGAAAGGCTGATTCTCATGTCTGCATGGAATACACTTCTCCAAGGGGCCTCAATGAGGATATAAACTTTTACAAATAGAATGGAAATTTTTTATCATATGAGGTTTGGTTGGCAAAAACTAGCAATAGGAAGCCATTAGTTTTTAAGGTATTGAGAAACATAATGAAGCAAAAGTACAAATAAACACTACAAAAACAGGCAGATTGAGCACATCTAAAACCATTTTGTAGGGCTTAAACATAACAAGAGAGCTAAATTAACACAATCGAATCAGCTATTATTGGACCAATTCTTAATAAATGGCTTATTTGTATTTAAAGGCGAAACAGGAAAAAGGAGTGTCTGAGTTCTCTCCAAATTTCATTCTGCTGTATTTGTACAAATGGCTGAATATATTTTTCCCTTTGCTGTTTAAAATTTCCATGTGAACAAATAAAGATCAAAAGATAGCTAATATGAGATATAAAAATGACCTTTTAATTTGTAAAAATAATCTTATTGTTCTTAGACAATATCTTATTTTAACTATAAAACAGATGTGATTTAAATAAATGTAATCAGATAACTCTTTACCAAATTAACAATACTGCTGATGTTTAATGAAGCATTTATCTATTGCTTGTATTGCTACAACTCTTTAGAGGGATCATTTAAATTATGACACAATCAAATACAATTAGATGTTAATTGTCCTTTGGCAATATCAAAGCAGAGAAAGCAACTAAATGAAAACAACCATAAAATGTATTTCTACACATAACTTTTGGCAAAAGAAAGAGCTGAAACAAGTAGGTATACACACACAAAAAAATAACAGTATCTTTAGCTGAGTATTTTGTAATATATTAAGTTGTTTAAGTGATTGTTTGTGTAATGTCATAATCTGCTAAAAGACCATTTATATGTAATTACTGCACAAAGGAATATGAGACTATCTGTACAAAGCAACCAATGTTTCATTAAATTACACATAAACAGAAAACAAATAAGTTCCAAATGCCAAAATTTGACTATATCATCTTCTTAAATTAGGTCCATAACCAGAGAAACTTAACATCCTGAAAGTTAGATATGTAATTGGTAGAAAGGCAATGTTTGGTAATGGTACATTTATGTGCCCCAAGAGGCCACTTGTAAAACCCCTAAAGGTGTGCCATAAAACTGGGAGATAACTCTAGTGTATTAGTCCCTCATTTGGAGATCAAGAATACAGAACATGTTTGTTTTAATCTATTGGGTATATAAGCAAACTAATGGTCAAATACAAAAATAAAAAGCAACTTACCCTCACCACCAAAGCCAGTGAGTCTATGAAACAAAAAGAAAAAAATCTTAGAATTAGGGGTGGGTATTGGCAAAGAAGTCATGATTCGATTCGAATCACGATTCACATGCCACGATGCGATTCTATCACGATGCATCACGATACTTGAAGCATCGCGATGCATTGCGATATTTTCACTGAACACTGTAAGAAAAATAAACAGCCCTTACCAGTGGCTGACTGGCTGTGTGTGATCTGGATAGTGTCTTCAATTGATACATAACTGAAAGCAACTGAATTCATACATAGCTGTATTTATTGAAATGACTTTTGGAGGTGTTGCCATGAAAACAAATACTGGACACAAATATTACTATTACTGGCGTGGACACACTGACAAAAAGATCTTAGGATTCATTAAACTTATAATAATAAGGATAACCAGTACCGTTTACATGGCCTCAGTGGTCCTTTTGCAATTTACGTGCGTCATATCAATTTCATATTTACCTTCTTAGTTTTTAAAGCCAGAATGCATCAAAGCATCTGACTTGAAATGTGATGGAGCCGGGGGGCGAATTTTCTCAGTCTCCTCCATATTTTGTTTACGAATGACTCGTCGCAGTATCCCGCACATGCTTGTGACACAAGGCAGCGGGCGTCAACACATCCGCAGCGACATCTGATGGACTGGAAGTTGTATTCCACTTGGTTTGGCTGATGTGCGCCAACCATTAATTTATTTTATTTATTCTTTTTTTTTTTTTTATAATCGATTCTTGCCTTCAAGAATCGATGCAGTAGATCACAAAAATTAGAATCGCGATGCATCGATTTGACGATTATTTTGCACACCCTTAATATATATACATATATACACATATATATATATATGTATGTGTATATATGTAGAGAGGGGAAAATAAGTATTTGAACACCCTGCTTTTTTGCAAGTTCTCACAGAAATCATGGTGGGCTCTGAAATTGTTATCGTAGGTGTATGTTCACTGTGAGAGACACATAGTCTAAAACCTGTCCTGGTTCCTCAACAATTGAAGCAGGCTTTGTTTGACTGAGCTGCGTCTGAGCTGATATGGTTCTATGTTTATTGGCTCTCATATCATAAGGTAGTCATTCTTAATGCTCTATCCCAAGTACCAACACTTAATGATGTTATCTTTTTTTCTGTGGAACTCAGTTGTTTAAATAATAGATAAAACAGGTTAGGAGAGTTCTTATTTACAACTGGTAACTGGAGTTATTTATTTATATTTTATAATCAATCCCCTGAAGTCAACCATAATATGATGGCAAATATTGTCCTGCTGAATCTAATTACTTTGCATATTGGCTCGCTCCTCATAAATCCCAACCATAAGATCTTTACAAGAGGTAAATCCAACATTATACTGGTCTCCCAGCAATAAAACAGGGGAAGTAAAGGTCAGGAAATACTTAAGTACAGCAGTTCTTTGACTGCTATATTAAAAGGATAGGTTTGAGCTAAATCTCTTAAATTATCAATACCCAGGTCTAATGGGTAACTATATAAATCTACATAGATTATGAGTTCAGTTAACTATAAATTTTGATTTTAAAGCCTGATCATCTTTTGATATACAATAAGCTTTGAAATTTACATCATTCATGAATTCTCAATTAAATTTAGATCTAGAAGTGACAATTTTAACACATAAATATGATTTGATTTAAACTAAAGAAACTGACAATTTTTCATTGTTAAGGTTGTTGCTTTACCACAAGGTTTATCACTGCCTAAGTCTCAAATTTAATGCTGTATCTAAAAGAAATATTTAACATTTTCCATAAATTATTGGCAGCTTCCATGTTCCTCATCAGGACATGCATCCCTGCATGATGCACATATTTGTTCCTTATTTAGGGTTTGAGTAAATTATTTTGGGTATTCGTAAAGCATTGCCTATCATTACACATAATATGTCCTCTATATGTTTTCTGGCAAACTGTATATGGTAGTTCTTTTGGCTTTCATTCAGCAATAGCATGTTTCATGGTCCAATCCCCCAAACCCAAGATTAGTGGAATGCACAATCACTACCTCTCCTGCCCATAGATTTTCCCATCTATGCTGTGTATTTCTGCAACTTCCCCAGTGTTGCAATGAATATTTTGAAAATTTGTTTGGCCAGGTGTCTTAAATGTGATTGTTTGGACTGGATTTTGATTATGGTCATAAGACAAAAAGGTGCTAGACACAAAATAACAAATTTAGTTTTTTTAGAAAATTAAATTATAAATTGCATGGACATCGGGGGCAGTCCCCCTGGATTGGCAGACTGGGGTGGTGGTCCCCCTGTTCAAAAAGGGGGACCGGAGGGTGTGCTCCAATTACAGGGGAGTCACACTCTTAAGCCTCCCCGGCAAGGTCTATTCGGGGGTGCTGGAGAGGAGGGTCCGTCGGATAGTCGAACCTCGGATTCAGGAAGAGCAGTGTGGTTTCCGTCCTGGTCGTGGAACGCTGGACCAGCTCTACACCCTCAGCAGGGTCCTGGAGGGTGCATGGGAGTTCGCCCAACCAGTCTACATGTGCTTTGTGGACTTGGAGAAGGCGTTCGACCGTGTCCCTCGGGGGGCCCTGTGGGGGGTTCTCTGGGAATACGGGGTGCCAGGCCCTTTGATACGGGCTGTCAGGTCCCTGTATGACCGGTGTCAGAGTCTGGTCCGCATTGCCGGCAGTAAGTCGGGCTCATTTCCGGTGAGAATTGGACTCCGCCAGGGCTGCCCTTTGTCACCGATTCTGTTCATTACCTTCATGGACAGAATTTCTAGGCGCAGCCAAGGTGTTGAGGGGATCCGTTTTGGTGACCTTAGGATTGCGTCTCTGCTTTTTGCAGATGATGTGGTCCTATTGGCTTCATCAGGTCGTGATCTGCAGCTCTCGCTGGATCGGTTCGCAGCCGAGTGTGAAGCGGCCGGGATGGGGATCAGTGCCTCCAAATCCGAGGCCATGGTCTTGAGCCGGAAAAGGGTAGAGTGCCTTCTCCGGGTCAGGGGGGGTGTCCTGCCCCAAGTGGAGGAGTTTAAGTATCTTGGGATCTTGTTCACGAATGAGGGAAGAAGGGAGCGGGAGATCGACAGGCGGATTGGTGCAGCGTCTGCCGTGAAGCGGGCGCTGTACCGGTCCGTCGTGGTGAAGAGAGAGCTGAGTCAAAAAGCAAAGCTCTCGATTTACCGGTCGATCTACGTTCCTACCCTCATCTATGGTCATGAACTCTGGGTCATGACCGAAAGAACGAGATCGCGGATACAAGCGGCCGAAATGGGTTTCCTCCGTAGGGTGGCTGGGCTCTCCCTTAGAGATAGGGTGAGAAGCTCGGTCATCCGGGAGGGACTCGGAGTAGAGCCGCTGCTCCTCCACGTCGAGAGGAGCCAGTTGAGGTGGCTTGGGCATCTGTTTAGGATGCCTCCTGGACGCCTCCCTGGTGAGGTGTTCCGGGCACGTCCCACCGGGGGGAGGCCCCGGGGAAGACCCAGGACACGCTGGAGAGACTATGTTTCTCGGCTGGCCTGGGAACGCCTTGGGGTTCCTCCTGAAGAGCTCGAAGAAGTGGCTGGGGAGAGGGAAGTCTGGGCCTCCCTTCTTAAGCTGCTGCCCCCGCGACCCGACCCCGGATAAGCGGAGGAAGATGGATGATGGATGGATGGATGGATGGATGGATGGATGGATGGATGGATGGATGGATGGATGGATGGATGGATGGATGGATGGATGGATGGATAAATTATAAATGCTCATAATCCTAATGTTAAGATATTTTCATTTTATTTATTTATTTTTGATACTGCTAACCAATGGTTAAGGGTATTTGCAAAAGTCTTATTCCATAGGGGGCTTTTAGAACAAAATTACAATTAAGCAATACTACAATAACATCTTAAATTCTGAAATAATTTTGAATTTGCAAGAGCAGTTTGATCAAAAAGGTATTGTATATATTAATATTGCCACTCTGCCCAGTCTTTAATAACAGTTTTAATCCTCTATTAAATGTGTTAGTAACATACTGTTGTTTAAGCCCAGAAAAGGTGGATGGGGGGTCCACAGTTTGGGTCCTTTACAGAAGAAACTCCACTACCCAAAGCAATGCCAAGTGTTGTGTTTGTCCAAATATAGTATACTTAGTCCTTTTTGAGACTTCAAAAAACATTAGCACAAGGTCCATGATCAGCTGACAAACATTTTTGTACACCACCATCATCTGCTGCCAGGACTTATTCACACATCCATCAATTTGGCAGTGATCACCAGCATTTATACCTTACTCACATTGAGCTACTGGTGTAGAAAGGGGCCTTTAAATGTACAAATCTTCCACCCACCAGTTATTTGTGGTTGTAACATGATAAAATGTGAAAAAGGAACATTATCAACTTAGAAAAGCACCAATTTGATCCTTATTGAAATTATGTGCAACAAACAAGTAGCGCATAAAACCCTTAAGATAAAAAGTCCCAAAATAGGGACCTATGAGTTTGAAAAATATTTAACTGGCAAGCAAATTCCTAATGAGACAGTTTTAGGAGGTTTATATGACATAGGAAAAAAAAGTGTTAAAGGAAACATGTTGAGATTTGTCTGCCATCCTTTGTTTCATACTGTATTAAAGCAATGTCTTTCCATTCAGTTGTTACATAGAATGAGAAGCAGTTTGAACAAAGATCAAGTGAGCCACGTGTCTGTAACACCCACTTACACACAATGATGAACTGATGAGCTGTGATTGCAGCATAGCGTCACTGCTTAATATGTTTGAACATGGAAACAAAATAAAATGCAAATTACCACAAAGCATTAGCTGTTCCAAAGAACAGTCTGCAGATTAAAAGCATACGTGTGGCCTGAGCCAGAAAAACAAAGGGACTGAAGTCAAATCCTCTGTGTGGAGACCAAGATCAGCAAACCACCAGAACAATGAACTGCACCGCAGAATGGATTCTTCGCCACTTGGACAGTAATTGGTTCCGAACCTAACCACAGGTTAAAGAAGAGTGTGACCAAACTCTGATCAGTCCCCAAGATGCAATCCTGCTGCTTTGGCTCCAACGTCGTGTCAAGACCCTGAACCAGACAGTGCTTAACTATTTTCAGTTTCTGGAATCCAGTGGAGGACCAAAAAAGAGGGATTATTTTAAACAATATTCTCTGGTCACACTCTTTCTGTGCACTTATCTGCTTTAATACTTTTCTGTATATTATATGTATTTTGAAGATACATTACATATTTACCTTTATTTATTTATATATGTTTTGGGGCTCTTGGAATTGTTACTAGAAACCTTTCATTTTACAATGAAAACAGAGCTTCTCTCCTCTTTTAGAAGATTACCCTAAGCAATAAAATGAACAGTGAAAATTATGTTTGGAAACTAGGGGGGTCAGATTTCATTCCTGCAATCTCCGAAACAGTTAGTGGTGATTTTGAGAACACTATAAATCTTTGGATAGTTCACATTAATATTAAATGCTAAGAGCATGAAGACTGGTACACTTGAGATGAACTGTTCATGCAGTAAAACTATATTAGGGAGAGGCACAGGGCCAAGAGGACGTCCGGCTGGCAGTTGCAGGGGTGTGTGCTTGGATAAGAATGGACCACAACCCTGGAGTCAGTCCAAGGTATATTAAAAGGTTCTGGGTGAATTCCAAGACAGCTGGGGAGCAGCAGAGTCAAGTTCTACAGTAACCTGGATCTGTACATTCAGGCCATACTGCTGACAGATTTAACAACCATGATCGCCTAAGAAGAATTGTATCTTAAGCTGCAACACATCTGCTACTACATCTAATTCTTAGACCACACAGCTTCATGCATTAACTACTTTAGCATAACCTTTCTTACTTTTGTAATTTCCAATTCTGGCCAAGAATATTTCACCTGATAGTCAGGTGTACATGATTGAGAATTATGCTCTCAGCACTAGTACATTAACTTCAATGACTGGATGAGCCAATTCTACATCTCATTCTCAACTAATAATATTTTTCCATCACAAGCCTTCCAATAACATCAAATGCTGTTTTTTAATCCACCAATATTGAAGCCGACCTAATAATATAAACCATGACAGTAGGCAGTCTCAGCTTCCAATTGCATGGGGGCCAATGACTGAGAAGAGGCAAGAAGTCAGGGAGTGTGCTGGGCCGCTGTAGTGAGGGCAGTACTTGGTGGCACACCTGCCTGCCTGATTAAACCATGGACAATGAGGGCTCTGTTTTTACCTGTCCACCTGTCTGCAAAGTGGAGGCCCCCTCCTGCTCTGTCCTGCAGCCCTGAATTCCTCTGTGCCCCTCCCAAGCCTCTGTTCACCTCAGGAATCACTCCATGTTAATAAGTTCACATTCTTTGGCACGCAGGGACATCTTTAGAGAAAACAGGTATTGCAAAGAAGAAATTA
Organism: Cyprinodon tularosa; assembly: GCF_016077235.1. Lineage (NCBI taxonomy): Eukaryota > Metazoa > Chordata > Actinopteri > Cyprinodontiformes > Cyprinodontidae > Cyprinodon > Cyprinodon tularosa. Next base: position 2,629,553 of record NW_024039163.1, read on the forward strand.
CTAATATTTCTATAAGGCCGTGTATTTTCATGTCACTATGTGGTACACACAAATAACCTTTCAGATATCCGTTTTTAATGTGTCAAACCAAGAGAAATAATAACTTTGCCTGTCAAAAAAACTGAAACTGTCTAAAAATCTTATGAGTTTAGGTAAATGACCGGGCACTGTCTTATATCACAGATCTGATGTTCCTTTTGTCCCTAAACAGGGCCGTGCAGAGACCACTAAAGGGGCAGGTGCTCAAAAAAAAAAAAGGGCACATCTTATCGCATTTTAGGACAGAATATTAACAAAGTCACATAGCTTTCAGAGTTTAATGAACAATGATAGATTACAAAATTGTGAGACATACAATCAAAGCTAAGGGAAATCTCTACATAGAACATAGAACTATGCATATGTAAAATATTTTATTAGTAATTTCTTTCTGCAGGTCTATTTTGTTATAGGAAAGTATTACAATATTCAAACCTGCAATTTAGCAATCAATCAAGCCAAGGTCAGAGCTGGACCACCAGACATATTTTGTCTTTATAGAATTAAACTGTTAAAAATGCATACAAGGGCACAATGCAACCTTTTAGTGTACTGTAATCTATAAAAAAGAATGTCTGCCTGGTTTGCTGTACTGACAGTGGAGATGGAGACGGTCCATTCAGAAAAGCAGAGCTGCTGCATCAAACTTTAACGTGGAACTGCAGAAAAAAAGAACAAAAGCAAACATTTTATTAATGCATGTCACCATGAGAAAAGCCTACTCTGTTTGTGTCTTAGTGTATTTTGTAAGTACCTATATACATTTTCTTCAATCTTTCCTCTTCGTTTTTTCTTGTCAGTTTCTCTTTTCTTTTTTTCCTCATTGTCTCATCTTTTCTGTGTTGAGTGAAGGTCAATATCTTATTTATTTCAGTCTCTTGCCTTTCTTTTCCCCCCAAACTAAATCCAAGATTATGATCCAAAAATTCCGTCATGGTGATTTTACTCTTTAAAAACAAATTTCCAACTTTTAAGCATTTTTGCTATTTTTGTTCTCTTTTGTTCACTGCAGCAGTTTTCTGTTAGCCATGTCTTTAAAAATGTTAATAACCTCACTGTGAATGATTGGCACATCCTTCTCGATTGCCAACAAAAGAAGGTCTGACAACCGATCCTCCTTGCATAAGCTGCGCAGTTTTGTTTTCACCAGCTTCATACATTATATCTATCATATATCTATCATGGTAGTTCTGGATGAGTTCTCCTTTAAGATACATTTACCTAACGCTAGAATAAATGAAATGTACATCATGCAGCAAAGGAAATTAGAAAATCAGACATATATCCATTATGGAGATGATAAGTTTTTGACGGGCGATGTGCCCCTACTGCATAAGTAATACTGAAGAATGTCCTACTATCATTAACGACACAGGGAAGCTTTTTAGTTATCTTGCTTTGCTAGCAAAGTCATTAGCTAGCAGCTAGCTCATAGCACAAGAACAACAGCCTAATGTCTGTATGATAAAAATACTGAATCGATAGATAAGAACAGCTTTTCCTCACCTGGCTGTCTCCTCCCGCTCAGTAGTTCTTCAGAGAAAGGCGCGCCGCATCCTATACTTTCCTCCGTTTAAACCGCTACTCTTTGCTAAAGTAGAGAAATTATACAACGTTCAAAGTTTTCCGTTGTCTGACAAGTAGCAAGCCTACTCCAGTATTTTCACCAAAAATTATGTTTTTTAATTCACAAAAAAACTGTTCTGTAATCATTACAGAACAGTTTTTTTGTGAATTAAAAAACATAATTTTCAATGTAAAAGACTAAAAGCACAGAGTAAACAGTGTTTTAGATCAAACAATACTGCATCATCCATGGGGCTCATTTGGTTTCACTTACATGTCTATTCAGGTTGACATTGGAGAGGCGGTGCAGACTGAAGACATAGCCATCCGTCCGATCATGGTTGATCTTGCTTAGGGCCAAATGAGCAGCGGCCACAGTGTAATGTGGAATATTCGCTACCTTTAGCTCCGCAGTTAGCCGCCTTATCTGACTGTGCGAGAGGCAAGTGCGTCGTCACCGGCAAAAGGTCAAAGTTAACAATGTGACCGGAGGGCTTATTTTATTGTTTTTCTTGCCAAAAAAAAAGATAATAATAATAATTTCAGTACGTGTCAAATAAAAAAAAAAAAAAAAAAAAAAAGGGCACATTGGGATTATGGGGCAAAAGGGGCAGGTGCTCAAGCCCCCTTAGCCCCCCCCTCTGCACGTGCCTGTCCCTAAATGAGCCCTTTGCTCCAAATGTGCAGGTTTACTAGTGGTTCCTAGAATTTCTAAAGGTAGAATGGGAGGCAGATTTTTTAGTTATCAGGCTCCTCTCCTGTAGAACTAACTACTAGTTTTAATCCATGAGGCAGACCCCCTGTCTACTTTTAAGGTTAGGCTTCGGTGGTGGGCGGTGCATCTGGTACCCAGGCCTTTAGTGGGCACCCTTCAACTTAATCTACTTCTTAAACCCTTGACTTCTGAAAAGCTTGACAAAGGTTCCTGAATCTGTAATGACTGGCACCAAGGAATTGCACATGCATGTTAATACAGGGGGTTTGTGGCATATTTGCAAAGATGGGGTTAATATCACCACTTTCAAGTTTAATGAAATAAAGCAGCGATAGTATGGTAATATTACACCAAATTACCAGATAAAATAGAACATAAAATATGAAAATAAAATATATCACACTCATCAGAGATGCTGATTATTTGTACACAAAATCCATCCTTCTGTCTTTGTGCAGAAAGTCTTAGTATCTCCATTTAAGTATCAGCTATTTAGGCTAGATAAACATTTGACAAAAGCTCATCTAAAATACAGATTTTCGCTTGCTTAACTTGGCTTTAAACATTTTGCTTTAACTGACCAATCAGAGGAAAGAAAATGCTGATGTTTGCATGGGCACACTAGCTGAGGCAGCTTGTGGGGCAAATCTGAAATCTGATTTGTTAAAGAAAATGTTTCTCACTAATATTGTGAAGGTAACATCAGCCAGCACTGCTGATTATCATTCTGAAGGCCCTAGGCAGATTTCATTCACATAGCAAAGCAAGGCTGAAATTTGATTTGACAAAAAATATAGCAACCACGTAAATGTAATGGAAGCAACACAGCCAAGAGAAAGGATAAATTAAGGGGTAAATTAATACACAGCTGTCACCCTGGCATGTACATGACCCTCAGTAATTTGCCTACCAAGCAACTAGGTTGGTAGATCATGTCAAGTTTGGACTACACCTCATCCCGGACCATCTCTGCCACCCAGAGATGTACTCAAGGATCACTTTTTGGACTTGAGGCTAGCTAAATCCAAACTACAACAAACAATGATCAGAAAAAAAGATCAGAGCTGACTTTCCGTCCATCTAGGAATTGTAAAGGTACAGGGTCAGCGAAAGTTTAGCCAACATCCCAGCAGTACCCACATATCATGGACACAAATTGTTCAGTTTCACCTTTAGGTCACCAGTTACAGTGTGCTATTTTTAAAAATGATACAGCTACCAGGAAAAAAAATTATTTCCCCAGGTTCTCTGTGTTGAAAACAATGAGCACATTCTAGGCCAAGATGTTAGCCACTCTGCTGTGAAACAAACAAAAAAAACAGCCTGCTTTTTTATCTTAAAAGATAAGAAAAAGAAAAGGCTGTATACTGTTTATATATTGTTTTCCTTCTATCCTTTATATCATTCTTTCTATATTACTCATATTGATGTTTAATTTGTGCGTGCAGTGAGCATTTGAAACCAAAATCAAATTCCTTGATTTTGCACTCAAACAATCTTGACAGGTCAAACTTTTTGTAAATCCATTTCTGACATAACAATCATACTATGATAACATAAAAACTTTAACAGACACATGGAAAACAGCAAGATAAAGGATTTACTTTATTGTAAGAGAATCATCTATCAGCAAAAGCTAAAAAGTTGTCATTCACTACTGTCATGCAAACAGCTTATCTTCTGTTTTTCAGAGCCAATCATTGACTATTCTCTCCATCACATGTTTGGATTACAGCTTGAACTATTCTATAAAGAATGCATACAGTATCAGAGATACTGATGATGAATGATGTGAATGTGACACTAATGGTTTTAGGCATTACAGGAGAAGCTTCAACAAGCATGGGGCTTCTCTGATCTTGAGGACATTTTTGTCCCACATTATATTCTTAATTTGTTTTGGTCACCATTTTACAAGATATATGTTTTATCCTGGACTTTTTAGGTTTATATCAAATGGTTGAAAAATTTATTTGGTAATATCAAAAAAGTAGGAGAAAATTTTCTGACAATTTATAAGAGAGATAATTCCAAGTTCTTCTTTCTACTCAGGCTAGAGGATTGCATCCAGGGTTTAAGATTTTACTCAGCAATAACTGTCGCTAGCGGTTTTCTTAAATTACCAACTAATCAGCATTTGTGCTAGTCATTACTCTGTCGGTACCTATGTTTAATATAACTGAAGCTGACTACAGCATGCTAAAGTTCACTTCAACTAGATTTAACTAAATGAAAATAGCCCTTGTATACACCTATACCAAGACTACACTAAATCTACAACATCACCAGTCATTATCGAACCACAATAATCATAACATTACAACTGTATCGACAGACAGACAGACAGACAGACAGACAGACAGACAGACAGACAGACAGACAGACAGACAGACAGACAGACAGACAGACGGTTGACTCAAGAACCATTGGAGAACCAGAGCTTTCTCAAGAAACAACTTGCTGGGGACCTTTTACTAGATATAATTCCAGTGCTCCATAACAGTCCAAAAGAATGCATTAAATTTTGTGGATGCAAAAGAACCAAATGTGGTACAGGGTATATGCTCTGTATACTTTTGCAAGACTCTGTACTTTGTTTAATTTAATTCAATGATTGGAAATTGGAAATAAGAAGCATGTAAGTTGCTCATCCATAAAAACACATTTTATTAAATTCATTTCAAAATGCTGGACTCTCAAGATTAAAAAGAGAGATATAATTCAATGAGAGAAAACCTTTTTGAAAAGAGATTTTTTATAAAGGCATGTATCATTTATTTTGTTAAGCTTATAAAACACTGTGACAGATTATTTAACATGATATGTCTGTACCTCTTTTTAGAGAAGATGCTGTGATATTTTCCATTGAATCTAAAAAAACACTGGCATGTCAGCTCTAGAAATTTGTCAAAAATAATCTGCCACAATTTTCCAAAACAGTCTGATAAAAAAAAAAACCTATTTGCAGAGCAACATGGGGAAAGTGTCTTAGGCTGCATTGTTAAGTGCCCACTTTTAAAGAATCCCAGCTGTTTTCTGTCCAACCGCCAACCATATTCATTAGAAAAAGCCTCAAGGGTTCCAACTTCATTTGTTTTATGTGAACTTAATTCCCAATATTCAGGTTATAGTTGCCCAGATTTCAACTACTCCACAAACACACCATTGAAAACTGGCACTGCTGGAAACTTTGCTGTAACCTGGGTTCAGAGGAGGACTGATAAAAGGGGTGCTTATATTCCTACAAATTTTATTAAACTTTCTCAGCATATTTCTTCTTGTCCCCCTCTCCATTACAAACCAGATTCTAGAGAAGAATATTGTCCAGTTTAAGTATGGGGTTTGAAGGTTGGAAGGGTATCTTGGTCCAGAAGCAATAAAATATCCATTAGGAAAACTGAGAACTCATTTTAAGAGCATATAAATCTGCTTCTGGTCCTGTTAGTCATTAACAAAAAAAATCCCTCAGCAGGAGTTTGAAATAATCTTATTGTGCCTATTTCCGCCTGCTTATTTTGTAAATATGTTAGTCTTTTTAGACCAATCCTCACAGTATTCCTCAGTTCGAGTACCTAATGTAAGCTACTTTCAATTTTTTTTAAATTGATTGCATCAAAAGCATGGGGGAAAAAAACTGAATATGAAAGTTTTAAAATTAACTTCAAATTCTAAATTTATGTTTGGAAACAAGCAAGTTCCAACTATGATTGTGACACTGTCTCTGTTTGTATTTTTAAATAAATAAAATAAATTGAACTTTATTGGAGAAATTAACTCGCTGAATTTAACCAGTGGGCACTCCACTGTGCAGCACCTGGGGAGCAATCAGGGGGTTAAGGGTCTTGCTCAGAGACCCAGACTGGAAGTTTGTGGGAGTGGGTAGCAAACTCACAACCTCAGGATTACAAGCCATATTCCCAAACCACTAGGACGCCACTCCCCATATGGGTATTTTGCAATACCCATGTGTCTATAGGCAATGCAAGTTTATTTGTATAGCACAATTCCCTAAAAAGACAATTCAAGGTTCTTTACATGAATGAAAATAAAACTAGAATAAACATGATAAAAGCAGGAAGTAAAACAAGCTGAAAACAGCTGGACTACCTTGGTTACCAGTTTATCTTTAACAGTCAAAGGCAGTTCTAAACAAATGGGTTTCTAACTTTGATTTAAAAGAAATTTTAGTCTTCTGGGTGTCTGTATCAGATAAGAGGGCATGGGATCTAAATGCTGCTTCTTCATGTTAGGAACTACTTTTATATCCGTCTGAATGTTCAAGTCTGAGTCCATCATGACACCAAGATTTCCTCTATTATTAGTGTTTTCTAGCCAGGTCCAAATATTATTACCTCAGTTTTGTTTTGTTTTTTCAGCTGGAGAAAATTATGGCACATCTACATATTGATCTGTTCTACAGTATACATCTATGCAATGCTCTGATGGGTTCATAGTAACTTGGTGACGTGATGTAAATCTGTGTGTCCTCTGCATAGTTTTGATAACTGATGTTGTTTGTTATAATCTGAGCTGAGGGAGGCATATTGACAGTGAAAGGGAGAGGCCACAAAACGGAGCCTTGAATAATTCCACATTTGATCTTTCTGGTCTCTGATTTAAAGTTCCCTACTGACAAATAAATATCCCTGTCCTTCAAGTAAGATTAAAACCAGTCAAGTTCTGTACCAGTAAGGTCGACTCAGAAGTTCTATTAGAACCAAGAACCCCTTTTCAACAGCGATTTGATAACTGCCTGGGGGAAAACAATGACATAAGGTGTTTATAATTTGAATCAAATCTGACTCTAAAGCATGTAAAACCATCTTTAAAAAACTTATGGGTATAACATTAAGACAGCTGGAGGAGGAATTTTAGTAAGAGATTATTGCCAGCTTCATGGTCTTCATTCTTCTCAGATGAACAGATCTGTCCAGGAGAGAGCAGACTCACAGCGAGCCTCGTGGACAGGCAGGACGACAGGCTGTGTACCATTCACTTGAGCCTTGTATGAGGTTAAGTAATACTTTAAGTCTAACATATGAAATTATTGATTTTTGGAGTAATATCAGAGGTTTCCATATTTCAGCAAAAACAAAACGGTGATGAGCACACCTTAAAACTGCATGCATCAAAGTAGAATGTCTTTCTCTAGCAGCAGATATACAATAGAATGGGGTATTTTCCTGACAAAGAATCTGATCTATAAAATAAGCTGTTTTTTCTGATAAAATATGTGATATAAAAAGAAAAAAAAATATTGTGCATGTTAGGTATCCAGTTAGTGTGGGTTGTTTGTTTGTTTCTTCTCTCTCCACCACCAGGTGGTGCACTGTCCTCGTTGGGCCTCTATGCACACCTGCGGCTCGTAGGTTCATTCCTGGAGGAGTATTAGAGCAGTGGGCTGTCACTACCTTGATGCCAGAGTGTTTGCCAGTTTTGGGTGCTCTAGCCAAGCTGAGATTAGCAGAGTCTAACCTGATCTTTGTTTCTCTGAGTCTTATGCTGTTTTTGTCTTTGCTCTTAAGCAGGAAGCCTTCCTGTGTAACTGGATACCTGGACCTTCTCCCCCTGGAAGGATTTACTGAGTACACACTGAGCAGGGGGAAAATCTCCACATGATCTGTTCAAGTTCCCATTGGAAATCCAAGTGACAGTCCACTCCATTACTCCTCCGGGTCCAACGTATGTCTACCTGTCTGCTCTCCAACGAGTTCCCTCTTCTCTGGTTAGTCCCACACACAGACTGGATTCAAGGATTGACAAAAGCCCCCTCAAACATGAGTCCCTCTCCAGCATAATTCAAGCCGCAGTCTTATTTCCCACGGTCCCTGAACAGATCTCTGTGATCTCCCCTTCAGACTTTCCAGTTCTGATTCACCAGTTCACTGAGTTCCAGATCCAAACCCTGTTCTCATTACATCCAATAAACCTGTTAAACTTTTCCCCGTGTTCTCTGAGTGGTTTCTCTTCATGTGGGTCAGATTCCTTAAACCGATCATGACAGTGTAATTTGAAATTCCACCCAATACATAGGACATAAACTGTTGTATAAGGAATTTCAGCTTTGTGTTATGAATAAAAAATGTTGCCCATCTATCTATAGTCTTTAGAAAGGTGGTAGTTTAAATCCCTGACAGTTCTTACTTGTTGCCTATACCAGGGCCTTACAACAGATTTATAAATTGTTAATTTATTTAAATATGAAAATGTTGTTTACAAAAATAGAAGATTGTTGCAGTCTGGGGGTTTTCTCCTTCATTTAACCAGTTTTCAGCTGCTTCTCCAGAGATCCTCCTCTAATAATAATTTTTGAAACATAACCTCAATCTATAGACTGTGGCTGTCAACAATATGTGGGACAAAGTTCTACATTAGATTTCTTTTCTTGTGAAAGCGGATAATCACTGATGTTCCCAAAAAGTTAAAAACAATACACTAGACTTTGTTTTCAGTGTTTGAAGTTTGAAGACATTTCGCTTCCCATCCAGAAAGCTTTTTCAATTCAAAATGTCAGAAAAAGCATCAAGTTTGAGGCTTTATAGAGTGGACCAAAAACATAGCCAAACTGAACCGGGTGAACAGGTCCACCACATTGGAATGGGCAGTCATTTGGGTTCTTTGTAAGCCCGCAGAACCCAATAGCTGTCTATGTCTCTGAAAGGGGACCGTTATAGGGAATTGTTGGCCTGGCTAAACAGGGTGCTCTGGTCTCCTGATTGGGCTGGGGGTTGTGTGATAGCGGGAAGGAATCAACTCTATTGCTGCATTATAGGTTTTTCAAGTTAAATCATCAATCGATCCATCCATCTGTCCATCAGCAATCATGTCACCTAAATAGTTTGGGTATCCGGGAATCATAATTTGTCAAATATGGACGGACGGACAGACAAAATGAAAGTGTGTACTTACTATGGATGCATGATATGCATGATATATTGCTGTTGGCATCTGTATCGGCTGGTGTTAGTCATTATTAAATATTTTGATATTTTTTTAGCCCTTCATAAATAATGCACTAAAATATATCTATCTAACTATCTCTAATATTAATATTAGTGTTTTGATACTCTTGCATTAGGAAATCTAATAGGAAAGCAGTCAATAAATATCTGTTTGGGCACATTTTTTTCAAAAATACAAAAACGTTCTGGTCACGTTACTCTAGGTACATCAACCACCACCCAAGTGTCCCAACCAAATGTTATGACAAAGTTACACACTTGACATGGAGACATCATAGAAAAGAGAAGTTAGCTCAGATAGAGAGAGGCTGAGCAATACCACATAACATATATGGGTCAGCAGTCAAAACAGGAATTGATATCTCTCAACAACAGCAGCACCTGTCAGGAATCCAGTTTGTGTGGTCTGTTTTTGTGTTTCCTTTTCTCCTTCACCAGGTGGTGCCCCGTCCTCATTGTGCCTCCCTGCACACCTGCAGCTCATTGCCTCTTTACCTGAGGGCTGTTAAGATGCTGACTGCCACTACATCGACACCAGAGTGTTTGTCAGTTTGGAGTACTCTAGCCATGCTTAGTTTAGCAAAGTCTAACCTGAGTTTTTGTTTTGGCTATTTTTGGGTACTCTAGCCAAGCTGAGTTTTGCTGAGTCAAACTGAGTTTTTGTCTACCTGAGTTTTAACCTTGCTGTTTTTGTCTTTGCCTCTTGGCAGGAAGTCATCTTGCAAACTGGATGTTTTGAACCGTCTCCCCCCCTGGAAGGATTCTCTGAGCACCAAACTGAGCTGAGGATTCAAGTTTGTGGTTTGGATCAACGTTTCCGCTCAAGGATTGTTTTGGGCTTCTCACTGAGCAGGGGATTCATCTCCACAATAACCTGTTCAAGTACCGCAGGAAAACTAAGTGGCAGTCAGCTTCTCCCTTCATCAAGGAACAACCCCAATCTGGGTAAACCCTGTCCGCCCTCCAACAAACAGGTCATTCACTGGAACAACCCACACCGACTGGATTCATAAGAGACACCTTTTTCTGGAAACGTGAGTCTGCAACCTTAATTCCCTTCTTCAATCAAGAAAACACAAATTCCCCACTGAGCCTGAACTAACATCAGTGTCTTCCCCTCACTTTCCAGTTCCGGTTGAACAGTATTCAGAGCAGCACTGTACTCCTCTCTACTTGCTCTAAATAAAATAAATTAAACTTTCCCCTGGTCTCTCTGTTTTGGTTTTCTGCATTTGGGTCAGATCTTTAGTAAAATCATGACAGCACGCTGATCATATAAAGTAATAAGATCTGGTTTCTTGTTTTTTGAGATTACCGGGTTCATCTTTGGAGTGAAGAGATAGTGGAGACTTTGCTAAAAACATTTGAAAAATGTAGTGACAGAGAGATTGAAAATGTAACTGAAAGTATCAGCTAATTTTGTGGCGCACAACCTGAAGGCCAGTCCAGGGCAGTTTCTCTGTCTATTGCTTGTGGGGGTAAAGCCTTCTCTATATTTCACACATTCCTGATGATGTCATAGGCAGTATGTCGTGACACCCATCATTACATTTTACCGCAGTTTCAATGCTACAGCTCAGATTTTACAGCTCAGTAGAGGTGTAAAATCCAAATACCAAAAAGGTTGTCCACCTTTGCTTTTGGTTTTTCCAATGAGATTCTTATGTCAGATACCCTTGATTCAGGCATATGTAGAGAACTTGTATATTATGTTTTTTTTCAGTTTAAATTGGCATTTCCTATATTCCTGGCATTACCAAATCATTCAGGGATCATGGTTTGTATTGTGGACGCTATAGAGTCACACAGTATCTTATGCAGCCGCTCACATGTTAAGCATATGTCTCAAAGTTCATGATGGTGTCTGCCTGTGTGGATACATATTTAAACAGATTTCATATTGCATGTGTGAAACATTCCTGTGTTATATTTTCAATTTCTGCAGGGCCAGAAGTTATTGTATGCAGTTTACTACTCTGCAAACAATAATTACAAAGACAAAAATATAGTACAATGGTTTGCATACAGTGATTTAAAATGTTAGCTACAGTGTTTGACACGCTGCCACTGCAGCTCTGTTCTTCTTTTTCTTGATATTCAAATAAGAAAAGAAGGTTTATTTATGCCCAGTAATTAAACTTTGAAAAACAACATTCCTGGTTGTTCCAAAAAAACAAAATTCTGTAAAATACACTAAGTCACTTAAATTGTCTGATGGTAGGTTTGGCTTGATACAGAAATGAGTCACATAAGGTCTCAGTAGGGAGGTCTATGGGTTTTGGAAAAATATCAAGCTGCTAAAGTTGATCTGCTAAAGTTATTCAAAGCACAGGAATGTTGATGATTCACTATTTTTTGTTAAGAACTTCTGCAATTGTATTTGTTTATTCACAATTTACTAATGTCCTGTGTTGTCTACTTTAGTATGAGTATGTAATGTCTACTGGTTGTAAAATTAGCTGTGTTTTAAAAAACTGCAAAATGAACAAAAGTGTAAATGTTTGGACATACGTAGTGTCTTTTCACAATATTACGCAATACAAAAGATGATATATGTATATATATATATATATATATATATATATATATATATATATATATATATATATATATATATATATACATACACACTTCAAGGGGTTAAGAAGTGTATTAAAGGTATAGTGGAGGAAATCTCTATGTCGGGAATCTTTGAAAAGATGCACCCTCTCCACTTAAAAAAAATGCACATGCACAACCCTGTACCCGCTCCCCTGAGGGATCACCTATTAAATGCATGAGAGAGCATGCACAAGCCATTTCTCATGGAGTAGTTGTGGGACGCAATAATAAGACAGTCGCTTATAAAAAGTTTCCCCACAAATAGGACTACTGGTGCATTAAAAAAAAATCATGAAATGCTTGTATAGGTTTGGGTGTTGGAGTGGAAATTTGGACGTTTGCAGAGTAAATACAACTAAAAAGTAGTATAACCACTAATGATGCAAATTACAAAATAAACTTATCTTTCCTGGAAAGTTACAATATAGAGGTAGATAATTTTACCAGCAGTGATGCGAATTGGATTTCTCCAAATAGCATGCCAAACTTTACCCGTCGAGTAGAAAATTTGCAACGGAGGGATCAGTCGGAATCTGCATGAAGTAAAGTTTCTTTTTAATTAGGTTCAATAAAAATTCTATTTCTTATGAGGTCAATGCACATTTATAATTTAGGAATTTTACATATTTTTGACTTAATTTAAGCTAAAATTACAGTTTTCTATAAAATTTGAATTAGAACTCAAGAAAAACTGTTAAATCCATCTGTAAAAATTAGAGCATTTTTTTATTTGTTACGAAAAAAAATTTAGCAGATGAAAACTGGGAATCTATCTCAATACCACTGAAGCTATAGCGTTATTGTTTTTGAAAAATTGGTAAAACAGAATCTGTAAAGAAAAAAAAAATGAAATAGAATCAAAGGACCTATCAGTAACAATGTCTGTTCCAGTGCATATCATCATTACAATATAAGCATCTCCCTGAAATGAGTTTTTTTTTTACTTGGGATGTCTGCTGTTGATACAATGACAACACTTCCATTGGAGCACATGGCAGAGCATGTTTAGGGCACAGCTCTAGATGTTGGAGCCACTTACTGAGCCTAGAGCACCACATAGCAGTGAAACAAGCGCAAGTGATGTAGAGCTGCGCAGTAGCAGCTGGCACAATGTGTCAGGACTTGAAGAAACTATCAGGTTTGTAATTTATAGCAACTTTAGAATCCCTTCTGTTCTGACTCTTGAAGGAGGCGGTCGCATTTTCCTGTTGCTCCTGTACCTCCCTGCCTGTCCCCGCTTTGCTGTGTCTTCTCCTTTTCTGAGCTCTCTATTCATACCACCCGAACTAAAAAAAAAATGGATCTGGTCAGCTGGTCTCTCAATGCAATTGATCAAATTTATTCAACTGGAAGACAGGGAAAAGGGGACCCGTCCTGTCCTGCTGGGATTTACTTTGTGGGTTACACCATGGACTCCTGGAAAGCGTGGAGGATGGTGTGTTTCACAACGTTGTCACTGGAGGATATCGAAGATGCATGGATTTTTGGTTTTATGATACTTGGATTTCTCCTGTTTGGATTTGGAGGATACCTGATTTATCTTCAATTACAGAGGATGTCTGCAGCAATTTGGGCATTGATTGGGCAGGGGTTGACACCCTCACAAAGGCTGTGAATTAGCAGGACCGGGAGATAAGCTGTATGCTGGGTGTGACTGAACGCAGGCTGGCTGCGGTGGTTGAACTCAAAGGTGAGATGAGTTAACATCTTGGTTGTGCATGCTCGCTTCAAGGCGGAAAAGCCCAACAAATTTGGAATATTGGATTTCGCCACGAAAGAGCCAGCAAGACAAAGACTCAAGGCTGAAGGAAATTCCTGTGCAGCCTGGTCTCAAAACAATAAGTGTTATACCCCCTTTATCTAATCTCCCCTGGATGTTATGGCAAAAGGGCACAGAAGACTGCCCTCCCCCCCCTACCTGCGAAACATTTGTGGATGCGCTCAGTGACTGTTGATAAACTTCCATCTTATCAAGGACATTGCCTGTGGTCAGAGTTCACGGACAAGTTGAATGCACTCATCATATACACACAACTAATGTCTCAATATGTCAGATTGACTTCATGACTATGCCTCTGATGTGACCCCCTCTGCTGAAATGTCTGTCTTGTGTTTACATGTGCGTTTTTCTTGTGTGGTTTTTTTTTTATATCTCAAACTGTATCCTGTCAAGGATAAAGGGAGAGAGAGACAAAGGCAGCACTAGGTAACTGCCCGGGACCTGGGCAGCCAGGTAATTAGTGGGAACCTGGCAGCATGGCCGCCATTAACCCCAAAACACTTTGGATGGGGTTAAAAGAAAGCATTAAGTGTGTTAGAGAACAGTTTATCTTACAGTATGTATACCTTATGTGCTACAAACATACTAGACAATAGCAAATATCAGTTGACAATTTATGATACCTGTATCAACCTGACCAACATTTATTTAAGTTAGAACAGACAGTAATAAAGAAAGCGACAACTGTCTCAAGCAAAGCACTGGAGGCTTCTTATAACATACCCCTGCTTATGGCCAAGTAAAAAAAAAAAGCCTCGCTCAGTTGTTGAAGAGCTTCTTCCTGCAGCGACTGTTATGGTTTAAATCACAGTGGACAAGAAACAAGCTCACACACTTAAGAAAGTTTCACAATCGATCAACACTGTGTCACGTTGGATCAATGATTTGTTGGTTGATATCATTGGACAACTAGTGAACAAGAAAAAAATAAGGTGGTGAATTCGCTTTGCAGCTGGAAGAGAAGACAGATGTGAGCATAGATGCTCAGCTCCTGGTCTTTGTTTTTTAATAATATGTGTCAGACATAGACAAGCATGTTTTATTTTAATAAAAATTGACGGGAAAGACAACAGGAGAAGAGATGTTTCTTGTTATAGACAGCTTTTTCAAAGGACATGATCTGCAGTGGAAAAGTTACAGCCACGTCTGTAGTGATGGCGTGGCTATGATGACAGGAGGCATGAAGGGACTGTTTGCACATATAAAAAAGGTAAATGTCTAAATACATTTAGGCATTGTATTCTTCATTGCGAGGAACTGGCTATTAAGAGGGTTAAGCCCGATTTAAGTGCTCTTGTGGATGATGCTGTGAAGATGATAAATTTCATCCAGTCTCAGCCACTGAGTCATAAGACTGTTTGAAACTCTTTGTGATGAGAGCATTTCAGAGCACAAACAACTGTTGCTTCCCTCAGACGTACGCTGGTTGCCACATGGAAAAAAATTACTGAGACTTTATGAACTTTGCAGTAATGTCTTTGTGTTTTTGAAGGAACATCTGGATCCTCTTGCTGTGTTGTGTGAGGACACCCAGTGGGTGGCACGTCTGGCATACCTCACTCATGTGTTTGTCAAACTTAATGAGCTCAACCTATCACTCCACAGGAGGGAGTCACACATCCTTAAAAATTGTGATAAAATTAAAGGATTCACCGAAAAGCCTAAACTATGAGAGAGAAATAAGTGCTGAATGGGATTTCAGTTGTTTCCAATCTTGCCCATCTTGCTACCACTGATGCTGCCAGTGCTCCAGCTGTCATCTGTCCAACCTCTACAGTAATTTCTGTGAGTATTTTCAGGACATTGAACAAAAGTCACCAATGCTGGATTGTGTGAGGGGCCCATTGATTGTGAGTAGCAACAACCTTCCAACAAGGCTCCAAGAGCATCTGATGGATTTTTCATGTGATCGTAGAGTGAAAAATCACATTTGCTAAAAAGACTTTGATGGGGTTTTGATGTGATGTGGAGAAAGAGTATTATGGACTGTGGATATATGCTCTGTTTGAACTTTTACCTTTTGGTTCTACTTATATGTGTAAGGTGACCTTCTCAGCTTTGAACCGCATCAAAACCAAGCAGAGGAACAGACTAATGTGGAGAACAGCCTGTTAAAAGCTGGTTGTACACTTCCCCTAGAGCTATCAGAGCTAATCAAAGACAAGCAAGCTCAGGTATCTTATTAAAGCTGAGCTGAATGATGAAAACGGAGTAAAACGGTCATAGTGAACCTGCATATAATTTTTTTCAGTGTTCTGTTGCTGACATGTCAAGTTTAGATGTGGTTTATAGGGAACTTATTCAGAAGGTCTCCAGTTTTTGTTAAAAAAGGTAAATGTGTGTTCATTAGAACATATGTGTGGAAAAGTTTCATCTGTGTCATGGCAATCATTGACAGGCATAAAGGCATTGTCATTTCATATATCAGGAATTTTTGATAACCCTAAAAGGATTTTCTCTAAACTTAAAGGGGAACACCGTTTTTTTATTTATTTTACTTTTTTACATTGGCCCCTTGATTTTACGTTATTACATAATGTTCTACTCACCCATATGAGTTTTGTGTCATTTGGAGCTGTTCCGAAGATATTCGGTTTGGTTATATCCAAGTAACGTCTTCCTTTGGGCAACGAGTTGAAGGCACAAACTAACTGTCCTTGTTGTAATGCAAATAACCTGTGATATGACCAGCCCTTTTACATGAGACTGGATAAATCTTTTATTTAGGCAAACTTATTGAACAACCAGATATCATAAGGGTCCTAGTTCCTGAGCTGAGAACAGGTCATGACCATGCTTTTCCAACAAGGCAAATTGTCCAATCACCAACAGACTCATTTATATTGTCCATTCTCTTAGAAACTTAGAGAATAATTGTTTTTACTGTAGTCTTGTCTCGCCTTTTCACATCATTCAACATTTCATCATTCAACATTTCAGCTTAGAGTATGACAAACAGTATGATTTTAGTATTGGAGTAACATTTATTTCACCCAAGAAAAGCACTACATATGAAGCTACAATTGCCCCATTTAGCAGTTTTCACAAACCCCAGGTGAGTCCTTCCTGCATTTGTGACAGGTATACTTTGTGCACAACACTGAGTGCTGTGGTTCCTGTTGCAGAGATTGCGCATCTGGCCTGCTTATAACAACAATGAAAAAAATCTAAAAAAAAAAAAGAGTTTAGCACATATTCCGAAGGTAAGAGTTGTAGTATGAACTAGATGAGGTTATCTATGTGTGCTTGCTACAAGTTTTGTGGCACTACAATGATCTATAGTGTAATTATTGGCTATTATATGCCTATAATAACAAAGAAAAAATCTCCAAAAATAGATTGGCCGATCTTCCCAAAGTAAGAAAAAAAAAAAGAATGTAATAACTGTAAATATACAGTCATATGTTCGTATAACTATATTTTCTAATGTATTTATTACTGTTTTTAAGGCTGCACTATAAAATCTGAAGTTGTCTAGAGCTGTTCTAAACGAAAAAAATTTTTTATTTACACTTGTGTATACAAAATGACAAAATAAATCTAAGTCATAAGTAATTATTGGCTTGTAAATGCTTATAATAACAATAAATAAATCTCCAAAAATACAGTTTGGCCTATCTTCCCAAAGTAAGAGTTGTAGTATGATCCAGATGAGGTTATCTGTGTATTCTACAAGTTTGGAGGCAGTACAGTGATCTATAGTGTAGTCATTGCTCATTTTATAATTATTCTAATAATAAAATTGAGGTGCCATTTGTCATTTAGGCTTTGGAAATTCCTCAGAAAAGTATTAGTTTCGAATCCAATAAATGTGATAATAATCCACCTCTCTTTGGTGACGCTTTCGAATATTTCTCTCTGATCATTTTGCAACTTGCAGACGGTCCCTAAGCTTTGCGGGGGAGCGAGCTCTGCATAGGGTCCAATGTAATTCTCCAAGGGCGATAGGAGACCCCTTTTTAAGGAAACTAAGGTTGTAGCTCACTGTCTGCCTTGTTGTGGTTTCGGAGAGGTGTCTGTTTTGTAGAATAAATCATCCAACGACGAGTTTTTAATCCAGAAAAGCCAAATCTGTGCATATATTGCCAACTTTACTGCAGTTTTACAATGTTGTCTGCGTGTTTGCAGCGGAGGAGAGAGAAGAGAGAGAGAAGAGATTGCTTGAGTTATATTTGCACCGTAGTAAATAGGGCAGATCATGGTCCTTATTGTATAAATATTCTTGCTTTCTACAGAGTTTCAGTTAATGCAGCTATTTTCATTGTACAGATCAGTTATCGTCTGATCGCTGTGCTGGTGGCTCCGCTGAAATCATTGTGGTATTGGTGATGACGTAGACCTAGTTATATTTAATTACAAATATGATTTTCTAGTGTTAAAAGCCCTGGAATGAAACAACAGGTTTTCTTCCTTTTATTGTATGCTCATGAACATTCAGATGAGCTGTGCGCTCATTGGTTTGTTTACAACGAGCTAAGCTGCTGAGCAAAGATGCATCATAGTAACAGGCGCTCACTCACTGAAACATTGAAATTGTTGACATGATAGGGTGACCAGACGTCCCCTTTTTCCCGGATATGTCCTACTTTTCATACTTTAAAAAATGTCGAGGGGGAATTTCAAAATCGTCTGGGATTTTGGTCGACTACAGTGCAACACATAGTTGAAACACTCCGGGCACTCGAACCGAGCCGTCAGCTCCGGGGCTGGTCTGGGAACCCCTGCGGAAGGGGGCAGGGAGCCAGCGGGGGTCATAGCGACAGAACCCGATACGGTGATAGTAGCCTGGAAACTGGCGGCCCCTAGCCCCCCTCCTGATCCATGAGGTTGGGTGGCTCATGGCTCTCTGCTGAGGTCCGGTCCAGTCAGTGGCCCAGCAGTCGACACTTCATTAGAGCCATACAAAAGTATTCAGCCCCCCCAAAACTTAAATGTTCATTTGATACAGTTTATGGAATTGGTTGTTCTACAATTTGACTGATCTCCTTTCACTGCTTTCTTTAAAGTCTGTGTTTTTACTTTTTTTAAAGGGTATTAGATGCCATTTATATATTTATATGAAACATCTGTATTCCAGTTACTGTAACTTGATGATAGAAGGACCAAACCCTTCTGACCATTTAGAGTGCCATGATTTGGCCAGGTGTTACTCGTGCAGACAAGCAGCAACGTACTAAAACGTGGAAAACGATGGTCAGACAGGGTGTTCTGGATTCTATCCCTAATTACTAAACCCAGAAACAGAAGGGATAAAGACTTACTTTCACCACGACCACCAGATGTATTCATACATACGGTTGCAGTTATACCAGAACAATGCCAACACAATCAAAGCACAACATCTTTTCCAGTCAGCAAACTGCCCACGGCCAGGAGCATGTTTAAAATTGAAATAGCTTAAAAGCAATGAAGTAAAGAGAAATAGAGGAAACGAAAAGTGTAAAAAATGAAAAACAAGACAGTCTGAATTTCCATTGATATTCAGTGTTTTCTGTGGCACTCTTTGCCATTTTTCCAAACTGTTAAGTTCCCAGAGTTCTGAGCTGCAGCCGTGAGCCTTTAGTTCTGGATATTTTCTTTTTATGCAGAGGAAAAAAACTGTGTTGACATTGGGAGGTGCTAATTATCAATAATGGTGTTTAAATTAATTAAAAAATTATAAACAGAAAAAATGACCAGAATTTACATAAACAAGAGCAAGGTTTTAATATAATAACAAAATACACACATATATTATACACACATATATACAGGTCCTTCTCAAAATATTACCATATTGTGATAAAGTTCATTATTTTCCATAATGTAATGATAAAACTTGAACATTCATATATTTTAGATTCATTGCACACTAGCTAAAATATTTCAGGTCTTCTATTGATAATTTTGGCATACAGCTCATGAAAACCCCAAAATTCCTGGCTCACTAAATTAGCATATCATGAAAAATGTCTCTAAATGAGCTATGTGCCTAATCATCTGAATCAACAAATTAACTCTAAACACCTGCAAAAGATTCCTAAGGCCTTTAAAACTCCAAGCCTGGTTCATCACTCAAAACCCCAATCAGGGGTAAGACTGTCGACCTGACTGCTGTCCAGAAGGCCATCATTGACACCCTCAAGCAAGACAGTATGACAGAAAGACACTTCTGAACGAATAGGCTGTTCCCAGAGTGCTGTATCAAGGCACCTCAGTGGGAAGTCTATGGGAGAGAAAAAGTGTGGCAGAAAATGCTGCACAACGAGAAGATGTGATCATACCCTGAGGAGGATGTGGAGAAGGGCAGATTCAGAGGAGCCACCGTGCACAGTTGTGTGCAGGAAGTGTGCTAGAGGTGCTGCATTCCCCAGGTCAAGCCACTTTTATAGCAGAAACAGCGGCAGAGGCGCCTGACCTGGGCTACAGAGAAGCAGCACTGGACTGTTGCTCATTTTTGCATGTCATATGGAAATCAAGGTGCCAGAGTCTAGAGACTGCAGAGAAGGAAATGCCAAAATTCCAGACGTCCAGTGTCAAGTATTCACAGTCAGTGATGGTCTGGGTGCCATGTCAGCTGCTGGTGTTGGTCCACTGTGTTTTATCAAGGGCAGGGTCAATGCATCTAGCTATCAGGAGATTTTGGAGCACTTCATGCTTTCATCTGCTAAAAAGGTTTATGCAGATGAAGATTAAATTTTTCAGAATGACCTGGCACCTGCTCACAGTGCCAAAACCACTGGTAAATGGTTTACTGACCATGGTATCACTGTGCTCAATTGGCCTGCCAACTCTCCTGACCTGAACCCCTTAGAGAATATGTGGGATATTGTGAAGAGAAAGTTAAGAGACGCAAAACTCAACAATCTGGATGAGCTAAAGGCCGCTATTGAAGCATCCTGGGCCTCCATAACTCCTCAGCAGTGCCACAGGCTGATTGCCTCCATGCCACGACACATTGAAGCAGTAATTTCTGCTAAAGGATTCCCGACCAAGTATTGAGTGCATAACTGTACATGATTATTTGAAGGTTGACTTTTTTTGTATTAAGAACACTTTTCTTTTATTGGTCGGATGAAATATGCTAATTTTTTGAGATAGGAATTTTGGGTTTTCATGAACTGTATGTCAAAAGCATCCGTATTAAGACAATAAAAGTGTGCAATGAATCTAAAATATATGAATGTTCAACTTTTATCATTACATTATGGAAAATAATGAACTTTATCACAATATGCTGACATTTTGAGAAGGACCTGTGTGTGTGTGTCTGTATATATATATATATATATATATATATACATACATATATATATATATATATCTATATATATATAGATATATATATATATTTCAAACATCGAAATCTGCATGCAAAACACGTTTGCTTTTATTAACCTGGTGCCTGAAACAGCTTTGCTGCTCTAACTGTGCATCAGAACTAAACATGTACAAGCATAAAAAATGAAGCAGCACATGCGTTTTTGCTGCTCTTGCTGCTTTTGGTGTGAACGTAGCATAAAAAGATGCGCTGGCAGACTACAAGTTGAGAAAATGATAAAGAATGCATACAATAGGGTATTTTCAAATGCGAACATTTGTTAAATATGACACAGACATAAGCGTCAACATAAGTAGTGAAGCTAAATATGCAGTTTTTTTTTTAGTGTTTTTCCTTGAAAGAAAAAGCTTATTGTGTCTCTGCCTGAACCTCTCTGGGGTATTTTAGCACAGTCAGTAATTTCTCTACTTAAGGTGTCATTTTAAGAAACAGATTAAGTTAGAGTCTTTTTTTTCTTGCACTTCAAAGGAAAGCTCAGGTGAGCTGTAATGAGGCAAGGGCTCTAGGTAAAATAGGAATGATATGTGTGTTTTTAAGGGTTATGGTGAGTGCACATTTGAAAAATTATAGCTGCAATGCACATAGCAAGTCACAACAGGAGAGAGCCCTGGCGAACCAAATGGCTTAAACAGGAAGCAAAGCATAAAAAAACAACGCAATGGAACAACAAAGTATGAAAAAATTATCAGGTCTACTAGTGAAGAGATCTGTACTTTTTTCCCCAATAACTGGTGAACATGCTTTTTCTGAGGGCATCCATCACTCACTCTAAGCAGCTTACGTAGCCAGGTCATGTCCTCTTACTTCAAAGGCCCTCTTTTTTTAACACTTATTTTTAGTCCCTACTTTCCACAGGAGGCTATGCTCCCACGTAACCTATGTTGATCACCACAATTCCTTGCAAACCCTCTCAGAAGCAACCTTTTGGCACATTCATAAAGTTCAGGATCTACTGGGGTGAGGCACGACAGGGGGGTAAAGGCGGTCACTGGTCAAAACTCCTGATAAAACTGTCCAAAACTTAATTTATCGACAGTGCAATATAAAAGTTACATCCCTAAATTCTTTAACAATTGATAAGGTTCTAACCACAGACATTTTACAGGATATTTCCCAATAGATGCATCTTTGCAACTGTTGCTATAATCTTTGGGGGAGTACGTCTAACAACACATAAAGAATAGTGAGTGTTGAAAATGGATGAAAAAGGGTCCGAAGTACAGTATCCCGTGAGCTCAACTTTAGTCTGACTGTATATTTTGGTTTTCTGTTTTACTTAAATTTGAACCAGTTGCCCCAGCATCAAGTTTAGTTCTGGATGGATAGCCTGATGTAGCCGTCAGCATTCTTTGTCATGGTGATGATGTGCTTTTAATCATATGAACTGTTTTCTCCCCTACTCTTAGCATTTTGCATTTGGGACACATAAACCTCGAATTATTAATGCATCTAGGAGATTAAATAATAAGTTCTTACTTCACCAACATGTCTCTTTGTAATTCCTGTAATATTAAGTTTATGGGCAGCCAGCAAGAGTCTACACCTGAATTCCATGCTCTGTGGAGGAAAAAATCAAGGAGATGTCCAAACCTCAGACTTTGAGGTCAACAGACTATCATCAGTGTGAAAATCTACATCAAGTAGAAGGTTAAATTTTTAGAGAACAGTGGTGCCAAATGCAGGAATTTGCCCTTCAACAGGAGGGTTGCTGGTTCAACCCCCAGCGAACGTCGTCATTTTGTTCTTGGTCAAGACAATTCGCCCACCACCAACAGACATTGCCTACCGATGGTTGTCACGGGGCTGGTGACATGTGTACCAGCCATACATACGTATGGCAGCCTGGCTTCTGTCACTAAGATGTTTAATAACCTTTTCCTTTAGTGAATTAGAAAATCTGGAGTCATTGTGGTTACTAACCTTGTTCACCACTCTCCAAGCGTAAGTCAGAAGTAAAAACGGAAGAAATATATAACAGCAGATACCGCTTGCTAAAATTTCCACATTACACAGTTTAGTGCAACTTCCAACCCTGTTTTTATATGCAGTTAAATGTTTGTGTATTCAAAAGGAAGATTGAAGTAAAACACTGTTTATTGTATTTTGCAATTATGAGGTCAGTTTCTGACCATAAGTACTATCACACGGGAAGGGAAACAGACTGCTCTTTAAAAAAAAAAGTCACATGAGTTAATGTAAATAAAAAAAAACATTTACTTCTTTACAGTAAAATACTAACCTATAGTAAAACCGCATCTTGAGGAAAACAAATGACAGTTCTTCTAATTGCAATAGAGAGAAACAAAAAAAGATGAAAATGGGGCTTTGGAAAATTTGTTCTGGTAATTTGATAACTTGAGTTGGGGGTGGAAGGGATGTGCAGCCATCTGGAAGCTCAGTTTACCTTTTTCCTCTCCATTTTTATGTGCACGTCCCCACAAACGTGTGCATGAGTGTTGCCTTTGAGTGAGACCCAATTCTTTCCATATGTGTATGGGACAGTCAACCAAGTCATTTTGTTTTGATGGGATACATTGGTGCTGACACTGTGCTTTACCAAATACCAAATTTGTAGAACACTAAAGACAGCAACCAAAGGAGACTGGATTATAGACATGTACTGTACATTTTACTGTGTTGCTTTTTCGTTTTAGTTATCATTTAATGATAACTTAATTACATTCTTTCTTGTTTAGTCTACATTCATTTGGCCTCCAGAGGAGAAACGCCAAACACAATCAAATTTCAGGTATACAATGGAAAAACGTTGGTTAGTATTCAATGTACAAATCCCTCTGTGGTTTCGTTGTTCACTGCTTTTAGTCAGGGTTTACCCCCTCTCACATTGCTCAGTTCTCCAGCAAGATTATGTTATTGATATTATCTATTATTATTATTTTGTCAATTAATTTTCTTCAGCCAACCTTTTCTTTTGATAATTTTCTGCCTCATAGAAGAAAAAGAAAACAATTTCTGCAGTGTTTGCACTGTTATTTTGTGACTTTAAAATAATATCATTAAATCTCTTCCAAATATGATTAATTCACCCCTAATAAGTGAGGCAGCAGATTTTGTACCGCAAGCTTTTGAGTAAGCTGTGATTAAACCTTTATTAAAGGATAGTTCACACAAAAGGACTTTAAAATTGATAGGCAAGTTTGAGATACCAACTATGATGATAAAAAAAAAACTCAGAGCACTTTTGTTTGTACACAGTTTCTTTCCAGCCACACAACAAGTGAATCCCAATACACACAAGACGATTTCAGATTTCAGAACATTTAATAGTCTGATGGGAAACCTTGCCAAACTTCTAGATATCCATACATCCTTGGATGTGATTTTAAGTTTTTAGGTACTGTTCCTAATGTTCAGCTACAGATAAGAAAAAACTGTATGGACAGGGATAAACAAATAGAAGGAGCACAAACTTTTACAACATAAATTATAGGTTTAATTTATATTTTATTATTTTAATGATATATCTTAAAGAGCAAGTTTAATTAAATGAGACAATAGGAGGATGCCCTGGATGTTTTGCTCCGGTGCAAAGATGCCCCAAAACCTAGCACTGATATCCCATAATATACTTACTGTATCATGTTGGCATCAAGTCCGGCTAGTGAAATAGGCTTTTCCCCTGCTAGGTTTGTGATTAAAGGAAAAAAAGGAGAATGCAGCTTAAAGCCTTGGATATACTGTACAATATTTTCAATCATTGCTTGCAGCTCCAACTCAAATTGTGCAAATCAATCACCAAGTTTCACCTCTGACTTACAGCTTTAGATGATGTCCTGTCATCTGCAAAAATACTTGGATGACTGTGCAGTTATTGGGTGCATCAAAGATGGACAAGAAGTTAAGTACAGGGAGCTGGTGAACTCCTTTGTGGCATAGTGTGGAAACAATCATCTGATCCTGAATGTCAACAACAAAAGGGAGATGATTGCAGATTTCAGAAGAAACAGGAGCAAGTTGAACCCTGCTCATGTCATGGGAGAAGAAGTTGAGGTGGTGGAGGAGGATAAATACCTTGGTGCTTCACTGCACAACAAACTCACCCAGAGGTGCAACTGTGAAGCTGTTTACAAGAAGGGACATAGCAGATTGTACTTCCTAAGGAACTTTAGGTTTTATGGCATTTGCAACAAGATGCTACATATCTTCTATAAGTCTGTTGTGGATAGCGTGATTTCTTTCTCCATCATCTACTGAGGTAACAGCATCAGAGCAAACTACTTAAAAAGCTAAAAAAGGCAAAGAAAAAGGTTCTGTTCCGGGAAATTCTCTAGAACCTTTTGGAGATTATTTCACAATGGAAATAAAACAGTAAGCATCCTCTTCAGAAGATTTTTAAACAAGAATTTAGTGTCTTCGGTCAGAGGCTTTTCAAGATCTGGTGCAATACAGACCAATACAGAAGATCCTTACTGCATACAGTTACATGTATCAACACTTACAACAACTCGATATTATGAAAACAACAACAAAAAACATGAGTTACTGCAACATTTAATTTCCCTTTGGGATTAATAAATTATTTTTCAAATAAATGTAATCAAATTTTGATGGATGTATTTTATGCATTAGATAGGCATAACTGTGACTGAAAAAGGCTGGGTGTCTGTTCTGAGCTCTACAGATGGAAATCAGTTTGAAACATCTGAACCCTGCAGGACTGGTGGAGAACATACTGGAGCAGAACTGCTCACTGAGGCTGCTCAAAATGAAGAGAGAATAGTCTGGGATTTTATATAACATTGCTTCCTTGGTTATCTTTGGGAAAACAGCACACATAATGGGATAACGGGCCAATATGGTTAGTGCTTTGTTCAACTCCCTCTAGTGCTCCAGAGCACTTCCATTTTTTAGAGCAAGTTTGCAGCTGTTTTTACTGTTTGCATCATTTGCTTTCTGTGATTGCAGCATTTTGTTCTTGCTGTGTTTTTCTGTTGCATTTGCTTTTTGTGTTTGCTTCATGCTTATGTGTTTTGGAGTTTGCATTACCTATGTTTTTGCAACTCGTTTCGTTGTTTACTGCGCGTTTGCACCTGTCATCCACTATAAGGTAGTTTATATCAAAACATTTTCTTTGTTACTTACAAGAGGATATAACACAATAAAAGTTTTAACACTTGTTTTGTGGATGTTTTGTTGATTCCATTTACATATGAGAGATTTATTTCCAGACATTTTATGCTTTCTTTGTCCCTCCATGTACACTTTTCTAGATCCGCTGCTGGTAGGCAGTTAGTACATCCACCTTTTATCAGGAATTAAAAGACTAATGTCAAAGCAGGATATAGATAAAACTATATTTGTGAATTTATCCATAGTAGAATTGTTTACTGTAACATTTTCTTCATAGGTTTGCCTAAGATGTCAGTGTATCAACCTCCCAGACCACTCAGGTCTTCTAGTTCCAGTCTACTCTGTACATCCAGAACTAGAACCAACATTGAGAAGCAGCATTTACTTCCTATGCTCCACTTATCTGGAACAAACTCCCAGAAATAGTGCTGAAAGCCTGAGTTGCTTTGAGTTAAAGTTAAAACCCCATTTGTTTAAAGCTGCCTTTGACTGTTGAAGTTAAACTGCTGGCTGATGTCTTAAAATAAGGTTTTGGTCCAATCGTTTTATTTGTTTTACACGTTTTTTATTTTTAATTGATTGCTTAGCTTCTGCTTTTATTTTTCTTCTAATTTAAGTAAAGCACTTTGAATTTTCTATGTACTGAAATGTGTTATAAAGTTGCCTCTGGTAAAAAAATTTCTGGGTTAATAATCATTAGAAAAAAAAAATTCTAAACAAACAGACAACCTACCCACCTACAGTACCTACCTACCTACCTACCTACCTACCTACCTACCTACCTACCTACCTATATATATATATATATATATATATATATATATATATATATATATATAAAGGACATCTCATCATTTTCCTTAATATCCTCCCTGAGCGGAAACAGTAGTGAGTTCTTTATTGTGGCTTAGGGATCCTGTCCTGTGTGCTGTGACAGTTAAATGTCTACTGTTTCACAAAATAAACAAAGAGAGATTGTCCCTGAGTAACACACTCTGCCAGCAGACGTATTCATAATATTTCCCCCCAATCTGATGACAGCAGGGGAGTTTTCCTTAGCGATAACAGGAATGTTTTCACACCCTTTGGACAAATGCAGTGTTATCATTGCGGTCATTTCATACAGAGAAACCTGGGCTTGGCTTACATAAGTCAAAATCATGCACTGGAGACAATGACTGACAATCTTTTCATCTAGCTGAAAGTTTCATTTATCACATACTTGGAAATTTGTCTTGAATTCCCTTATATTTTCTTTTAAATCAAGCCCATAACCCTTACTGTTTTTCATTAAGGTCGTTTAATGTCTCAATGAACTACACAGTTCTTTGAGAAGCACTAGAGCCGAGATCAGCCTCAGTTCTTAATAATGATGCAAAAGATTTTGCCGCAGCTCCTTTTGTTTCCCCGTTAAATGAATGAGGAATTGACACTGTTGATTCATGGATTGCATGTTCTACAGAGTACATATGTAGTTTAAAACAATAGACTATAACTATACAGAAACTGGAAAAAAATATATATTTGAAGAGATGTGTTATGTTTTTTCACTTAAAACAGAAGTCTCAACTTTTTCAAAATTTTTAATATGGAAAAATAATTCATTTTAGAACTTTAAAAGATGTATATTCACATCGCTAAATGAAATGGTAAAATACTGAAACCTCCAAGTCCCCAGTCCTTAATACGTATACCTGTTCCTCTACTCCATCTTCTCGTCTAGCATGCACAGATAAAAGAGCTTTTCATGTATATCAATGACAAGCTTTGATAGCATGGATATGCATCTGTTACCATATACTTGTTGAGAAGTGATACAAAGTCTAAATGAAAAGTCCTTTTCAACCTCAGTTAAAATGTATTCCACAGTTGGGATTAATCAGGAAGGAGTTGGGACCACAGACAACAAAAACACCCACGATCAAACACTATAGTATAAGGATCAACATCTAGGAGTCTCCTGCTGTACAGGGCATATATACACTGTCCTTTCCTTTGTTAACAGGTGAATATCTAAATCATAAAAAAAAGGCATAGGTCAGATGAAAACTACATCTTTAGAATTACTGGAACTCAACCTGCTGAGTTTAAAGGTTCATTATAATTATTTACATGTACAGGCCAATTTCAACCTATTGGGGTCTAAATGGATCTTTCAATCTGAACTTAAAACACAACCACCAGGGTAAATATAGAGCATCTAGAAACTATCATGTTTAGGCCATGCAGAGGTCTGACTTGGTGTCAAGACAAGCACTCCATCTACTGTCTACTGACTTATTTGGGATGCTGTTGAGGTAAAATGTTCAAAAGGGGAACCTTTATTATCGTCTGGACTATGTTGTTTGGGAAAATGACCCCTGGTAAGTTCTCAATGACAAATGAACCTCATAGTGGGAATTAAAATATGAGAGACTTATTGGCAATCTCAATAAATTCGTCTCAGTCTGACCTACTGTACTAGAACCTCTGTATAGAACTGAAGCCTTGAGAAGATGTAGATGTCTTTTTATAGAGGTTTGGCCCTCCCAAAATATGTGTATAGCTAGTATACAAGCAAAAAGAAAAAAAATGCAGTGCTGGTCAACGAAACCCGTTTAAATGATAACTTTTTGTATTTTACTTTTTTGCTCTAAGATTTTAATCTGTTTCATCAATTATACACAAAGGACAGTCAACCAAGTTGTTGTTTTTTCTTCATATTACTTTTTTTCCCCCAAACTTTTAATAATGATAGTTGGTTCTGTCTCCATTTAGTAAATAGATAACTAATTTTCTTTCAGTTTTGTTTTTTTTTACCCTAAATCCAAATCTAAGCTTACTGTCATCCGCAAAACAGGATATGGATATATAAGCCTGCAGATGCTGTTTGAGTACAAGCCAGTAGTGATGGTGAGTTTCTGATCAAAGAAAGAATTGTGCTCACCCCAGGCATTCAGGAAGATCTAAATATGCAATGAAGACCCCTAGGGTTCAGTTGGCTTCCTGTGCTTTCTTTAAGCACAGGAAGCCAGTCACAGCAGGTTCCTAGCAGGTGGGATGGCGGTGTTAGCACACCTGATGAAATAATTATGATTATCCTGGCAAAACAAGAGAAACATTACTGCTTTATATAACAACACAAAAAGCACACATGCATGCTTTTTGAGATGGTTGGAAAGCTAGCACTGTAAGCAATTAAGATATGCTTAAAGACACACCTGGATGTAAATTCAAATTATAAATTACATACTAAGAAACACTAAAGTAACATAATGTAAAAAGAAATAAATAATTGGAATAAAGTTTTAATAAATCTGCAAAAGTGTTGTGAGCAAAGCAGTTGAAATATCTCAATGCTTTCCATTGTTGGAAAAATATTTCTTCAGAGTAAAAAATATTTCTTCGGAGTATTTAGAGGAACTCTTAGATTAGGTGTCTGCGTTCCCAAGATGGCAAAATGACCAGAAAATGACACTGACATGCTATTACTGCTAAGTTACTGGTAAGGAAATTATATTTGTACAAAAGTATTTTAGCAGGAACATGAAAGTATTAGTGGACACTTAAGATGTGTTTATCATCTGCTATCTCAAAACACAATGCCTTTTTTCTTTTTATAAAAAAGATTCAGAGATAAACTTGATTTTTTCAATTCAGCATAGACAACTCAAAGTTGGTCTGTTATAATGAGGCCTCTTTTGTGAACTTTAACAGAAAGAAAACTTTTAAAAATATAGCTTTTTTGTTTTTTACAGGTATCATTAGACCATCATGTGGCAATCAATGCCCCTGAAGTGGAAAACTAGGTTGGTGGTCTAACTTCACAAGCAGGAGGGTGTCTTCCAATAAAAGGGCATCACACTCAACAGCTTCACAAGGTAGGCATTTAAGAGTGTTGGAGTCAACCTTGATTTACAATTCAGGTTATGTTTATACTTTCATTGATAGTGATAAAATCTGAGTCATGACAGAAAGAATCAGATTGCAGATATAAGCAGAGGTCTACTTGTTGACCAGGTATTCTCTTAGAGATAGGAATCCACAAGGGGCTAGGAGCAGAGCCACTACTCATCCTCATCAAGAGGAGCAATACTGCAAAAGTGGTGTAAAAATGAGTAAAAAATAATTTAAATGAGTCTATTTACCCCTAATTTGACAAATTAACAAGGTACATAAGACAATCCGAGTATTTTTACCTTCAAAATAAGATAATTACATATAATGCTCTTGAAATATAAGGGTTTATATGCGGTTGTTTTTTCTTTATATGTACATTTTCTTATTCCATTGGCAAAGTTTCTCACCTGCTAAATAAAAAATGCACTTATTTAAAAAAAAAAAGAGACTGATTTCTTTTTTTGCAGTGCACCTGAGGTTTTCATTATAAAACATTTTACTTCCTTAGTGTTATACTAAGTTTCACTTGCATAATATACTGTTATCTTTTATATAGAAATTCTGGAAGTAGTCATTTTTCTGACATTTTTAAATTTTGTTTTTGTTAAATTCATCATACTTACTTCAAGGCCAATCAAAGCCTGTTAGTGTGCTTAAATACAAAATTTAAAAACATATAGCTTACCTTGTTGTTGCTGCATTATTAACATAATACATAGTAAGTATATGTATTATGTTAACATCACAACAACGACTGCAGGATAATTGCCTTCCAAGACTAGTATTTGACATCCCTTATGTCAAGTATCTTATTAATGAACACTCTCCAAGATGACACAAAAATAGCTTAGCTTCTTGAAATCAACCAGTTAGCGAGCCTCACAATGGCAGCTCATGGCAATGCACACCATCAAGTGAAAAGCCTTACAGATGAATAAAATGCATCATCTAAGTTAAATGAGAAGAATTTGTCACATTTCATTAACCCTACATTGAGCTGAGCAGGTCTGATGAAGTCATGCGTTCTGAGCAGCATTTTGCTTTAATTTAAGATACTTTCACTACAGTACCCAGGTCATCAATCATGTCAGGACTTGGGCTGCCTGGAGACAAGATGCGGAAACAGCCGCATACACTAACATCCTGAACCGCATGCAGACCCTCAAAGGCATAACTGCACTTCTAGCACAAGAGGACCACTGTAAATTTAGTCATTCACTATTCATGTCGCCCAGAGGGCCTTTTTTTCCTCTTAATTTACACATCTGTGAGGCAACCTTCCATAATCAGTCAAGCCAAATGGCTTCAAACAAAAGAAGCAATAAAGCATTTTCACTCTGTTTCTGGCTTAAACAACCAGAAAGAAATGATCTTTTAGAAGTTATTCAATATTATTGAAAATACTATACAAAAAGTGGGTTGATGAATTAGGTTGAGTGATTAAATCTGGAAAAAGAAACAACATACGAAATAACATTTTGCTGTGAGCGTTTTTCATATATTGATGTTTTGTGAGTTTCTGTCTATGTCATGCACAACCTTAAATCAGAACGAGCAAAATCTACAGCACACCGATCCAAGTTTAAAACCCGTATTGACAAAAACAAAAACCGAGACCCGCAAATCCTTTCCATCACTCCATTATTCTTCTTCATTACACTCTGCAGACGTTTCCAATACGGTTTTTATCCCAAGTTAAGTTGAAATACAGTATATCGGGGTTTTTTTTAAGTCTGTCTAAGGGAAACGCATATGTAACGCTGTATGGCCAATACTGCTATTGAATACTTCAGAGCTTTAATTTTTGCTTTTGCCATTGATCAGATATTACTTGTGACAATTGGGAAAAACACTTTTTTGCTTTCCTTTTTCTTCCTGTGGTTCATTTCTCCTCTGGCGTACATCTACACTATAACACATTCTCATCAACTTATCTGAACTCTGGGTTTTATTCCAGACATTATTTGGGCTTAGAAAGCTTAGTTAGATGCTCCCATTGGTAAACAAGTTTTCAGTTTACATGGTAACACATTACAACAGATGTTGAAAAGTGGCAGAATTTTTCAGCAGCACAGCATCCAAACCAGCAGGAGCAAACATTATTTTGATAAAAATATGTTTCCACTAAAGAAAAACCTGCAGTAATGTTTCACGCAGCATTTCTATGCAACAGATATTGTAATTGTACAAAACAGTTATATCCAGTACCAATTTACTTAAGCCCATATTTTATAACAAATACGTGCTTAACTTACCATAGCAAATTGTAAATTGTTATGCATAACTTAATTTAGATATATATATATATATATTTTTTTTTTACTTTGCATCATAATTTAACTCTATTTGGTGAATTAGGATCTCTGATTTCTGCACCGTAACACTGCTTTTGGACCGTAAAAACTGCAGGGGACCAATAAAGACTTTTCCATTTCATTATTACATTAGCCAGATAGGACATACAGTGTTAGAAAAACATGGATTTAGTAGTAAGGCACTAGAATGTCATCAATAGCCATCTCAATAACAGATATATGACAAATTGTATGTTGGAGATCTACACGAGGAAGGGGATGTTTAAATAGACTTTGTACTAAAAGTACCATGTAAAATGTAATTGTAGGGAGATTGGTGTTTTTTCTTCTCCAGTATTAAGAATTATTTCACCTGCTTTGTTGTATGTTGGTGAAAAGCTGTTAATTTCAGCCTCTTCTCACTCTAATGAAACAAAAAATAGAAACCATTGGAATAGTTTTAAAAACTATTAGTGTGGAAAGAGACCTCTTCTCCTAAGTGAGAGATGAAGTGTGTGGTTTAAAAACGGAAGCCAGAGGAGCTTGTGGAATATATGGAAAGAAAAAAAAAAAGATGATTACACACTTTAATATTACAATACAGCAAAAAGTTTAAATGATGTGGGCCTTTTAAAGCCACCTCATCACTCATTCTAATCAGCTTGTCTGTCTCCAGGAAATACCTCCTTAAAGCAATCCGTCATGATACATCCAGTGGACCTGTCCATGTAAAAAAGCAGAGCTTCTGCTGCCAGTACTGGACAGGCTTCATGATAATTTCCTTCCTTAAATCTCCCAGAAGAACTCAGCTCCTCATTTCTTACATTACCTTGGACTCTAAAGTCAGAGCAAATATAAATCCTGTACATTTTCATGAAAAAAAAAACAAAAAAACAAATTGAGCAGCATCTACTTCGGCATGAAATCTCCACAATGATGCCCAAGAGCTCCAAGCACAAGCTGGAAGATATCCCAGAAACATCAAGAAGCTTTGCATTTACAACCAAAGTAGAATAAATTGTAGGAAGAGCTCTGTTCTTTTGTGGTCATATCAAAAGTCTGGATAGATTTCGAGCAGCATGTCCAATTGAAGTTGAAATTGTTGAGGTTTACATCTTCACTGCTTGAAGTTGTTGAAGTTGTAAACCTCCATGTGACTCGGCATGAATTCAGATTAGTGACAGTATCAAGCAAGCTAGTTGGATGGGCGGTCTCTGTGGTGGAGAGCCCCCTCCAAAAAGTGGTCTGAGAAACATTCAAATTAGGTAGGAAAACCTGAACAATTAAAACAACACATTTTCATAGACACTGCATGAAAAGTGAGATTTTCGTCCCCGTAAACCCCCGTAAACTCCCGCAGATCTGCCTGATTTTCGTCAGTTTCCGACAATTTGCAACCCGTGCTTGTCCGCGTTTGTCGTGCCACAAATTGTCGGAAACGGACTCTGACGTATGTGGAGAGCGATCAGCTGTACTAATGGCCCTAATTAGCATATGAATGCAGCAAACCCGCGCGGCTGGCCAGGTCTGGCTTGAATAACCTACTCAGTATTGGCTGAAACCACTATTCTCAAACAAATGAAATCGCTCGTGATTGGCAGCAAAACCACACGTGGCCACGCCAGGCTTTAATTTTCTTACTGAGTATTGGACGGAACCACTTCTTTTTAAACAAGTAAAGTCGCTCGTGATTGGTTGGCATATATATATTTACATATATATATTTATTCATATATATATATATATATTTATTCATTCATATATATATATATTCATATATATATATTCATATATTTATTCATTCATATATTTATTCATTCATATGCTGTGTATTTATGTTATCCTACACTACTACACAATTATTATGCTACCATCAAGGACATGAATTAATTTATACAGGAAATGAAGATTTGCCAGGAAGCTGTTTATGCAAAGAAAGAGCTTTATTAAAACACACACACAACTATATACAACGCATATCCAAACACATGCGTATCTAAAAATTACAACTCCGTGAACGGTCCGTTTGCTTCCTCGGGGTTGGAGGTAACAGGCAGCATTCCCTCCGAGGCAGGTCCGATGTGCAGACGCATACTGTGCGTGGCCCTGTACTTCGGCATCGCTTCTAACCGGGACTGCAGCTTAACACAGAGTTCAGTGAGATCCGGCCTACGAAATGGCGGCGACCGTACAATCCATCCAGAGACACCGCCGACGACGCCATCTTCTTCGTCGGACATGAGGTCGACGGTGGCGGACTTACAGAGTTCCACTTCCTCATCTGATAGCACACTCTGCCTCGCCTTCAGCAGCTGAAAAAAAAACAATGAATCAGCGCACTGCATATGGACACAACACATCTATCAATGCACCTGAAAAATAGTCACCAAATAAAGTCTTACCCTCTTTCTTCTGGCCCGACTCCGAGCAGATAGCCTCAGCACGCAGCGTGCTGGCTGGCTGCGTGTATCTGAAGCTCCTGCATACCGTCTCATAATACGTCTTACAGGCAGCTGGAAAACAATTAAATGAGAGTGGTATGAATAAAAAAAAAAAAATCAAACGCAAGTCACAGTAACAAGGAAGGAGAAAACATTAAAACAAGTCACTTACACACAATGTCGTCTTTATCAACATCGTGCAAATCCGAGCAAATAGGAGGTCACCGCCTCATTGTGAGGCGACTGTAGTCTGTGAAAAAAAAAAAAAAGTACAGCTATGGTCGGTATCCATCCGTATCCATGTCCTTTTACCGCTGAATGAAAGCATATTCTTTAAACCTTACCCCTGCCCCGGTTCATAGCGCCTGCAATTAGTCTCCGAGTTGTTAAGACGGCATAATGCTTCCTGTGAATCACAAAAAATACACTTTAATAAAGCTTTAGGCTAGGCTGCTTTTAGCTTACCTAGCTAGGCTAGGTTGTCTTTAGCTTGCCTAGCTAAGCTAGGCTGCTTTTAGCATAGCTACCAGTAATCGAACATATATTTACCGCTAGCGTGGCGTTGTGCACCCGTCTTCTCTTCCTCGAGTTCGTATATCCCGCAAAGTTGCTCGACTGCATATAGGGTGGCCAGATGTCCGGCTTTAGGGCGGACAGTCCGGATTTTCATTGCACTGTCCGGCGTCCGGCGCTGCACCCAGCCGGACGTGTATTTGTCCTCCTTTACCCCCAGATTCCACATACTCCGTCAGCGCTCCGCCCCGCTCACGTACGGAGTACTTGTCTGTCATGTAAATCAATGAGAGCTGTTCCACATCCTCCGCTCGTCACCGCCCACGTACGTCTTCTCCGTCCTTCATCGTCAAAATACGGAGCTGAGCTATTTTTTGCTCCCCTCCGGTCCGTCCAGATCAAGACCCGCTATTGCAATCGCACCAAACAGAAAAAAGAATGTAGAGAAGACCCGGTTTGTCAAATTAAATTATAGTAAAAACAGATCGGTATCTAGAAATTAGAGCATAGTTTGTATATATTCCCAAAAACTAAGAGCAATTAATTAAATAATTGGATGCAGACTATTGGTGCTTCAACAGACCAGGAAGAAGTTGTGAGATTCTAGAGTGAATCTCACAACTTTAAAAGAAAATTCTTATTGCAGGAATGGATGAAGAGATGATGAGTTTGGAAGCAGAGAATAAACAGAGTTCATACAAACTATGTATGATCCTAGTTATCCCTGTTACAAAAATCGGCAACAGAAAGAAAATATTTGGGCAGAAACTGAACATCTGCTGGATGATGATGGGGATTTTTTTAATATGTCAGATTCAATTAAGCGTTCACAGGTTTTATACAGGAATGAGGAGCTCTAATTTAATGCTCTTTTAATGCTATTAGAAATAATTTTAATGCCATCAACAAGTATCATGTACACAAGTTATTAGTTTACATGAAATAAGGAGCTGTAAGCACAGTTCCATGACTCAAGTTTATATATATATATATATATATATATATATATATATATATATATATATATATATATATATATATATATATATATATATATATATATATATATATATAGATAGATAGATAGATAGATAGATAGATAGATAGATAGATAGATAGATAGATAGATAAATAGATAGATATGGATAGATAGATATATAGATAGATATGGATAGATAGAGAACATGGTGAAATCATCTTTACTCTCGACAGGCTGCAGCCATGTCATGAATTCCTCTTTTCCAGCCACTTTTTGCAGTTTGCATCGTCCTATTCTCTAGCTCTTTCTCGAGCTTCTTTTCCAAACAACTGCTTTATGATCAATTGCAGCAGTTCTGCACAAATTAATTGTGTCAAAAAAATGGTCACTTTTTAAACACCACAATGTATTAAATAAATACAAATGCTGGGAACCAATTCTTTTTTACATTTCTTTAATATTTTGTTCTATTCAGCTACACAAGCATCCTCTTTAAACTACTAAGAATTGTGCTATAAATGTGACTTTACCCGATTCTTATGTACACCTTAGTAATTTATTGATATGCCGCACAATGTCCTCCTTTTTGGTGCTATAGAAATGGCCACCCTAACTGCAGAGCCGCCATCTTGTCCTCTATGGACTACAACCTGGAGTGCATCGAATTCTCCAGCTGAGTGAGGCGCTCATTCATGTCGGCAGTATGTTGGGCAAGCTGACGAGACAGTCCGCTGATAGCAATCAGCAGTTTCTTCTCGTCAGTCTGCGGGCTGGCCGAAAGTTGTGGACTAAGAGCAGTTGGAGGCGAGTTGAACGCGAGACGTCGTGCAGCCATTGTTCACGTAACAACAAAATACAAACACGGTAACTGGAGATGAAGCTCTTCTGAGTATAGTAACACAAACATGTCTGCTAATATGCTGGTCTCGCGAGAAGTCGTAGTGCACAAAAGCTCACACGTGATTGGACGATGGGGTCGAAGGCTCATCAGGCTCCTCCAATCACATACGACGTCATTGTTATACGGAAGGACTCGCGAGAAGAGCTCGCGTCGCTCCATTCTGGAAGGTGGCGGTAATGCACCTATAAATTGTTTGCAATTGCAATTGTTTGTCTCCATAAGATTGAATTTGAGCAGGTGGACATTAGAGATAATAAATGCAACAACAAGTTTTTGAATCAATATTCTATAAATAATATGTACCCAGGAAGAACAAAAAGCACAGCTCTCTTACAAAATTTTAAGAAATCTATGATAGTCAAAATTAGGACAAATTATTTGAAATTCCCAATTCCTCCTAAATATAAAGAATTACAATTTAAAATAATAAATAACATATATCCTTCAAATGAGTTTTTAAGAGAGAGATTTAATTTTAATGTTGAGAATTGTGGCTTTTGTACAACTCAATTGGAAACAACTAAACATCTTTTTTATGAATGTAAAGAAGTATTAAACTTATGGGATCAACTTCGAACCTTTCTGTCTTCTAAAACAATAAATTTAGATTTTATTTCCTGGCAAAACATTTAATTCGGTTTATCCATTAAAGAAAAAAAATTTGGAATTTTTAATTAATATTCTAATAATTGTAACAAAGTATTATATCCATAAATGTCGCTATGCAAAATGCTCCCTCTCAATCTCTGCTCTCAAAAATGAACTTTCCCTTTTCAAAAGATGTCTGAGAAAGATGCAGAATTTAAATGCAATTAAATTGTTTGAGTTAATTGAAGAATTTCAGTTGGTAGTCCCCACTGATTACTTTACTTTAACTACTATTATTATTTTATTTATTTTTATTTATTTTATTTTATTTTATTTTATACTTTTTTCCAGCCTGTGCATTTAATTTTATTTTTCAAAAGCAGGAGTTGTGATATTTCTTCTTGTATTGAAATATTTGTTATTGACTTGTTATTTGAGATTGTTATTGTTTTCTTATATATTCAATAACAAAAAAAAAAAAAAAAGTGGAAATCTAAAAAAAAAAATTAACCATTACAGCCAACTGATTCTGATTAAAACTAATTTTTGAAGTAAATTATTTTGTGTATTTTTTTTTTACATAACATTTGCATACACAGTAATCTAGCGTACTTTAATTAAATAAATCAATTCAAGCTAAAATGTAAGAGTCTATAATTAGGCTATACTGAGCCTGATCTATTTCTACCATCTATTTGGGGGATATTTATTGCCACACTTTGGGCCACTTAATACCAATTTAGCATGCTGACCTATGACCTTATGACCACAGTGTACCAATCTTCTGATGGCTACTTCCAACAGGATAATGCGCCATGTTATAAAGTGAATCATCTCAGAATCATTTCTTGAAACTTTTCCACTTAAGTAATTGTGAATTGAGCATATTGACAGACAACATTTTATTTTTTATCTTAAATGCAAATTTAAAAAAAAATAATTACTGCTCTAAATGTATTGCTCTGTCAGCTAAAGATCTGTTTTGGTCTCTATACTTTAATTAAATAAATCAATTCAAGCTAAAATGTAAGAGGCTATACCTGATCTCTTTGTATCAGAGATTTTCTTACCCAGGGTTGCAGGGGGGGTAAAACCCCCCCTGCAACCCTGGTTTGCATTTGTATAGCTCACAGCATGTTCATTTACATGTTAAAGCCTCCCCTAGAATTCCATGGGGGGGAGGCATGGGGGGAACACTGCCTAAGAAATTCCACGTCAATTTCTGACAATTTACGGGAGTTTTCGTCGAAGCCTGCAAATTGCCGTAAACTGCCGCTAACCTGAAGTTCCACGACAATCTACAGTGCCGTATATTGACGAAAATCCCACTTTTCATGCAGTGAGAGGTGGTTTAAGTTTTTTGAACAGACAGGTTCTCACGTATACGTGCATATGAGCAGGTAAATGTGTTTAGAAATAGAAGTTGCTATGCTGATTGGAGATCAATATAAAGGCTTAATTAAAGCATAAATTGCACAGACGTGACTGTACTGTCCATCACACTCAGAATTTTAATGATGATAAAATGACAGATATACACTGTGTACGAA
This sequence comes from Cyprinodon tularosa, assembly GCF_016077235.1. Taxonomy (NCBI): domain Eukaryota; kingdom Metazoa; phylum Chordata; class Actinopteri; order Cyprinodontiformes; family Cyprinodontidae; genus Cyprinodon; species Cyprinodon tularosa. The sequence continues at coordinate 2,668,773 of NW_024039163.1, forward strand.
TAGCTAAATAACCATTGGGCAAACGAGCAATTGTTCAATATCTTTGTGGATTTTTTAATGGTTCCTTCTTTCCTATTTTATTTAGAAGAACTCGGTAGTGTAAGGAGCTGGCCAAAGCACTTTTATAGGAGTACTTGGGTGCTGCTAGCTCCTTGATTTTTGCTGTAGTAAACCTTCCCATAAATGTCAAATAGAAAAATGATATACATTTTAAACAAGCACCACACCTCAAAGTGGCAGCCTTCCCATTTCCTAAAAAGCTCTGGGAAGTCTGAATTATTTTGAAATACACTGAGTAGCCACTCATTGCTTTTACCGAGTTGATCTTCATCATAACTCCCTCACTTCTTCATTGCATGACTCAGCCATGAGTAAAAAACATTCCTCTGAGATTTTGGTCTTGGTTGTTATCAGACAGCTGTGGCAGATCTGTTGGCTAAAGATCCAAGAAATTGATGCTCTATTGGATTGACATCTGGTGACTGTGAAGGTCATATGAGTACAATAAACTCACCTTTAAATAAACTAGATAAAGTTGAAAGTTGAAGCTGAAGCTGAAAGTAGCCATTGGAACATTTTTATTATGTATGATTATAGATATTTTTTTAAATATCTAATTCAACCAAAAGATAGCAGAGTAACCTTCAATGGATAAGGTCAAAGGCTGTGTGTGAATCAATTACAGTTCAAAGAGCAACAGGGTGAGAGAAAAAATTAGTAACATTAAACATGAATGTACGGTACATAATATTTACATCATGCTTTGTGTCATCAAGGGTGGAATCAGTATAAGCTTTGCTCATGCTGTGCAACTCATTTTTGGAAAACAGACCAGTTGCTGGCTGCCCTCCTAGTTGCTGCTAAGCAAGATTGACTGACTGCCCATTGCAAGTGGGGGCACAGACCTGTATTTGCTGAAGACAGCTAAATCAGCACAATTGGTGGTTTTCACTTGAAACCAAATTCTCTAACAACACAGAAAAGCAGCTAGAAGCATCGGTAGTCACTTTTTGAAAAAATAAAACAAGAAAAAACCAAATGGGTCTGAAAAGTCGATAATTATAGTGACAAATTCACTAAATGTACAGCAGTGTAGATGAAAGTTAATGAGACAGACATGGGAGAGAAAAAATGTTAGCCCCTTCCATCCATCTTCTTTCTTACGGAGGAGGGGGTCAGCAGTACATTGTTTTCAGATTAGGAGTCTCTTTCGGGAATTAATTTCCACCTTAATAATACCATTGTTGGTCCTTGACCCAAATCTGATGTGTCTCTTGGGCCTTTTTGATACCGGGTTTTGGTGCACATCCCTAATGACAACAGGATGGAAAAGAAAAGCACATAATAAGGGATCAGAAAATATGGACATAAATCCCTAAAGGATTAACAAGTACGTGTAATGACTGGAACATCAACAGGTGTGGATCAAAACAAATGCAGATAGATGTTCAACATTTGAATCAGTTTTTGTCTTGTTTAGCTATTCCCATGTTTAGCATGTATTTGTGCTTTGATGTGAACTTTGCTAAAAAGAGAGTATAATTTCCACGAGACAAAACAGGCTAAACAAGAGGTACATTATTGTGCCAGACAGATATAAAGGGGCCAAAGGGTTTATTATGGTTTGGTTTAACGCACACTTACAAAATTAGTTCCATGTCAAAGCTGGCCTACTGCACAAAAATTTTACAGTTTTCAAATTTCTGGTCTAAATTCGATGAGACACAAGTTTAAAGCTGTTGCTGTTATAAAACCCAGGCTCAGAGACCTGAGAAGTCTGGAAAATGATTCAAACATTATATGGCAGGTTGATACCAAACAGCTCGTATTCCACACAAGGATGAGACGTAGAACAGAGTAGAGGATGGCTGCGAGAAACTGAAGGGTATAGGGGTTTGGGGGGAAATTGGCCTTATATAAAATAACAAAGGCTTATGTAATAATCCTAAAAGCTCTTAGTTGAATTCCTAAAATCTCACCTAGTTTCTTTTTTGTTTCTTGAAAAGACAACTGAGGAACGATAAAACTACCGAAGCCTCCAACAGAGTTTTAGGTGAAATGGGGATTGAGGAACAATCCACAGTTGTGATGGGATCTGATGTGGGATGTGACAGTAATGCTAGGGTGGCAACAAGCCAGAGGTTGACACCAGACTCTTCATTCCACAAGGAATGAAGCCAGTCTGGCTTGGTGGCTCTGAAATATACAGCATTCCCCCCTCTGACTAACCATCACCAATGTGGTAGCAATCAGTTGTGGCTAAGAAGATGTTGATGGAAAAAGAATACCAATAGCCACTTGAATCATTCACCTCCCCACATGAGGCGCCCCAACGTTCCCATTCATACCTCGCAGAGTCAGAGACTGTACATTTTGAGAGATGAACAAACTAACATGGCTGTTCTGGGTAGAGCAACAGAGACAGACATGCCAGTGGTTAAGACGGCTGGCAGGGGTCAAAACACCGCAGATTCCCTCCACTTCTCTTCCTTTACCCGAGGACACACATATGAATGTTTTCTCCTGCTACCGGAGAGGATATAAACACTGTTATCCTTTCTGCTGATTACCCCATAAAAACCCACAGTACAAAATTGCACCATTCTTATGGTAATTTATGTCTTAATGGATTTACAAGGTTGCTCTAGGCCTGAGGTGGGGAGGTTTTCACGCTGGAGCGTTGAAAGTCCTCAGGCAAGTGAGAAAAGTTTGACTTATGGGGACACTAAATCAAATCTCCACAGCATATAGATCAAAGATGCAGTTAAAAAACAATCCTGCGCCCACAAACAGACATAGTCACAACCCCTAACACAGTCCCAGACACATCCTTGGCAAGAGAGTAAGTTCTAATTCATGCCCCCTTTCCACACACATACTGTACATGCAGCTCACACATATATACACACACACACACACACACACACACATTACAGAAATCTGTAATGATTATTTTTTATAGAAAATTACCTGCATATTTTGGAATTTCTAAACAGGTACAGTAACTGCAATACTTTATCTTGCATTAATAAGAGTTTCTGTGAAAAATGAAAATAAACAGATTGTTTGAACCTGTTTATTTATCCATGACTGTGCGGACATCTGAGTTGTGTCGTTTCTTTCTGCTAAATCCCCTCGAGGTAAACTTCATGTTAGGCTAAATGTTGTTAAAAAACTGATGTTTCACTGACACTCAATGTTTTAATCGCATAGTTCTTGCTGTACTCCAACTTTTGGTTTAGTTCTTAAACAGTGTTGTCAAATTTAAAACTAAGGCAGTTTGTGATAACAGCTTTTAAGCTGTCTGCAGAATGGTGAAGCATTTCTTTTTCGAACTTCAGCCCAGATTTTTTACTTTGGATACTCAAACCAGAAGAGAAAAAGCAGAGACATTGGGTTGGTCTAAGAGTTATGCATGATTTCTGCACAAATTTAATCTCTAACCTTTTTCATGTGTGAAAAATTAAGTATAACAACAAAAACCTACAGCTCAGAGCTATATGAAAATTTAAAAACAAAGAACCTTATTTTTCTACTGTTTGCTTGTCTGAACAATGTGTTTCACTCAGAAGTGCTCAGTCTATGCTTATATTTTTCTACTTTGGTTCTTTTTCTTCCCCTCTGACTCATTGCCTATTACTGGTCCCTACTGTGGGATCAGAATGAGGCATTGGAGAAGTAAATACCGACTATTTGTACTGTGGCCTCATTCCTGCTTAGCTTTCATAGATATGTGAAACAATAATAATGCTCCTAATAAGAACTATATTTTCCTGTGTGTACCCACTAGTTGTTTGGGATGAGTATACTGCAACCTTTACTTTACTACTTTTTTTTTTTTTATGCAATGAAATTGTTTTTATTAATAAAGAACTGTAATATATTTTTTTCTAAAAAAAGAAAAAGCGTGACAAGATTTAAACAAAAATGTTGTTAAAGTTACTTACAAGTTAGATTGAGAGATATCCTATATCAATATATATCCACCTTTTAAGTGTTTTAAAGTTGTGGATATTTGGCATATATTTTTGGCTAATTTTGCAGTGAGATATTTGATTATGCTGTCTTTGTGAAACATTGCATTGCCCAACACAGCAATCATTGCCTTAAGCTTTCCTAAAAGTGATGGCATAAATCTGTCCTGGAAGGAATTTTTTTTCTCATGATTTTTTTTGTTGTTTGTTTTTTCATTTATTCATTCATTTTGTTGAGCATTCGTTTTTCTCAGTTGGTCCATTTGTAAAGTTGTCTTTTTTCCTTAGAAAAGAAAAATTATATTTTTTGGGTGCTTTGTTAAGTCCATTTACATATAAAAGTTATGTTACATATTTCAGTGAAGTGGTCCAGCTTTGCCACTCTTACCCCCACGTAAAATTTTCTAAATCTGCAACTGTATCAGTTGGAGACAAAAGAAAAAACGCTTTTTTCTTTTTCTACTTTAATTGAGTTTTTGCTGCCCACAATGGTATATTTCGATGTACAAGATAAATGTTATAATGTTGTCATACAAGTAGTCTCTAAATTGAAATAAGAATAGGATGGAGTGAAGATGGGAAGATAGGGTTTCAGAGATCAGGACTACAACCTTCAAGACAAAGTTCAAGACAAAGACTAGATCTTCTGAAACCAAGACAAAAACCAATGCCCCGAACATTGTCCAGATATATCTTGACAAATATTTCTGGACATTATTGTAAACTACAAAATGCAAATATTTATTTAAAAATCTGTGAAATCAGCTACCAAAATTACTTTTTCCTATTAAACTAATAAACGTCATAATGAAATTTAATAAATGAGGCTACACACAGATACACACCCTCTACTTTAATTAAATAGTTTACATTTTCCAGCAATTCAGTAATGAATTGTAGAAAACATCAAGAGTAATAAATCTTTGTCATAATAAGGAAAAGATATGTTTTGAAGTTTTGTGTCAAAGCTTGTGTTGAAATTTGTTCTTTTTAAAGAAGTAGTTTATTTTTACAAGATTAGAGTACAAACCCTAAAACAACTTGTTCTTTGGGGGTCTGATTCGATTCTCCCAGTATTTGTCAAGTTGCTCTTAAAACTTTATGCTCTTTCTGCCTCTGCTTTTTTCTCATCATAGTACCGTAATCTGGTCTGTTCCTGTTGGGCTGTGACTCCTGGATTGTATCCTGGATTGAAATATTAGCTGTGCTGCTGCTATCAACACCTCTGTTTATAGATGTTGTAGCTTGGCCTGTTTCCAGTGTAGTCATCTTTCTTTTACTGTGACTAGCAGAATTGGCTTGGAGCCTGTCTGACTGGCTGTGTGTTTCCTGGACTGGACCAACCGTGTAGCTGGTTGACAGTTACCTTTTGTATCTTTGCTCCTTTCTGTATCTCTGCTTCTGTTTCCTTGAACCCCAGTCAGCCTCAGCAGATGGCCGATCAACCTGTGCCTAGTTCAGCTGGAGTTTTCTTCCTGTTAAAAGGGAGTTCTCCTCTCCTCTCTCGTTAAATCATGCTTGCATGTCTGCAAGTCAATCACCGGATGCAATTAACTGTTTTTTTCTAACCATCTGACTGTGTTGTCTTTATTAAGTGCCTTGAGATGTCGTGTGTTCTGAATTGGTGCAATATAAAATAACTGAATTTAATTTAATTTAAGCGGCTGCCCATTTTTCCCCTCTCAGAAACTGTCACTAATACTCATATGTGCTGAATCATCACATCAGGTGTGTTCTTAGCGAAAGAAGGACTGAATGTTAGTATTTTTAAAGCAACAGATCAAAAGCCGCAATGGTTTTCTAAACATTCTTAAGTTTTCAGGGCATTAGCAATAACAGTGTTGTATTTACTGAGATGACGGGATACCACAAGGCTCTAATCACTGATGTTTATCATTAACATACAGTATAATGTGCCTTTGCAGCTGAAGATTTAAGGGCGTTATGTTTTCGTTTTTTTTCTCACAAAATTACTGTCTCGAACCTGATTCTATGCGCATTTAAGCTTTTGTGGAATTAATATGTTTAGACTATTTCAGTCTTTGATAAAATTTCAGTCAGGATGTTGAACAAAAATTCTGATCTCAACAATTCAATGGCGTTGTTAACTGTTTATATTAGATAAGATCAGATTAGATGAGCTTTATTGATCTCACAGCGGAGAAATTCACTGGTCATATTGGCATAATAATTAAAGAAGGTGCAAACAAGGAGGAAAAGGTGCATTAAGAATAAACAATATACAGTATATCAAGGTATATACCGTATATCAAGATAAATAAGGATTAAGGTACAAGTGTACATGTATCACACACAATGAAAAACAAAATAAAAAATGGGGAACCTTAAGGACTTAACAGTATACACTGAGAAAAAAATAATGCAACCCTTTTTGCCATTTACTTATTCATACTTAGTTACTTTAACACAATTGTTTTATGTCCTACCCAGCTAACATGACTGTATTCAACACAGCAATAGAAAACAGCTGGAATAAAAGAGCTTAAAGGGCAGCTTATGGAAGAGCAGCTTTATCCTGTAGTTTTATTTACACCTTTCAGAATCAGACTGCAGTATTTTTTTATATCCCCAAACAAAATGTTCTTGTAGAAAAAAATGAAGAAAAATATTACTATTAGCAGGGTTGTAGCAGTTCAAAGCACATTTCTTACTCATGTTACTTCTTGCATGACAATCCAAACCACGGTGGCTGATTCACAATCCAACAAATCTACCTTCTCATTATCATACTTTCTAATTGGGGATATTTTTCAAGCTGACAGTCACAGAGATGTGAACAGGGTGGGGTGGAGAGTGGAGATTGCCCTGGCTTAGCTTTGTGCTTTCATGGCTCACTGGGCCTCCTATTATTTCCCTGATGGCCTTTTAAAAGAAGCTCATCCATCACCCACTGACAGCATCTGTCTCTTTCTAACCTCTTTGGCCTGATATTAAATAATAATTTTTAAAACTCAAGGCTGTCACTGTAATGGACAGCTATTCCCATTGGGCAGTAGGAAATCAGAGCTTTGAAGCGTGTCACTCAAACACACCTCGTGTGTGTGCCCATGTATTTTTTACCTTGTGGGGATAGTGTAAGGCCAATTTCTGAGGAATACGGTGCATTATGGGTGCTTGCAGGTATTAGAAGGGAACAGTCAACTGGTTTCCATAAAAAATGTTTTCTTTATGGGTTGGTTGTTCGGTTTAGGACTAAGGTGTGAATTGATTTAATGTCAAATTTAGGGCTATTTATATGTTGGTAATGTTAGGTGCAGGATTAAGGGTTTGAGTTAGGCCATAAGAATGAATACAAAATGAAAGAAAATGAGTGCAAAGAATAGTTGGACATAACATGTATGTGTATGTGTGTTTGTTTATCTGTCCAGACATTTTTCCAATTTCACCATCAAATTGAGAATCAGTAGTTGCAAAGTGAGGACATTTTGCTGGTCCTCACAAGCTATTTTGCTAATGGTTTGGTTTAAGGATAAGGTGTCAATTGGATTAGGGTGAGGTATGCATTGGTAATGTTTAGGTTTAGGGTTCGTTTTTTTAAGGTTAGGGCATAGAAAAGGTTGAAAATGACTGAAAATCAATGTAAGTCAATGGGAGTCTACACCTGGTCCTCACTAAAATGGAAGTTCGTAATTTGTGTGTGTGTGTGGGTGTGTGTGTGTGCGAGTGTGTGTTTGTGTGTGAAGTTGAATCAGAACTCTACATAAATGCAGGACAAACAGAGACACAAAAAAGTAATATATAAAAATGTCTTGACTCTTAAATGACCATGTTAAGGCTCATGCTTTATCTAATAAAAAAAATATGACACTCTGCTGCATCCAGTATTCTGCCTATCATTAATCACTGGCAAGAGATTAGACAATTACATTCAAATGACGCATACAATTCTGATATGTTTTTATTTTTCTAGCCGTTTATTTCTTTAAAAAAATATGTGTCTTGACATTATGAACACATGTCAATCTTCTGCACAGTTTTCCTTCAAAAGTCAGTCCATTTGCCCTACTCAGGGAGATTTGTCTCAGAGTTTATGTGCTCATATGTCTGTTAAGCATATACTCAAATTATAATGATCTGTTTTAAGCTTAATCTGTGTACTTCTTTCCTTTTGCAGAATTATGTTTAAAGTCAACAAGCAACTTGCAGTCTGTGCCCATCTGGCATGCTCTATAGGATAAAGAAACGGTAGAGTTTGGTTGGGATTGGTTAAGATTTGTCAGTAACACAAACAAACTACTGTCCTGCCTGTCCACATGTGAAGAGAATTAGGCTCTAATGAGCTGGGTCAGACTTGGTTTTAGGATACAATGAAATAAGGAGGGAATGGGTCCAAGAATAACAGGAAAGTTATTGCAATAGATGTGCATTCCTAATGATTATATAAACACTGAAACGAATGGATTCCTTTGCCCATACAGCTGTTTTGTTTTCGGTTTTGTTGCCTGCATTTAGAACAATACACTTCAATGATAAAGACCATGTCCAAAGTACTAAAAGCAATATTAAAGCAATTTCTGTTCACTGTATATGGTGGGCTCTCAACCGAGAAGCTACACTAATTGTTTGAGAGAACTAACCCTGTGCACATGTACAAAATTTTCCCTAATGCAGCTATAAACTTTAATGCATGTGATGGCAAATTCTATGATAGGCAACACAATGTTCTGTGCTATTGAAATTAATTAAATAAAAGTAATTGTTTCCTAAGTTCTTTAGTTTGTTTTGGTTCATTTTTTTTTTAAACACATAGAGCTTCTGTATAAAAAGTTTGGTTTTCATTTGTGTAAATTCGGTTGAGTGAACCACTCAATAATTGATGAACCACCTTAGGTTGGAGCTACAGATTATAGGCTAAATCTCCACCAACTCTGTGCTCAGTTCATGCTCAGTTTACTGCGGGAGGAATCACATGATCTAATGTGTTGTGGCCAGCATACTGGAGTGAATCCAATCATTTTTCATAATAAAACACTATTTATACACGGAAAATAAGTCTGTTGCAAATAATAGTAGTTATTAATTATTTTTGTGTGACCCGGGACCAAATGAGATACCAGGTCGGGTTTAAGGGTTGGAGAGCACTGATGTAGAAAGCATTTTCCTCAGTGGAATGCATTTTGATTGTTGGCAAAAGCTTTTGAGGGATGGCACCATCATGGTAAATTTGTTGATGGGCTACACTATTTAAAAGTTCAGTAGCATCCTATGACATGTTACTAAAAAGGCTGTAATTTACATTGTTTCTTTGCAGTGATGCAATAGCAGTGCTATTATAACTGCCCAGGCTCCAACTGAGGCTGTGTAAAAAACAAATCACAGCAAGGAGGTACCTCCTAGGGAACATACATAAACCAGTCTATGTTGAAGCATTAATTGTGAGTGGAGAGGTATAGCCTAATGAATTGGAAGGTTTCAAGCAGTACACATCCAGCTTTAATGGCATAAGCCATAAAATATGTGTAATTGCAGTATTTAGCCATCTTACAGGTCCCAAAATGTGTTAAATATAAATAAAAATGATCCTCAAAGGGAGTTTACATGTTCTGATTGCACATGTGTTTTCTTGTTCTTGTAATTATTTTTGTTACAATTCTTTGATGCACATTGATGGAGACCTGCATCCAGGCATTGGCACACACCGGAGCTTGCAGCCAAAGCAATTATAGTATACTATCATTAATGGTTTTAATTTGGCAACACAGATAAAGTTGTTTTAGTTAGCTCATCCAAGGGGCTTCGAATAGAAGAGGCAGCATTTGTAGCTTGTTTTCAAAAAATCTTAACCTCAAATGGTTTCACTCTTATGCTAACAGTACATTATTGATGAAATGGGGAAACTGAGAAAACCAGGCTCTGCACATGGATAAGTATACAAAACAATAAGTAAAACCTATTTATATATCAAATTTCAAGATATAAAATTCACAAAGTGCTTTACAATATACTAACAAAAAGGCCAAAATATGTAACAATGTATTACAACTGAGGAAAATAATCAAAGCTGATTTAAAGATATACACTCACCGGCCACTTTATTAGGTACACCTGTCCAACTGCTTGTTAACACTTAATTTCTAAGCAGCCAATCACATGGCGGCAACTCAGTGCATTTAGGCATGTAGACATGGTCAAGACAATCTCCTGCAGTTCAAACCGAGCATCAGTATGGGGAAGAAAGGTGATTTGAGTGACTTTAACGTGGCATGATTGTTGGTGCCAGAAGGGCTGGTCTGAGTATTTCAGAAACTGCTGATCTACTGGGATTTTCAGGCACAACCATCTCTAGGGTTTACAGAGAATGGTCCGAAAAAGAAAAAACATCCAGTGAGCGGCAGTTCTGTGGGCAGAAATGCCTTGTTGATGCCAGAGGTCAGAGGAGAATGGCCACACTGGTTCGAGCTGATAGAAGGGCAACAGTGACTCAAATAACCACCCGTTACAACCAAGGTGGGCAGAAGAGCATCTCTGAACGCACAGTACGTCCAACTTTGAGACAGATGGGCTACAGCAGCAGAAGACCACACCGGGTGCCACTCCTTTTAGCTAAGAACAGGAAACTGAGGCTACAATTTGCACAAGCTCATCGAAATTGGACAATAGAAGATTGGAAAAACGTTGCCTGGTCTGATGAGTCTCGATTTCTGCTGCGACATTCGGACGGTAGTTAGGGTCAGAATTTGGCGTCTACAACATGAAAGCATGGATCCATCCTGCCTTGTATCAATGGTTCAGGCTGGTGATGGTGGTGTCATGGTGTGGGGAATATTTTCTTGGCACTATTTGGGCCCCTTGGTACCAATTGAGCATCGTTGCAACGCCACAGCCTACCTGAGTATTGTTGCTGACCATGTCCATCCCTTTATGACCACAATGTAGCCAACTTCATGGCTACTTTCAGCAGGATAATGTGCCATGTCATAAAGCTGGAATCATCTCAGACTGGTTTCTTGAACATGACAATGAGTTCACTGGACTCAAATGGCCTCCACAGTCACCAGATCTCAATCCAATAGAGCATCTTTGGGATGTGGTGGAACGGGAGATTCGCATCATGGATGTGCAGCCGACAAATCTGCGGCAACTGTGTGATGCCATCATGTCAATATGGACCAAACTCCCTGAGGAATGCTTCCAGCACCTTGTTGAATCTATGCCACGAAGAATTGAGGCAGTTCTGAAGGCAAAAGGGGGTCCAACCCGTTACTAGCATGGGGTACCTAATAAAGTGGCCGGTGAGTGTATTTTTTACTTGCTTTTAGAAAGGACCTCTGATGCTGCAGCTTTGAAGTCCAAGGGATGAGTTCCATTGTCTGGCTCCTACTTAACAGAAGGCTCTGTCTGTTTTAATATGTTTTTACTTCATTTCTGGCATCATCATAAGGCCCTGAACAAAAGAGCACAGGCACTTGCCAAGGACTTTAAGGTGCAGAAGTCATCTGACATACTTTAACCTGGTCCCTGTGTGTAAAGAGCTTTCCAAGTGAACAAAATAAGTCAAATTGCATTCTGAATAATAAGGAAGCCAATGTAGTTGCATAAAGATTTGATTCATGTGTGTAAGGGTTTTGTCAGATGCCTGACAGTGCTGTTTAGAACAACTTGCAGCCCTTCTAGGGAGGTTTTTCTCAGACATTTTGTGAAGTGTGCTGACTTATCCAAATGTTAGTGAATAAAAGCATGAATAATTATTTCAAGGTTTAGGATTTGACACAATGGAGTTCAGTTTGGAAATATTTTTCAGATGATAAAAACAGAAATGAACAGAGGCTTGAATGTGTGTCAGTTGTTATGCCAAGGTTGAAAATAAGATTTTGCCAAAGAACTAAGACTTGCAGGTGTCTCTTTCACCCTGAACAAGTTTTTCTCTTGACTATTTTCAGTTTTAAAAACTTTCTGCCATCCATTGTTTAATAGGATTACAAACAATGTATTTTAGACTTTAAAGGGTAGCAAAAACAGAAAATGATTGGATTGTGCTCCTGAAAAAAATGGTAATAGTAATATTGTAAATTTCGATACATTTATTTGGCATGAAAAGAAAGGCAGGGCACTTTTAAACTTCACCGGAACATTGTATATTATTCCAAACCTTCTGAAAGTAATTACAGAATCGTTTCCATTTCCTTCATATAATTCTGCAATCTGTTTTGTGCAGACACACATAAACATCCATCAGAGTATATGAATATTTTTTTATATAACTCTCAACCTGTAAGTATTGTTGAAGACATTTACAGTAAATGTCAATGTCATAATAAAATCAACAAACCTGCAAAGCTTCATCATCCAAAGGCATGCGAAACATTCCAGTGCGCGCCCACACACACACACACACACACACACACACACACACCCCCACACACACACACACACACACACCAACCCCACATAGAAACTGTTAACTACTTAAAGCTGCTCTGAGAGTCTCTGCTATCCAACAGTGGGAAATACTAAGATACATTGCTTTCAGTGGTAAAATGCAACTCACATTATTAGCATGCTACTTATAATGTGAATAGTTATTATATCAGTGATTTTTTGTCGTTGTTATTTTTATTTATATATGGCCTTGTAGTTCTCCTAATTGCATGGTTGTCCTAAGGGTACCATTATACCATAATGTTTTCAGAAACAGTTCAGGTGAGACTAATAATGTGAGTAAAAGCTGCATTCCAATTCAGCTTGCCTGTACCAGAAAACAGGAGTTTTGTATGTTGGCTTGATGAAATCGTTTATTGCATGGAGAAGAGCCAGCCTTATTAAGTGTTGGAAATGTTGTTGAGTTTATATTTTTTTTATATACTGTATATATATATATATATATATATATATATATATATATATATATATATATATATATATATATATATATATATATATATATATACATAAAAAACTCAATAAACATGTATTATTTTATATATATATATATAAATAATAACATTTAATTGTTCAAAAAATCATGGTCTAGCCATGATTTAATTTTTTTTATCTTTTCTTTTTATTACTTTTGTCTATTTCGATTTATTTTACTGGCAGCTAGAGGTGGGCGGATCGATCCTAGGATCAATTCTATCGATACCAACACTGATATTGATCAATACTCGTTTAACAAGATCTATACTTTTGATTCTCTCCCACATGCACTGACTGCAGCAGATTCACCAGTCTCCCCGTCTGTGTTACAGCACTTCGCTGCTCCCCTCTCGTTACAGGCTCAGAACATAGGCTCAGCCTTGCCCGCCCACTCAGCTCTCTCTCCACTCGACACAAAAACAACCTCGCTGATGCTCCTCAGACGCCGGAGCAGAAAAAGATGAAGAAGAGTAACGAAGCACCATTTAGCTAAAGAATTTTAATGCCGTATATTAAACAACAGAAAGCTGTATGGTCCGTAAAAAGCAGGTTAAATGGAGTGGAAACACAAGTTTAAACATGCACATGAAAACCCAAGGGCAACAAAACGTAAAGCAATAGAAACAGAGAGAGTAGACGAAACCTCGCTCAATGCCACAACAGACCGTCGACCCTGAGACAGACATCACTGACGGAGGCATATCAGACCTCCAGAGAATATCCAGGTAGTTAAGATTGATCCCCTTAAAATTAACTTTCAAAGTAGATATTATATGTCATATGTTACTGTACCCCACTCAGAAAGTGTAGCTAAGACCATGAAAGAACCCAGTACATTAGGCAGCTAGTGGTGGGCCCTTATCGGGCGATAAACAAAATATTGCTGTCAATCTATTCTCAAAGCTGGTTTCGGAGCTGGGTCTATAATAATTATTATTTTAACCTTGTTAATATTGCGTGTTTACCAGCAGTTAATCAACTCACAGTGAAGCCAAGGTCTAGTCGTGCAGCTCTTTATTCCTGCAACACAAAAAAAAACAGGAAATGCTTGTTCCATTATATGCAACGGGTGAAACATTCATTGGATGCTGCTAATGTTAACACTTCGACCTGGAACCTCCAAAACATAATGTTAGCTTAGCAAGAATAGACTACCAACTAAACAACAATATTTAGCACAAAACTAGGGTAAAATTGTGATGTTTTCCCCATCTTGAAATTATCCAGCAGCCCTTGTGGCTACTTTGGCCTTACAGCACATTACAATGACTGCCTGAGTTACTGGTGGAAAAATGAGAAATAGAGTTTGGACTGACTGACATAAAGCTCACACTTATCATCCTTATCTCATTTTATTATTATTCTTATCTTATTTCATTGTTACATTTTATTTGTACTTACAATCTTGTTTTCTCTCTTCTCTAAATGGTTGCACTGCAATAAAAAAAAAATCCCTGCAAGGGATTAATAGAGTAATTCTGATTCATGAAGCTATTTGAGTAAATTCAAATGAGCCATCCTAATCTAGATTAATTCCAAGATTTCGGTAAAATAAATCTAGATTTAAAAAATGTATCTATGCCCACCACTACTGGCAGCTGATCTTTTTTCTGTCTTTGATGGGAGGGTAGGAACACAGTCAAACACAACTCTATGTGACACTTGCATAGTTAATATAATTTATGTCATTATTCATTAAGATCTGAATGAGGGAAGCAAGTAGATATTGATTAGGGGGCCAAAATATGGCCCTAAAATGAAGTTTGCAGTTTTAGGCAAAATGGAGTGGGGAATAGTCATAGAATATTAAATAGATAAAACGTAGTCCCTCTATAAATCAATGATTTAAATATAAACTAAACATAAATCAACACCACAAGATTTATATTTGAGAAAAATTTATATTCTTCCTTTAATACGTAATTTTATGCTTCTATGTATTAATGAATTACATGCAGTGCAATTTGTGGGTTTAAGGGTTATTGTTTGCTTAAAAGGGGTAAAATTATTATATTTTAGCAAGTGTTTGTTTGAGAACTTCATAAAACAAATCCCTTATTTGTTCAGAATTTGGTTGCAAAGGCCATAATGAAGACTACCATATTATATGTGGAGTATATTTGTACTTCCTTTTTTTGAAGTTAATGTATATTCAGGATGTTAATTCTTCTAAAGAGAGGGCTGTTGTACCACAGCCCACATTAACATTAATGATTTATAATCATGTTGAGAACATACAAAACCTATATTTTCTCAGGCTAAACATTCACCACCTAATGTGTCGCTCATTTAATTCCATTCACGATCATCA